>NW_026054764.1:0-702022 GCF_022984875.1 Hypoxylon fragiforme
CCCTAACCCTAACCCTAACCCTAACCCTAACCCTAACCCTAACCCTAACCCTAACCCTAACCCTAACCCTAACCCTAACCCTAACCCTAACCCTAACCCTAACCCTAACCCTAACCCTAACCCTAACCCTAACCCTAACCCTAACCCTAACCCTAACCCTAACCCTAACCCTAACCCTAACCCTAACCCTAGCCCTAACCCTAACCCTAACCCTACTGGAGGGTTAGGCCTTTTACTGAACATAACACTATTGGTAGGACTCGATCAGTTAATCGTCAATGGAATACATAAGAGAAGAGAGGAAGAGAACAAAGCTCTCAACCTTTTAAGCTAGCTATATATACATGGATAAGGTTCAGCAAGCAGCGGCAACAGCAATGGAGAGCCACTCTCGTGGCTATCCATGTCTTAGCAAAACAACTATGCTTTAACGTGTATAAAATTCCCGTGGTATTAGAATATGGGTAGCCACTCCTACGGCTATCCATAGCTACTGCCGCAGCTATTGCTGAACTTTATCTGTCCATGTAAATATAGCCAGCCTGAGAGGTCGAGAGTTCCGCTCTCTTCCTCTCTTTTACAATCCATGTTTTTTGACGATTGATCTTTGATCTGCACTGGCATTGAGCCTCACACGTGGCGTCCTGGGTCGACGTCTAATCGGCAGACGAAGTCCCATAGTTGTTTTAAGTCTATCTCGCTCTTTGAACGTTGGAGCAATGCGACGAAGGCTTTCCAATCGCTTTGCAGCTGAGGTTCCATTATACGGGGGTTGGCGTCGCTGCGTTCGGTTTTTCCTCGTTACCATCCTTAATGTCGGTGCCCCAATCCTCGATTTCGTGTGGGAGCACGCTCGGCTTTAATTTCGCTGTTATATGTTGGTGGCCGACCTCCTCCAGTTCCTTGAAGAATCAGGCGGGTGGCTTTCCTGTTACTGTCAAATAAGTCTCGCAAGAATGGTAGGGTTACGGCTTCGCTTCGAGCCTCCTCTCTTGATGGCTCTCTCACACCGCTCGTTCTCTCAGCCATTGTAGCTGCATGGGGAGTCTGGCCGCCCGTCGCGCTGCGGTCGCTGATCGTAGTTGTCTCTCAGACATTGCTTCGTTATCCCTTTGGTAAAAGTAAAAGAGTGTAACGGAGTAGGTAACTAATATCTAAACAAAATAATGACTGGGAATAGCTTCAATCCAATTGATACATATGTTTATCTTGACCAGTACTAAAAGTTAAAGTAAATGGACTAGATCGCGAAGACAGCCGCTTGATGGCGGGTTTTTGTGCGTTGCCTTTTTATACTAACGACTGCTCAAAGACTTCGTCATCTAGTGTTGCTTAACTTAAACACCGGAATATAATTTATCACCTTTTTTCATTCCGACTAAACACCACTTATTTTCATCCAAGGTCTCTTGGACTATGGCTGTGACCGTAGTCTAAGAGGTAGCCATTGTGTGCGAGGGGGAAGCCATCAAGTACTGCCCACCTAGCTTTAAACATTTTATTTCTTTACATATAATGTCTTTACATATAATGCTCCTATTAGTTCTCATGCTTCTTCGGCCTATCCGCCTAAGTTAGAAAGAACTTATATACGAACGGTTAATTGAGAGGATAAGATATTGTTATTTAACCATCCTAAAGTAAGGGAAATAATGAAGTTAATCGCGATGCGAATATCTTTCATATTAACACCTTTCATTTTCTTCGTGGACCCCTTTAATACACCCCTTAAACTCCTAAGTTAAGCCTTTTCAGTAAGAATATTTGTATACCTACCCTTTAAAATATCGGTTTAGTTTTAAAGAACTTAAGGTGTAGCAAATATAGATTGGCCAGCAAATAAAGGCGAGAACAACGACTATTAATAGAGACCATAGTTGTCTACCTCTTAAGGCTATTACACAATTCACCTGTCACGAAGCCACGATGAGTACAAGAACTCTACGGCTACCTAGGTTAAAACCTGTCTGGTTGGATTCTAGATTCATACCTACCTAGTAGTAGTCACGAGTATTGATAGTTTTCATGTTTCCAATATCGTCAATGAGCATGATGGGGATCTTGAGATACGAATCCGCCTGACAAGAGTTCGATGAGTTCAGATAACTCAAATACAACTTACCATAGCTACCCATATCGCTATAAGGTATGTAAGTATGAATATTCAGGGAGCTTAATGTATTGTATAATGCCTCCCATTGCCCCGACTTATGCTAAGTAAGCTACAGCTACAGCTACCCCGCCACCTATAATATAATAATATTACTGATACTCGTATGAGGTAGGTACCTACCCTTTGGTTGGTTACAGGGTATCCGTGGATCTATCGCAACTCAGCTTGTGCAACATTTATTCACGTATGGCGTCACCATGGGAAATCATCCTTCTCCCGCCCAAGTTGGCTAATCAGTCACCAATGCGGCTTACTCGGACTTTTTTTATTCAGTGCAGTAGACTTAAACCAAACAGCCCCTCACAAACAAAAAGTACAAGAACTATTACCAACAAACTAAATTTCTCCCATCTATTCCCAAAGCCTCGCCAGTTTACATCCTCACGGTCCACCATGGCATTACCCCCCAAGTTCGCAGGCCAAAAGCTCCTCTTCGGCCAACCGTCGTCCCTCACCGCCGGCGTGCCTGCCGCCGTGCATACGCTCGAGCTATTCCTCGACTACGTGTGCCCATTCTCTGCAAAGCAGTTCAGCACCGTATACCACACTGTTGTGCCGCTCATCAAAGCCAACCCGAAATGGGCCAGCAGTCTACAGATCATATTCCGGCAACAAGTGCAGCCGTGGCATCCGTCGTCGACCCTCGTGCACGAGGCAGGGCTCGCCGTGCTGCAGGTGGCACCGGACAAGTACTGGCTGTTCAGTGACGCGCTCTTCAAGGACCAGCAGAGCTACTTTGACGAGGCGGTCGTCCACGAACCCCGCAATGAGACATATAAGCGTCTTGCGAAACTCGCAGCGAGCGTCGGCGTCGACGAGAAAAAGGTGTTCGATTTGTTGGTCATTTCTGACAAGGTACCCGAGGGGGGATACCCAAACTTCGGAAATAAGGTGACGAACGACCTCAAAGTTCAGATCAAGGTAGCTAGGCTAGTGGGGGTGCATGTTAGTCCTACGGTGATCTTCGATGGCGTTGTAGCCAATGAAATTAGCTCATCCTGGACCAAGGAGCAGTGGCAGGAATGGTTGACGAAGAGTATTGCATAAATGGCAGTTATCATACGTAGGAGTAATCATATGTAGGATCAATATTATTTACGGTCTTTATATGCAAATGCAACTTATAGCAGTATTGATATAAAACGTACCACATTTGGTAGCTTAGAGTAACTATAACCATATGGATAACTATATGCACATGTGGGTATATTTACCTAACCTAGGTGGTTACCGGCTGCTACCAGCTGCCGGCCCACAACTTAATCTTGGTGATAAATAACTCGCTCGCATTCAGTTCAGTGTTCATAAAACCTTGGATCATCCTTATAACAGCCTCAGTCATGTTGGTCATCGGAGCTTTACGAAGGACTCAATGGACTACATTAAGACGTAGTGTTATTCACTTTCGGCATCCGAAATCCCACACCTTGCCACTGAAGCAAAATAGTCAGTTATGGGGCTTAATTGACTTGGCCGCGGTCAAGGTAAGACGTAGTTCTACAACAGGCCCAGCAGGATACGGTCCGTATATTCGAATGATGATACGGAAAATAAGATACTAATTCGTTTTTTTTAATGATAGCATACTCAGAAAGGTTTTGCTTGTATCACGCGGGCACACCCAGAATCACATTCTTAGGCTACCTGAAACTGTCAACTATATTCCTATTTGTCTTCTTCGGTCTCGTTGTCACGCCAGCATACTACGATAAAGAAGGATTCTCTCTTACTGTACTACGAAGTGAGATTTTTTTACCCCCAATCTACATACTCTATCAGCCTACCTAGGCACCTACTAGATAGAATACTAACACACGCACCAGCATCTGTTACAGCTATTGCTCCCCTCATCTTCGTCCAGTACTCCACCTCCCCCTTCGTTTCCTGTATCCACGTGAGGCTGCCAGGAATCGCACGGCGGTCAGAGGAGGCGCTGCGGCGGTACCTGCAGGGTCTGTCTGCAGATGCGGAGCTGGCCATCACGACCACGAGCTTAATCGCCAAGCCGCGTGTCTCCTACGTGCGCCTTAGAGACCTACAGCCTGTGCGCCGACGCTTCGGCATAGTCTCGCTCTCCCGTGACCCCACAGCTGAGAATGCAGCCAGGAAATGGTACATGTTCCGCGCTGTCCGCGATTTCAACACTCAGCTCAACGCTGCGCCACCCGTTCCCTGGGCCTGGGACATTGTCATGGGTATCATCAAGAGGCAAAGCCAGCGTGTGTGAAGGAGATAATTTCCAATGCTATGTGGTGAGAAGAAAGTGATTTCCAAATGTCATTCACATAACCTACTAGCAATTAATGCGTATGGGCCTACTAGTCACCTATGTAGTGTGCACAGAAAAAAAGTGAAGGCAAAAAGGGGCAAGCCACTTAACGGACAATACTTCAAAGTTAGGGTAATATATCTACCTAGCTACTATCATTGATGTAACTACTTGACGTACTTACCTACCTAGGGCCTAAGTAGGTAATGTATGCACTATATCATAGATAGGGTACTAAGTTGGGCTATGCAGTTTGATGCAAGTGGGAAAAGGAGGGGTGCTTATCTGCGATAAAAGCTACATAGACATAGTGCGTAGTTACATAAACGGCGATATCGCTGCTGATCCTCTTTTTCATGTAATGCCTAGGTACATAATATTTTTATTTGCGACGTCTCTTTTACCACTTTTTGGTCCTAAAGAAGAAAATACCAATACTAGGCGAATGACTGGTCTGGGACGTCGGGAATGCATCATGCGTTCCGATACTTCAACTTCTATACCTCCTATCCGCACATAGCAAAAGTCGTATATCCTATCCTTCGGCGCACAATGGCTTCTCAAAGTAGTCGAACATACAATGTATACCTCTCTCGTTGCTTCCAAGCTTTCGGCTCTTGTTGTGAGAATGATGGATGATGAATAATGGATGCTGACGAGCCATGACTTTCTCTTAGGATGCCATTGACGCACTCAATCTCCTCCAAACTCCCTACACTATAATCGAGGCTCGTCGCAAGGCCGGCATACGACCCGATGCTACCTCCATTGCCGAAATGCAGATTTACCTGCAGCGCATTGGTTACTCGACTTCCGACCTTGACCGGCTCAACGTCATACATGTTGCAGGCACTAAGGGTAAAGGAAGTACATGCGCATTCACTGCCTCTATCCTCTCCAAATATCAAAAGTCACACGGCATTCCTCGCAAGATCGGACTATTCACTAGCCCCCACCTCATCGCTGTACGGGAACGCATACGAATTAATGGAATTCCCGTAAGCGAGGACGTCTTTGCCCGCTACTTCTTTGAGGTTTGGGATAGGCTTGGAGAGGCCGAGGAGACCCCAGGACAAATGACTGTCGCTGAACTTTTTATGGCCCCTCGACCTGTCTACTCCCGCTTTTTGACCTTGATGAGCTACCATCTATTTCTCCAAGAGGGTATCGATGTTGCCGTGTACGAAACAGGAATTGGCGGCGAGTACGACGCCACAAACGTCACAGAACATCCTGTAGCTACAGGTATCAGTACTCTCGGCATAGATCATGTCTTTGCGCTTGGGGGCACGATCGATAAAATTGCTTGGCATAAGGCAGGCATCATGAAGAACGGCAGCGCTGCTTTCACCATCGAACAAGTTCCTGAAGCTGCCAAGGTGCTTCAAGAACGAGCTAAGGAAAAGGACATGCAATTGAAGGTCCTGGAGATAGACCCAAGACTAAAGGGTGTCAACATTCGGCCAAATGCTTCATTCCAGAAGAAGAATGCTAGCTTAGGGATCGCACTAGCAGAGATGGCATTGAAGAAAGTCGACCCAAAGTTTATACCAGGTTCTTCCACGTTGAGTACGGAGTTCGTCGATGGCCTCGAACAAGTCGTGTGGAGAGGAAGATGCGAAGTCAAGATCGAAACACCCATCGTTTGGCACGTCGATGGGGCGCACACTATAGACAGTCTTAAAACTGCGACAAGATGGTTTGCGAGCGAAATCAAGACAAGGACTGGACCAAAGGCTTTGATATTTAACCAGCAGGGTCGAAACGAGGCCGTCGACTTCCTCGAGGGTATGGTGTCTACCCTGAAGGCTCAAAAGCAAGGAACATTCCAGCACGTCATCTTCTGCACAAATGTTACCTACGCCAGTACGGGGTATAAGCGAGATTTCGTAAACCACCAGTACGACCCCGAAGCCATCAAGGCGCTCACTGCGCAGCATGCTTTTGCAGAGAAATGGGCCGCTTTAGACCCAGAGGCGAACATAACCGTGGTTCCCACAATCGAAGAAGCCATAAATCATGTCAAGGATCTGGGCAGTTCATTATTGGAAAAAGAAGAGACAGTTCAGGCCCTAATCACGGGAAGTTTACATCTCGTGGGCGGGGCTTTAGGTATACTAGAGGGCACGGATGCTCTATGACCAAGAACGGTTGATCTATATAGATACCTAGGTATAGATGGCTTTTTTTTTTTTTTCTTTCTATGTTGTGCAGGTTTTGACGGCATCTAGAAGAACGATGATGCCTTGATTATTAAGAAGTACAGAATTTACGGCGGCTCAACCCTTACAAATGGTGTTTTGGTCTTGATAGATTTAACTCCTGGGCAAGAGAAAAGTTCTTCTTAGAAAAGGGGCTAACTTATTGATATGGAGTTTTGGTTTCTTAGATACCTAAATACCTAAATAATCCAAGCTGATAAAAAATCGAGCTACACTCGACATGTCTGCCGGGTGTCACTAGGTACTATACGCACTATTCGACAGCTGGCGAACCCATATTACGTATTATCCCTAGTACTGCTACTGAGTATTCACCTAACATGAAATTCTCTCAGAATAAAGTGACTTATACTAACAATGTAAGAATAAGAAGATACTAGACTATATATTATGATATCCATTTATGGTACAATACAGTACCTAATTAATACGCCGTAGAACTCAAGTTCCCTTTTTTGGCGTGTACCTATGGGAATCGGGTTCATGTTCATTCATGGCAGCTTACTTGACGACCATCCGAGCTTCACATATAACCCGGCCTCTTAAACTTACACGCCCATTCTTACATCGTCCACACGTCAAAACCAAGTCAGTCATTCCACGGCACTCATCCACCATGGCCCGGACATACGAGTCCGCGCTCGCACACCTAGATTTAATCCAATCTAACCAAGCCATCACCTCTCTCTTCTCCCCTCGCCCCTCCACCACTACTAAACTCACCCCCCAAGAGCTCAACGCCCAAGCCATCCCAGAAATGCTCAGCTGGCTACACCGCGCCAACCTAAACCAAGCCACCCTCTCCCAATGTCTCCGCTGTATTCACGTTTCGGGAACTAAAGGGAAAGGCTCCGTATGCGCATACCTAACCTCTATCCTCACCCACCCCACCGCGGCCCCCATTGCCGGTCGCGTGGGGACATACACCTCGCCGCACTTACTATCCGTGCGTGAGCGCATTCAGATCGATGGCGCACCGCTGTCGCCTACACAATTCACAACATACTTCTTCGAGGTATGGGATGCGTTTACAGCAGCAGCTTTGCGGTCCGCTGCGGCCATCATCACGTCACCAGAGGGGGGAGAATTAACAGTGCAGGAGAGGGAGAGGCAGAAATTGGAAGCTGAGGGTCCGGCGAGCAAACCGTTTTACTTCCGCTTCCTGACCATCCTTGCGCTGCATGCGTTCCTGCGCGCGGGCGTACGATCCGCCGTCGTCGAATGCGGCATCGGTGGCGAGTTTGACTCCACTAACGTGCTGCCAGCCGAAGCCGTTACTGCGTCCGTTATCACGCAGCTGGGGATCGACCATGTTGGGATGCTAGGGGCCACCCTGCCCGAGATTGCGTGGCATAAGGCTGGGGTATGTAAAGAGGGTCGGAAGTGCTTTACACGTCGTCTTGAGGGGGGAAGTGATGGGGAGGAGAAGGAAGAGGCTATGCGTGTGTTGAGAACACGGGCGGCGGAGAAGGGAGCTATGTTAGTGGAGGTGGAGGATCGCGAGGTGCAGGCTTGGGGAGGAGTCGAGACAGAGGGAGGTCTCGAAGGTGGGTTTCAGAGGTATAACCAAGCACTTGCGCTTAGGGCCGCGAGTGAGCATTTAAGGATGCTGAGTGGGGGTGTGGATGAGCAAGAGGAGAGCATTACGCTGACGGCCCTGGGGGAACGTTTCGCAGATGACTTACGCGCGGCGAGACTACGGGGACGCTGCGAAACCAGGGTAGACGGCGATATTACATGGCTCATCGACGGCGCGCACACGGCGGAAAGCATGCAGGAGGTAGCCAAGTGGTTTGCGGGTAAATCCGAGCTTTTCATCAACGACGATGGCAACAATAATACGAAGGTGGTGTTGCTGTTCAACCAACAGGAGCGTGATGTGGAAAAGTTGCTACGTACTTTACTTGCGGGTATCGAGAAAACACGAGAGAAAGCGATGGCTGCGACGAAGGATTGTGTATTCGACTCTGCTATTTTCACACGCAACGAGCTACATCCCAGGACTACAGATCAGTCGGAACGGGACTTGGCGGTTCAGAAGATGGCAGCGGACGCTATGCGGGCCGTATCTCCGCAAACGGAAATTAGCATCACGGATAACGTCGGTGAAGCTGTTGAAAAGATCAAAGGGATGGCACGCGGTGGTGGTGTCAAAGTCGCTATTCTGGCCACAGGGAGCTTGCATCTTGTAGGTGCCGTGCTGAGGACGTTAGAGCCAGAGTCGCTTTACTGATCTGACAAGCAAAACCTAGCTAGGCATTTGATGATCTGGATGAGGTAACGAAGAAGTAATTTTGATGGCGTTCAAGATGGCTCGTATTAAAAAAGGGGGGTAGGTAGGAAGCTTCTGCTTACAAGACTATGCCTAATCATACCTACCTAAGGTTAGGTTGGTTTTCAGAGGGCTTTTCAACAATAAGCCTAAATTGAAAATACATTTTCGTGTTTTACGTGGTCGTCCATATGATAATGCATAGAAGTGGTAGTCAGTACTACTTTCCATCCAGAAGCATTCACATCAAAACCAAAGCAACTCAAACAGTCAGGTATACCTCGTGTCTATTTTTGCTGCTATCTTATACAGACTCTCACCTCACAAGATTCTTCCCCTTCCCCTATTCCATCACACTCCCTTTTCACCACCCACTCAGTTTGAATCGAACACCACTACAGTAAAGGGACCAAACACGTAGGGAGGACGAGAGGACACAAATGTACAAGGGGGAGGACGCGTAAACAAAGTAAAGAAATAGAGGATGCTTCTATATTTTCCGCTCCCGCTATGCCCCAGATCTGGAGATGCCTACTCTACCCTTAAACTTTGTAGCCTTGCCTCGGTAGCAATGACCTAGTTCTTCTCGTTAGCATGCTGTTACTCTTTAAAGTGTTGATGAAAAGGGTGCAAACTTACCTCAAGAGCTTGTTGCACCTCAAGAACCTTCCTAACCTCTGCAAGCCAATCCCTGCTCAGTGTTTTTGCCCACCCCTGAAGTCCGTTCATCTCTCTCGCTGCGGCATCCAAATTACCCTCCTCGAGTAGGGTTTGTGTTCGTGTGAGCACACTTTCGACGTCATCACCTACGGCAAGTCCCTGTTTCTTAAAGAGTACTTTGCTCAACACCCAGCTCGAAGCGTGGGAAGCGACGCCTGCGTCTTCGGGTAGCAGGCTTGCCTTGCGGACCTCAGAAGCAACGCGACGGAACCGGTCGATGAGCTGAGAGGGTGTGGCGATGCCACGCTGGTACGCGGAGGGGTTAATGGAACGAATGGCGGCGTTGACGACCGGGTCCTCGGTGGCAATCTCCTTGAGGGCAACAAGCTCACGGACGAAGGGGCGTGGATGCTCTGTGTCGTGGAGACTGGCGCGCACGGCCTCGACTGCAACGTGTAACTGTTGCGTCTTGAGGTTCGTATCCACCACATCGTTCCAGCCCGTCGTGAGCTTCTCGAGTTCTGTGACCGCCGAGCTGAGCTGCTCTAGCTTGCCCAGTCTGCCGTTCCGTTCTTCCTCCACACGGTCCTTGATTTCTCGCAAGAACTGACGCTTAAGCTCAACGGCTTGCTCTAGGAGTTGATTATTGAGCTTTTCCTCGTTAATGCGCCTTTCCCGCTCCAGCTGCGTTTGATACTTGGCGTCATAGGTTGACTGAATGCGTTTCATTTCTTCCTCAAATTCAACCTTCCATAGTCGTTCTTGCGCATCCATTGCTTTCTCGACATGAGACACCAGTTGGCTTGCGGCACCCTCGAATTCCTTAACCTTGTGCGCAACTTGAGAAGCAGCATCCTTCTCAACATTTGCCTTGAGCTCGCGAATCTTGGACCCTACCTTGTTGAGTTCGTTCTTGGCCTTGCCAATGGTGGACGAAAACCGGTCATCAGAGTTATCCGCGTTCACAACCGTAATTATGTCATTGAGCATCTTGACTAGGTCTTGCACCAGGGGCTCATCGGCATCTTTGACATTCAGAGGATCAATGGGAGCAGCAGGAGGGAATCGAGAGGGCTCGTCGACTTCGGGCGCTATAAAGTTGGTGCTGTCTTTCTTAGCCGGGGCTTGCTTTTCGACAACTTGCTTTTCGGCAACTTGGGATGAGGCTGCCGGTACAGGTTCTGAGACAGTAACCTTTGACGAT
The DNA here is from genome assembly GCF_022984875.1 of Hypoxylon fragiforme. Classification (NCBI taxonomy): domain Eukaryota; kingdom Fungi; phylum Ascomycota; class Sordariomycetes; order Xylariales; family Hypoxylaceae; genus Hypoxylon; species Hypoxylon fragiforme. The sequence goes on from NW_026054764.1 coordinate 10,801, forward strand.
TCGGCACCTTTAGCTGCAGGCTTTTTGTCCTTCGCGGTTGTTGGATCTGGGCGAGCCTTCTTCTTATCAGGGTTAGAAGCAGCGGCAGCATTCTTGCTAGCAGCAATATCCCCCTTGGCGCTGGATTGTCTGTTGGAGGACTCGCCAGTATCTGCTACTCGCCAGGACGCGCCACTTTGAGGGGATATCTTAACCTGAGCACCGGTATCCTTGTTTCGGCCACCAATAGTCAACCCACCAGGATATCGCTTTTTGTAGTCTAGCTCTTCAAAGTAGAGCACAGCTTGCTCGCCAAATGGCACATATTCGGTGAAGAAATCATGGAAATTGTCGTTGATGCGCGAATACCATACACCACCACCGAATGATATAGCACCTAAGAATACCAAGGTCAGGATATAGTTACGTAGTCGACGGAAGAAGCCCTTCTTCTTCCTGATAGGCACGACAGGTGGTGTAGATGGCTTGATTTGTATCTTCTGTACAGGCGGGGGAGACGGTGGTGTCTGGGGGACTTCTTTAGAGCTGATTGTTGACGATGCGATGGTAGATTCAGTCTTCAGTTCGGGTGGGTTGCTCGATGCAGCCGTGGTGGTTTCAGATGTAGGTATTTTTGCCGGCCGTGAGTCGTTGATTGAGGGTTTCTTGTTGTCGACGTAGCATCTCTGTTAACAATTGGCTTTAGGTTAGTCTGTGTTGGCAGGTTGTTGGGAGTTTTATATTGCGACATGACTTCATACTAGACTAGGTGATCTCGCGATCGCGGGCTGCCATTGACGGGCGGCAGCAGCAGTAGCAGGCCTACTGCCTACAGCCCTGACAGATCGCAACGATGTGCGCAACATGAGGGCATTGACCTAGCCTTCAAATAGCGATTTTCGTTGCTAAGTCAAGGTTGTGATGTTATAGATAAGCGAGGTATTAAATTAAATACAATAAAAGTTGGTGATGTAAAATCCTCGGGGAAGCTATTTTTTTTCCAAGCTGCATTATCAGGTACAAGGTACCGTAGACATCCGATGTTGGGCACCTAATCCTGGTTAGAAGCATGCTCCGGTCAAGTGGATCATACATAGGTATCCATAGTACCTAAGCTTATGTAATTACTATAACTATATTATAACCGAGGGCTTTTATAGTATCGTCATTCAATGTTCAATGATATGCATAAATATGTCTACGATAATCGAGATCAACAACAATAAAGCGAAATAGATGGATAAGTCTTCGTTATTAAGAAATGCTTCTTCTATTGCATTACTCGTTCTGCTGTGTAATGAGCCAACCTTCAGTCTCGGTCCATGTCCGTTCTAGGCCGCATACGTACGCACCGCAATCACGCCGTACTGCATTGCTTCTCTACGTGAGTCCATCATCGCAATGCACCCCAGTGGCCAAATCCCTAATCGAAAAAAAAACGAGGAAAAAAAAGGCAAGTCAGTCAACAAGAACGTCAGGTATTAAAAGAGAAACGTATGCCATCCTGCCGGAAAACTCCCAATGAAATATACATCCGAGCATCTCGCACCCCACCATCATGCTTCCTAAATAATACGTCCAGTATCTCTTGCGGGTAGTATTGCGATGGCAGTAGTTACACCGGGGGATGTAGTAGCAGAGTTGCAGTCTCGCAATAGCCGGTCGAGGTTTCTTGCCCGGGCATCGCATCGGAGCCATCCGAACAAAGGCACAACAATGAACAGCCAACCTAATACTAGGAATATCAATATGATACGAGGGACTCCTAACTCTTGATTACACCAGGCTCCAACGAGGTTCAGTTGCTTCCAGAAGCGCCTCTAGCAGGCGCAAGGACCTCCTGCTTGCGTATTTGCGCCCTCAGGTTGCAAGCTCACGCCTCCTGGTCGTTGCCCGGGTCTAGTATGTCGGGGTCCGACTTGATCAAGGGGTAGTTTCTTCGCAATGGCAGTGAATAACTCTCGGACGTTCTCTGCCGTCTTGGCCGAAGTTTCGAAGAACAGGAGCCCTGCCTCTTTCGCATACGCCTCTGCCTCGAACGTTGTCACAGATCGCTTGTCGGGTTGCTCGGTCACCAGATCTAACTTGTTTCCCGCGAGGGCAATGATGATGTTCTCGTTGGCTTGTCTTTGCAGTTCCTTAACCCACGCCTTGGCCTTGTCGAGTGATGACTATTCGTTACAATATTAGTAATTGAACTTATTATTACTTAGCGTTGATCGGGGAAACGTACAGACTGGGTAATATCGTAGACAACGACGGCGCAGTTGGCATTTCGGTAGTACATAGGGGCTAAAGACTTGTATCGCTCCTGGCCGGCGGTATCCCAGATCTCGAACTTAACGGTGGTGTTTTCGTCTAGGGATATGGTCTGGGTCAGGAAGGCTGCGCCAATAGTGGATTCTCGATAGGAGTCGAATTGATCCTATGAATTTATCAGTCTCATATAGAATATATAGAGATAGAGGGGTAGTTTTACCTTGACAAATCTCAAAACTATCGAGCTCTGTTTTGTAACAAATTAGCAAAGAGAAGGTTAGGATAGAGATGTTTTCCTAGGTACCTTTCCAACTGCAGACTCTCCTATATAAATTGTCAGTTCTAACTCAACTCTCACCACATAACTTGACGGCTAGAGAGAAGTCATACCTAATAACACCAGCTTGAACTGCGCAAAGCGGCCGGACATACCGCCTCTAGTTGCAGGCCCTGCTCGAGAAGCCATGGCAAATTTGAGAATCGGGTAGTTGTATCGAAGGACGCTGAAAAATGTCCAAATTGACACGGGAACACGGGAACTAGGATTAAATAGAGGGATACGCAGGTGGCGGTAAATGGTTTGGCTGGGGGCTCGATGGAGATTGTCTTATCGGATTACCGTCAAATCGTCAATCTTCAATCTGGGTGCAGAAATTTGTTGTTTGAAGCTTTGTACGTAGGTAGCCTATGAAAAGGAAGCAAATGAACACGATGGTTTAATATGATTCTTATGACGGTAGGGCGTATTAGTTTCGTTTGATAAAACGAAAGAGGGTCGGGGTAAAGTCTAATGATGGAATGAATTAACTGCCTGGCCCGCGTGCGAGGTTGAAGGAAGCTTGATGAACGGACGTCGGTGGATCGATCTGAATTATGAGTGGCTGAGCAACTTTTTGCCTAGTGGTGGAGCAACACGTCAGGCTTAAGAATAAAACCAAGTGATTCTTTATTATTTAATGATTTCATTAGTTCCCACGTGATTTCATGCGAGGTTTATTGCACGCAGAGTTTAGGATAATTATGTAACTACATGGTAACTACACCAGTTAATACATACTATATATCTAGTAATAACTTTAAGAAAAGATTTACCAGTTTTAAATAAACTATGTATTAAAAGAGAGAAAAGGTCTAAAATTAATTTTTATAAAATAAGCTTTTTTATTTATGTTTTCTTATTTTATTTATAATAAATGGTATTTGTTATAATATTTATTAAAGGGGATATAAGTTAAATAAACGGCCCGTTTTTTAAGGTATAATATTATGATAATATAATAAGAAAAGTTCTTAAACTATGTAATAAAGTTTAATATTTTTAGAAAAAATCTTGTAATTTTTAATAAAAAGGAAAAGAATAAAAAAAAAGTAATAAAAATCCTAAAAAAAAAAAACAAAACGTTAATAAAGGAAACTTCGGCAAATAAAATAATAACAAAAAAGATTATAATAAAAGAAAAAAAAAAAAAAGAAGTAAGGATATAAATAAATGAAATTATTAATAAAAAAAAAAATAAATAAAAAAAAATTATAAAGATATAATTATAAAGGAAATATAAAAATATAATAAGCGTTTTTTTTTCTTTTTATATTTATTTGTTTTTTTTTTTCCTTAACCTTTTTTTTTATAATTATAATTATAAGGGTAAAGCTAATTTATTATCTATTTAAAAATAGTTTATTTAAGGGGAGAAATGTTTAAAATAGTTTTTATAATATATTATTTTTCTAATAATAGATTTATTTAAATTACGGAGTTAATATAAGGATTATTTAATTTATGTTTTTACGATAAAAGGTTTTATCCATTTTTTTTAAAGTTTTAAGGTTTTATTTTTTTGGTAAATTATTACCAGGTTATTTTTTTTTATTTAAGGTGTGTGAGAGGTATATATATAATTATGTGTTAACCGTTTTTTCTTTTTTAATTAAAGGATTATTTCTTAATAATATTAAAACCTTATTAAATAGTTTATTATTAAATTATTAAGCTGATTTTTAACCAAGAAAAGCTTTATTTTATTATTTTATAAATAACGTATTAATAAGCTTAAGTTTTTTAAGGGGTATTTTTATTTAAATGTTTTAACCAATAAGTTTTTATAAAGAATCTTATATAACGAGAATTTAATATTTTCTATGTGTTAACGGTTTACATTTATTATTATTTTTATTAATTAAAATATTTAATTTATAGATTTTATCGATGTTTTCGTTAGCAACGGATTAATAATTTTTTTTAACATAATTTAAAAGATTTTATTAAGAGTGTTGCTATCCGTACTCCTATTTTTTGCTATTAGGGCCTTATTCGCACTCCTATACATCCCTTAAAACTTTAAATCCGGGCCTAATTTAGTGCCCCCAGCTGCCCACATCAATCCAATCCAAATAACTCTCTGAAACATATAGCCACAAACGTGCAACCAGATTCAATTGAAAGGGCATTCAATTCTGAATTGATTGATATAGGTCTCGAATTGAGGCGATACGTGGTTACAAAGTTATTCAAGAAAGTAGGTGGCAAGCCGGGCGGCACGTGACTAACCTTAAAACCACACTAAGAGCTCTTGGTGCCACGCTAAGGGCCCTTAGAGCCGCCTAAGAGCCCTAGAGCCGCTCGGGCCACGCTAAGGAGTGTCACGTGACTGCTGTCGAGACAAATACCAACATAACTCTTCAACCACGTATCGCCCCATATTGCGGCTGGTATCAATCAATCAGTAATTGAATTCTCTTTCAATCAGATCCGGTTGCACGTTTGTAGCTTTATGTTTCAGAAAGTTATTCAAAGTTGAAACTGTTGAATAAGGTTTGGGTCTAAGGGCTTCAAGGGCGCTAAGGGCCCTTAGTGTGGCCCAGGAGCTGTCACGTGCCTCCCGGGCTCCCACTTACTTTCTTGAATAACTTTGCAACCGAGTATCGCCTCATTCTGCGACCGGTATCAATCAATTCGGAATTGAAGCGTCTTTTAATTGAATCCAGTTGCACGTTTGTAACCATATGTTTCAGAGAGTTATTTGGATTGGATTGATGTGGGCAGCTGGGGGCGCTAGGGGCGCTAGATTAGGCCCGGATTTAAGGTTTAAGGGATGTATGGGATGTATAGAAGTACGAATAAAGCCCCGATAGCAAAAAATAGGAGTACGGATAGCAACACTCATTAAAAATAGCTTAATAAAATTAACGGTTAAAACCTGTAAAAATATGTATATAATAATAAGTTATAAGGGTATTAAAGGTTAAAACGGCTTATAATACGTATAAAAAAGGTAATTTTTAATGTAATTAATTATTATTTTAGTGAACTTAAATTATAAAGTTTATGCTTATGTATTTTTTCAATTATATCGGCTTTTAACTAATTATAATAATTAAGTAAGTTAAAAAAATAAACATAAATTTATGGTTTAAGCTTATAATGTTAAATTTTCGTTAAAACATAATTAATTTAATTAATTAATTAATTAATTAATTAAATAAAAATATTTAATTACGTTTATTTTATTTATTAATTATTAAGTTTTTAATTAACTTAAATATAGGATTTAAGAACGTTTATAAGGCAAGTTATAAGCTGTTTTACGGTTGGGCCGGATCGGATTATTATTAACGCGGCGTTAACGCGATTGTAATGGATAGTAATCGACACGCCTTAAAAGCTTTTTAAAAAAGCCTTTTAAACGTCGCGCTTTTTAAAGCCTTTTAAACGTCGCAACCGGATGAGAAAGGTCTTTAGGGCTAGATATTGCAATAAAGTAATAGCTAGCTGAGTTTGGAGTAATTTTATTAGATTGTTGTGGCGTGGTTGTTGGCGAGCATGATGGTCTTTAATATGATTTTAGTTGGAATGGGTTGGAATGGATTGGAACGTCGCGTTTTTAAAAGCCTTTTAAACGTCGCGACCGGATAAAAAAGGTTTTTAAGGTTAAATATTGCAATGAAGTAATTGCCAGCTTAATTTGAAATCATTTCATAAGATTGTTATGGCGTGGTTATTAGCGAGCATGATGATATTTTAACATATTTTAATTGAATTAAGTTCTTGTGGCAAATATTATCGCAATTTACGGTTTTTGCTTAAACTAGAAATTAAAAAACATCATTTTTTTGGCCCCACATGTACATGTGCACGGGCTAAAAAATGATGTTGGTGGGCGCAGCCCGCCATTTTTTGATTTTTAAGCTAAGCTTGTTAAGATAAGTTAATTATATTTTAAGTTATATAAGGTTAATATATAAATTAACTTAATCGTTTTAACGTAATTATTTTAAAGAAGTGCTTACTTATATTATAAGTTATTTAAAATACTTTAATTACTTTTTTTTAATAAAAACATTTTTATTAATAACTTTTATATTTATATTATAATTTATCGTTTTAAAATTTATAATATTTCGTTTTATTTTATAAAAAACGTGATTTTATATGATTTAATAAGTTAATAATCCTTTTTATAAGTATTTAATATATATTTATATATTAATTATTTTAAGTGTATTTAAAAAATGTTTTAAATTTTATTAATTATAAAATTAATATTAAACCTTTTAACGATTTTAATAACGCCTTATATTTATCCTTATTATTACTTTATTTCCATTATTAATAAATAATAAATTTAAATTTATCGCTTTTTATTAATTTAATAAATTACGAGATAATATTTATTAGGTTTTATTTATATAAGTTAAAGATATCGTTTATTATTTTTTCTTTTTTTTTTTTTTTTATAAATTTAAGAAAGGTTTAATATTTACCGACATTATTTTTTTAAACCTAAAAGTTATTTAGCTTTTTTTTATTAAACGGTGTTAAATATTTTATTTAATTATATTTATCCCTTAAGAATATCGTTTTTAATAATATATTAACTATTTAATTCCGCTTACTTTTAATATATATAATTTTTACATTTAATATATATAACTCCGATATTTATTTAATATATATTTTATTTATATTTATTAAATTAAAAAATTATATTAAAAGCTTATAATTAATATATTAATAGGTATGTATGTATAATAAAACAAATAATAAGTAAAGTAAGAATAATAAAGATAAGATTAATATAATATTAATGTTTAAGGAGGGAGGTTTAAATTTAAAAGTAAAGAGGAGATTTAACTTTTTATATAATTTAAGTTATATAAATACCTCCTTTAGTTATATACGTACCGCATTGGTATGTACTTTTATTATATAATTATTACTTACTTTATTTTCTTTTCGCAATTAATTAATTACGAACGTTATATTTGTTTTATGCTTAATTTATCCCTTTAGTTATAAATTAATTTAATTAGCTTCCACTAATATCCTTATAGCTTTATTTAAAGATGTTTTGGTTATAATATTAGTTAGGTTGTAATTACCTTAGATTTAACGGATGTTATTTATTTCCCGGTTTTTATAAGATTATTAAAGAGTTATTAAATCAATTATTAATCGCTTTTTATTTATGTTTTTTATTTAGATTAAACATTAATATAACGAGAAGGAGTTAATGTAAAGTATAAGGGGAATTTTAAGGAGCGATAGCCGTTTTAAGATGGTGTTAAGAGTGTAATAAATGACATAGTTAACGTTAAAGCCTTGGATTATTTTATAAATTTTACTAGCTAATATACTACATATAATCCATTTGCATTTAATGGATGACTAATGGATAATATTTCCGGTAATTTACATTTTATTATTTTAATCGGTGATTTATTTAATTCCTAAAATAATAATATAACTAATTTATAAGTTAAGATCTTAATTATTTGTGAATGATTTATTAACGAAGATATATAAGTGTAAGTCCTAAGGCTTAAAGTTAATATAATTAAGCCCTTAATCTTTATTATTTAATTATTACTTAATTTTAGCATTTAACGCTTTTACTTTTTTAAGCCTTAGCTATAAATATTAAGCCGTTATTAAGTAATTAAAAATAACTTTAAATTAGTAAATTAATAAAATGTACGTTTTTTAAACCCTTTATTCAATAAACCTTTTAATTATATTTAAGGCTTTAAGGTTTAAAAGGTTAAGCTTTTTAATTTATTTTTTTTACATAGTAGAGATATTATAGCTTTTTTTATGAACCGTAATTTTTAAGCCGTTAAAATCCTTCGTTCCCTTATTTAGGATTTTTTAAGATTATACTTTTATACTTATTTTTATAAATGCCTTATCTTTAACGGCGAGGAATTTATTTATACTAACGTTAAAAATATCGTTTATTTAAAAACCGGTGAGCTCGAAAGGGTTTAATTATATTATTAATAAACATAAGTCGAACGTTAATAGTTTTATATGTAACTACTATTAATAATATCGCGAATAAGTTTTAAATTAATAAGTTTCCGATTTAATAAAATTATATAATAATTTTATAACTTGTAATAACATTCTTTTAAGATATTTTTTTTTAAGTTTAATTGGCAGGTATATTAAAATTATTTGTTTTATTAATATAGTTAATTAGGTATAAGTTATTATAATATCTTTTATTATAACCTTTATTCCTCGATAATATAACATGGGTGTTAAGGCAAGTATTATTCGTTAATTAACCCTTTAAATCGTGGAGGTGTATGTTATAATAAATTCCTTATTAAGGTTATTATAGTTTTAAATTATTAATTATAATTTCTTATAAGGGGTAAAGGTGTTTTTATTTTTAACCTCTCAAATTATTTGTGACTTAAAAATAATTACGCCTTAATGGGTTATTAAATCATATATTTTAAGTTAAAAGATATTTTTTATAAATAAAGCGTTTAATTTTTTTATATTTAAGGCTTTATATAATTTGCCTAAGGCGATAATTTTGTCGTTTGTTTATAATTTAAGTGCTAAGGTAAAGTTATCCTTTTCCTTTACCAAAAAATATAAGCTTATAACGTGAAAAAAATCATTAACAATTATAAAGTTTTCTTTAAGAATAATGGCATAATCGTTGGGGTTAAAAATTAATTTCGATAATTACACTTTAAACTCCTTTAATAATATTAAAGACTTTTTTAGTTAGGTGTAAGGTTTAACATAAATACTTTTAAATATTAACGTGTTATTTAAAACGTTAAAAACAATTATAACGTCCTTATTTATAACGGTAATAACCTTATATAATCCTTTTTATCCACTTTTTTCCTTATAGATAAGTACGTCATTATTTATAAAAAGTGATATGGGAAATGTTCTTTAAATATTAAGGCCATTTTTTATATTTAAAGCATCTTTAATTAATCGTTATGTTTTTAATTTTTTAATCTTTACCATCGCCTTTTAAATAACTTAAGCCCTTTAAATTTATATCGGGATTAATGGTGAATTCATGTTAATTTTTAGATATACACCGAAGATTAAAAAAATAAGAATAAAACCGTTAGGATTAATTATGTCGTTTATTATTTTAACCGCCATTTAAAATTAAAACACCTTTAACTTTAATCCTTAAAATTCTTCGCTTATAATTTTATAAGCTTTTTTTATAAGACTATAATATTTCTTAACCTTGTTAATTAATTAATACGCTTCTATAAGAACTTAATAACAGGTAATTCCTACAATACAAGCCTTGTTTTTAAACTTAACGTTATTAAAATTCATGTCGGCGTTATGTGTAATAATATTTAATAAATTAAGATATATATTAATCTAATATTGCCTTAATATCTCCTAAATTTCCTTAACGAAAAGATTTTTTATAAAATATACCGCTTGGAAATTTATAACTACATTAACGATATAAAGGATAAGTCGTTTATTTAGGTATATAATATCGATAATTACTTTATAATTAAAGTTTATATTAGAATTCTTTAAATTAAACTTAAACCTTTAAAAGGCATTACCTTTAATTTAATAATAATAATAAAACTTATTAATTTCTTTAATATTATTAATTTCGACGTTATAACTAGCTTTATCTAGTAAATTATATAATTTACTAATTAATAAATAGCCGAAACGAATATATAAACGTCGCAGCTTCGTTTTCGTAAAAAATGTGATATTTTTGAGATGAAATTATAAATGTCCTTATTTACAAATAACGTTAATAATAATACCGTCCTTATAAATTAATTAGTTAATGATATTATTAAAATATACTTTTAATCGATTTATATCCTTTAACGATAAAAGGAATAAGGTGTTAATATTTATAACATAAAAATCGATATAACTAAAAAGGATATTAATAATAACTGTCTTAAAAAATTTTATCGATTATTTATTTCCGAAATAAATTTAAGCTTTTCCTACGCAGGATTTATTTATCGTAACTCGTTTATTAAGGTATTCCTTAATAAAAGCCAAGCATTATCCCTTTCTAACCGTAGATACTTAAATAACATTTATGTTAAACATAATACCTTAAAAGATATCCTTTATATATCGGTTTAAAAAAAAGATGTTATCGATTATCGCTACGTTTAAGAAAAGGCAGGCGATTATACGATATTAAAAAACTTAGTTAAATAAATAAATAACGGTTAAAAAAAGGTCGTTATTATTATCGTGGTTTACTTTTAATATTACCGCTTCGTTTTCTTATTCCACTTTTAAACTAAGATTATTAAATCCCTTATAATCCGTTAGAAATATTACGTAATTCTTAATTAATAAGCCACACTTACTCTTTTATTCCTTTTTAGCCTTTTTCCATTTATACTTAAAATACTTAATAAATTAATAACCTTCCTTTTTATAAACTTAATATTTTCGCTTTTATAATTTAGAAAACTTTTTAATATTATACTTACCACTTTTATTTATTTTATAATATTTGCGATTTATATAAAACTAAACGTCTTCTTTTTTATTATCGTTATTATTAATACACTTATAATTATTTAACTTAACCGTTTTAAAAATCTTATAAGTCTTAATTAACGCTTAAAACTTATTAACCAAATCTTTAAACTTTAATAATAATTCGAATAAAACATGTTATAACTAAGATATAACACGATAAACGTAATAAATAAATATAATAAGTTATTATTCCTTTTTAAATTCGAGGCTAAACGTTTGTTAATATAAAAAAAACTTGTCGAAAAAAACTTATAACATTTTTAAGTTATTTTTTCCTTACATTTTTCTTATTATTTTTAATATTAAAAAACGTTATTATAATTTAATTATAATAATATTAAATCTTATTTTATTTAATGTTAAAATGTCGTTTTATAATTAAATATATATCCGTAAAAATTTAATAACGTAAGACATTATGAAAAAAATATAAGGCTGCTTTTCTTATAAGGATTATAAAGAATATAACATAAAATTACGTCTGTTATATTTTTATCGTATAATAAACATTAAGAAAAAATCGAAACTTATCTTTGAAAATATCGTATAACTCGCTCGTATAGTTATTTTTATTGTTTTAAGCCTTTTTAAAATAGCTAATAATAATTAGTAGATATATCTCATTAAAAACTCGTATAAGGGGAATATTATAATAAGTAATGCCTTTTTAATTATTAATAAGTATTTATGTTTGCTATTATTAACTAAGTGTTAGTAAAGGCAATGGTGTTATTTAAGAGGAAAAACTTAAATTTTTATTAAAGTAGTTTGCTTCTTTTAATGTAGGTTTTAGAAATAATGCCGAGGATATAAACGGACCTCCCGGTAACGGTTTAAAGGGTCTTGTATTATTTTTTAAGGCTACTTAGCTACCTTATAACTGCCTTTCTTAGTTATTTTAACCAGATCCTTGCCATAAAATATTATTATATAAGGACTTAGATAAAAGATTTTTGGGATTTAGCGGTTGTAAGGGGGGTATTAGGGGTGGTGCTAGTTTTTAAAATTGTAAAAATGGTTAGAATAAATTAAAGAATCTAGCCTTAATAGGTGCTTAAGTGAAAAAAAACAAGCCATTACCCGTTCGTTGGATAAGGTTTAATAATTATAAAACTAGATTTTATAATTAGCTAAGAAAAAAAAAGAATAGATAAAACCTTAAAAAGGGGTTATTAAGGTTACGAGGGGATTAAAATAAAAGAGGTAACGGGTTTAAAAACAGTCGTTTTTTTGGAGTAAAGGGAGGTGTAACAAGGGTAATAAATTAAGTAAGATTTTAGGACATTTATAATGCTTATGCTAATAATTGCCTTAGCCGTTATGTTTTAAGGATAACCGGACCTAATTTTATTTAATACATAAATACCCTCTAAACTAACATATTAAGCTATTTTATTTAAACTTATATTAAGTCTTAAAAACGTTAACGTAATAACTTTTATATATTTACTAAGTTAATTAACTTTTCCGCATAATTATCGTTACTTTTACTCATATAAATCCCTCGTTATATAAATGCGTTTCGTAACGCCGTTTATAACACCTTTAACATTTCATTAAAATCATTTAAATAAAATATGTCGAAATATCTTTTATATTTTTCGAATATCTCCTCCGTTATATAAACGTAATTAACACTTTTATCGGTTATTTTAAAATTAGTAAAGGCTAATAATGCCTAGGTATTTTTCTACTCTTAAATAGTAAATAATAATATTTCATCCCACCTAATAACCTTTAAGGCAAATTGCTACTTTAATAATATTATTTTATTAAAAATAAAATTTAATAGCTTATATAGCTCGTTCATATTTTCTTAAGCAACGGGGTTAACATCGATATCGTAGCTTTTAGGTTATAATTAAGGCATTAAAGAAAATACTAATCCTCTTAAAATAACTATCGTATTAATAATTAATGTAGGGGAATTTGAAAAAAAGAAGGAGTATAAATCGGTATTATTATATAATAATAAAGGATTAAAACGGTTAAATAAAGCAAAATTATATTTTATTATAAATAAAATACAAATGTTAAAAAAATGGTTACTAATATCGCTTATATTGCTATAATAAAATCTTTTAAGTTGTTACAATAATGACTTTTTTAACCTTATTAATTTATATTATTAATAATTTAACAACATTAATTAATATTAGTAAATACGTACGTATAATAAAACAAATAATAAGTAAAATAAAAACAATAGGAATAAAACTAGTATAATATTAATATTTAAGAAAAAAGGTTTAAATTTAAAAGTAAAAAAAGGATTTAACTTCTTATATAATCTAAATTACATAAGTACCTCTTCCAGCCATATACGTACCACGTTAGTACGTACCCTTATTATATAACCACCATAATATAAATAATTAATATCTTTTAAGTTTAAAATATAAAACCATGCTATTATAAAAATTTTACAATAATATATAATTTCCTTATTTTAATAAACTTAACCTAAAAATTAAAAAATAATTAAGCTACGCCCGTTTATGTTATAAGCATATCTTTTTTTAGCCCATGCATATATATATATAAGGCTAAAAAATGATGTTTTTTAATTTTTAGTTTAAGCAAAGATCGTAAATTGCGATAATATTTACCACGAGATTTAAAATTTGTTAAATTTGTTAAAATATTATTATATTTGTTAACAACCACATTATAAAAACTTAATTAAATAATTTTAAATTAAATTAGCAATTATTTCATTGTAATATTTAACCTTAAAGACTTTTTTTATTTAATTACAACGTTTAAAAGGTTTTTAAAAATGCGACGTTTTAACTTATTTTAATTAAAATTATGTTAAAAATTATTATATTCGTTAATAACCACGACATAATAATTAAACTAAATCGTTTTAAATAAAGCTTTTAATAGAAATAATTATAATATTTAGCTTTAAAGACATTTCCTATTTAATTGCGACGTTTAAAAAGCTTTAAAAAACGCGACGTTTAAAAGGCTTTTTTAAAAAGCTTTTAAAACGCGTTAATTATTATCCATTATAATCGCGTAAGGCGCCGCGTTAATAATAATCCGATCCGGCCCGGCTATAAAGTAACTTATAACTTATAACTTACGAATATTCTTAATTCTACATTCAAATTAATTAAAAGCTTAATAATTTTAATAAATAAAATAAACTTAATTAAATATTTTAAATTAATTAATTAATTAATTAATTAAATTAATGATGTTCTAACCAAAATTTGACATTATACGCTTAAACCACAAGTTTATATTTATTTTTTTAACTTGCTTAATCGTTGTAATTAGCTGAAAACCAATGTAACTGGAAAAATATATAAGTATAAACTTTATAATTTAAGTTCACTAAAATAATAATTTCCGCTTATACGTGTTATAATTTTATTAGGTTTTTATAAATGTGAAATTATTATATATAATTAAAACGTAGGTTTTATTCTTTAACTATATTACGAGACATTTAACGCTTTATTTAAAGGCATTAAAATATATTTTTATTAAAGAGTTAAATATAAAACCATATATTTTAATAACTATTAATATTAAGTTTTTTAACAACGTAAATATAAATGTTTTTATTTTACTTTATTTTTAATTAATATTTTTTAAGAGTTATGTTAACGGTTTAGAAATTTCCGTATAATTATTAATTTATTACTTATACGGCTTAATCGTATTTATAAAAACCTTAATATGGGATTATTTTATAAGAACCGGTTATATTTAAAACCTTTTATAACGTTTTAATTTAATAAATAAACGATTACTTATACGGTGTATTATTTTTATTATTAAAATCTTTTTAAAGTTTATATAAACCTTTTTATATATTAATTATAAATAAGTTTAAAGCAATTAAAAAAGGAAATATCCCTCGATTTAATTTTATTATTCTTTTATGTTTTAATATATAAGAAATATATTATTAATATAAAAGCTTATATTTGTAATTTATATTAGCCTTATTAATTAAATTAAAAATAGTTTTAATAAAGGTAATAAAATTTTTTTAAATGTGACATATATTATTTCCATAAACGTAAAACTTGCCGTTTATAAGCTTTAAAGTATCTTTATCAATTATAATTATAAAAACCTTATTACCGAGAATATAAATAAATACCAATTATTTAAATAAATTTTAATAGTTTAATATTTATGTTTTAAGTCGAATTTTAAATACGATTTAATGTTAAGATTTAATAAGTGTATATAAAGGTTTAATAAAAATGTAATATTTATGTTTAAAACGTTTTTATTAATATTTAAATAATTAAACGTTAATTATAATTTAATTTAAAGGTTTAAATTTAAATTATTCTTATCTTTAAATATAAGGATAAGTTTAACGGATTAATCCGAAAAAATTTTATTAACTGTTTTTATAAACTTATATATTTTTATATTAAGTCTTAATTAAATTAAATAATTTAATTAATACTTTTATAAAACGATTTATTACTGCCGCTTTAACTAGCTCCATAGTTTTATCCCTTTTATTAGCCTCACATAATATTAATATAAATTTAAAAATAAGATATTAAGAATAGATTTTACATTTAATTTACGATATATATATATTCTTTTAACTATTTTTAAACATAACTTATCTAATATTAATAGCCTAATATAAATACTTATTTTTACTAATTATTTAAGCGCGTTTACGTTTAATAATTCTTTTTAAAATATTAAAGGCAAGCGAATAATATGTCGTTTTATAGGAAATGGTATTTTATTAAAGTAATTTATTTCCGATTATTTTTTTTTTTTAATTTTAATTTATATTATTTTTTACTTAACTAATAATATATAAGTTTCTTCTATTAATATAAAGGCAAAATAAGATAATAACGTTATTTGAAATCATATTTTAAGTAAGATTAACGCCGAAAGTTAAGACGCATAAAAAAAAATTTAATTATAATATATATTAACGGTATTTATATTTTTATTATCGTTAAACGATTTTTTTTAACACAATTTCCTAATATATTTAAGTCGATTTAATTTTCTAAATCCGATAATTTATTTATCAAGTTTAAGTCGAATAACTTATCGTTTAAATCTTTTAAATCTTAGGTTTACTCCTTAAATATTAACAAGACTTATAAATAATTAACCGAATTAACGATTAATTTTACCGCACCAAACGCGATGCGATATTATCTTATAAAAGCTAGTAAAAAGCTAATTAAAGTGGTTTATATTTTATTATTATAAATGTTTTCGATTATAAATATACTTATTTAAATGTTAAATTTAATTAAAATATTTTAAAGCTAAAGAATTCCTAATAAAAGCAGGCAATTTTTAGGTTAATTTTTAAGCCTTATAATTATTTATATGAAATGTTAAATCTCTTATATATTAACATTTAATAATATAAATTTGTGAATTTTATATTTTTCTTTATTTAAGGTTAAAAAGTAAAAAAATTTTATAATAAAATCTTTAAGTAATTTCTACTTTAAACTAAGCTATTACATTAATTTATTAGAAATTACATTTATATTACTTTCCTAGTTAACTTATGTTAATTTAGGTGGAAGTATAATAGATATTATTTCGTTTCTTTTTTTAAAACGTAATGTTATATTTAAATAAAAAAAGCGGATTAATTTATATAACGAGCTATTATTTTTCTTTTAATGCTTTTTAAACGTGATATTATCCAGAATTTTTAAGGAATTAATTTATAACGACATTATAATTTACTTAATTTTTACTGCTTTTAATCTTAACGGATTAATAGCTTTTAATTTTTTTAAAGTAATTATTTTTCGCACGACTCGCTTTTCAACTCTTACATTTTTTTATATTAAAAAATGTTTAAATTATTTAAACGTTTTAAGGGAAATTTAAAAAAAATTTATAAGCGTTAAGGAGATTTATATCTTTTTAACTAAAGATTTAAAATTAAATATTACCTTTTTATTAAAACTATAAATTTATTAAAAGCTTTTTTATGGTTTTATCTTTTTCCTTTTCTTCTTTTTTTCGATAATAATTAAGATAATTTTAAAGTTATCCCAGTAATACTTTAATAACGGCTCATCATATAAAATTATACCTAAATACGATATAAGTTTAATAACTTTCTTACGTAAATTATTTTTTATTATTAAAAGGTTACTTAAAAATATAAGGCTTTTTTTTTCTAAAATTAACGTAAGAAATTATAACTTAAATTTATCTTTAACTAATGTTTTTAAATTATTAATTTTAAAGTCGGATAATATTTCTTAAGTTTTTTAACATATGCGTTTATTTTTTTTAAAATGTATATAAAGATTAAGTTTATTTAACTTTTATTTTTAAAATTATTAAGGAGAAAAGTCTTAAATTTATTTATAAAATAATTAAGTTATGTGCGCCTTATACCCGTTTAAGGTTAAGTTTTTCCTAAAATCGAAAATTATATTATAAAAGTTAAGATTTTAAGCTATTTTAACTTAACTATTATTTCCTTAAAAAAATAAAATTGCCTTTAATGTTATAATTTCTTATAAAAGAAGTTGTTATTTTTTTATTATTAAATATGTTATAAAAATATGTTTAAGCTTATTATAATAAAAGCATACTTTCTTAAATGGTTTTAATTGATATAACTTATTTATTATTAAATTTTTCGATGTTTTTTTTAATAAGATTTTTTTATATTTAATATAGTTTTAATTATAAATTAAGTTTTTAAACGAAACATTTTATAAAGGAAAAGTTAATAATAAAGTGAATAAGGTTATAATAGTTGCAATAATGTGAGAAAATATTAAAATTATTAAAGAAGTTAAAAAAGGTTAAAATAATTAAAAGACCTTTTATGTTTAATAAAGTATATTAATATTTACTATTTTAATTAAGGAAAAGCTAATATAATTTTATTGTCTTTTATAATATCTATGTCGATTAATGTGTAATAAGAAATAATAAAAAGTTTGATATAAGAAAATATAAAAGGTTTAACGAAAAAAATAAAAAAAAAATTAATGTGATAAGTGTTATTATATTTAATGTTATTATTTAAAAATATTATGCTGTTAAAATTTAATTAATTAATATTTTAGTTTGATTAGTAACCATTTTCTTTAATATTTTTTATCGAGTTTTAAATTAATAGGATTTTATAATGTTGTTTTTTTTTTCGATTATTAATTAGCAGTTTTAAATAACGTTATATGTTAATTATAATAATTTATAATTCCAAATATTTTTATTTATATATTTAACTTATAGAATTTAATTTTAAAGGTTATTAATAAAATAATTAATAATTATTTTAAATATATTTATTTTAAAAGTGGTTAAAATTAGCGATAATATATTTATTTATAATATTTATTTTTAAGATTAATCTTAAACCCTTATATATCTTAAAAAATTTTATATTTATAAGTAATATACGACGAGTGTTTTATTTTTACCTTAAGCGAGTTTGTTTAAATTAAATATAAATTAATTATTTAACTTATTTATTAATATTATTGGAAATTTGTTTTTTAAGGTTTGTTTAACATTTATAAAATCTTTTAATATAATAATGCCGTTTTTAATTTGGTTAAGTGTTTTTTTAAATGTTAAACTATTATTTAAAAAAGTTATAACTTTATTTTTACATTATATATCGATCGTTTATAATATATTAAAAATAGAAAAAATGTTATACCTTATATATTAAAATTGTTATTTTAAGTAGTTTAACTATTTCGCTATTAACTCACCACCTTTAAAACGACCATATTTTAATAAATTTAAAACTTAAAAATAATATGAAATAATTATTAAATTAACTAAAATATTTTAAAATGAAAATAAATTTTTAATATTTAATTTTTCATTAATATATAAATTTATAAAATTTATAATAAGATTTATAAGTAATAATATAAGAGATAAATTTATTAATATATAATAATTAATTTAATAAAATTAATATTATTAAAATTAATAAAATTAATAAAATTAATGATAATTAGTTTAAGGAATAATTAGCGTTTTAGATATAAAAGATTTTAAAAAAAGAGAAATAATTGATAAAATAATAAGGATTAAAATGAAAAAAAAGGGATTATAATTTATTTCGATAAATTAGTTAAAAAGATTAAATTAATAAGGTAATTTATTTAAAGATCTTTTAGATATAAATATTTATCTTAGCGAGCTTAGCTTAAAAATTAAAAAATAATTAAGCTGCGCTCGTTTATGCCATAAGCATATTATTTTTTAGCCCGTGCACATGTACATGTGGGGCTAAAAAAATGATGTTTTTTAATTTTTAGTTTAAGTAAAAACCGTAAATTGCGATAATATTTGCTACGAAAGTTAAAATTTGTTAAATTTGTTAAAATATTATTATATTTATTAGCAACCACATTATAACAATTTAATAAAATAATTCCAAACTAAGCTGTAAATAAAGATAATTATAATATTTAACCTTAAAAACCTTTTTTATCCGGTCGCAACGTTTATAAGGCTTTTAAAAACGCGACGTTTTAACTTATTTTAATTAAAATTGTGTTAAAAATTATTATACTCGCTAGTAACCACGACATAATAACTGGATTAAATCGTTTTAAACCAAACTTTTAATAAAGTTAATTGTAATATTTAACCTTAAAGATTTTTCCCATTTAGTTACGACGTTTAGAAGGCTTTAAAAAGCGCGACGTTTAAAAGGTTTTTTTAAAAAGCTTTTAAGGCGTGTTTATTATAATCGCGTAAAATACCGCGTTAATAATAATCCGATTTGGCTTAGAGAAAACAGCTTTTTACTTGCCTTATAAATGTTCTTAAATCTTACGGTTAAGTTAGTTAAGAGTTTAATAATTAATAAATGGGATAAACGTAATTAAATATTTCTATCTAATTAATTAATTGATTAATTAATTAAATTGATGGTGTTTTAATTAAAATTTAACATTTTAGGCTTAAACCATAAGTTTATGTTTATCTTTTTAACTTGCTTAATCGTTATAATTAATTAAAAGTCGATGTGGTTAAAAAAGTACATAAGTATAAATTTATGATTTAAGTTTATTAAAATAAATAAATATAAGCAAATTAAATCGAATAATTTTTAATAATAATATAATTATTAATAAGCTTAATAGGATCGATAAAAATTAATTTAAAAATATTAAAACATTTTTAAAATATTATAATAATATTTTTTACGATAAATTTAAATAAAACGTGTAAAATATTAATAAATAATACTTATTTAAAACTAAAAAAATAACTTAAATAAAATTACTAAAAAAGATTTATTAGTTTTAAATAAATTATATATTAAAAGAAAGAAAAGGTTTAAAATTAATTTTTATAAGATAAGCCTTTTTACCTGTGTCCTTTTATCTTATCTATAGTAGGTGGCACCTGCCATAGTATCTCTTTATTATGCTTATGTAACGTGCATAAGTCTAATCCTTATTGACTTCTTGCTTAGTATGCACATATTTGCACAGTACAATACATTATAAAACCCAGAGAGCCGGGGCTGCCGATTGTTCTTAGGCGGCGGAGGCACTAGTCTGGATTCAGTAAGTAACTACGACTTGGCATTTCTATACAACTGGTTCCAGCTGTCCTAAATCCCTTTTTTAGGAAATGCACATGTCAAATGGTTCATTCGTTCATCACTGGCAGAATGATAACTTGAATAACTACCTCTGGCCTCTTTACCAAAACCTGCGATAACTTCGACTTTAAATTCACTTCAAATTTCAACCTCCACCAACACGACGCACTTTTACTGTCGTCGTCACACCCTCCTTTTTTTCTTTTCTTCTCTTACGGTCTATCCGTTTTTCCATCTTTTCCTACCTTGCCCCCCCCCCTACCTACCTCCCTACCTCCCTACCTGACCTAGCCTAGTACTATGATATGAATGCGTGCTGGTCATTGTCCACACTTCATTAGCCCATCATGACGCTTCCCTTTCGAGATATCAACGTCCACGTTGCGGCCGAATCCTATACTTTCACCTCACCCTCCTCTCCTAATGCGCCTGCTCTCATCGTTGATCGTCCTACCGGTGATGTAAGACTCAGTGAATCTACTCATTTCCCAAGCAAGCGTGTATCTCGTGTTTCTAGTATTCCTGGCATACTAGGTCTGATTAAACTGAGACTCGGTGAGTAATGCCTCCTTTATCGTCACCATTAATACCTGAGGTAAAATGCTAAACTGGCTTAGACAAATATGTCATCATCATTACCAAAGCCGAGCCCGTAGGCCGTTTAAGGGGCCATATGGTCTACAAAGTCATCTCGACCGATTTCCTACCTATGCGCGAACGACAAATCCGTGATCCCGACGAGGACCAGTTCCTATCACTACTCAAGACCTTTATCATGAAAGGCCCCATGTACTTCTCGTATTCCATCGACCTCACCAACAGCTTCCAAAGACAAGCCTCTTCGGACATTTCGAACCCGCTCTGGATGCGAGCCGACGATCGCTTCTTCTGGAATAGATTCGTCCAAACTGACCTCATCAACTTTCGGAGGACTGGCAATAGATCACAGCCTGGCCAGCAACCTGGCGCTGACCCCTATATTCTACCCATTGTGTGGGGAACCCTCGAGATCCGGCCTACGACATTCAAGAATACCCCCTTAACCTTAGTTTTAATTACCCGAAAATCACGGCATCGTGCCGGCACTAGATACTTCACCAGGGGCATCGATGAAGATGGGCATGCTGCAAATTACAATGAAACTGAACAGGTTGTTGTGCTCAACGACACTGGAAGGGGCCTGGGTGGATTCGCTGGAAGTAGTGACATGCAAAGCGGCAAATACGGCGAGGGGGCAGAGATGCAAGTATTATCCTACGTCCAAACCCGAGGTAGCATACCCGTGTATTGGGCCGAGATCAACGCACTCAAGTATACCCCTAAGCTTCAAGTCAGGGGTATCGAGACGGCCTTGGCAGGTGCCAAGAAGCATTTTGATGACCAGATCCGCATCTACGGAGATAACTACCTAGTAAATTTGGTCAACCAGTCAGGCCGCGAAAAGCGAATGAAGGATGCATACGAACAAATGGTGAAGATGTTGGTTTCTTCACCTTCAGAAAAGGTTAAGGGCGATGTGATTAGCGATGAGAAATTCCACGTCATTGAGCCTGCATCCTCGAAACAGGAGTACGATCGTGTACACTACGTATACTTTGACTTCCATCACGAGACCAAGGGCCTACAAATGCATAGGGCCATGCTACTCGTTGAACAACTTCAGGATGCTTTGATAGCACAGCAATATTTCCGTGGTGTGGATATGCCTGCCAATGGCGGTCTCGAAACTAGGAATTTCCAGACCAGCGTGGTACGAACAAATTGCATGGACTCTCTTGACCGCACCAACGTCGTTCAGAGTATGCTGGCACGATGGACATTGGACCGTATGTTCGTCGACCTCGGATTACTCCAGCGAGGGGAGACATTCGCCACTGCCGATCCTGCGTTCGAATTCCTCTTCCGAAACATTTGGGCCGACAATGCGGATACAGTCTCCAACTCGTACGCGGGCACTGGCGCCATGAAGACGGACATTACACGTCTAGGCACGCGTACCAAAGCAGGCATATTTGCCGACGGTAGGATAGCTGTGATGCGATACTATCTAAACAATTTCCGTGATGGTCCAAGACAGGATGCCTTCGATCTATTCCTAGGCGCCTACGAGCCAGCTACTGCTAACATCGGTTCTTCACTCGTGTTTGCCGACCGCCGACCAATCCTCATCCAAAGCATCCCTTACATATTTGCTTTTAGTCTATTCTTCGTATTGCTTGGCTTATTCACCAGACGTTCACCAGGCTCAACTGTATGGACTATCAGGATATTTGTCTTGTTTTGGCTCGTGGTAGCTGGATGGTGCTTCAGCTTTATTATCGGCAACGGAATGCTTTTCGTGAGTTTCTCTTTGCTTAGCGTACATATTACACTGTTGCGTATACTGACGAAAACACCTTACAGGTCAACTGGCCAAAACTCAACCCACGACCATGGGCCACTGAGGGCTATCAAGACGCCATCACCAAGGTCCGAAAAGATAAACTGCTTGGTCCCTTCGTAGCTCGGCATGAGCGTGGCCTCAGCGCCGCCCGGTATGTCAATGCCGAAGAAGGCAAGAAGAGGATTGAATAAACAGACAGACAGACAGACAGACAGACAGACAGACAGACAGACGGATATAGACAGACAGGGGGAGCCAATGGATCGAGGGGAAGTAAGTAGGCCTCCACCAATATTGTATTTTTAATCCTTTTTCTTTTTGTTCAACTACTACCGCATTGCTTCAAGGTTGTCGGCTATTCGCATACGGTGTAGAATAGGGTTTTGTGCTGCTGGAATAATCAATCTTCATAATCCTGTTTCTGTTCAATTTGAGGGTATGTTCGCTGCGTAGTTATTGGGTACCTCCTCGGCACCTACCTACTAAATCGGTGCCTATGTATTGTACCTTTACCCCAATGAATACAACTTAGCAGGGGGGGAAAGGTGTGCTATCCCCTTTCCATATAATAAGGTATGTAGGTCTACGATATCATTCAATGTTGTCTACCTACCTAAAGGTACCTGATCGTTTGGTACCTACATAGTAGGTGCACCTAATCTTGTGACCATTCAACAATAGCATTTTCACGGTGGTGTTGGACAATTTATTAGTCCTGTCTTTCATTTACTAGCATCAATATAACGGAACTAGGTGATAGTAGATATCTTAGTAGGTAGTTAGGTGGTAATATTATATTTTTACACTAAACAACAACGGAAGAAAAATCCTGGCTCTACACAAGTACTGTATCTTGTAGTATACTAACAGCTAGGGAAACGAAGTAATAGACAAATGTAGACAAGGAAAAGAAAAAAAAGTGAGATGAAAAAGGGAAGGCCCGTATAACCTCGTACAGTAACAATACACGTACACTCTGTCCTCCGTTGTGGTCTCATTTTGCTTGCTCCTTTTTTTCTCCTTTTTTGATTTGCTTTCTGTTGGTTTCCTGGAGAGCGATGATGGCAATAATACCGTATATATGCTAACCTGAGTTCCCATAGCACCCTGCTAAACCTAGGACGCCATGAATGCAATTGATTTGGTATTGTACTCAAGCCCGGTAAGGTGGGTGGTATGAGTGGATTTCGATAAAATGTCATTTTTGAGTGTAAGTATTAGCAAGTAACATGATGAACCGACAGACGGTGCAGGGGGGAAATTCGCCAAAGGGAAAGACACGATAAGGTATACATAACGATAACTGCCAAGTTTTGCGTCAGGTCTCATATATAGAAACAAGGGAATGGTGTGTGGTGAGTTAGTAGGTAGGTCGTCATCTCAAAAGATGGGAAAATAGACAGCGTGTCAAAACAAGTTTGAGAAAAAGCAGAAGCAAACAAACTAGAAAAGGGAAGAGAAAGGAAAGGAGAGGAGAAAAAGGAACGCAACCGCATGGGGTATCATCAGAGTGAAAAGCTTCATCCAAAAAGATTAATAATTCCTCCTTATTCTTCCCCTCTTGGGTGCTTGATAACGGAGTCGAGTCAAATATTGACACCTCTTTCTTCGACAGGCAAATCGACATCGTCTCCACAACCCTATGATAATTCTCTTCTTTTTTTCTCTCTTCTTAAAAGGATCGTCTTCGACTTTAGGCAGACCTCGCCTACAGCCAAAGCAACCACCTCACGACCCCCACAGCCCCTCTGCCAACTCCTAATACGACTCTGGCGACAGTTACCACAAACCACACATACCACATGAAGCCCACAAGTACCCACTCGACAGCAAGCCAGCCAGCACGACGCACCCATCTGAACCTTCTACGTCGGCGTCTGAGCATCTTGTCCATTGTATCCACGACACGCTTGACTTTTAGTCTCTGGCTATCGACTAGATCCCGACCAACCTCATCAGCCTCGTCCGTCGCGCGGCGCGTCATCTCCACAAGATCGCCTCCCACACGGTCGTGGAGCGCCTCGACGCGGCGGAGGAAGGTCGGCGCGATATCGGCCGCAAAACGAGCAATGCTAGCTTCTGAGATCTGAATAGAATGGTCGATGCTATGGGACAAGATTTGTGCCGTAACAGGGAACAGTTGGGTCTGCGGCGCGATCAAGGAGGCTTGCTCCTGAGACTTGAAAGGCGCGATATCAGCCCACGGAAGTTTTGGGCTCTTGTTATCGAGGGGGAAGATCGGGTGAGGTTCTTGTGAACGTCGTGAGATCTCCATAGCCTTGATGCCAGAGCACAAAATTAGGGTTCGAAGGCGCGCGACTTCGCGCCGAGAGATTTGGTTCCCTTGTGGTGATGATCCGCGGTTAGAGATGGACCAATGCCGGGCACCCTGTGATAACGCTCTAGATCCGAGACGTGGCCGTGCCGATATAGCTTGAGAAGGGGGTATAGAAGAGACATCGGATTCCTTTTTGGGGGATATCTCATTTGGTCTCTCAGCAAAGGTAATCGACTGGCGCTTGCGCGACTCGGCGTCGGAAAGATCTGGATCGTGATGTGTCCAGGCCTTTGTACGTTCAGGTGGTGAAGCTTTGCGAATGTCGATACGAGGTGGCTTGAGTCTATCAAAACGAGGTGATTTGACATTTCGCGAGATAGGGCTGGTCAAAACAGAGGAGTCTGTCTCTTCAGCGAGTGGTTTTTCGTGTGAAACCGTCGATTTAAACGGAGGCATGACCTCTAGATAATTCTTCTGGCGGATGCTATCACGCGGGTGTCGGAAACTGCTGCTGCGGGACAGATTAAGAGATTGCCTAAGTCTACCTCTCTTTGGCTCCTCGTCTGAGTCGGAGCTTGATGATGTTGACGAATCACTTTCGCCTTTTGAATTTTGTTTCCACAAGAGATCGGTCACTTTAGAAACACCGCCCCTTATCATTCCATCCAACTTGGCACTTCCCTTGAAGATGCCCCGTAAGCCAACTTGTTCATCGCCTTTCAGTTTAATGCTTCCCATACTACGATGAGACTTGTGGCTCTCATTTGTGGACCTCTGAACAATCTTGCGGGACAGGCTCTGAGACCTGCGCCGCTCCGGTGATTCAAACCTCTCTGCGGTAACTGCAGCGAGGTTCAGAGGTTCGGGGGGGTCAATGACTCTCTCATCATCCTTCTCACGAATCACGTAATCTCCTACGCGCTCCCGTTCTCGGCTACGATCGCGGAAGATGTTCTTGACTTTGGAGAAGGGCTTTCGGCTGGGAGATTCCGGTCGGCTTGCAGGTGGTGAGAGATCCATGCCAATGGTTGGAATTTGTGCGTTACGGCCTCGCGAAGGGGGCTGAGAAGAATACTCCAAATCCATCGATAACCTGTGACTGGGTCTAGGAACTTCCAAGCTTTGGCGTCCCGAACCTATCGGAGACTCCTGTGCTACTTTACCACGATTGATCTTGTCGTGGCTTTCAAGTGGCTCTATTCGTGAACGTCTGCGGCTATATAGTGGTTCGATTTTCTTTTCCGGTGATCCCATCCTCAATGGCAGTTCTTTAAGGTGTCTATAACCTATTTCGTTTGGATTCTCCTGTTTCTCTTTATTGGCTTCCTTTGCCAGCATATCCATGAATTGCTTTTCGAGGAGATCTGTACCGTCAGCACTAATTGTACCAGTACGATTCCGTCTCTTACGGTCGCTCTCACTATCAGACGTGTCTGATAAGGAACCCTTTCTGAACCTCAGGAAGTCATGATGGTTATGCGAGACCCCGCTCTGTTTATGGTGTAGGCCTCTAAGGTCTTGAAGTTTCTGCCGAGCGCGATCCCGAGCACTAGCATGAGAAACATCAAACTCAGGTTTATATGGGCTGATCAGGTCAGGTTCAGAACCAAGAACGGTATCGCCAACATCATCGTCCTTAATGAATGTAGAAACAACAGTTTCAGTCCCCTGTTGCAATGCTGACGTCTGAGGTTCGGGTTTGTGCGGAAAGACTTTTAAATAATGGCGGTCTTCGATAAGATACTTATTGTCTCCCTGTTCTAGCCAGTATATGTCTGCTAGCATGTCTGCAGGGTCAATACTCCAGTCAATTTTTGGTCTTTTTGGCCTTGTTGTTGATATAGGTCGTGGTAAATTAGAAGCAGGGAGCTCTTGATCGAAATTCTCATGTGCCCCTGGGAATGGAGGAAGCGAAGCGGGGCCACCAAGACCTGACTTAGCTGCAGAGGAAGCAGCTTCGTCAACCCAATTTGAGACCATCGGAATATCTGAAAAGCCCAGCGCTTCACCATCGATAACCCTACGTTCCCGAGCTCGAACTTTCCTATTTCGAATGTATTGAAGAGGATTGTAGTTTCGACCTAATTGAATTTGCAAAGACCCCGTTAAAGGAGACTTCGTATTCGTAGGAGATGTTGAGAAGTTAGATGATGATGGTCGAGACAACCCATTTTGTTCAAGGGGGGAGATAAATTGTAACAGCCTTCGATACTGAGCCATCAATTCTAGATATTCTCTAGCCTTCTGGGAGCGATTCAGTGTTGAAGATGAGAAATGATATTTATAACCACTCTCATGATCAAAAGCAGATTGAAGCGGGCTCGGTATTTTGGAAGCGGACGCAGGCCTTGGTGTTAAAGCTTTGTCGGGCTTTGGTGAAATGGTACGAGATGCTCTCCTCTGCTGCTGTAGATGCTGCTTAATATTAGGCCCAGCGGGACTTTCAGGAAGCTGAGCCAGGCGTGGAGGTATAGGGGTTGAAATGTTCCTTCTTGCTGCCAAACGTCTTGACTCGCTCAAGTTAAGAGCCATGTTCACGATCTGAGTAGAGTCGACATCAAGCGGTGACGGAGTCGATCGTCGAGTCGGGATTCTTGATGATCCCTGAGAGTCCTGCGACCCCTGTGAGTTTTGGGAGTATCGTCTTCCATTGTCAGCAAGCCTGCTTAGGGTTCGTATTCCTTGGCCATCACTCGATCTCCTTCCATCCTCAAGATCGATGCCCAGCCCCGCTCGAGTAAAACTTGTCGTATTTGACTTGTCTGGTGTTGTTTTTGGTCTACGGTTATCTACTGGTATTCGAGATCGTCTACGGCCGTCATCTCGACTCGCCGATCTCGTTTTGGATGGGTTATCCAACATGGTGTTAGAAAGAAGGAAACCGCCACTCGATCGGGGCTTATGCGATCGACGTCTTCGGTGTGCTTCATGATTGGAGTCTTTATTTCCCGGGCTCTGTGTGTGAGGAGTCGGCTTGGATTTGTCGAAGTCGGTACGAGATTGGGCCAAGGTGGTCGTGATCGTAGGGCCATCGAAGCTAACGGGTGGGCTAGATTCGCCAGTCTCGTAACTACCATAACTGCGTGACGATATTGGTGTTGATAATCGATGTTGGGAATGGTGAGGGACGCTAGGGTTCGCGGGTGAATCGGCATCGTGTTCTTTCATCGCGCCCATGGCGTCGGCCATATCAATATTCCCCCTCCCCTCACATACCAAGTGATGTTTTTTTTTAACAATAATCTAAATGGTAATGTGCTATCGCTTTTGAGGTATCCTATGGACAAGTCTGGACATTTTCAATACTTGAGAAGAAAGGGTTTCGAAATCCCTGATAATAGGAGCTTGCGATAGTAATGCAAATGACGAGACCAACGAGACCAAATTCGGCAGCGCAGATCCCCGAGGGTTTAAGCGGATACCTCTTGCTGGTTATTAGTTTAAGCGTTTTTTGTTTGTTTTTTTGGTCTAGGTAATATTACCTGCGTCGAATGGAGCCTTCTCAAGACTCGTCACTCGTGGACAAGAAAGATGATGTCTACAGATGGAGCGGTCGCGGTTCGCGGTAGGCCCAAAACTTACTAGGATCCTCCCGTTGCCCCCCGTTAACTTTATTTAGGGGACCCGGTTGCCGGTATTAGAATGCATGTGAAGTGGAGAAACTACCCAGGCAAGTGCATTAATTTACCTAGGTAACTGCATACGGGAATATTGTCTTAGCAAGGTCCATATAAGCTCGCATATGTACATACTAATATCAACGATGAATGGGCTTTCACATACATAGTACTATGTAGCTGGTAGAAGTCTTTTACCAAACAATGGTACATACATACCTGTGTAAATCTAACATGTCACCACTCATCAAATAACAATCTAATGCGTGTCGAGTCACACTTTACACGTCTAGCTCAGCTACATTTCATGACACAAGCTTCTGTAAATCAGTATTACGTACCTGGGATCAAGTGCATTGCTATGTCACAAGAAACATTAGTTCCGTACGCATCAACACAACATGAAAAATGAAAACCTCCAATCAATAAAAAGTATGCATAAGTCTTGACGCCGGAAAAATGCAATCAACTCCCATCTCCAAGTCTGCCAACGAACAAGACTTGAAAGTACAAAAAGACTAATTTTGGTGGATGGGAGAATCAATCCACTCCCCCATCTATAATGTTACGTACCTATCCAACCCCTTTCCAACCGCCTTCTCTTGATCTAATACCTATTCATGTTCTAGATCAACACCGACGTATCTACTGATCTGGCTTCAAATTACACTTCTAGTTAGGATTCGGAGTTAAATATGTATAGTCGACATGAGTAATAGGATATGAAGTGAACACCGAACACCAAAGAAATTGCGTGCCTAGTTCGAATGTGTGGCAGATAATCTTCCAATCGGGTCTGCCTTGCATTTTCACTCAGATGCATTCAATTATGACGTAATAGAAAATCCCAGCGTCAGATCCCTCGGGTGAGATCTCGCAGCAAGTATTTGAGGGACTGCGACGTTTTCGAACCAAGACCGAGCATTTGGCTGCAGGAGGCTTCGCTTCGCCGCCGGGGCGGCAGGCTTGGCGGCGTTATTGATCGAAACGTATACGGCAACAACGATGACAATAATCGCAATGATAAGAACTGATAAAAGTGAGCATGCTGTCTCTCGAAATGGCCATACAAAGAGAAACAAAAGAAAAAACATACCGACGATTCCCAGGCAGATCCACTTCTTCTTGCGCGTAGCTCGGGCAGTGTTAACAGCTGTACCAACTTCCATATTACCCTTGTCGAGATTCTCTACGACCTCTTCGGCCTTCTGCTCAATGTTGGCAATGGGAACCTCTTGTTGTATGATCAAGGTGTCCATGTCTTGGAATAGCTGGGCGAGTTCAATCATCTGCTGCTCAATCTTTTTGAGTTGGGCATGTCGATCTTGCACGGCGCTTAGAACGGACTGGGCCTGTCCGCGGCGATTGCTCTGCATTAATGCTTGCTGGAAAACCTGACCACCAGTCTGATCCTCAACAGCAGCTCGCACTTCTTCCTCGTCGGCGTCAGGCCGCACGATACGGTATTGTCGCGCCATTTGCTCTTGGGTCTTCTTGCGGAAGGCCGACTCGACACCCTGGTAGGCTCGGATAGCATCCTTCAATCTAGTGTCGACGCGACGAACTTGTTGGGTATACTTCTGCTGGCTCTCGGGGTTGCTCTTGAGTTGTCGTACTCGGTCGGTCAAGGCTCTATAGTGAGCCATGGTCTCGGAGCTAAGCGCATCAAGTTGACGGTTGGTATTGCTCGTGGCAGATGCATCTGCATCATCGAGAGCTCTTTGCTGGAGCATTCTGAGTTGGTCGAGGTTTTGGTCAATCATATCGATCCCGCGATTAATTTCTGAGACCTCGTTGAGGACGTTTTTCGGGCTTCCAAAAGAGTGGCCCTGGTCGGCGAGCAAGGCCATCTCGACATTGTTTGCTATGCTTCATTAGTGGGTTTTCGCGTATCTATCTCGCGACAACACAACATACCACCGTATTCATCTCGTCCCATATTGGGGCCGCCGTAGCCACCACCATTGCCACCAATTTCATTTTCCCGCTGGTCGAAGGGGTTTTGTTGCCCGCCGTATCTACATTAGTCAGTTATTGTTGCGGGTGTATTTTCGCTGCTCCAAATAATAATAGGGGTAACTAACCCGTACTGTGGTTGTGCCATAATGTTCGTTAGCAGATTGTCTATGTTGGAAATAATAATAAAACAAGAGTTTGAAGAGAAAACACGAATATAAGGGGAAAGGGCAATTGGGCTTTTTTTCAGTGACTGATGAAACACTCAAGGGGTGAACTTCTTACACTCATCGTGCTTCAGGGCTTTGTCTGCTAAGGAAGCAGACTTGGCTAGCCTGAAGGGATTGACTGTTTGGTATGGGAATGTCTGGCGCAGGAACCCAGGGATATCGATATTAATTGTCTGTTTTGAGGGTAACAGAATAAAAAAAAAAGCACAAAAATTAAAATATAAAAAGAACCAACACAACAACAATGAAGCTTCGCAGTGAAAAAGGATAGGAAGATCGTGTAATAATAGGTATGTTTGGGTTAGCAAGAACTTTGGAAGTAAGCTGACAGCTGAAGGAAAAGGGTCTTGAAGAAACTAAGGCTAAGCCGATACACTACTAGCGTAAATACCTACCTAGGGTAGCGTAGGTAATAGATGAGGCACTAAAAGCGGGTAAACGCTCATTCGGGCAATGCACCAAGCCAGACCTGAGCCAATCGTTTCTCGATTTTGTATCGTTCTGAACAGCCACTTGGATGTTGTTGGTTTAGAAGGACCCAATCTCTAACGGTGTACACTACACTAGGTTAGGTTACTAGGTACTGTCACTACATAGTTACATGTATTGTACATCTGGATGGGTACATAAATAGATTCCGTCGAATCCTTTCAAGCCTTGGCATCCGTGATGCACTTACATACATACATATGTAGAATTTATATGTATACATACGTAGTATGTAAAACACTTCATAGGTAAGATGCAAATTGATTATACGACCATTAAGACTACTGATTGTATAGTACCTAGTATCTGGTATTCTTGGAACATTAGATTTTCTAATAAACGCTAATAGGCCTGTTGGGTACCCGCCGGTGAGATTGGATGGCAGGGCAATTCCTAGCTTAGGCTATGTGCAAACAGGGAAGTACGGCGTAGTAAAGGTCATCTTCCAAACTTCAATGTTTTTTTAAGTCCTGACTTAACTAACTACCCTACGTACCCTAGGCAGGGTTATGTATGTACATAGCTCAAGCCATTGAAGCCTCAATCGTAGGCTCTGTGATAGTAGGGAGTCACCTATTAAAGCAACATGGCAGTCGCATGGAAAACTCAAGAGCCCCATCTTTTTTAATGCACACAGCAACTCACGATGCTGACAAGGGCGACTTTCGCTTCGGCTTGCGAAGATCCACGAATGGCCAACTAGGTCAGACATCAGCCCTGCATACTAACATTGAAGCTGTACATTAGCTCGTCTACCTAGTAATACAGCCATCACATAACTACTATGTAGATACTGATAGGGACCTCCAACGGCGCTAAGGCCGTGTCTTGGAAATACAGCCAGGTTAAGCCACGCGATAGATGATGGAGAGGAATTCTTCAATGATATATTTATTGTCCGTTAGTCTTACACAACCCGGTAGGGAAGATCACGGATGAAGTGTCAGATCTGCCCCTATCGTGGTATTATCCGTGCATATTCAACAATTCCCGTTTCAATTACATATGTCGATCCATACCAATTGAACCCTTGCCACCCAGGGTAGGCTACGAAGCATTTTAGTGTAAATATTCTCCGAATCGCCGTCTCGCCCAACTATCGACACATTCAACGGCTGACAACGGCCAGGCACTCGGATCTTAAATAATTATCAGGTAATTATTCATCATGCCCTTGAGAGTTAGGTGTGAGCCTAGGTAGGTACTTCTTTGTAACTATGTACAACTATCGCAATACTAGGTTTGTATTGTTCGACTCTTCGGTTGTTCGTAGTTGCAGATGTTAGCTCCGTTAAATTCAATATTGGAGAATCAAAATCCTCGCATTGTAACACGCCTTGATACCGAATATATCATGTCCCCCGGTGACGATATTAGCCCACACCATAATAAGACTGAGAAAGGTTCCTCGATATTCAGGCCCAGAGCTACGTAGATTTAACGGGACTATCAAGAATACACTGGCCACTCCACGGCCTACATCATCTTGGTTTAGTATATGCAACATAGATGCCCGCCTGAACTAACAGCGAGCTTAATAGGAACTGCCACCCCCTTGACCGACATAAAGAGCCCAATGGTACAATCATGTGCAGCTTCATCAGCCCTAGCCATCGCGGATTAACTACTGTCAGCTATTACACAGGGTAACCAGGTGTTATCCCACTCGCCAAATAAGTCCAAATAGCAACATCTTGTGTCTAACGGGGTAGGAACTTCGGGAATTTTACTCAGTTCAAAATTGGTAAAGCTAGCTCTAGCCTCTAGACAGTTACTTGGAGAGGCAGTTTATAACGGCCAATCGATTTTAACCCTCAGCCGCATCTTCTGATCTAACTTGATGGAATGTGGACTACGCGTCTGCTTATTCGCATATCGCCCCCTCTCTTCACCAGGGCATGTCCTCAACCACTTTTTATCAAATAATTGCATAAGCAGACGCATAGCTCACGCTCGAGTCGGAGACATCCTCGACCAAGTTGCTCCGCTGGTACTGCACGAACTTGAAGCGATACTTGCCCTCCTCCGGATTCTCCTTCGCCAACTCCTCCAGCGCCGCCATCATGACACCAATAGGATGTCGTCCGCACACCGTGTTTTTGGTCAATCGGAGGTTGTCAACGAACTTGTTGTGGTCGCCGGACTCAACCGCGTCCATGGCCAGATGGTCCACCTGCTTAATGCTCTCATGTATGGGCGGGTTTGTGGGGATTGCTGTTTTTCTGGACAGAGACTGTAGCTGCTCAACCTTGCCTTCGGGCGCGTATGCCGTATAGCTGAACCGCGAGCCCCAGTGACAAAAATCGGAGCTCACAATGAAAGCATTATCGGGGTCTTGTAGATAGGGCGCCAATATCTTACCAAACTCTTTTTCTTCTGCGCCGTTGTTATCCCCGACGAGGATCGGTACGATGGTAGGGAATTCAGTGTCGGAGGCAAACGTCTGCGTTAAGCGTTTATAAAGATACGGTAGGTGCATCTCAAGCGAGTGCTCGTCGACGTCGCTTCTTGAAGGGATATCCTGGAACTTGCCCGTGTCACGTAGCTCCTGGATAACTTTTTCGTCCACCGTCAAGTCGCCGAACGGGGTGCCGTATTGGGCGAACTTGGTAAGAGCACACCCGCGAAGATAGTATGTATGTGAGGGTCCAAGGACGAAGACTCGCTTAGCTTTACTGAGGTCAAGAGCCTTGTAGGCCCAGGCTGCACATGGCCCCGAGTATGAGTAGCCTGCGTGCCTTTGGGGCGTTGCTAAAGTTAGGAGTTCTGTGGTTCACACAATAAAGGAACAGCAGGAAGTAACACGTACGGAGCAATGACGACCTTAGCATAGGGAATCGGTAGGCTACTGCCGTTGAGAGAGCTCGGGACCTGGCTTAGGAAGCTGTCTAGCTGGTTAGATAAGGTATCCGGGACCCCATCGTACCAGCTATATGCATGACTGGCCTCTCGAGTTCCTTTTTGCTTCATCGTGTTTTTTGCTCAAGAAGTTGGTGTATTATGAAACGCTACGAAAGATGCGATGAAGATGTACAAACGAGCGAATGTAGGATACATAGGGTTCAATGTCTGTACGTATTATAGTTGAATGATAACATTGAGGTCTTGAAGTACCTAGGGTACGTAATAATGCCTACCTACATACCTAGTAGTACTAGGTAGGGTACGTACATGATGTACTTACCTACCTCCAGATGTCGTTGCCCCGCGTTGTTTAACTTGGTTAGCTTACAACGTAGATTGGAAACTGCGCAGGTGGTCCATCATTAGTTATGGTTACCTGAATAACTATTATCTATCCTTTATGTACATATTTTAACAACTTGAATTAATGGATGAGTTATGCCCACCTTAGGTAGGTAGGTACTTTTTATATCGTGCCGAGAATTATTACATACATGGATTTATTACTCATTTCCAGCTTATACCGTTCTAGTTCTTGACTTTTCGCTCACTTTTACAGAGAGTAGTTTTAGTCTCAACTTAGTAAATTGTTGCGATTGATGTAAATAGACGGTGTTCGACATTTACTTAGTTTACACTTGTACCTTTTTCATCAGCCACACATGAAGCTATCGCACGGGCCGGGTGGAGCATTGTCCTGACCGCGGTGAGGATAACCCGGAAGGCAGCTTGATCCTCCCCTTGCTGTCACATGACAGCGCTCAACCGAAGAGTTCGATCAATGGCCAAGTAGGCCGACTATCTGATCGTCTCGGGAGGGGTGAGGCCAGCCTTGTTGTAGTATAAGGGCTTGTCAAAGATGGACACCTCGCTTCACAACAGCAATGATAATTCATAGTTGACAGCTGGGCGTATGGACACCTCGACGAGGACTTGGTAAGGTAGGGGACAAGAGCATGTGTATCCGAGCAAGGGGAAATGTTCAGATTACCTTTCCAACATATTTCCATGAAGGGTTATCAAGTGTCTGCCCGGGATGATATAGGGGGTTACATGGAATAAAGATAGCATGCATGTATATGTAGCTTGTATAGCCTCTATATCCTTGGGGAGATGTTGGAGATCCCGGCGCAATAACGACGTTCTGCGTTTTCTAAGTTCCGCCTGATGACAGAATGAATGAATGTGGAAAATAGAAGATTGAATATGTCCATGAATATTCTACCCTAGGTAGGTAGGGTCATCCTACAGAGATAAAGGAAAAGAGAAGATGAAGCAAGATTTAATTTGACTATTGCCGCATGGCCGTATTTTCCTCGCAAGTAACGAAAGGAGGCTATCACGGCCCATATAGTACCTTAGGTATATAGCGTTATATTAACCCGGCGTCCTTGCCTTGTCTGGGTATGGTATAAAATCACTTTCAACCCCCTATGCCATGTAAGTTGACGCATCTGTCGTATTTAACTTGGCATACCTGCTGTCTTTCATATATTGGACTTCAAAGTTGCCCGTCTACAATACAGTGTTACTTTGCTTAACGTACCTGCTCTATGTATAATATGACCGGGCATAAACAATAGACGTAAACCCTAAACATAACCCAAAGTACCTGCTTTTTCATATTATAGCATACCCCCCTACT
Organism: Hypoxylon fragiforme; assembly: GCF_022984875.1. Lineage (NCBI taxonomy): Eukaryota > Fungi > Ascomycota > Sordariomycetes > Xylariales > Hypoxylaceae > Hypoxylon > Hypoxylon fragiforme. The sequence goes on from NW_026054764.1 coordinate 46,936, forward strand.
ATGTACTTTTCCTAACCCTCAACTGCTAACATTGAACTACTTCCCTTTCATACAAAATTGAAGTACCACAAGATGTAGAAGTTCAAGGCTTTACATAATGAGTTGAAATGTGTGAGTTTTTGATGGCCTTAAAAGCCTAACCGCATATCCGACTAGACAGATGGTTTACTAGGTTTGAGACCTTGGGTAATTAGGTATAGATACCTAGTTATCCTACCAAGGACACTATGCATGTACGCAAGTTAGTAACATCAGTAACCGTGCGACGTTGAGATCTACTAGGTAGATGAAAGGGTATCACGTGAGAACATTATAGGTTAAATAATCATAAGGATAATATATCCCCTTAAGTAGCATAAAGCAACAGCAGACACACCGTTACTAAAATTAATAGCAGATACATCCAAGCCAATTTACCCACCGCCCCATAAATCTATTATCCAATAAAATCAACAAATTCTATAAATACTTAATTTACCACTTATTTTGGCATATGCCACTTGTACCAACAATACTTAAAATTACATAAAGCCACATTACAAATGCCACATCAAAATCGTAACTTAATGTTTACCATACTTTCTGGCATCAGCTTTGTTTACCATTCAGCTTTAATCTTCGACGAAAACGTCCCCAAATAACTATGGTTTCCTTGACAAACTTACCCCTTACAAATCGTTTAAAAGCCGCTTTTGCGTACAGATACGGACGAGCCGTAAAAAAGAATAGCCTCATCTAAGATACGGCTTATCCAAGTCGCGTATCGTGATATTTCTCGGTAGGATATTTATCGAAATAAATAGCGTACCGGTTTTAGGATTGGAAAAAGCTTTAAGACGACGTATAGCTAGATTGATATCGTCAGTTTAAGTGGCGCCCTTAAAAAACTAATTATCGAAATCATACTCAATTACAATTACACCAAACGCCAGAATAACCTAACGCCGGCCAGCTTTATATTATACCGCGTTATATTTGAAGAAAAAATAGATCAATATATGAGGTTTTGGGTAAATGTGGGAATAATGGATTGAAAACGATATACTAAATGTTATTTTTAGTAACGGTATGTCTGCTGCTGCTTTATGCCACTTAAGGGGATAGTATAACGCTTAGACAGCTGCTAAGTCTTGGTATTTACTTTGACAGTTAGGAAGCACTTGCAAACTTGGAATACCCACAGCTCATTAACAGTCACTGTTTGTGATATTTGGGGACATCTTCAGAGCCAGCTAAGGGGGAACCTCGTAAATTTGTGCAGGTTATATATAAAGATAAGGCTAAGTAGATGTTTGCGTTACATAAACTGCCCACTGTTAAGATATAGGCCCGACGCTACCGGCGAGTCTGGAAGAGATGGAAATCATCGGTGGTCTTATCTACGGCGCAAACCGTACACATTGCAATTAGCCTTATGAAACACCTTCCGCATGGCTGCTTGTACACAGCACAAAATCCTGTTACGTTACTAGGTGCCTGGGTAAATGATGAGATATCTTCCGTTGTAAGAATTTCACAATAGGGGGGGAGAAAAACGCCTATATACCGAAGTAAACAAAATAATGGGAAAAATTGGACGAAAATGAAACGTGGTGCCTTTATTAGGGACTTATAACGGGATATCTTAACTTGATCCCTACTGAGTAAAGGCAAGTGCTGAATCCATCTAACTCCGGCGCTTACCCAGCCTTCTCTTCTAAATGCTCACTCGAAGCTGACCAATCCAGGATGCCCCTCAAATGCACATTCTAGAGGCCCCTATATTTTCTTTTTCTGAATCATATCCCACCCCTTGACAAGCTAATGAACTCTCACGCCATTTACTCCAGCCCAGCCGAGGCCACCAACCCAGACTTTCTTCCCGGCACATATCAAGCATCGTCGCTGCTGGGCCAAGTTGGTAATAGAGCAATGGGAGCAGACGTGTTTTCCGCAGGCAGTGCAGCTCGTCGGGGCTTCTGCGCCAAAACCATCCATATCCATGGAGTCATCATCACCCGCCCCTTCCCGAAGCGCTTGACCACAGTCCTCGCAATTGGTCGGCCCATCGTAGACTAGGTGATCAACAGAAGGTAGTGCTGGATTGTTCGAAGAAGCTGTCGAGCTAGGTAGCTTCCAAAAGTTGTGCAGAGATGCCTGAGCTCCTTGAGAAGGTGTCATCGGGGCCTGAGGCTGGGCCTCCGGTTGCGGCTGGATGGTAAGGTTGCCTAGTTGACAGAGTTGTAGGTGATTATGGTGTGCGATGTGCTGCTTCTGGGCCGTGTAAAGCATGCTCAAGGTGCGTTCTATGGTATATTTTGTTGAGAAGCTGCTCATTTGACTAAATTTGGGGGGTGGGGAGGAGTATGAAACGTACGATGGATTTCCTCGTCCGAGGGACGGTTGTTGCGAAGGCGCTTACGGGTACGGCTGGGCAGATGAGCAGGTGTGGTGCTTCGTAGGGGTGACGTGTTATTATCGCTATCCATGTCCATCATTATGAATTGGTCTGGCCGTGATGGCGAGCTGAAAGCGCTACAGGAATTGAATGAGAGCTCTGATCCAGAGCGCTTGCGCTTGAAAGCCATTGTGATGATTTAAAAGGTTAATTTGGCACAATATTAAAAGGACTATAAAGTTGGGGATATGAAGAGTATATTGGGGAATGATGAAGAGGAAGATCAGGCTAGTTAGTGTTTAGTGTTTTGGGTGATGAGGTGAAGATAGGATTAGATAAAGTCAATGACTGGAGGGTAAGATGGAAAACTGAGAGGTTCAATTAAGAAATGGTCCTTTTCAGCTTTGTGTCACAGCACTAAAAGTAGGATACTGAAGGTACTAGCTTTACTGTGCCAGTGCACTTTCCCCTCCTGAGTTCTGCCCTCTTATTTCGTATTGCCAGTCGTACCACGAAATTGTGAAATGGCTGGAAATCGCGACCTACTACTAGTAGTAGTCGCGCCATAGAAGGCGCGAAGACTACTCAATTATAGCGCGTCTCGTTCGTGTTAATTGAATGCCAAGCCTTTCACTTACCTAACCTAGAGTACTTCTCTATCTTATCCCTGGTTAGTATCTCCACCTACATATATTATATGGACATACACACCTTCGTGGAGTAGATAGTCGTCCAAGTTGCCAACTGGAATCCAGTCCAATATTCTCGAGATCTTCAATTCCCATTCTTCTAAAGAAGCCATGTGAAAATGATACTGAAGTAGTCCAAATATCATTTATAAAATTGAATAAGCTCATACTATCATATTTATATCCTTGTATCCTTGCTAAACCTTATTTATATCTTCGATCTATCCTGAAATAATCAGACTCGCTCCCTTTATCCCCTTTATACATACAAGCACACTACAATATGATCGCGCCCAATAGCACAGCAAATGATGCGGCTCCCATGCACAACAGTGGCGAGGATAATCCAGTTGTGCCTGTTGCCATATTCGTAGTCGGAGTAGCAACCGTGGTACTTGCAGCTGCTGAAGCGGCGGACGACGCGGCGGATGAGGCAGCGGAGGCAACCGAGTGAGCGCTTTGAACAGCCGAGGAGGCTGCAGACTGGTCACTGCCAGTAGCAGTAGAGGCAACGCTCTCAGCGCTAGCAACAACATCGCTAGCACTCGAAACAGCGGCGTTGGCTGAAGATACAGCAGCCTGGCCGGCCGTGGAGGCTACACTCTCAGCGCTATTGACCACAGAGGTGGCTAAGCTTTCAGCACTGTTGGCTACGGAAGTGGCCAGGCTTTCTGCACTGTTTGCAATCGTTGAGCCGAGGCCTTCGGCGCTGGTGGCCACCGAGTTGGCAAAACTATCGGCGGAGCTGGCAATGCTGTTTCCGACCGACTCCCATGATTGGCCTAGCGATTGCCCGGCACTGGCCCAAGAGCTTGCCAAACTTTCTGCCGAATTAGCAACCGATTGCCAGTCTTGACGTCTACCAAAGTGGCCTGCAATACTGTTGGCAATCGCCACGACCTCGCTGGCGGCTGCCTCGGCTGCAGACTCTGCAACCTCCCATGCTTGTCGTGCATGCAGAATATCTCGTTTATCGAAGTGTTCTGCTATGCTGCTTGCTGCCGCATCTATCTCGCTTGCGGCTGCTTCGGCTGCCGATTGAACGTTGTCCCAATCCTGCCGTTCATCAAGCTCGCGTCTCCCATACTGAGCCGCTATGCTGCTAGCCGCCGCTGCCGCCTGGCTAGCGGCGGCCAAAGCAGCGCTTTCCGCTTGTTGCCAACTTCCACCTTGTCCCTGTTGTGCTGCGATCGAACTAGCCCGTGCTTGCGCTGCACTGGCTACGGCGAGTGCCGAGGATAGAGAGGCCTGCCAGGATTGGCGTCCCTTCAAATTCTTCAATACAGGAGCAGGTGTGATCATGGCATCCCGAGGAACTTGCTCGGCAACGTGGGCTACGGCTACTGTAGCCATGATAAGCGAGGCTGTGATGAAACGCATGGTGTCTGATTGAATAATTATGTTTTTTTCTAAGCTGTAGGTGAAGTGCTAGAGTCTTGTGTTTATGAGAGCGGCCTGTCTAAAGTAAGTGAGAGAATCTCTTTTCTTTATACATCCATATGGATAGCTTACGAGTAAATCATCAAAGGAAAGTCCCCTCAAACTTGAGACTTGCCTTACGGTTTAAGCCGAGTCTACGTATGTAGTGTTTGTCTCACTTTGTCATACCGTACCTATGTTGTACATGAGAACTTTCGTCATGAATCAAGCTTGTAGTAATGTGGACCATCTAGATTCAGAAATAATATTATTAATCCACATAATGTATCGGAAGGCTACCTGCTTGAACGAAATGGAACCGTCCTGAACGGCCAACAGCAATGGAGAGGTTGGGGTTGGGTGGGATACATATTAGGTGTGTACCTCCCGCTGCAGCCGCGCCAAGGTAGGATATCGGTTCTGCCAAGTTGCGGAATGATGACGATGCGGGCCGGTTGGCTGCGTGCCTGGTGCTTCAGCTAACAAGCCATGTCCCGGACTGTGTTGCGTTAGCTCGCAGACCATCACCACCAATAGAGATCCAGAGAAATCGTGGGATGTCGTATTACATGTAGATTAAAGATCAATGATATGTATATGCTAGTTCGATGGCGCTATCCCCTTGCTTTGCCACTCTGTGTCCTGTCCACGTACCAAGTACCTACTTCAACAACGGTAGGTACTATACATGTACTAGTTACCTCACTCATTCAAAGTAAAAAGAAAAGAAAAAAACTTCGATGAATACCGTTACTCTTGTCTTGGTTATTTTATATCCCGTTACGCTAACCTGGAAATTCAGCATGTGACTAGCCACCTTTAGACACAAGGGAGATCAGCGGCGTTTCCCAAGCATTACCTTCATACCCGACGTAGACTGGGCGGCCTGGCTTTAGACACGGCACGATTTGATCCGACGGCAATTATCCACGCCGATCGGGCCAAGGGCATCGTGTATCTTTGGTTCGGCCGTGATCTAGGTTCCACGGTATAAGCGGTATAAGCGTAGGCTAGCATAACATCTCGACTTACCAAACCAAAGGTATCGGTAACATTTAGGTTGGGCGTGAATATCTAGAAGCTTTACTGCTCGCACAACGTCCTTCATGGTACTGTAGTCTAGGCTTCCCAAATATACCACAATTTCAACAAGTAAGCAGTGGCACACCGGTAAGGACTTGCTTTTCTTCACTAATACGCCATGCTATTGTTTACCTATGTATGTACGGCTAGCACTCATATGTACCTAGAAAGGGTTGTTTTGTTTTGATCCACTAGAAGCTTGCTTGGCTTATAATAATAGACCACGCATAAGCTCGCAGAGACAGTTCCTAAGATGTATCGATTGCCTGCTGTTGCTACATTAAATCTTTCATCGTTTACCTGGTAAGTGTATTGCCCCGTCTCGCCTTCTCGGAACCTCCCTTGACCAATATTAGTTATTCTTGTTAATTGTATTTCATTGATCCGCCAATGACTGAGGGCAAACGTTTAATCAAGATTGGGCCCGAGACCATGGATCTGGACTAGGGATCCATGGGGTGCCGAGCTCTGCCTATTTCACTGCAGTGTAACATTGGTTAGACGTCTGTAGTAGGTGGGTAAAAAGGTAGGCAACTAACGAACGATACGAAGGTAGGGTACTATGTTTGTATGAAACAAAAGGAATACGCTGGCAGACAGGCAGGCAGGCAGGCAGACAGACAGGCACGGATGCTATGTGACGTTACAGACAATGAGAGCCGCAACGCAAGAGATGCCTTATGGAGTCACCAGTTCATCTCGCATACACAGGTATGTTGCGCTGTACGCATACCTAGGTACTAGGTAGATTTATATCTAGGTAGATACCTTGTATCTAGTGAGCTTCATGTGGTATGACAACGCCTCCCCGGTGGTTATCACGAGGTGGACCCGTATCACCACCTTCTTGATGTTGCAACAGCTCCCTACCTGCCTAGGTAAGTACAAATAGATCCGATTTGGCGCAGGTACTTCTGAGCAAAAAACCTTCTGTATCTATCAACACCAAGTAGGCGGGCAGGTAAGGCTGAACGCCTTCGTTTCCAACTTCCTATCTCATCGCTACCGCCGATCTCAGACACCGGAAGTGGCGTGTGAGGCGCTATATCTAGGATATACTGGCTATTACTTGATGCTGAACATACAAGTACTGATTATATAGCAGTTGATGATGGATGGGAGCTAAAAGTTGGAATTCTTGGAATCTTTGGCGCCCCCTTCACTCCGCTACTGGATCATTACGGCCTATGAAATAACACGCCGCACGCCTCATGATCCCAGGGAATTGGGCGTGGTAACTTCTCAATGCATGTCAGCCCGCTTCCTCAGCTGGCATAAGACAGTGGTAGACTGGTAGCACATCCCCGGACGGAATTAAGGTAAGAAGTCTACATCCACCTACAGGAAGGGTGGGAGAAACGACGAGGTGGCGTATCTGGGACTTAGCACGTGGGAAATAGACGCTGTAGCGGGATGGACGACGTAGGCGGCTGCTCGAAGCTTTCGTGATCGATCTCTATGGGTCTAGTATCATCGGGGGATGCTTAGCTCTAGTGAACCATCTTGTGGTACTATCGCAGTCTTTGATAGCTACAACTCGGAATCGAATAATACTACCACATAAGCGAAATGCTTAGTTGAGGGGAATGGAATGGGAATAGGTATTATGTTTTCCGGAACATACACATGGCTACCTTCTACTATGTAGGTGTCTAATGGGCACTGGTCTTATCAAATCCAAACAACAGGCTTCACAAGTAGGTCAAAAATAGGACAGTTATACACATGTTATTGAAGCCTAGAGTTCCTATAGTCCATCTATCTCAAACACATTATAAAATTATATAGCTCTACAGCTGAATGCGTGTAATGTACGCGTAGGAATAAGATCCACCTCAAGATAGAGAGATGGATTTGGCCTCGTGAAGCCGTACTTGTACACCGGTGCCAGATCGATTCTCGATGGCGTGGTGTAGTCTTATCTTTCCATCTCCCTCCTCCATGTTCTCGATGCGGTCATATCTCTGGCAAAACCGCGAGACCACGTAGCTTACTTCCTGTCGCCCGAATTGCTCTGCGAAGAACGTCATGTTAGCGTAACACACTTTACTTTATCAAACATACCCCCTAGAGAGGCCGAAAGGGAAGAATGGGGAATGAGAGAAAAAGGGGAAGGAAAGGTGAGAACGCACGACCCAAACATTTCCTCGCGCCAGCGCCAAATGGAATGAACTCCCACCCGGGGCGATGCGTCTCCCACCTCTCGGGGCGGAACTCCTCGACATCGGCACCCCAAATGTCAGCTCGGTGCTGCATGGCATACAGGGGCACCAGAACCTGTGTTCCCTCGGGCACGAAGACACGGGCCTTGCCGTCGGGGCCGCCGCCGCGGGGGAGCACGGTGTCGCGGAGAGCGATGCGCTCGTTCAGGGGGATGACAGTGGCGACGCGCAGGGTCTCGCTGATTACCCACTGCAGATACGGTACATGGTTAAGGGCACGGAAGTCAGCCAGCGACTCGCCAAACTCGTCTAGGATGGACCGCCGCAGCCGCGAGTATACGGCTGGGTGTCGCGCCAAAAAGTACAACACCCAGCCAAGCAAGCACCCTGTCGTGTCCCGTCCCGCGATCAGCACGTGCAGCGTCTCGTTGCGCAGCTCCTGCGGGTCCTGTGTCGTGTGTGCTAGCTCGTTGAGGAGGTTAAAACGTCTCGCGCCCTTTTCTGGGTCGCTCTGCTGCTTCTTCAGGCGTGAGGAGGAGCGTTCAGCCAGTCGGTCAGCTACGATGCCGTCGGCAAAGGCATGGATGGCGGCGCAGTGCTCCGTGAACTCCTTGCTATTCATCAACCAGTAGAACTTCGCGAGTGCGCCGCGCTTATCGATCCAGACCTTGGCCGCGTTGAAGTGGCGGCTTAGGTCCTCCTTTTCGCCGTCGCTGTTGTCCGGCAATAGTAGAGAGTTCGCCGAGTGCCCGAAGATGAACTCGGTCGCAGTATCTAGCGTGAACTTGAAGAAGAGCGGCGCCAGGTCGGTCTTATCCGTCCAGCCCGTGCTAGCATCGGCAGAGAGTCGCCGCCAGAGGTGCTGAAGATGGTCCTCCTCCAGCTGCGGATCGCTGATCATCTCGCGGGCGAACTGGGGCCGCACGAGAGCGCGGCTGTGCTTCCATGTATCGCCGCGACTGGTGAATATGCCTTTGCCGAGCAGCGGCATCCAGCTGAGCTGGCGGTGGTGGCTAATGTCAAAGTCGGAGCTGGTGAAGAGGGTCCGGGCATTCTCAGGGTCGCGGGTGACTAAGACCTCGTAGTCGATGATAGGCACCTTGATAGTATGACAGTTGGGCGAGACGGCGTCCATCTTCTCCATGACGTATTGGGGACCGTGGTCCTCCTTGGTGGCCTTCATGGACTCCCGGAGAATGGAGTTACCAATGAAGTTGGTGCTGCGGAGCACAGGAGGTGGCTGGCAGCCCAACGCAGCTGCCTTTGCATTGTTGCGGCGCTTCTTAAGCTTGGACTTGACGACAGTCCATGTTAAGAAGAGCACGAGGAGTATGATGCCACTGCTCACGTAACTGAACATGATGATCACGATAAGGCGCTACTGTAGCTCGGAAGGGGTAGTAGTGACTAAGGAATAGCAATGGAGAAAGTGGTAGATAACAATAAGCAATAAGCAAATTTAAAATGTGACGAGCCCAGGGGATTCTGCTTTGTTTAGGTATCATCTACTACCTACATAGGTAGATATGATGTCCCTCTGCAAATTCAAATGTTGTCCACTCCCTTAGAGTGACCATCCACAATTCAGCTTCGAGGCTAATTCTATATGGATATGGAGACAACAGCTATGCACGTAGTAAGCATTCCAACAACTAACCAGTGTTGTGGGAACGATCACTTATCAGTCTCACCAACTCCATCCTCCTAATATTCACTAAACTTAGGGACTAGTACATTTTATTCCCAAAAATGACAATGTGTCTACATAGACAGAGGGGTGCTCATAGGCCATTAGCACTCTATGTCTTCCATGATGCGAGCTGCCAATGTTTCTGACATTTTCCCTATGTCTTGTTATGTATGTGTGGACAATGGCCAAGTTTGTGCCCAAGTGACGCTGAAAGGCGCGCCGACGATAACATGAAGATCGTCATCGACATGGCGGCCATTGGTCAAGTTTCTTGCGTGTGGCTTTTGATATGTATGTATTGTACTATACCATACTACACTAGAAAGAAAAGGGGGGTGAAGTACTGCTAGTAGTACTCAGTACATTGACATGAGTACCTAGTAGCTTGTAGTAGCCTTGTACATAACTAGCTCCAGCTTTAAAGCACCGGCATCAAGCTCATCAAGCTTCCGCACTGCATCTACTGGGTGGGTTACACGACTTTAGTCTGGCAAGGATATTTAGCCTCGCAAGGGTACTCCCCTGTTCATTGGAAAAATTCCTATTCGGGACGAGCTGAGAGCGGCATTGGGCGGCCGGGGAAAATAAATAATGGGGTAAAGAATTGATAATACAGTTGATGTATTGGAACATTGGAAGTACTATGTAGGTACTTACATAGTAAATATACCTGCATCGTTTAATTACTTGGAAGCAGCTACACATGCACCTATATATATGTCCTGCAACATGTTGTTACCTGTCACAATCACCACGTACTTAGTACACCTAGTACACCTAGTACACCTAGTACACCTAGTACGGATAATATAATAGGCAAGAGAATGTCGATCAGTTGGAAGCAAGAGAATGAGAATGATAGAAGATGGGAAGTTTAGTTTAATTCTCTCTTTGATCATACCGACACTGTAGCACATTATACACACATTCTCGCCCACCTAAACACAAACACAAACATACACAAATCTACCCCCCATTCCTAAGAACTACCTACCCTGAACCATAATCAGATTTTTTTTTCTTGTTTCTTCCTTTGAGCCTCGGGCGCCTCATCAGCCGGTACAACTCTTGTTGCCTGCCCAGTATTACACAGGATCTACAGACAAAGCAAAATGCACGCCTTCAGCTATTTTGCCCTCTCCATCATCGGCGTGGCCTATAGCCTGCCAACACTGCTCGCCGAGAGCAAGAGGGGGCTCATCAAAGTCAGCCCGGATCTCGATCTCGGTTTAGATGTCAACAACGACAACTCTTGTCTCGGGTTAGGCATCTCTGTGTGCGATCCCATCACGGTTGACTCCAACAAGACCTCGACGGTAACGAAAGGAAGCAGCAGCAGCAGTAGCAGTAGCAGCATTAGCCCTCCATCCTCTACACCCACAGCCAAGGAGGCTTCATCCTCCGGGGATGACCCACTGATTGACATTAGCCCCGACCTAGGCCTAGATCTCGGCCTCAGCAACGAGAATAGCTGCCTAGGAATCGGCATCAGTGCCTGTGACCCCATCACCGTCGGGTCAGACGTTACCAACACCGTCGACAAAGGCGATAATGACGCTGATACCAGTAGCAACCCTGATTCGCCCTCGAAGGAGAATACCCAGCAGTCTAGCTACCCAACTTCCACCACCTCAACTTCAGCCTCTACATACCCTACCACCACTTCCAAATCCACACCTACTTCTACCCCCACCCAAATCACTAGCGCAGGAAGCAAAAGTACTGGCGGCGGTCTACTTGATCTGAGCCCAGTGCTATCGCCAGACGTCAACCTGAACAACGACAACAGCTGCCAAGGCATCGGCATTTCTGCCTGCGACCCCATCACTGTCGACTCCAACGTCAATAACACCGTCTCTAACTAATGAATTTCCCTTACCCTCGCCAACATACCCACTAAGCTTCTTTCATGGATTTCCAAGACATAAAATGTATTATTTGAAAGATATAGGGAGAAAGGGGCCACAACTTAATGACTAATTGGGCCGTTTCGTTACATTTATTCCTGTATATACTTTTATATAAGTGTGATACCTTCCTACCTATCTATCTATACGTACCTGTATAATCTATAATCCATCAATACAACCTTATGAAGTAGTGCAACCTCATAGTCAACCGTTTAATGAACAACCGTTTTGCCTCTTGTCTCGTACCTATTGAAAGATACCCACGCAATACCCATCGAACCCTTACGTGTGGGGATTCGACATACATACGTACATGCCTAGGTACCTATATAGTTAGATTAGGCCGGTAGCTTCATCTTGTCTCCGAGCATGTAAGTCACAGATAATCAAGAGGGTGTAGGTAGTGTTGTTGTAACGGCGTAATGCAAGGTTCGGCTTACACGGCATCGGTAGCTACTGGTACGTTTTCGTTGTTATCACGAATTACCGGGAATCTAGAATACTAAGCAGGTAGGCAACCTACTCGAGACGATAAGTGGTTAGAGTACATGCAGGTAGTGACTGTACTAACCTAGGTAGATAACTACCTAGTAAACGTGTGGGTAGTTAGGCATTTACATGCCGCAAGGTAGCAACTCAAACGGGAGATAACTCGAGAGATTGAAGGGCACCGTAGCATTCATTCATCGAACGTATAGTTGATTTATGACAGAAAATAGGTACATAAGCGAACGAATCATATCTGAACAGTATAGAAAACCGTTATTTTAAAGTCTCTCTTTGTAAATTACGCCATACTAAGCCCAGTAGCTACAGCCAGTTAAAGCTCGCTAGAATCCGAACCCGAACCGGAACACTGCCCATCCGCAATACGCAATGACAATGAAAAAAGGGTAAACACCATTATTTACATGCAATTTGATGCAGGTCGAAAAGTAATCGCCTGGATAGAGAGAGGTGGATGGGTAGGTAGGGTAGGTCCTACGCAAGCAAAGTCATGAGTTACAACAAGGGAGGTAAAAACAAAGTCAGGTAAAAGTCAATACGCTTTCCCTCCTTTTGTCACTGCCTAGGTAGATATGTTTAAGTACATGAAATATGTAGGTAATAGAATTACGAATTAATAAGGAGGTAGTGGTGGAGGTATGAGAGGAAGGAGTGGTTGATTTAGATAGCGGTGACCTTGACAGTGACACCATCCTTTGGCCGTAGGACCAGTCGCCACATCTTCCAATCCTCAGGGTCGGGGGTGTTGAAGTCACGCTTGAACTCGTACATGCTGAGCAAGCAGCAGAGGAGAACCTTCATCTCTGTTTCGGCAAATTTACGTCCGATACAACCACGCGGGCCTTGGAGGAAGGTCATGAAAGCATTAGGGGTGAATGTCTTGGGTAGGTTGTCCCATCGGTCAGGATCGAACTCATCCGCTGTGGGACCCCAGTACATCGGTAGACGATTGATGGCATTGGCCTGGATGTAGATGACGGAGCCGGCAGGAATCTTGTAGGGCCCAAGACGGTCTTCCGCAATCGACTGGCGGACCGTCATGGGAATAGGCGGTATATAGCGCAGTGATTCGCGACAAAGATTGTCTAGATACGGTAGCTGATCGGCATCAGCAGCGAGGATCTGCTCTCGGTCAAAACGGGTGTCCTTGTCGAAGAGAAAAGGCATGTAGTCCTTGATCTCCTCCCGGAGACGGGACTGAATTTCGGGGTGGGTGGATAATAGATGGATAGTCCAAGCAACACCTGTTGCCGTGGTGTCATGACCAGCACCCAAGAAAGTCATAATTTGGTCGCGCATAGTCTCAAACGAAAGTCCCTGTTCACCCATGGCTTTGAGCTTCTTGTTGTCTCGGGCTATGAGAGCAATGATATCCTTTCCACCAGTATTGCTTTCGGCTTGTTCTTGCTTCTCTGTGATAATCCTTGTCGCCTTGTCGAGAATGATATTTCGGGAAGTTTCCATATCCCGGTTCATCTTGACTGGTATATATTTTGAAGCTGAAATGAAGGCTTGGAGGCCGTGCATAGCACGAGATGCAAAGTCAAATGCGAAGACAAGACGATAAGCTTCACGGATGGGGGTTTCGGGATTTCGGAGCGAGTTGATGTCGTAGCCAAAGCCAGCGCTGCCGATGATATCTAGAGTTGTTCTGTTGAGCCACTCAAGCACCTCAAAGGACTTGGTTGTGACATTTTCAGCAGTCATCTCTTCGCGCCAGCACTTAGCAAGGAGAAGAGATTTATCCCAGAAGACAGGAGTGAGTGCACGAATAGACTGGATGGAGAACCCCGGAGCCAAGGACTTGCGCTGGTGTATATGTTCCTGCCCTTCGGCAAGGAGAACACCTTCACCCAGAATGCGAACCATCCATAGCTTAGCACGGACTGGCTTTGGGTAATTGTATGGGTTCTTGACAGTCATCTGCTTGAGGGCTTCGTCGTCGGCGATAGAAAGGCGTTCTGCGCCAAAGGGGAAAAAGTATCTGATTATAGAGCCATGTTGTTTGTGCCATTGTCGCTGAGGCACGCCACACTCTTGCGTGACAATAGCAAAAAATTGACCCCAGAGAGGGAATCCAGGCACGGTTGGGATGTGTCTTAGTTCCGACACGTAAAATGGGAATATCCAGCTGAGCCAAACGACAACATACAAGGGGAATACAACAGCCAGCGACGCCGCGATAGTAGATACAACTGGCAGTTCAGCGTGACGTGCATATAAGAATGAAGCGGCCGCCGTAGTCGCCAGTACTGGCGCGGTGGTGACCTTGGACATGTTGAAAGAAAGACTACCTAGGTAGGTGTGCAAACGATTGTGGAGGGAAGGTTTGACTCAACAATGTTGGATACCAGTAGCAGAAGGGATATAATATGGGATGGAAAGATGGGATTATTATTCTCTCAGAAACTTTCTGGTGACAAGGGTCGACTAGATCGGCAAGTGTATTTTATACCAGGGAGAGCATGGGAACACGTCGAAACATATGCAGTGATGCCATGTTGCAGGTAGGGTTGTAAGACAGCAGCGTCCAGGGAGGGTCCACCTAATTCCGACGGGACGCCTTAGATTGAGGCACCCCTAGGATCGAAGCAGGCATTATAATTCATGAGCTGTATTGCTGGGTTAGAAAACTACCTCGAGTAGATAGTCTAGAGCAGCGTAGAGCTACATGGGCTCGTTCAGCCCAATATCTCGGCACAGGGGATCTCTGGTGCGTGTGTGACGTCGATCTGATTTATGCAGACATCGACTCAGATAGTGCACGTCGATAAGCTTCAATAGATACATACCTACATGCCTACTACATCAAGTAAATAATAGTCAGTACTCACGAGTCACGAGTCACGACCCGGAAACGTCTGGCAATTCTATCCGTGCTACAGTTAGTTAGAGCGGAGCAAGGACCAAGAGTCTGGGTACGTAGTGTCTAACTTCATTGTCAATAGCACCATCGCGGTTTAGATCCCTAGCCGCTTTGTGGATGCTCATACTTACCTACTAGGCATAGTGGCATCGCCGAGAGACCCGGTATCCTGCTATCCGGCCCTACTGTGTGAGTAGCTCCACTCCCATACCATAGGTACATGGAACTAGGAGCATAATTCTTAAAAATGCATCTTCTACTGACGTAGGGCCTCTTGGGGTAGCAAGATTATGTTCAACGTATTCAACCAAGATTATTCAGCTTTAGCTTGAGCTCTAGGGTGTTTCGGCAAAGGACAGCGGCGAGATTGCGTATCTTGTAAGCTGGGCCGATGGTCTGGACCGAGAAATCCCTTATCGCCGGAGGAGGGTAGCAGTAACCACACAGAGCTGACTGCACCGTACATATTATGAAGATTATGAGTAGATGGGCATCCCATTGGCTTTCTCAAGGGAAACAGGGTAGGGATGCTGGTATTCGCATGCATGCAACCTTCTCAGTGTGATTAAACATACCAACTCGGGTAAGACATAACGATAGCATGTGGAAGGGAGAAGGAAGATACATACCTATTTTGGGCACCTGATAGCCACCTATCTCGGCATGGGCGGTCTTCGCCTGAGACTATGGAAATTTGAAAATCAAGGGGCATGCCATACTCCAAGCTCTGTACGGATCTATGTTTCTCGCAAAAAGAAACAAAAAGCATCTGTGTGTAACGGGGCGTTGTAAGTGGGGTGGCTAATAACCCAATATAGAATGGCCCAGTTCCTCAAGCCAAGAGCTATAAACCCTATCCCAGTGGCCAGTTCATTCTTGAACTAGGAGGAGCTATTAGTTAAGTTAGACTTCTTCCCGCTGCCCAAGCTGATGTCCCATTAACCTGTTAGTCCATGCGGTATGACATCGGCCACCTGAGCTCACCCCTTCTCAGCAAGAGTTTATATTAAGTATCGCCTTTTCTCCAGGCTCGCACTTAGCAGAGCGCATAAAATCTTCAGTACTGCGTAGCATCAGCTTAGCTATTCTGTTGGCTTGGCCTTATTTTCTCTTTCCTCGCATCCTCCGATTCCATATTGTCCGTTGTTACCGACCTACCTAGCTATGTCGTTCAATACGGCTCACTCGTTCAAAGCCTCGCCGAGCGTGATCAAGATCGCGCCATGGCAAGTATTCGATAAGGCTTGGACATCTGTAATGGGATATCATGCAAACGAATTCAGGTTCAAGGAAGGCATCACGCCCATGTCAACGCCGACTGAGACAGTTGGCATGATCGTTCTCTACCTCGTGGTTATATTCGGTGGCCGTGAGTTCATGCGCAACCGTGAGCCATTGAAGTTGAATGGCCTATTTAAAGCTCATAATCTCTTCTTGACATTGCTCAGTGGTGGTCTCCTTGCTCTGTTTGTCGGGCAACTGGCTCCGGCTATCTGGAAACGTGGTCTATACAATAACATCTGCGCCGCAGATGGTTGGACCAATGAGCTGGTTACTCTCTACTACGTGAGTATCTCCTAATCGGGGGAACAATGGACGGCGGCAATGCGGAGGCTAATGTAAGCAGCTTAACTACATCACCAAGTATATCGAATTGATCGACACTGTCTTCTTGATGGTCAAAAAGAAGCCTCTGACTTTTCTTCACACGTACCATCACCCGGCAACCGCATTGCTATGTTATACTCAGTTGGTAGGACACACCTCCGTTTCGTGGGTCCCGATCACGCTGAACTTGACTGTTCATGTCGTCATGTACTGGTACTACTTTCAAAGCGCCAGAGGTGTTAGAGTGTGGTGGAAGGAGTGGATCACCAGGATGCAAATTGCTCAATTCGTCCTCGACCTTGGTAAGACCCTAAAAGCATGTCGATTCGTAGGCAGCAGTATCGGAGACACTAACAAATTTGATAGGTTTCGTGTATTTTGCATCTTGGGACTATTTTGCCAGCGCGCACGCTCCGTATCTACCGCACATGGGGCGATGTGCGGGAAAGCCCTTCGCGGCCGTGTGTGGATGCTTGATATTGAGCTCATACCTCGTTCTCTTCATTTTGTTCTACATCTCCACCTACAGAAAAGCTTCTTCGCGAAAGGCCAATAAGAGAGGGGACAAAGCATCGGTATCCTCGATGAAGCAAAGTGCTGCTAAGGTAGCCGACAGCTGCAGCGGGGTGGAACACATGAACAGCTCGCTAGTCTCTAGAAAGTGATCAGCTGTCAGGGTTCAGAGTTGCTTATTCAAGGCTCCAGCTATCTCTCAGATCATCGCATGGGTTGTGGATACTTTATCATCATTAGTAGAAGCCTACTAGAAGGGGGGGTTAAGGGCGGGAGGGGTTTATGGAAGGGCGTTGGCGTTTGTTGTGCGTCATTTACACTTACGGGAAATAATGCCTAGTCTAATGAGGTTATCTCAAAGGTTGCCTCTCACATCTGTCAGCAAAGAACTCGTTCATAGTCATGAAAATGCAAATCAATGAAATGACGAATTGTGCTATGTGTAGTAATATTTTTTTTTAATTTTTTTGGCATGAAGTTGAAAAAAAGACGTGACGTGACGGCCAAGAGAATTAGCAAGGGGGTTACATCCCCCCTGACCTTGATCCTTGACCCCCCTGGTAGCCGGCAGTAGCTCAATCCGCTTTATCTAGCGAGCTAGTTCCCTACCATTTAGTGGGTACCATGTTATGTACAGGATACTATGAAGTTACTTAGTTACAGATACTAGTGTACCCAGTACTAGTACCCATCCATGAATATCACCAACTACTAAGTTAGGTACATGTAGCGTAGTTCGCTTTGTTTTCTTTTATTCCACTGAAGCTGTTGGATATCAAACCAATCACCACTATATGTAATATGTATGTAAGCTACCGCGCAAAGAATCAAGGAACGAGTGCATTTTAGTACAGGGGTTCTCAGCCTCTCTTGCCCCCCTACTTCACGTTCGTCCAGTCCCTCAAGCGAAGTGAAGTCACTTATCCTTATGACAAGGAGACAGACGAGCTAGGTACCCAATACCCATGTAGTCTGGTAATAGGTAGTGTGTAGGGCTACTATCTACATACCTGATATGATGTAGCTTCTCCATTTTCCTGTCCAACCTAAGGACCTGGATAGGTTACATACCGTGCCGTAGGTGGGATGCCATCCCACACTCCTTTCGTGTGATCAAAGTCGATCGATCATACCCTACATAAACCATAGGAAATGAAATATTGGTTTAAGCTAGATCTGCTAGGCATGGCTAAGCATGATACGGCAATCGACTTTCCGGAGGTAGTCAAAGCTTATTTTAATCCCACCCAAATCTCTTTGATGCCTACTACATGTAGGTATCTAGGTTAGATACCTACATATATGTACCCAATCATAATATGACATTCAATGTTATTGTGTACATAGTAGGTACCAAATTAGACTAGCAAAATGCATAGGTACCCAGCACTCACATGCATACCTAGTAGTATGTATGTATGTATCTTATACGTACCTGTAGACATGTAAATACAGTAGAATTATACACATGTACATCCAACAATTCTTGTTCGATAAATATGTAGGTATTATGTAGTCATGTATGGTCTTTTGGGGGGGCAGGCTTGAAGATAATCAACGGAACTTTTAGTTAATTAACACTCTGCATGTGACGGCGTGTCACGGCGATTGTAACCGTCCGTCATGCCTGCATCATGCGCTATAGATGACCCCTATAGCATGTTGTGAACGTTGCCTCCAAGGAAATAGGGGTAGGTAGCTATGGTATACGATCCAAGAATACACTAACATAAGGGGCCAAAGCTCAATGATCTTGAAGAGTTTTGATTTCGGTGAGGGAATCTATAAACAAGGGAAAAGTGAAAATACGAAAGATAAAAAAGGAACTGAGACATTGGTTGCCCAGATCTTCTGGGACATGAAATACTTCGGAAACACCTAGCTCGATTATTTAGCCTCATAAGGATTCCACATGATTCACTCACTAATTCGTTTTTCCGTCCTATCGGTCTCGGTCATGTCAATCTTTGCCCGATCCAACCTGGCATCTCTCACTTGTAGTACCAGATAGGTGACCCAGTGCTCAATAGCAAGTAAATAGCCCAGGCAGCTTCACTGCCTTACGTGCAATAACAGGTCCCGCCAGCGCAGACAGCAGCAGATAGTTGCTAGGCAAGTGGACACTTGAGGGCGCCTTATCTTATTCCTAGTAGCTGGCACACTTCATGGGCTAGAATTGTCGTGTCCGTCCATGATATCACACACACCCCTGGGACGTGGGATTGTCGGTTTCTTTGTTTCCCGGCAGGATTATTTAGCTTATATTTACTGAAATGTTACGGTATATCGGTGTTTCCCACACTCCATCGAGATGATACTAGCAAGATCGATGCTGCTATTTCATATGAATCCCTCATAACAGTCAGAGAAGACTTGAACTTTACACTCCACGAACTTGGTCCGAATTAACCTTCAAGAATTTCCCTTATTCAAGGCTTAACAAGATGTCGACCACATACATATTGGGTTCCATCAACCAAAGTCGTGGACCAATCTACGACTTCATCCCTGAAGGGCCCATCGCTGGGGGTCAGTCAACGATGTCGTCCTTCGAAGATCTCATATATCCTCATCTGACATGGTCGGCGTTGTGGTTTACGTTATTATGCATCTTCATCGCACTTAACATCAAGAATATGCCATTCATGTGGCACGTAAGTACCCCCGATATCACCACATGTTTTCCATCGGCCTAACGCACCCTGAAGTTGCGACTTGTGAACGCCTTCCGATTTATCCTACGAACACAACGGCCAAAAGTGCCACTCACATCTACGCACATATTTCAGCCCATCATCACATCATCGACAGCGCAGCTCATGGAGATCGATTTCAACATGCATAAATCCAACTCATCATACTTTTCGGACGTCGACATAGCACGTACTCATCTTGTCTGCACGTTATTCGCCAATGGGATCGAGAAAATGCGTGGTGGCACATCGGCTTACACTGGATCAAAGAAGCCCGTCTTCGGCCTCGCCCTCGGTGGTGTCTCATGTAATTTCAAGCGCGAGTTGCGACCTTACGAAGAGTACGATATGTGGTCTAAGATATTATCCTGGGATGAGAAATGGATCTACATCGTTACACACTTTGTTCGGAAAGACGCTGCCGACCCCAAAAGCTATTCCCTATATCCGGAGCAATCCCTGGACCAGACTCTACGAAACAGCGTTAACGAGTCCGGCCGTGACCCGTCTCGACGCTCCAGTGTGGACAACAACTCCGCAAGCAACAGTGATGGGGACGCTAATAGGTCAGAGAAACATATCTTTGCTACAGCATTGAGCAAATGCGTGTTCAAGTCTGGACGTAAAACTGTTTCACCGGAACTGATGCTGGAAATGTCCGGCTTGTTACCGGTGTCTAATCCCGAGAAAAACGAGTTTGATGAGGTAATTAGACAGGGCATTGAGATACAGAGAAAAAAGGGGCTAGAGACGGCGCAACTCCTCGCGGGACAGACACAACACAACCTCGAAGCCGAATTTGCCGGCGTGGAATCGGAGGTGCTAGGCAGACACACTGACGGCGCCGGCATCGTTGGTGTGGTGAATACCCTCATGCAGCTAGCTCGGCTAAAGAAAACCCAGGTATTATGATCACCGACATCATATCCAACTTAATTACGGTGGCGTTCATAATACCTCTTGCATCACGAACTAATACCGCAGCGATTCATTTTCATCTTCCATAATACATTAGATCTAGCATGTCTACCTAGTTACCGTGGACATATGGCTACTAGGTAGAGTGTCATCATTTAATATCTCACATGTACATATTTGGTATAGATTACAAAACATCACATCTACATGTAGGAATATTTGCCTCAGCCTTGATTACAGAGTGACAGTACATAGTGGAAGTATGCAAGTATGTAATAACGTCATATTAATTTCGATACGAGAAGACTCTCAGCTCCAATTTGTGTAGCGATCAATGGTATGGGCGTGGAGTAATAAAGCCAAACGACAATGCATTGTTCTAACAAATGTATATCATCATTTAATTTTAAGCACATGAAATGAAAGCACGCAAAGGGTCTTTATTCAATGTCGTTTATCCCCGACGTCGTGTACTTAGAGCCTTCATACATAACTCAACTACAATTCATTCTATCAATATTAACTTAGATACCTGCTTTGGTAATCTAGGGTTAAGTAGAGGTAGGTATTTATATAGACGAAAGAGTATACCAAGAACATATGTTTCACTTACAAAGATTATAGACTCCGGTACCCGAAATCTCATTTTACAATAAATAACTACCTTGACAGGTATCTAGGTAGGTACATGTGCACAGCTTACTATTCGATGTCCCAGGGTTCTAAGGTTGTCAGCGAAAAGATCTGGAGCCTATTGCTATCCTGTTCACAACGCCTTGAAGGATTAGAGGATTTCGCTACCAAGATCCAGGATTCAGCTCGATATGAGTTGTAGATACATTTCAGTAGCATCACGAATTTAGGAGTAAAAACAAGCTTATTAGTGGCGGTGGCATAGAGCAAGTACAATACAGTCATACGAGATTACGCCTTTTTGTCATGTACGTACTGGCTCAGGGACATCAACAAATATCCCGCGAACGATGTAGCCCGCTCGTACCAAGTACAATGGTTCGTCTCTGGGCAAGCCACGTGGGTTACGACACATCATACATGTAATTCCTTCTTCGGGTAAGGGCTGCGGCTCCGTCCTCTCCGGGCAGCTTTTATTTTTCAACGCTAGGGGAATTCTTGCATCATGCATACTACTAGTAGTAGTAGCTTCGATACTGGGCGCTGTGTATGTCTTATCCACCCACTTAAGTACATGCCTAGGTAGGAGGTACTAACTAGTAAACACTGAAAGCTAGGTATGTAGCTAAACCAGTAGGTGCCTATGGATGTAGAACACGTAGGTAGCACCCAGGTTAACACACTCCTAGTAACGCAGGTTGCAGTGTAGCGCCGTTTCCTGACTTACCTACTAAGTATCGGATACTTATCCAGCCGTACAACGGGGTACTAAAACGGGATAGGGAAAGAAAGAAAATACCAAGACCTCCTAAAGGGGTAGTACCCTGTGTGTTCAGTCGAATGAAAAATCCGCCAATCCCGGGCATAGATGACTGCTCTACATTGGTGGCTTCGGTCCACCTCCACCAATATCCCCATTCCCAAGACGGCGGGTTGCAGATCTCTTCCCCTTTTTACGATTTCCCTGAGATCTTAGTTTTGATAGCGCCATACATGGATCTTTTTACGTCTGTTGTTGCTTCCACCGTGGGGAGGCTCATCACTCTAAGGCATCTCAGCTCGTATCCACCGCAACAGTATAGTGGGATTCATTGACACCAATACACGCCGCTATTGAATATAGCCGACTCTCTCTCCTCTATCTCTTGTCTACTTGCTATTGGATGGTAGGAACCTCAGCTCTCACTCTAATGTTATAGTGATCGCCGACCGTCATGTATCCTCCCAGCGCCTCTTCTTAGTTTTGGCCTACCTATGGGCCACACCTCACAGCCGGAACCAGCTTATCCCATGTCGGCAGGCAGTTTTGTCCGTCCAATGTCCTTTTTACCACCGGGATAGCAATTTACCAGATCGAGATTCTAGCTCCACCCACCGAAAAGGAAGAAAAAAAGAAAAACAAAACAGGGCACTGTCTATACTCGGGGGGCAATTTGCTTGTGCAGCTGCAAAACTAGAGTCTGGGCATTGACCAGTATTAACAGGACTCGCGTCTGGGGGGGCCTAGGCAGAAATAGATGCGGATCAACTGGGCGCACCTGTGACGTCGCCACCTAACGGCGATAAGCCAACGCGAATGGCTCAACTAGGAGTGATGCTACGGTTTCTAATGTCCCCCTACCGCAACTACTACCTTCGATCTGAATTTGGACGTGTGGCTGCCCTGGTCGTTCAACCTGTCGAACCCCACAAGAAGAACAAAGGCAACATGGAGGAAGACAGCGGCCATCGCGCCTCACTTGACCACGATAGCGACGACATTGCTTCGTTGTACATGTCAATGCCTTCTTCTAGCACCGGCGAGATCAGTTCCTCCTCTATCGCAGAGTGGGATGCTACGCAGTCGAACGTCCCGGCTTCTCACCCCGTGTCACCTTTCTGGCTCGCGGATGAGCTTATCGAGAGCGTGTCTGTCTTCAAAGCTGCCCACTCCAGGGACTTTTCCACCGCGTCTAGCAAGACCCTAACAAATGGAGGCAGCGACACGGATAGCTTAGCTCAGCTTAACCGCGCGAGCTCTCCCGACAATACTCAGCGGTATTCGATTCTAGCAGATCTTCTGATTGAATCTGCACCCCATCTACGGCACTTAGCGACTATCCGGACAGACGATTCGAGGTTGCACATCACCTCTGGAACGCCCAAGAACCAGCTAGTCACACCTGTCGAAGAGCAACGGCATCCGGGAAAACCAGCCGTAAAAACCCAAGAGCCGGAGACGCAAGAAGGTGATGAGCAAAGCCAGCAATTGCCGGCCACGGAAGGCGAGAGCGCCACCGCAAATCAATTTTTACATGGAATTCCATTATTACTACTCACCATCGGTCTCTCATTAGTCGTTTTCCTAATATCCATAGATAGAACAATTATCACTACAGTGAGTACCTCTCTCCTTCCCACCTACAAGAAAAGGAGGTATATTTCCGAATCGTGCTCCAGGAACTAATCATACAAAATACAGGCCATTCCTTTCATTACCTCCGAATTTCAGTCTACGGCAGACATCGGCTGGTATGGCTCCGCCTACCTCCTTACAGCATGTGCATTTCAGCCCGTCTTCGGGCGAGTATTTACTTCCTTTAACGTCAAATGGTCATATCTCCTTTCCATGTTTGTCTTTGAAATTGGGTCTATAATTAGCGGGTTTGCGCCATCTTCCGTGGCCCTTATCGTCGGACGGGCTATCGCCGGGTTTGGCAGCGCCGGCATCCTGACGGGCAGCTTTGTTATAGTAGCAACGGCTGTCCCGTTAGCCGTTAGGCCAATCTATACTGCCGTTGTTGGTCTAATGTAAGTTTTCAGATCTCTCGATGCTCATTTGAAGTGATTATATGGCTAATCAGGCGACCAGGTTTGGTGTGGGTGCTACTGTTGGTCCTCTTATTGGAGGTGTATTCACGGATTTAGTGGTATGTATAACCTCTGCATGACGCAGAATGGCCATGCTAATCTGCAATAGACATGGCGATGGTGCTTCTGGATCAACTTACCGGTTGGTGCCGTGACGATCCTCGTGATGATACTTGTATACCATCCGCAACCACGCGCCGAGACGAAACGAGGAGTTTTTAATCGCCTAATCGATCTTGACCTTGTCGGCAATATTATTTTGTTGGGCGCTGCCGTCATGTTGTTCTTAGCTCTCGAAGCTACTCTCACCGGCGCCGCCTGGGCAAGCCCCGAAGTCATCGGTCTCCTCTGTGGATCCGGCGTCGCCGCAATCGTGTTAATAGGGTGGCTGAAATACAAGAAGGACGGCGCCTTAATCCCCCCCTCCATCGCCAAGCAGCGTACGGTTGCCGCGTCTTGTCTGATGGCATTTTTTACCTACGGAGCTCTGCTCATACACACATATTTCCTTCCTATATGGTTCCAAGCCATTCTCGGCTACAGCGCCATCGAATCCGGTGTAGCTATGATACCATACTTCGTAGCCAACGCACTCTTCTCTGTCTTTTCCGGTGTATTCGTCTCCGTTGTGGGCTATTTCACGCCCCCTGCTATCCTAGGAAGCGCCATCGGCACCATAGGCTGCGGCATCATCACCTTGTTCCACCCCCAGATGAGCACGGGAATGTGGATCGGCTTCGAGATTCTCGCTTCCGCTGGCTTCGGCATGTCCATTCAGCAAGGCTTCACAGCGGTACAGACTGTTCTCGGACCCGAGGATCTTGCTGTTGGCACTGCCGCTGTCGTAGCTGCGCAGTCTCTTGGAGGTGCTGTCTTCATCTCTGTCGGTAACAGCGTATTTCAAAATCGCCTCGCGTCCCTCATCGAGGATACTAACATCCCGGGCCTTGACGTTCGTGCCATCGTTGGAGCCGGCGCTGTCGCCTTCCGAAAGGTTGTTCCAGCCGACGATCTTCCCACGCTCCTTGCGCTCTACGATGCCGCGCTACACACCGTCCTGGTCGTCGCAGTGCCGCTTGGCGGGCTCGCCTTCCTGTCATGCTGCTTCCTCCAGTGGAAGTCCGTCAAGAAGCCTGCTCAGCCACATTCTGGGGATGTGGAGAAGGCGTAAGTAAATAAATGCATTTACGATACGTTTCTATTCTGGTAGATAGCTGGGTGGATAGGATTGTATCTGTAGCATTGGGTAGGTAGGTACCTACACATAATACATGTGCGATGCCCTTAAACGTAATGTCTAATTTCTTTAATCTTCTTTCTTCCCTGGTGGAAGCTTTACTTCGTGTATTGGGTTGGGAAAAGAGTTGTTGGGTGTTGGTGTGGTGGTCAGTCCCCATATTGGGTTCGGTTGATTTATATCTACGCTACATAGCGGTCACTGCATCAGAGCGTGCTATTTTTACTTTGTTCTTTTGCTTCTATAGAGATATTCGATACCTCCGACGAAAGATTGGTTTTATGTCATAGGGAATAGAGGAAGGGTATGAATGAAAGAGTATCAATGGTGGTCAGTGTATCTGTGTCCATCAAATCTGAAATATACATGATTCACATCCAAAGTGTCTTTATCTCAACTACCTAGGTGGATACTTGTGTTCACGTTTCAAGTCCGACCACTTCACAACAATGATTATAAGGGACAAGAACATCGTATCATAAGACCCTAGGTCTAGTGCCTAGATTCCTTCTGTGTCGTAGTAACATCTGAGTTTAGGACAGGCATGCATTTTTGTGCTTAGGTATATACCTATGAATCCCAAAACAACGCCAAACTCGTGTATACGACCTGGGAGTGCTCTTAACTTTTCACTTAAAACACTTGAATAGCGAAAAGCTTTATGGGAAAAGTGGCCTGGCATATTCTAGCTACCTGGGTAGATACGTGCCCAAGGTGTCGAGATATGAGCTTCGGAAGATACTACGATCAGCCCCTGAAACTCATAACGCATTACTACCTACACATACAATACTGGGTATAGTTACTAGGTCAGGATGGACCTAAATATTAGATAGCCCTAGTCTTTGAACTCGGGAGTAAGCTTTCCATCTACTCTTCAACTCTACGTGAAAATACCTATCTTAGTTTGAGATACAGATTCTCTTTGACCTCAGTACCGATTCTTTACTCTGTGATTCTTATGGCTACGTACCTATTCCACTACTTATTAATAAACTACTTCAAAAGCATGTCTGCTAGCGTAAGGGGTTTTATTATTATTATTAACTCATTTACACATTACTCGTATCTTAGTACGAAGCCATCATGGCCTACCTAGTACCAAATCATGACCCCATAAGCTCTCCACCTCTATACTATCCCTTCCGTCTAATATTATACCAATCCTAACTAGATACTCAACGCCAAGAAGAATGAGAAGAGGAAAAGGAGAGAAGCCCTTAAAGTCTCCTAGCACTCTTCCCCAACGTAATGTCAAACTGATCCGGGAACAAAATCCCATTAGCCAGCCTAAGCAATTCCCTCTCCGCCTCCAATGCCCCCCTATCATCATCCCACGGCAACAACCCCATAGACCGTAGCCCCTCCTCCCCTCCCGCATCGCTAACATCCTGCGTCCCCGGTCTGCCCATGAACTCGCTCTCGCCCCTGCCGCTTTCGAAGTCCGGCGCCGGGAGTCCCAGTAAGAAGGACCTGCGCTGTCGCGCGAGGTGCAGCGCGTTAGTCAGAGACAGGGGGCAGGCGGGGATATACAAGACGCTGGCATCGGTGCGGCCCGTATGTGCAGCGTCTGCGGCGTGAACCATATCAGGGTGCCAGAGGACGTAGTCGCCGGGCTCGACCCTCGGGATGGGAATCATGGATCTACTGAGGCGGAGATGCGGGTGCAGGGCGTCGGAGAGTTCCTGGATGCAACCGGGGACAGCACCGTGGACTATGGTGTTTTGGGCGACGTTCAGAGACCAGTTACTTTCATGAAGGAAGTCGGAATGGCTTCCATGCTTGCGGCGTGGGGAGAAGAAGGGCCGCAGGAGGAGGTACGCGGTAGCGAGCCGAAGCATGGGACACGCACGTAGCGACCCGGTGTCAGGGGCGATAGGCGAGAGCGCGACCCAGCCCTGGAACATACGGAACATACTGCTGGACCCCGCGCGATTGTACAGGTCCCAGGTGACGCTAAGTCGTGCGCTGCTGTCCCAGGGGTCGTATTCTTCCCATTTCCCCTCGAAGATCTTGGCGTAGGTCCCGGCGCGCCCGTATCCGTCGGGTTCCCAACGCTCGACGCTGCCGCCGTCGACGTGCGGGCCAGAGGCAAGGGACTTGTCGCCTGGCTTGCGCATACGGATGCGGTCTGCGTAGGCAACAGAGTGGTTGCTGCTTACGAGGGCATCCCCTTTGCTTGAGTGCCACGCACTCATGGCGAATCGCTGGACCTCAAGGACCCGTGAGTCAGCGCGGGCTCTGACTTGCCCGGGACTCCAGAACATCTCATATAGCTGAGGATCATGTGCCGGGATTCCTTTTGGGCGAGGGTTATGCCGAAGGTATTCTCGCGTTTCTTCCTTCCATGACAAGGCAACATTTGGGGGCACGACCCTCCTTATGACGGCAATGCCTCTTTTCTTTAGGGCATCCTGGAAGGCGGCTACTTTGACTGAATCGTTTATGTCAAAATAGTCGATCGTGGGTATTATGACAGATCCAACAGCAGCGATACGATCTACCTCTTTCCTCAACTGGTATAGGAGACGATAGAAGGAATCAGCAACAGCCTTCTCATTACCAGCAATGAGATTCCGTTTGATTTTGGCGAACCGATCTGGTAGAGGAATAGGATCTGAATCTGACAGAGACAAGAAATCGACCGCCATTGTTGTCTACTTCATTCGCGAATAAATGGCCCTGAGCTAAATTTCATATACAACTGTAGATAGCAGGGCACATTGGACTAGATGGAAGTCTCTTGTGGCAATTCGAATGCACAAACTTTCAGATATTCATGGCATATAATATAGATCAGATCTAGCATAATGGCCATCTTCGAAACGAGTATAAGACGGGCAGTAACAAAAGCCCTCCCACGTAGGGCATTAAGGGTCCGTGGGGGTTACAAGCACTTGCCCTTTTAGGACAGGCGTCGACTGAAGAGAAGCTGTCTATAGTTTGTGTCCTGTAGGCACTAGGTATTCTGCGGTCTGTAGTGTAGTCTAAGCTGTCAAGGTACACTATAGTGGCAGGCATTAGTGAAGTGGACGCTTTGTGCATCAGGTCTAGACGAAACCAAGGCGACTCAATCAGACGTTGTCACATTGTGTTGACGATTCACTGCGTCTGATCCAAGTACCCCCATCTTCGGCAATGGACTCCGAAATAAAGATCTCTTGGCTTGGTACCCAGGCCCTGGTGATAATTTATTAGACCCAACACAAGTCTGGGTCGATTCGCCATTGGCTAGTCTAATGCGGCTCCTGGATGACGCTCCCGCGGCCCGTTGGACCGGTCCCACGTCGATAGCTTGAGGCTAGAAACGATAAAAGGACGCGGACAATCCCGGGTAGGGCGAGCATTTTGTACGAATACAATCCCAGCTTCACCGATGTTGTATTATCTATCAGATTACGCGGACCCTCAGGTAAATCCTATGAATTAGATGGACTTTCCGCTCCCCCCAAATTACATCCGAGTGGTTGGCATCGGGATGTTTGAGATTTCTTGTTGGAACGAGAGGATGGCTTGGCAATGTCTTATGTGCTCAAGAAGCTTTGCCGCGCTTTGAACGACGTAAAGGTGCTTGCTGGCTCGTATTATCATGTATGACTTCGGTCGCGTCAGCACCTTTTCTCTTTACTGGCTTCTGGTTAATTGGTGATTTGTTTTTCTCCTCCTTAGTTTCCTCCTTAGTTGATGCATCTTCAGATGGCTCGTCTTTCATCAACACATAAGCTACTTTCTCAATATGAGTAGCATCGACCCCAAGTCGCCCGACTAGAGCCTGTGCCGCAGTGCTCAGCTCAGCATATTCCTTGGCGTTGTACTTGATGGGAGACTTCTGTCCGTCACGGCACAACCAATAAAAGGCTTCATCTGAGAAAAATATAACACGGTTCGGATCGTGTACAGAAAGCAAAAGGCTTGCCGTGGCAGGGCCAATTCCCTTCAGCTTGGTTATCATGTCCAACGCCTTGGAAGTGTTATGATCAGCCCAATATACCTTCATAGCTTCCTGAATAGTTTGTTCAGCAGAGGCTTCCTCATTTGATGTGACGAGCTTCATGAGCGTCGGGCGAAATTTCCCATGGCGTCTAAAAGAGGTTAGAGGTGCCATGTGAGTTATCAATTATCAATTAGACATCTATGGATAACACATGAAGTTATCATACAGCCTGCACTTACAGCTTCCAATCGACTAGAACCTTCACGTCACCGAGCTTCATTTGTTGCTTCGGCTCCTCTGAGTGGAATAAGGAGACGGCGTCATTGTAGCGGAAATGATCTAACTCAAGTAAAGTCTTCTGGCCTGGTTTAGCTATTGACAGTGATTAGTTGTATGAATATGGCTTGAGTGCTAATTTCTAGTACATACTCCCTTTGGCCGTCGATATTTTCTCGATTAAGGGGCCATAACGGCTTAGCAGGTGAGTAAACTTATCGAGAGAAATGGCATTTGGTAATAGAGTCCGATCTAGCATGTTGATTCAACCAATGACAATGATATCTCCAAACATCCCATTCGCCTGATGTCAGCTTTAAATGCCTATACCCAAAAAGGGATCCAATCACTCAATTGCTTGTGTCTGTGAAAGTGTCAATTGTTAACTAATGATAATGTTCATTGTTGGCATTAGGTAGAATTTAGAAGTTCCAAGTTGCACAGAGCATGCATGGATAAGTACTACTAGTAGTAACTTAGCCCGATAGTTAGTTAATGGAAAATCCACAAAACAAATGTTCTAGAAGCCGAACGGCCCCCAAACTTAGAAACTCTTAGCGCCGAAAGAACCCCTGCGTCAACTTGAAAATCCATTTTCTTCCAAACCTTACCGATCTGAAAAATAACTAAACCCCCAATTTATTTTCGTATCCTTCTTACTTAATTTTACTTTCTTTCGCAAAACCTCTCAACCGACAGTCATCCCAACGATATCATCATAATTATCAACAGGTCACCAGAAACTAAACCTCATCCCTAACCATTTCACTCGGTTCTTTTCGGCAATTTTTTCCATTTAGCAAAAATGGGTAACGTAAGTCTTCATCCATCTACTTTTCGACCAGTCTTGAAAGCAACAACGAGTGAAAGGGCGGGATGTCATAGATCAGAAAGGATGACAGAACTAACCCTCGAAACAACAGGGAGCCAAGGCCCAGCAGAAGCGCGAGCGCAACGCGAAGGATACCAAAGTTGCCAAGTCGCAGCTGAAGTCGGTAAGTCCCTCTCTTACCCTTCCAGGAAACAAAGAATCTCGCTTACACGCAAAACCTCGTCTCGTAGAATGTCAAGGCTATGGACATCCAATGCCAGATCTGCAAGTCCACTTTCCTGAAGACGACTCGCGCCCCTCAGTACGTACCATGCCTGCCTGCCTACATATGATCTTCCTCTTGGAATAGATATGAAGAATAAACAAAAACATCGAGATCGCCTAACCATAAATCACTGTCACTAGGCTTACCGAGCACGCTGCCAACAAGCATAGCAAGACCATCGCCGACTGCTTCCCAACTTACGAAGCTAAATAGTCGCCCGTATACCAACCACATACAGACGAACCGACCCAGCAAGCAAGCCAGCAAGCAGGAGTATGGGCATAGCGATTGGCGTACTTTTAGGGGGCTTTCTGTCAGGGCTGCATGACAGGGCACGCCGCGAATGGGAAAACTGATTAATGAAATTACGCGAGAGTTGGTAACTTGAGATATTCCAATAGGTATTGCGCGAAACCGCGTTGCATTTATTGTATGTGTGTGCGTTTGTGTGCTGCTCGTCAATGTGCCTCTACCGCTTGCGCCTGCGTGTTACCACCACTATTCTTAATACCACCAGGAGAAGCCGAAGCGCTGGCATTAGGCTGCTTATCTACTGCTTCCTTGGCCTGCAGCGCTCGTATATCCCTTAGGATATCGGGGTACCATCTCTCCCCGACATCCGGGTGGCTCTTCACCCTATTCCTAAGCGTCGCCTCGCCCAATGTCTTTGCGACGCCCCCCTTGCGAAACGTAAACTCGACGTCGTCGAGCCTCGCACCCCCATTCGCTTGCAACACCTGCTCCCGCTGGCGTCTTACACCCTCCGGCACCTTCCCCACACCCACGTCCTCCAGCTCCTCGAATGTCGTCGACGCTCTAACGCCCTGGAAGAACGGGATCGAGAACCGAGCTCCCTGGCCCGCGGCGGGCGACAACACGCGATGTGTAGTAGACGCACAAACTCCCTGCGTCAGCGCCTCGAGCCCCTGGCCAATCGCCACCACCAGGGTACCGCCAAGCGGGGGGCAGTCGATCCAGCGGCCTTGCATATTCTGGACTTGCAAGCCCCTATGCTGGCTCGCCTGGAGGAGGTAGCTCGTGAGCATGCTGTCTTTGTGCGGGCCAACACCCTGGCCCTCGACACCGGCCTCAGCGAGCCCCAGCTCGGCGAGGTCGGGGTACTTGACGATCTTTAGCTTGTGCTGCTGGTCGGCGTCGAAGTAGCGCGCGAAGGCGTCAGGCGGAAGCTCGATGGCCTCGGCGATGAGCCGCGTGAAGGCGATGGACATATCGCCCATCCGGCGCATGTAGTCCGCGTACACACGCCGGAACTCGGGCAGCACGGCTGGTGACGGCCACTGGTTAGGTGCGAGCAGGTTCTCGTAGCGCGGCGCGTTAGGCGCGGGCACGGGGTGTTCAGTCGATAGGTCAATCTGCTCGCGGTGGTCGACCTTGCCGGCAGTGATCTCGGCTGACAATTGCGAGTACCCTAGAAATGAGGGCGCGTTCTTCATTTCAATCTTTAGCCTTTTGTTTTTCAATAATTTGCGTAAGCTTATAGAACCCGGTAGTGTCTTCGATACGATTAAATAAATAAAAGGAAACAAAAGTTTGTATACATCCTTGCGCTAACTAGATATTGGTGATCGATGTATGATATATTCCACGCTGCTCTTTCATATTTTATGAACCTCTAGTCGGGGACTTACTTTTCCTCCTTCGGTATGTCAAAAAACGCCTTACCCTCCGCTATAACTTTCTGCCACAGCTCCTCGGGTATACCGACATTCTTAAGGTACAGGAACCCGACTTCCATCAGGGCATGTCGTAAATCTGCCAGAAACTGCGGTTTCGTCTGCGGGTCTTTGGCCAGAGCTAAATCTAACACTGGGATGGACGTAAACGACATGGTTACTATTTATTGGTAGCGTGACGTTTTATGAAACCAAAAGCGAAGGAAGCATTATCTTTAGGTAGTAGGCTTCGAGAGTCAATGTTCAGATTAAGTGGTAGGTACCTAGGTATGTAGAAATCTCATGATGGAGGTCCACTAACCTTAGTAGATATGGCGTAATTCCGCTCATCGGCATTGGCCGTCCAATAGAGACATAAGAGTTACTCCAATTTCAATGTTCGCTGTGTAAGGTACTATGTATTATGTATACTACCTAGAGTAGGCTTTAAACTTTACTAGACGCCTCAATTCCATGGAACAAAGGACTTTCTAACCTATATACCCTATCCAAGGTATTATATAGGGGGGAGGGGGTTTGAATTTAAAAGGGCTGTTTAGCAATTCAACGATATATCCAACTTATTAAGCACTTGATGCGAAAGTACAAATACTACAATCACCATGCCACGATTGCTACCTAGCCTCGTTATCAAAGATACCAACTGTTTTAAAAAACACTTCAAATTATCATGTGGGGGTATTTGGTTCAGTTTTAAAGGCTAATTAACGAGCCTTCTTGGTCGGAGAACTCTTCCTTGGCAAAAGCCTTGATTATTTGCGTGGTAGATTGGTAGGTAACAGTATACACTCCCATCTTACATCTTAAGCTTCGCAGCGCAAAACCAGCGTTTATGACGACGAAACGGTAGTGCTTGACGATAATAGCTTCGTAACTTGATAGAACATATCCTCAATCGGCGGCATAGCAAACGCTGGCGCAGAATCGAATAGCGTCGCGAGTTTCTGCGGTGGAACCACAGCCGGGTAGGCGTTGTCTTCATCATCATTTGCAACATCTGGCACATCTACATCCATTTCGTCTCCACTCCCTGGTTCGTCATCCGGCCCAGCAAGTAATGCCAAAGGTTGAGCCTCACGAGGATCCTCAACATCCGCGTGTTCAAGATTGAGATCAGCCAGAGGTTGAGCGAACGCAAGAGAGTTGGTGTCCATGCCTTCGGTGACAGACCACAACTGGGCAGCAGAATCTAAAACCAGATAACCGCTCGATCCAACTGAAGCGACTACCGACGTTACCGGGTGAGGGAACTTGCGCACCATTGCCGGCTCGGATTGGTCGGGAGTGAATACTGCGAGCTCAGAGACAAGGTTGGGCGAATCTAGCTTGCCACGTGTAACAGCTACCGCAAAGCTTGATGTTCTATGGTCGACCGCCATATGTGTCAAGATAGATGGCCCCGGACCATGGTGATCTTCACTTATCCTTAGTTGAACCCCATAGAGTAGCTCATCAGAGACTAGATCGTATACTATAAGACGGTCTGAAAGCACAACTAAGCAGGATGATAAAACTCTAACATCTCGAACTTCACCGTGAATTAACCCGTCTAATGAATTTCGAATCTTGCCCGATTCTGTGTCGATAACGTGGAGTATCGAGCCATGGACAGTTCCAATCGCGCAAACCAGCGTGGAGCCATCCTCGGAGAAGCAGACTGCACCGGATCCTCGTAGATATGTTTTGCTAGCCACAACATTGGGGTCAACCAGTTCTTCGTTCTCTTGTAGATATATAGTTCTAGAGCAAGCCCAGTTGTGAAGTTGGCGCCCGAGTTTTCCCCTGACCAGCACACCATCTCGTTGTCTTATAGTCGGCTCCCACAGTCGGACAACTCCATCCTGCCCGACAGTGGCAAAGCGATGTGAGTGTGGGTCAGCAGCCAGCCCATATACCGGTTCACTGCGACCCGTGAAATGGGGGGCATTGATACGAGATACTAATTCGAGACTCTGGTCTTCCGATGAAGTCGCCCAAAATTTGAGGTAGACCTCGCGCCTCTCGGCGGGGGATCCTTCAAGAGAATTGACATCACGCGTAGGAGGTTGCCATTCATCTATTGTGGCAAGCCACTTACCGTCTGCCGAGTATGCCATGCCAGTGATACGAGGCTCAGTTATGGCGTAGCCTTTGGTTGTCACGTTGATATCTGTTGGATTCGTTCTCGTGAGGGCCTGTTTTGAGATACTCTGCAAAGTGGTAAGGTCCAGCGTCTGTATCATTGGGGTTGATGGGCCGCTTCCAGAGTGACCCATTTGCTGCCCGTTCCCAACACAAAAGTGTATTCGCGACGGATCCGCTGGACTGACTGTGGCGGGAGTCTTTAATAATCGAGATGGAACATATTGGCCCACCCTTCTCACTAAATCATCTTTCGAGAATGATTGGGGAAATAGGAGGGTCTGGAGTCCGGATATGTATGTCGTCGGTTTCATGTCCGCAGTTGATAGTACGATGACCGAATTATCATCTAGGTGGAGAACGTATGCAGAACCATTCTTTGAGATTACGATATTTTCTATTGTCGCAGACAGATGAGGCAGGAAATCCATCTTTTGCGTGTCCAGCTGCCATAGTACCAACGTGGACTCGGAGCCTCCAGAAATAAGGTAATTGCCTGTGATGAAGATTAGAGACGACGTGACTCTGTGAGGATGAGATGATTCTTACCATCTCGTGACCATTTGATATCATGAACCGCTTTCCTATGCCAATGGTATTTTCGTGGCTGAAGAGAATTCTTGTGCCCCTTGCCGTTTTGTAGGCTGCGAAGACGAGGCAAGAGATCGTTATAAAAGTAGATAGCTCCACGGGCACATCCTACGGCAATTTCCACCACGGGTTCGTCGCCGGCTTCCGCTTGAGACTTTAGGTTGAGGTGGACGCGGTTGGTTGCTCGCACATCTAGACAGACGATCTCGTCACTGCAATCGAGGGTGAAGAATTCGTACTCTAAATCCTGAAAACCTTTGATGGTAGAGTTTCTTAGGATGCCGAGCAAGATGTTGCGGTCGGCTGATCCTGCTATGGCATATCCGCTTCGGACAAATGACAAATTCAAAACGGGTTTGGACTGGGTCAAGAGAGACTTGAACGACTTTAACTTGGAATCTCGCACATCACAGGCGACAATCTGCCATCTCCCTCTATGCTCGATAGAGGTTAGCACGATATCTTGAAACCCCTTTTTAAACTGTACGCGCTCGACCGACATGCCACAGAGAAGACCACATTCTAGTTTGCAAATGGCCCCGTTCCTGGTCCCATTTGTCCAGTCGATTGCCCAGAGGCGGCCAGCGGACGAGGCTACCCATATAATATTGGGTGAGGTTGGCGAGAGACGTGTCGAGATGATCTGTTCTCCTGCGACTTCAGCATTCAACTTTAGTAGAGGGATCTTGCGTATGAGGAGGGATTCGGTGGCCGAATAGACTTGAATAGATGTATTAAAGGCCAATATAAGGTGCCTAAGATGAATGTTAGCTTTCTCGCCCTGGCTATACTAGAGTAGGAGCTATGCGCCACATACATTTCATCATCAGCTAATATAGGATCTACATTCAGCATCATTCCTCCCATAGGCTTTGATACTCCCCATGTTGTCTGTTTTTCATGGCTCCTCCGTTGTCGTCGATTTTCTTTCTTGACAACCTGAAAGGTAGGTTCTTTAGTGGCAGATGTCATTTTATCAGGATTTTCAGATATTTTTAACAAGCCATTGGCTTTCGGGGAGGCCTGTTCGTGGATTGGAATGTTATGGGAGGCTAAGTGATCTCGCCTTGCTCGTTTTCTTTTGTCCTTCTCGTCGATGTCTCTTTTTCGTTTATGCGCACTGATTTCCTAGATGGTAGGGTATGTAAGCTACTAGGATGGAGGCATTAAGTATTCAGTGCTGGGAATAAGTTCAACCTACTTCTGTAGTTGATATGGGAGCCATCTTGGGAACTCAATTTTTTTTGGCTGCAACTTCTTAAAAGCAAGCTAAGTTGAAGATCTCTAGACGACGAAAAGTTCACAAGTTTTTTTGCGGGACGAACAAGATAAGGTAGGTAGATAAGAAATTTAGAATTTGCAAGTTCAATGTTCATCAAGCTAAGCTGAAGTTAGCGTTAGTTAGTTAGTTAGTTAGTTACTAACTACTAGATTAAAAATGGTCATAGTGTCATGCAGATCAGCCAACTATCGATAACAAAGCATCAAATTTCCAAACTCAAACCTTTGTTTCTTTCGCCAGAGTTGATCTCTTTTTTATTGCGACGGTTCACATTGAATCTATCTATCGACCGTGTTCATTCGCCTAGATTTGACAAATCAACTTCATCTACAATCACTCTACCAACTATAAGCCCTAGAATATCACACTTCACCATGATTATTCCTATTAGATGCTTTTCTTGTGGGAAGGTAGGCTTTGTTGTCCCGCCATTTTTGGTTTGTTTTGTATTGACCGAGGCGCACTACAGGTGACTGGAGATCTTTGGGAACGATATCTCAAGTTGATCGATGAGGGCATCCCCGATGGGTAAGATAATGCCATCCTCATCTCTGTTTGTCTATTTATTGATATTGTACTAATAACTTATTCAAGCGACGCCATGGACTCGCTTGGCCTAAAGCGATACTGCTGCCGTCGCATGATCATGACCCACGTCGACCTCATCGAGAAATTACTGAAGTAAGGCTGTTACCCCGGAACCGAGATAAAATGTACCCAGAGAGGAAATTATTAACGAGTAAACAAGATATACCCCGGATGGACGAAACGAAAAGAAGATTCAGCTACAACAACGATGAGCTTGGAACTTGGCAACACCCACTTATAATGAATTTGATGTCAACGATTATAAACAGAAAGATTGCATCCCGTGGCGTTGGAGGATGACTTTAGGCAGGCGTCATAGCATCACTTGATTAGTATTCACAGAGGACTAATCTCAGACTACAATGTGAACTATCCGATCTACTTTAAACGACGATGGAGATTGTGCCAATAGAATTTTCTCGGAACTATCAAAAGTTAGAACGCCTTGCGGCTATCTTGCGAGCGGCCTGTATATGCGGCCTCGAATGCGCCCCAAACAGTTGCTGGCTAGGGTACCATGCGGAATATACGCGATGACTGCTTGCAAAAATCCCCTTAGAAGCTTGGTAGCGTGCATAGAACAGTGTTCTCACCTTACTTCTATGGTTGGTATGTTCCGGATATCTGGAAAGGGAAGCCTACCTACCGCATGGCTGATCTGAAAACTGACAGGCGAATCGAAATCTCTTTGTGAACAGGCATTAGGTAAACAAACTGAAGCAAGGCATTCAGCTTAGCCTTCTCCCAACGAAGGGTATAATCGCCGCGACTAATTATGGTCTTAGAGAGTGCCACGTCGGCCATCTTTAGTGGTGCTGTTGTCGCCATAAGCGCTTGGTGTTAACTAGTAGTTGGTTGAATGTGCAGCATACCTAGGTAAATATGCAGCCCTGAAGGTAGTTCGAAATTCTGGATACCTATGTAGGTGTCTGTCTACTATGTAGGTTGGTACTTTGAGGGTACCCACATGTATTGACCGCATCTTCGCCTATTTCAAGCCCTTGTTCCAGAAGAAGAATAGAAAAAGCAAATGGCTTATTTCTGATCTAAACGAACGAAACCGAGACCGTTATCCAATTTTCTAATGGGAGAGCCCCGAAGGATTCCCGGAATTCCTAACCTACATATATACATACCTTAGTGCCTCCTATGCCCAGGTAGCTAGTAATACTACTAGGTTAGGTATGTACTATGTAGGTAGGCTACATGTAAGTATCTAACCTGCTATAGTCTAACGGTAGATGCTGTATCTTAGGCAGCTATTGACTCTAGATATATTTACGGATGAGATGAGGGACTCTGTATAGGCCTAGTATAGGTAGGTGTATGTGCTTCGTAGCCAACGCTGACAATCAAACCACTGCTGTATTGTATAACTGAGATTTAACCATCATGCAAGGGCTTCAAGGGCTTCCTGGCTTTCGCACATGTTGAGGCGTTCTACCTCCATAGTTCTGTATCACGGCGCCTATGCACGTTGAGACTAAGCAGAGGATCGGGCGTTGCGTTCTGGAAAAGCGCCCCCAATGGATAAGCGAGGGCTGATCTTACGTAGGATTAATTATATCTTGAACTTTCATCCATCTCGGCAAACGCCGTTTGATATCTCAAAGGATCTGGCTAAAAGAAAAACATGATACTTTACAAAAAGGAGAGAATGAGAATGAGATAGTATAGGATGGATTAGTCATGTAGGAAGACGGCAAGGTTGGTAAACACCATGGCAAACAGCATACATACTATCATCTATGTAGAGATGCTAGCCTAGGTGCATAGTAGCCAATCAAAGTGTGTCTACCTAAGGTAATGCATTTATAGGTACATACATACTATATAATACTATCAATATGTAGGCCGAGCCACCAAAAAATGCACAATTCTATTGGTTCACAGGTACATTGATCAGTGATTAGATCTGAGTTGGGGTGATACTGTGTAGTTATGTCTATCATAGTCAATATGTTGAATTCACCATATGTTTCTTGCTTGATGGCCTTCCATAAGAAACTGCTGACCTACATAGATATGCATACAATACATACCATCATACACCCTCCAGGTCTCAGGTCGCTGATCGGTCAAAGTTTGACACCTAACAGCTATCCCAGGCCCACATGGGAGACCCCATCAGTTCTAATAAAAGGCGCGGTACCAGATCCTCGGGAACCCTATCCTAGCCATTCGAGAAGGATTGGCTGTCAAGGTGCACAAAATACCCGCGATTTATGGCACCGGCCACTTCCCACCACTCTTTATTATGGATATTATGGATCACGCACCATATGGGTTAATCATAATGTAGGGCATATGTACCTACCTAGCAGCCTATGTATAATGTTAGTACCTACATCCATATGTAGAATATGTAGGCTCCAGCACGTATCAGGTAGTTCATCCGGACTCCTTCCCGATTATGTCAGGATGCTGCCATCACCTGTCTAGGGATACCACAAGCTTACTACCTACCCTACTATGTGCTACCCTAGATAGAATACGTAGGGATTGACATGTAGTAAAGCGTGTCAGAGACTTACACACGGATAGGGCTATCACTGCCTAATACGCATAGTCCTATGCCCATACAATTATTACAATACCTCCCTAGGTAGGTAGGTAGGTAGGTAGAATCTGGTAGATAGGTAGATAGGTAGGCTGGTACTCTAGGACCCTCTAGGTTGGTGTGTAGTGTTAAATACATCTTAGTGACGGGTCGAGCCGTTGTGACTCACGGTAATACAACTCTGGCACTGCTATGTTTTGAGGGGCGAACGAGAGGGGAACAAAAAAGCACAGGGCATGTAGCAAAGCTGATGCTTCAATGTTTCAAAATGTTCTTTTTGTTGCTATCATGTCGCTAAGCCATTGGCCTCCATCTTGGACATTTGTTTTGAGTATCATGTACTTTTGCGCTTTTGCAATTTGCACATTTTACCCCAACATGGATGCGATGAAGTGGGTTAATACCTAGTTATGTAGTACCTAGTTAACTAACCAGGTATGTAGTGTATGTAGGCAGTAGCTCGTTCGAAAGAGTGGTGGACTAGGCAGGGTATCTGTAAGAGAAGTGGGAATGGACTTTCGTGACTCGTCCATGGCAACGATCCGCCCGTGGCTGTAAGCGCCGAAGCCCCTGTCTAACCCCCTGCCGCCCACCCTCCGATCCTCTCCCTTACTGTCTTTTTACTCGCCAGAAAGTTGCGAAGGGACAAAGACGCGCATCTGCAGGCTATGCGAATGGACTAGCTGTGAAGAGGGCGGCAGCAAACCCAGACAAGCCATCTCTAACAGCAATTCAACCATCGGCTTCTGCCCGAAGCTATCATCAGTCAAGGCAAGACAAGACATACATAGGACACACACACACACACAGAGAGAGAGAGAGAGAGAGGAGAGAGAGAGACAGAAGAGCCTCCGTGCCACCACATAACTACTACTTACCTAGTAATAGTTACCTACTACCTACTTTAGTCAGTCAAACAGTGGAAACAGGATTCCCGCTCTGATCATCATCCAACCCAACTTCTCAATTTCAGCCACGATATCATATCCTTTATACCTACTTTCCCATATCTCACTATACCACTGTTGTACCCCCATCAATAATTTTATCATCTCGATCTTCCAGTTCCACCTCAGAGTATATCGCTAGGGCAGCTAGCTGCATTATAGGACCCTAGCATGCTCTCGGCCGATGAGCTACATATCTGTTATTCCTTTCGGGTCCTGGTGGAGCTTCTCTGACTTTCTCTGACGAATATCAAGCCGACGTCCTTTTTTTTTTCTTTCCTCAGCCCCTCTCCCGGCAGGACGATTGAACCAACCTGGCCCACCATCTTCTACCTATCCGTCCAGTCAGGTCAACTTTACTTTTGCGAAAGAACGATAGTATACCTACGTGTTGACCCCATCCTTACCCTGTACTTTTTATATGCGGATCTTTCTTCTTAGAGGGTTTCTTAATTGGTAGTATCTAGTCTGTTGGAGCATTGCTACTGTAAGTTGGTGCAAATTGGGTAGAATAAGGACCGCGGTCGTTCGAAACTTCGCACCGCCATTCCCGCAGTGTCGTTTGGGTCAGATAGAGCTAGCTCTCTTACACATACATACACAAAAAAACGCCTTCCACCTCCACTCCATCTCAGCCGTTGTCAGGATCCCAAGCCCGGCCCAATCCGCGACCTCTGGACGTGGTATACATACTACACGTGCCCGCGTGCTTATAAGCGCGGCATCCCGTCTATCTAAAGCGCCTAGAGCCGCCAGACAATAGAAAGGAGCCGAGCCGCCATCAAGCGCATTCCAGCCAATTACTTACATTCTTACTTATCTACCTCGTGGCCGATCGATATTGATCTTTGCTATCCGAACTAATCATGGCCCTGGAAGGTCCATTGAGATCATCCACCGGAAGTGCTTTCTCGTCTCCCATGGACATGTCTATATCGTCGCCAGAGTCTACCTCTGCTCCTCGTTCGCAGTTCCGCCCAATGTCGGTTGCTTATCTCCCTCAAGTTGATGAATTGGCGAATGCTGATAGAGAGTACAGGTCTACTAGCGCCTTGGAGTCTGGTTCCTTTCGACCGACGCTGGCAGCTAGCCGGCCACTGTCGAGCAACAATTATCTCCTGAGCCCAGTCGACATGGTTGGCCCCTCACCAGTCACATCTATCGGGACCGAAGTGACGGAGATCGACGACGAAGAATATGATGAGGTTCGGTCTCAGCCCAACGACAAGAGCCCCGATCATCATCATCCTCAGGTTGGTGACTTATGATAGCGAGAGATACATGAGTCGTAGCAATGCTAATCTAAAGCCAGATGCCGAGTATCAGCACGAACATTTCCGATCAAATACGGCAGTCAACGGCTGAGGGCATAGTATCAGTCATACATGCCCCAAAAGGCTTTCAAAGTTGGGTAAGTTGTAGAGCTTTCTTGTAGCTTTTCCGCATCCGCTCATCGTCATAGTCGGCCGCCGACAGCTCCCCGAGGCAGTCAGACTCGGTCCGAACTTCGTCGCCCAAGTCTTCCTCCCCTGTGCCCGCGTCCGAAGATACTGCCGTATCTCCCCCTCCACCTGACCGAGTATCAAAGGTAAGATAGCAAAAGCTCGTAGAACGTAGTCGATACGCCAAAAACTCACATAATACAGGTTAAATTCCCCGATTTACCAACGCCACATCTGAGGACAAATATCAAGCCAGTCAAGTATAGTATCGACAGCGCTACACCCAGGGCACAGACCTTGCAAGAGATACTAGGCGATTCGCCAAAAGCACGCCCTAGGAGCGCCAGTAGTCTCGAACGTCAGTGTAAATAGCAATCCACAAACTGCCCCGTGTT
Organism: Hypoxylon fragiforme; assembly: GCF_022984875.1. NCBI lineage: Eukaryota > Fungi > Ascomycota > Sordariomycetes > Xylariales > Hypoxylaceae > Hypoxylon > Hypoxylon fragiforme. The sequence continues at coordinate 89,018 of NW_026054764.1, forward strand.
AAAGCTAACTCGGATCTTTTTTTGTCACAGTGATCCCCGAATCGAAGGAATCAGAAACAGATGGGGAGCCGGACCTGGACAGCTATGATGATGAGGAGGAATACGGCACGCCTATTCGAGAGAAGAAAGGCGATGATGTGGAAATCACGTCTCTCAAGGCGGCTCTACAAGAATGCTGGACTCTATGCAACACATTGGCCAATCTCAGTACACACCACCGGGAGAGAGTGTTCAGCACGTCGGGAACCCCTGACGGGTACGAAAAAGCTTGGAAGTGCTGTTGGGAATTATGCCGGCGTCTATATGACAACCGTGAAGATACTGAGGACTCTTTTAACGTGCGCCAAAACCTAGATCTGTGCCGAGATTTTTGCCAGGCCCTGTTCGACGTACGGGATCGCAGCGATGAAGTGGCAGATTCTATTTTGCGAGTGAGCTTCGAGCTGAATAATCAGTAAGTTGAATGAGCATGATGGCTTTTTATTCATAAAAGGCACTATATTAGGTATGCTAACGATTTGGTAGTTTATATAGCGCACAGGACAGTCGAAATCTCCCAGAGGCTTTCCGTGAACGAACACTGGACTTCTATATCACGTTGTGCCACCGACTCATGAAGCAGCGCGGCGAGCTAGGCGAAGAGACAGACTCACTCCTATCCGCGTGTTGGTCGCTGGCGGAGATGCTATTCAGTCTGCAGCAGAACAAGAGAAACGGCAAGGCAGCAGATGAACGACTCCTCGGCTCGGCCGTTCAAGCGTGTTGGGAGCTCTGCGACATGTTCAGGGCAGGATGGACGCAAGTCCGGCCAGACAGGGGCACTCCACGCCCAGGCCAGGCCGGCTTCCTCTCGTATGGTAATCGAGATTGGGATGCAGGGGAGATGGCGGACGGTCGAGAGAGTAGGACTTCGAGCCGCTCAAAGCCAAGTAGTCTAAAAAATCCTTCTCACGGGGGAACAAAACCGTCACGAAACTACCCACCAGTACCCGAGACACCCTGCACCGAGTTTGAGGATACGCCAGTTTCCCCGGATACCGAGTCCCCCAGCATGCCCAACATCCTAGTGCTAGGAACCGACAGCAACCGAGGCGGCCGGTGGTCCAGCAGCGCCTCGAACCTATCAAGCTATTCGCAAAGCAGCCAGCGGACATCGAGCACGGCGACCACGACAGCGACGACGAGCGAAGAATCCAACATCACGCGCATCAAGATGCTGGTCCTCAAAGCGGCCATGAACCTCGGGTTCTCGCGGGACAGTGCATCGGACGGGCATCACAGCAGCGCCGCTGCCTCGCTACCGACCTTCGTCAAGTCGCTGCCCACGGGATCCTTCGGCTCGCTCCCCTCGCAGGCGGCGCTGCTGCAGAACTACAAGAACCTCGTCGTGACCGATTCGTCTTTTAGGCAAGCCTCGTCCCTACCCAAGTCCGGGAAGCGCGTTTACGCCACCGATGTAGCGAAGAGCGTGGGATGGATGATGCATCGCTCCGGCCAATACGGGTACCTGCGCGACTTGTTCAAGTTCGTTTTCGGCTTTCAAGTCGAGGATGCTGATAACATGAGGACCGTCACCATTGCCGTCTGAACATATTTCAGGAGACTGCCCCCCACCCTCCACCCGCTGGCCTGACAGGCATGCATGGGGCCGTTTTTATATATCGGTCTCGGTGTATGAAGAAAGGAAAACTATCCATGAATGGAAGAAATGATTTTTTTTATAACGTACTATTATATACCCCCGGTGGAAAAAGAAAGAAGAAGGATGGTTGGAAAGGATTGCAAAATTTCGCTCTCATGACTTGTTACGAATCCATCTTCATCTCCATATACTACCTACTATTACTACTACTACTCCTACAACTAGATACCTACCTACCTAAGTATATACTTAGTAGGTACAGACAGACTACCTCATCATCATCAACAACAACATAAACATTTATAGGGGAGGTTCAAACTATCTTTCTTGTTCATTTTACTCGTTCTTCATTCATGCTAATGTTTTATTGCTCATTGCTTACCAACCCATCTACCATCTACCCGTCTCTTTTAAAAAGAAAACTTCAGCTTGGTTGAGTTCGAGGTTCGAGTTCGTCGTTGTCGTTGTCGTTGTGCCCTCGCTTTGAAGATACCCCTCCTCTTGTTTGCTTGCCTGTTTATTTTCATCCTCTATCCTCCCCCCTTTCTCTTTTATTACTTTACTTGGGAATGATGCACGGTTGTTCGGTTAATCCCTTGGTTATATGACGGGTACTTAGGAGTTTCGCTTGCTTTCTTCGGTAGCCTTGTGGACGAAATCTGAAATATGAGTATAAAAATGAGCAAGAGAATGGGGGTGTGACGGAGTGAGGGACAAGAGAGATGGAAGTGGAATGAAAGGGAGAGGAGACCAAGAGAGGGGAATACTATCAACTATGCACCGATTAAGTCCACGTATAACCTACTTATTACTTACCTAGGTACTTATCAAGGTAGGAACCTAGGCGAGCCAGTCTACATCAACTATCTAGTATTACTTTACTTAACGGTGTCTTACACTATAGTATTTTTCACACGTGATAGTACCTATAGAGCCTCTTTCTTCATACCGTTTTCCTGCCTACTTGCAGGTCCAAGTCAAAGGTACCTATAGAGAGACTTACTAGGTAACACGTACGGGTCATTCTCACCATGTGTACATGTACATGTATCTATCAAAACATTGGCACAATGATGAACGAAGTGTCTGCAAGTTAATCAGAACGTTCTCATCCTAATTCAGCACAGCATAGAAACTCATGAAAGCTGAAAGGCCCATTAGTCCATGTCACAGAAAGCAGAGATGGGAAATCACAAATAGTTATAGCCGTCCATTCGTTCATCTGCTTATGCTTAGGTAGAAAAATAGCATCCAGTTTCTTAATAATGCCAGATGTCCTGTATTCATATCCTTGCCCTTTCCTTATGACGCCGTCTCAAGTCGATCGATTAGGCCGCCCAGAATCTAATATACGAATTGCACGCCTATCCTAGTATGTTGAAAATTCCCATACCCTAAGCACACCTCGATTCCTCACGGTAGTATATTTCGTCGCTCGGCTCGAGCCTTGTAGCGGTGTACGGACAATAGACAAGACCTATTTATCCTTACGGGTACCGGCAGGGGGCTGTGTCTCGCCGTACTTCTCGCAGAGATCGTGGTATTCGCGAGAAAGTCCCTCGGCTTGTTTCTTAAGTGCCTCGATATCGCGATCTTTCTTCTCAAGGTCGAGTCTCAGACGGGCGATCTCACCGGGCTTACCAGCCGTAGCCAACTTCTCGGCATCCTTGGTCTTGCGGTCTGTTCCTTCGTACTGCTTGACCTTCTCTTCGAGGCGGAGCACTTCGAGAATCATCGTGTAGGTGCGGTTGAGGATTAGAGACAGGAATAAAGTGAAACCGCAGAGATACATGTTGCGCTGGCTGTAAAATTTGCGGGCTTGGACTTCAAGGCGCTCGTGACCCATAACCGCTCTGTGATTTTGAAATGGTTAGCAGGTTAGGCTTATTTTAGTAATTGGGAGTTAGACAGGAGGATAATTGGAAGGGGAAACATACGCCGTGCCCTGTTTTGAATCAGTAGCGGCAGCTAGCTCGAGTTGTACACGGTAGACGCGGTTAACGCTGTCGAGGAACAGGATGAGGATGAACACGAAAGTGATCTTAAGCCAATACTGTAATTTGGCTATCACCGGATTTTCCGAGAGGAATCTGCAGTTCGCACATGTTAGTTAGTCCACTACTCTATAAGAAAAAAAAAGGTAAAGAAAAGAACTCATCGTGCACGTACGTGAACATCTTGCGGCGAACCGTAAATGGCATCGGAACAACCAGTAGCATGAAGAGAGACATCTCGGCTACTAGGAGCACGAAGACCTGATTATCTATCATTAGCAAATCCATCATAGTAATCATGGCCATAATTTCGACAGATCTTCTCGGTAGATCTGATGAAATTAGGTCGAAAGGAATGATTGAGACTTACGAGAGTATAATAAAGCGTCATTTTGACGGGTTGCTGAGGTGAAAGTGCTCTTTCTTGCTCGTGTTTATTGCTCGTGCTGGTGGAAGAGTCGGAAGCACTGTGGTGTGGTTGGTGGTGCAGGAACAGCAAGAGTGCCTAAATGCGTTGTCAAGGGAGAATTGGTGATTTCAAGACGTCTGAGCCGTCTTGAATTATGCAAAGTGAATTGTCGTATATAGGATACGATAAAGTGAATGATTTAATTCTTGATTCTTGCTTTTTCGGGGTGGTTTACCCTTTCTTCAATTTGGCTTTGAAGTTGTAACAAAGCTGAAAATTGAAGATTGTCTGAAAAGTTGTTAAGTGGTAAGAAATGTGGCCTTGTCCGCTGTGCAGTGTGTAGTGTGCAGTGTGCAGTGTGCAGTGTCGTTACCTGACCTGGCTGAGCTCGTTTACTGGCTGGCGGGGCTTACAAGGGTAGCTTGGAAGTCAACTACGTCAGTTTTCCGTAAGGAAATGACGTTGCAGTTATCTGTTGCATTAGGTAAGGCACAATTCAAACTGTACAATAATTTACTACTACTAGTACCTAGTAATTAGTATGTAACTACATCTATCAATACAGTAAAAGTTACATTTTGAATCTATTTACTCACATGCACCATTATCATCTTGAACCTCATCATATTCTATTCCCATTGCTTGCAAATAAAGCAAATTATCAACTGATAACGATAATAGAACGAATGAATATCAAGTCAATTTGAGTCATTTTATACGCATCCATACGAAGTACTCTGCCGAGTGTACTACACATGTATTGCTCATATTGATGGCTACCTAGGTACCTAATCCTACTAACCTAACCTAAGGCAATCTGGCCTATTAATACGAAGCCACCGGCCGCGTGTACAGCCGCCACTAAGTCATGTAATCTTTCTATTTTCCCTACCACCTTTGTATGTGGGTACCAAGATAGGTATTCAGCCTTTTAGCTGGCCTGGCCACAGTAGGTATAGTCATTCTAGAGATAGAAGGACTATCCCTCGGCCTCGATCTCGTAACTATTGGACTTATGCTTGGGCTGGAACTTGAAGCTCGGGTGTGCGGGTCCAAGAAACATTTCACTGCCGTTTTCATCAGTATTAGAACGAATACGGGATAAGGGGAAGAGATAGTAAGAAGCGAATTACATACCTAATCTTAATCCAGTCCATGTAATTATCACTGGCAAGAAGAGTTTCGAGATCATCTCGTCCTCTATATCGTGGTGGCCGGTCGTTGAGGCTAGGAGGCATGTGTTCCAGGATGCCCAACGGGACGTAGCGATGCGTGAAGCTTAACCACTCTAACAAGAATCGCCTTGTAAACCCAAGACCTAGCTCGTCCGAACCCCAAGCTTCCAATCCATAGCGTACGAACTTCTCTATGTATCCCAACCGCTCCGATGCCGACTTGTCCAAATACTGGCCTTTTTCAATCTCCTCGAAAATCCACGGCTTCACCATAGCGCCTCTCGCGATCATAACTGTATCTACCTTGGCGTTGTCGATATGGTCAAAGTAGTCAACGTGCGAGTAGCAATCGCCGTTTCCAATGAAGTAAACCTTCTCGTCGGCAGTGTTTGCTTGAGTACTGGCATCTGCTGCCATAGCAGTGTCAGTTAATTTGTCCTTCTTGTCCTTGTAGGACTTGATCAGGGCCGCGCATTCGGCAATATAAGACCAATCCGCACTCCTCGTATACCGTTGCTGTCTACTGCGTCCATGTAACGTGATGGCTGCGCAACCCGGCGCTCCCAGCCTTTCTCGCATGTCAATGCCTCCGAAGGCAAGCCTCTCAATAAGCCTATCTGCTGTCGGTTTTCCGTCTCGTACACCCATTCGCAGCTTAGCTGTGATGGGCACATCCCCAGAAACAACATTCATGCCTCTGACTATCTTTTCCAGTTTGCTAGGGGTGTCAAGGAGCGCAGATCCGGCCCCCGACTGATAGACGAGATCGATGGGACAGCCGCAGTTTAGATCTACCACTCGAAGATGTGGGAGGAATCGAGTGAGGACCTCTGTCGCCTTCATCGCTACCCACGGTTGGTTCCCCGAAATCTGCACACCGAATTTGAGGTCCTTCGCGTTATCATAGCCTTTCACAGTCGAATTACTCTCAGGCGTGTATCGAGGGGACACCGTTTCGGATTCGTGGGCCTTCATAAGTGCCCATTCGCCTTTCTGTCCTTGCACCAGGGGCATTCCCATGGCCATCTCTGAATACGTAACCTGAGCTCCTAGTTCAACACATAGACGTCGGAATGGTAGGTTGCCTTGTGTAGTTAGGGGTGCTAGGACTGGTGTCTCTTTCCCAAAGTAAATCCTCCTCTTCTCCGATGGCTTGAGGGGCGGGTCCACGAACTGAGCTCTGTGGTCTTCTGCATCAACTCCATTTTCACGGTCTTCCTCCTGCTTTTTCGTCCTGTGATAGACCTTTCTTGCAAGTTCCGTATCCTTTTCTAGCCATTTAATATAAGGTTCGGATTTGTCGAAAACTACCTTCCTTCTCGCCAAGTCCCATTTAATATCGGAAGATACAGCGTTGACAATGCCTGGTCGTTGATCAGGGTCGTCTTCAGTTTCCGTAGAATCGGAACTTTGAAGGAGAATAAGCTCCTTGCGTCCATCTTCTCGGTCGACCTCCTTAGAATGGCTCTTAACAAATCGACACTTCCATCCAGAGGTGCATCTACCGTAGTTTTCGAAGATGGGACACTTGCCGTTGAGAGTGTCCAAGTCCTCACGCCGACCCTCTTTGAGATACTTGCGCAGATCATGACAGAGGTTACACCTTTCGCCGTATTTACACGATTTAGGCGAGAATTCATTGGTGTAGGTTACGCTGTTGCATAGGCGGAGTGCATCCTCAAAATGGCCATAGCTGCGATTTTGGTTTTGACCGCTTTGCTTCTTCCGGTTCTTTCCTTTCTTCCCACCGTTATCCCGAGCATCAGGCTTAGCATTGGGGGGGTCGTTTGTTGCAATGGAACCCTCTGCTGCGTCATCATCAATCACCTTGTCCCGAGGCTCAAGAGAGATGAGGTATCTAGCGACGCCGGTTAGTCTAAACAGTACATGGTGGTCCTGCTATCAAGCATCCAAACTTACTCAGCCTTCACGGGCGCAACACCGCGAACTCTCCGATCCGGTTGAGCTTGTTGAGTTTCCTCCTTCTTCATCTCATCATGGTCAAGCTTGACTCTCTTAGAAGCAGGACCATCGGCCTCAATGGTATCTAGTGAGCCTTGACCATTCGTATCGCCATTAATAGCATGCTTGGATGGTATTTCTGGACCAACCATGGCATCGACAACCTTACTGCCTTGGGCAAGCTTAGTGTCCGTCATTTGAGTACTTCAGTACCTATTAATGGCAATTGACAGATTTATTTTGGGAGATGAAGGTGGGTTATGTCATTTTTCATATGTTTCTAAGAAAAAGTTTCTTGCTTCAAGTATTTTACTACTAGTAGTAGTAGTGATCAATAATAATACTAGGTATATGTAGATACACAGTACATGGTATGTACCTATCGTGTGTATAAGTTTGATATTGAATATTACATAATAAGTAGAATAAGTAGAGACACAGCTAACGGCTAAAGCGGGGATCGACGTGGGATTGGTCAAGTTTCAAAGTTTGATATTGCACCGTAGTACCAAGGGAACCTGAGTACTTAAGTACTTCGTACATTTTATAAAAAAAGAGATCCGAACCTTGTCAAACCGAACCGTCCATCTACGACCTCCCAGTGCCTACTATCCAGGCCTCATTCTCTTTCTGGAAAGGTGCACACACACACGCACGAACACACACAAGTTTCATACAGGGGGGCAAATGAGGTGAGGGATGAACCCGTCTGTCCGTCTGCTCGACAAGCTTATTATCTAGTGCCTTTCTACCTTGCCATCATTATTAGTTATACCTACCTAGGTATCTACTACTCTAGCATACAAACCAAACTTCTACCCAAGAACAACATCCTTTCTCTATTTTCATACCCATCGTCTTAGTACTTTGACTACTAAGTACTTACCTGCCCTAGTACGATCTATATTACATATATCCTCCAAAGACATCGTCAGACTTGAAACCATTACCCCCCCTTTTACTTCCAAGTTCCTACCCCATGTTTTGAATACCTACCCACCTATCTCACCTACCTATCCAAGTCATCTCCGTGCTGGTGCCCTTGCGCAACCTAGCTAAGTACTTACCTAGGCAGCTATTGACAGCTATTTGACAGCTATTGATTACCGAGAGACTACCCGGGGTTAGGCGAACTAGGTATTTTTGGCGACTGTCCTTGTGACGTACACATAACAGACAGGTCACAATTCAGTAAAAAAAAAAAAAAAAATAAAGACCCAAAAAAGACGATAGTATTTTTTGAATGTGGAACGTGGGCAATGTTCGACAAACCTCGGGCTCACTGCTGACAATACAATGGCCGACAACTCGCGGTCGCCAACCGCATCTAGCAACAAATCGAGGACCGTTCGATCCCAGAAGATTGCCTCGCCTTCTACCGATGGCTCCGACGTAAACGAGGCTTCAGACCGAGTTAACCCTCCTGGCCGAAGCCATACCCCAGGCCATCTTGCATCTAAAAGTCAGGGCAGCTCTGCAGCAAACAGACGCAAACCCTCAGAGCCCTCAATACGAGCACGTTCGCAATCCGTCGTTGCCAAGTCCGCCTTCGCTCCACCTCCGCCGCCGCCAACTCAGACACCTATACCTACTCTTACGCTTCGACGCCATGGGGATTACAATAACCCCGTTCCAACAGATCCGCAGGCCGGATCAGCCTCTAACCAAGATGCCGATGCGCGTCGCCCCGCAACTATGCGCTCTACTTCCGCCATAGCGGGTCGCACCACCACCCTCAGTTCAGCCTCGGGGGGAGGGCCTCGTAAGTCGTCTGCCCCTCCGCGGCCGCGGGGACCCCACGTCCCCTTTCCACCCTTACAAGACCCAAAGACCGCACCCGATGTGCCCGCCGCGCCATCGTCTGGCATGTACTGGTCGCGAGCGCCTGTATCTGGGGCATCCCACACGCCACTTCGCGCACATACCACGACGCTGTTAGGGAGCAACGTGTATGTATTTGGGGGCTGCGACTCGCGCGCCTGTTTCAATGAGCTGTACGTCTTAGATGCAGACTCGTTTCATTGGAGCAGTCCGCACGTATCTGGCGACATCCCTGTGCCCCTGCGCGCTATGACATGTACAGCTGTGGGTAAGAAGTTGGTGGTTTTTGGGGGTGGCGATGGCCCCGCCTACTACAACGACGTGTATGTGCTAGATACGGTCAACTTCCGATGGCACCGGCCGCGAATCGTGGGAGACCGAGTGCCAAGCGCACGGCGGGCGCACACCGCTTGCTTGTACAAGAATGGTATTTACATGTTTGGCGGCGGCGACGGGGTGCGCGCTCTCAATGACATCTGGCGGCTGGACGTGACGGATGTTCATAAAATGAGCTGGAAGCTGGTATCAGGACCCTCGGCACCATCAAGTTCTGGAAGCGGTAGCACACCAGTCAAAGACACTAGTCGGCCCAAAGCGCGAGGTTATCATACAGCCAACATGGTAGGCAGCAAGTTGATCATCTACGGAGGTTCAGATGGCGGCGAGTGCTTTAACGACGTATGGGTGTACGACGTCGATACACACGTCTGGAAAACGGTGCTGATTCCGGTAACCTTCCGGCGGTTATCGCATACCTCAACTATCGTGGGCTCATATCTTTTCATCATTGGTGGACACGACGGTAACGAGTACTCGAACGACGTGCTTCTGCTCAACTTGGTCACTATGACCTGGGACAAACGAAAAGTCTATGGGCTACCGCCTAGCGGCCGCGGATACCACGGCACCATACTATACGACAGCCGACTCCTTGTGGTCGGTGGCTTTGATGGCAGTGAAGTTTTTAGCGATGTCTGGATTTTGGACCTGGCTGTTCATGCGTATTACTCGCAGATCAGCCATTTCAGTATCGAGGTCTAGCCTCACCCAGGGATGGACTCTTATCTAGGGATTATTATATTTATATCTAGGACAGACCATCTACATCTTACATGACTTATCTATATCTATCACGCACAAACTTTTGGACATAATGGAAGATAGCGGGAGGTTCATGTTGCTTTTTTTTTAAACAGCGTAATGACAGATACGGGACTTTCTAGGTGGAATGGAGGGAGGTGTTAAACGGGGGTACGGGGGGGTATAAAAGGGGGGCTGGCGGTGGTCGAAACGAAAGACGTGCGATATTCCGAAGGCATCTCAACCTTCAGCCGGCCATGTCAGGTTCACAGAATGACGAATGAAGTCTAGTAATTACTGATTATGCATGCGAGTCCTTGTACGTCTGTAATAGTATCTTATCTTATTAAAGTATTGCATCAAACGTTCTATCGTCACTAATAATGCCTACCAAACCTGTTCATCCTCCCCGTTCCCCCTCCCTTTTGACTTTAAGTTCCAAAGCAAACAAACCTTTTTCGGTTTGCCGTTCCAAATTCCCCACGCCCCTGAATTTTTTAAGCCTCGAGTGTAATATAAATAAACAGATGACAATAGAGGAAGAACACCCGTCCATGCTTAGATAATTGCTTTTTTTTTTTGGTTGTGCACCCAGGAGGTTGTGTATGTGAGACTTTGTACATGAAAGGAAGCGGGAAAAGTAAAGCAAAGGAGGGGGGAAAGGGAAAGGGAAAGGGAAAGGGAAACAGAAAAAATATGATGCTATCCGCAACAAATGCTAGTAACCTAACTCCCCGGGCAATGATGATGTAAGGAAAACATAACGTAGTACGTGTAGGTTAAAGGTAGGTAGGTAAGTAGGCCGCATCCAACACATTCGTGACCTTGTTATGCAGAAAAAATGCCCACCTCTCCCAAAAAGGAAAGGAAAACTCCAGCTACTCTCGGTCTATCTGTCTGTACGGCCTAGCAGCCCGACCTGCTCTCATTCGTCTTGGTATCCTTTTTTTCCTTCTCTGTCGAGAACTACCTGCGTAAGCACTTCTGTAGAACGTAGGTGTGAGTGGCAATGTATGGGGTATCAGAAAACGCGTCTATTACGAGCCGCCGTTTTTCTTGAGCCCGGCTAACCGCTTCTCCTCGGCGGCCACCATATCCTTCCACAGGTCCTGGCCCTCATACTCCTCCTTGTGGACGCGCATTTCGATGAGGTGCTTGTGCTCGGGGTCGTCGGGGTCGATGACCTTGATGGTCTCCCAGCGGCCCGTCCCGGAGCTCGCGTCGGCGGTCTCGAAGACGGCGCTAGCGATGAGGACGGCCAAGGTTAGACCCTGGGCGTAGACACGGGCCTGGACGAGCTTCTGGCTGCTGGATAGGTAGCGGTTGCGGCCGACGATGCCTAGCGAGACGGCCATGGCGGCGACCCAGGAGACGAAGACGATGGAGTAGCGGTTCTCGCGCCCCCAGGTGGTGAAGCGGTCCCAGGGGGTCTCCTGTTGTCGGATGAGCTCCTGTGTGCGCTGGGCGTCGTCGACGTAGAAGTTCATCGGGTTATTCCGTCGGTGGAACTCGTTCGAGTACCGCTCCGCGTTTATGATGGCGCCGAACGTCCCCGTTGACGTTACCAGGAAGGCTCGGAAGGGTACGGTGAGGGACCGGAAGGCGGGGTACCGCCGCGATCCGAGGAGCACACTTCCTAAACCCAGACCGAGACCTAAGGAACCACCGATGAGGCCGCCCCGGAGGACTTGGCTATAGTGCGCCTTCTCCTCTTCTTTCGAGATCACCTTCATGGCTACGGTAGTAACGCGCTTGTGTACTGTGTTGTGTTCTGTTTTGTTGTGCTGTGGGCGTATAGGTTATGGACGTGACAGATATTCGACGCTCGTAAGTCTGGGTATTGCGGTAATATATATTATGGCCTTTGTGACACCTCGAGTATCAAAGTCTTAATATGACTCGAATGTCTGAGAGGTCTCTAAGTACTAGGTAGAGAGAATACGAAGTCGATTACGGTAGTTGCGATTTGGTTTATGTGGGTAGGTAGATAAGTGTCGCAGGGCGTAGGTGGGTAGAATCGGTAGATAGGGAGGGTATTGGATGTATCGTCAGGTTGTCGCACACTGCCAAGTACTGCCTATATATGTTGAATTGTATAAATATGTAGATAAATATAAACAACCTCTGGAGTAGAATCGATATGTAGAACCACAGAGTTCATACACAAATTGTCACCTTCGGGATTCAATCCAAAGGCTGTTGCACTTAGTAACACCGCGTCAATTTGACGACGACTAATATTTTTTCACCTTTTTCGGTGATGGAGAAAATCGGAAGTTGGTACTAAGAATTAAAAATTACATGATGTAATCCACTGGTGGCATGGTGGCACGTTCAATTAGCGGTTCTGGTACGATGCAAATGGCTTACTGAGAACAAGCAAACCCCGAATTATTCCCGCAATTTTTATAGGAATCGTGGCTAGTGTTGGCCGGTTTTGGTTAGCAAGCCTAGACGATTTGAGAGTAAGTACGAGCAAGCCACACTTAAACCTCATCTGTGCACACTAGTACCTGTGTAGGGCAGACCTTTAATGCCCGCTTCTCGCCGTTTGCTCGATGTCACGCAAAGGTTAACGGAGCATCGGGGTTTGGGGGGATTGGGGGGTTTTGGCTTAGCTTATCATAAGCCTTACACGATCGCCTTTGGTAAAAGTTCGGAGTGTTCCGCCCACTTAACACCTTTGAAATAAATCATTCAATGTTCATTCATTCATTCATTCATTCATCCCACTCTCACCCACTCTCTGTCACCCACTCATCCGGTTGCTGATTCACCGTTTGAGACCATGCCGTTGTCTTGCCGTTATTATATGTATTTAACAACATAAAACGGGACTGTATCGGCATTGCAGCATAACCGCTGTCCCATTGCGTTTCATTCGGATCGACCAATTGGGGGTGTGATGGCCCAAAGAATATCCCGAAGAGTATCCCGGAATAGTGTTTGAACACAGTTGAACACATTGAACCCTTTAAATTCATGCAGAACTTGATACCTAACATGGCGTTTTAACATGGTGTTTGATACTGCTTGTCTGGGGGGTTCGGGTTGTGGGCTTGTAGGGCTTGTGGTGACTCAACCCTTTATAAACCCGGGATTGAATTTCTCATTTGTGAGAGGAGCAGAGGAGCAGAGGAACAAAGACCTCGGACCCTATCCGTTGAAGAGTTCCCATGAGTGCCCTTGAGTTCACACAAAAACACAAAAGTTCGGAACTGCCCTCCTCACCCAAAATAAAGTCATTAGGGGATCAGCATTCATATTATCGGAGGGTAAGCTCCATAACGACTGATCCATGCTGTATCACGTGCGACGATCAGCATCTTGGCGTCTTTTGAGGTTGTCAGCTCCGTCTTGAATGCGTTTAGGGTGTAATACCTAGTCAGCCAGGGCTGCATACGATGTACTATGTATTGTACCATATTACATAGTAGGTCTGTACGGCGCATAGTAACTAGTGTAGACGGAGAGGCGGGCAGGCAAACGCACAAGAAGCCCTGGCGCTGCCGACGCAGGCTCCATAGAGCTGCAACTCATCTACCAGGTTAGGTGTCTTAAGGCTCGCAGGGTCCGGTTCAGGTTAGTGTATTGATGACACAAAGAAATGGCAATGCCAAGGAACTAGGCCAAGGACCAACTGTTCTGGAAAGCTTCAAAGTTCCCTAGCGTTTCTATCTAAATATGATGTATCACATGCATGCCTGTATGGTAAGTTCCAAGTTGTCAGTTTGGAATATCTACAATGTTCACAGCTTGAATTCAACCATGAATTATAATTATCTAACCAACCGACCTATGTACTCACGATGTGCCCAATAGTAAATTACATTAGTTATCACAGCACTATTATATAATAATAGTACACCTCACTCAACTAGTATGGATATCATCCATAATAATAAAAATTGAGCTTGATAGTTACCGACTACGTGTTTACACTAACCACGTGGCGGGGACTGCTTCGCATGGATCAGATCTTAAGATCTAACAAACCACCAAATAAAAATAATAGTCTCACCGGTTGTCTTTCAGGGGTAAAAGGTCACTTAAGTAATAATACGGCTGTTAATAGTAGGGAATACGTCGTAGAAGGTTGTTTGGCCCGACGTAGCACCAAAGGATTTCGAGCTGACTGGCTCGAGCGGCGAAGAAAGACGGGGGTGGGAAGTGGGAGTGGGAGTAGTTGGAAAGACACGATCGATCATAATTTCCCATGTGAATGGGTTTCGGTGTCTCGGTCGTCGTCGGTTCTGAACCGACAGCCGTATCCACTGAGGCAAGCAGACTTGTTGAATTATTTATCGGGGCTCGGGATGCATGGATATGTTCTTAGAACTTATGGGCCTCAGACAGGAAGGCAAGTTCAACGGGGACAGCGGGATAAAAGCTACATACCGGCATACTTGGGCGGCATCTACTACTAGTAGTAGTGGCATCTTCAACAAATACATGGGTAAATAGGTATAAGTTATAAGTGTACTTCGTACACTAGTCATAAGACCGTGGTGATTTGCGATGGACCGATGGTATATGTTTAGTCTCTACCTAAAACATTCCACACTACTGCCAGGCATGAGAGCGGCATTCTAATTTGGTGCTTCCTGGTCTATCGTAACTGGGCTAGCAGTTGGCGGGCCGATGGTTTAAGTAGAGTAGCTGGTAAAATAAGGGGAAATATGAAAGAAGTGGAAAAAGGTGGCGATGGATTTTTGAAAATTCATGACATCGGAGGAATCGGAGTTGGTGGATGGAGAAATAGCGGAGGATACGGTATGGTTTTGAATGTTCAAGTGTGTGTTAAGTGTGTGTTATTCGTTGTAGCGTATGTAACCACGAGGCTTGCCGGGCTTGGGACCGAACTAAGAGGAGTTTTAGTGACAATTGCCTACTGTTAAATAGGTAGCAAGTACTGGCCTGTTAGCCTCTTATGCAGGGTCCCGGGATGAGATGGAAAAGCGGGACGCTCAGCTCTTTCGGGAATCTCCATTCAGGGTCCAATTGCATTAGTAGGCTACTCTACATTTGATCACCCATATTAATAACCAAAAACCGAAAAAGAATAATACAAAAAAAATTAAAAATAATATCCAGGTACCGTATCCATTTAGAATCAAGCAGGCAGGCAAGCAGGCAGGCAAGCAGGCAAGCAAGCAACCTGGAAGCAAATAATTTTCCTGGTTTATTTGGATATTAACTAACTATTGGTAGATATTTCCGTATAGTTAGTGAAATCCCACAAAATGTACTCCGAGCGCCTTTTGTGCCCATGGAATCATGGAATCATGGATGTATACACGAGAGAGGATCTACAACTTAAGTACTACTAGTAATACTTATAGATATTAAGGATAACTATCTATTGATTGGATGCATTGTATTTGGCAGTTCGATCCTCTCAAACCCGATTATCAAAAAGCGGTGAACGGGGTTCTTTTTGAATCATCTCTCCCGCACATGCATACATGTATGTATGATATGTATGAGATGTATGCAGATTCAATATAAATTAGGTAGGTAGGCAGGCAGGTATGTAAGAACATCTTTAATCATCGCAGCAGATACAGGCATCGAGGGTATGATCCCATTTCATCTAATGCCAGATAGGAGAGTAGACCTACCTTAGCTATGTAACCCTATAACATCTCATCTTCAATAGGAGTACTATAAGGCTAGACCACCTACATATGTAAGCTAGATGTAATACCTACCTACCTAGGTATGTACCTACATATAAGTAGGCGTCAATGACCTCATGATTTTATACTACTATAACTACTATCTACTATGTAGTTAGTGTAATCTAGACTGCCCAGGGTAGATTCCTAGATTGGGTGAGTTGATTAGGCTAGATGGCCAAATCTGTAGATTTTTAGACAACAGCACAGATTGAAGAGCGGAAAATTCCCCGTTGGAGTTGACATTGGCATCAAGAGCACGCATGAAATGAATAAGTAGGAGGGGTAGAGGAGGGGAGGGGATGGTCTGGAATGTTCCGAGTTAGTGGAGAGATGGATGATTGGCGGCAAGATCATCATGTTTAGGACCTCAATCTCGTCATAGCTGCAAGGCTAGTCGCGGGGTTTGATCAGTGTAGATTCCTTTTACAAACCGCATCATCAATTCAGGTTCAATCTTGGAATGTCATGATGTTTAAGTCGAAGATCAATTGATCTCGACCATCTTCATATACTTATCAGATTACATCGTGGATATCGTAGATGCGATATTACATACATACCAACAACTATAATAGACATTTACCAACGTGATGTCGTACGTAAGGCTTGCGACGAGAAGTGGAAATATGGGGTTATAGTTACAGGCTTACAGCATTTCGTGCAGTCGGACCATCTCAACCAAATGGAGACTGGCGTTGAGTGGATTCGTAATAAGGGGCGGCCAAGTATACCTCGATGAACATACCGCGATGAACATACGGGATCGCGAGATTACTACTACCTATTCATGGATGTATTCGTAAACCCTACATAGAAACCCTACATAGGTAGGTATGTAGGGGTTACGATGCACCTATAGGGTGTCTTGCAAGGCAGATTTTAAACAACCGATGGCTTGGAACCGGTCACATGTCACACTTCAGCTCTCGATGTTCTACCCCCTAGAGGTTACTAGGTAGGGTATCAAATAAGGTGTCCAAATGTAAGGCATAAATACCGCATGAGCTGAATACGTGTATATATCAGATTGCAACCCCGTGACCACTGTGCAGTGCAGCCTTGAGATTAAGTCTTTGCTTGTCTCAGTTTCGGTAGCTGTATCATAGGACCCAGCCTACAGGGGGAGATCCGATGTTTGTAGTGTAGTTTAAGTAGGTAGGTACATAGTCATATATGTAATGTATGCATGTACGTGTACATAAATTCCAAGTCCACATCTCCCACATCTCCCACATCTCCTTAAAGCTACATATGTATGGCTGATAGGGAGTCGAATAAGGTTGTTTGCACTACTTGCATTCCGCCGTACAACCAACCGGGACCAATTAGAAAAACCGGAGAACCGAGCAGGATCTCGAACGCCTACTACCTCAGGGGCAGGGCACTAAGAAGACTCTTCCGATCTGATTTGCCCCAGATTCGAACTCACTCGGCTCAGGGCATTACGGAGAACCTTGATGCTTCCAAGGTTCCATGCCGGTATTGATGCCTCTAGGCTATAGTACATACATATGTAATACTTACATAGTACTATGTAAGCAGGACATTAGCAGGTAAGTAAGCGTTCAAGGTTGGTAGCGCTACTACATAGTACATGGTATTAGAAGGCTTCTGGTTTGGCTTACATATGTATTAGGTGGCGTAAGTATAATCTAAACATCTAGAGTCGCTACATGTGATTATAGGTACATGTAGGTATGTACATAGATGCAGAGATGCACTGGAGTATGTAAGTAAATAATATTTAATTCGATGAGATGTTGGATCGGGAATAAATGAGTCAGAGCAACATCTAGCGAATGAGACTTTGCCATCCCGAAGAAAACTCTAGATCCCGTCCCGTATCTTGCTTCTTTGACAAGCAACGCGCCTGGACTCGACCCGTATCTGATAAAGGAGGACGTACATACATATGGATGCATGCATGTACTATGTAAGTATGTATGTATGTATGTATGTATACCTACCTGGTATGCATCATTGCATGCATGCAGGCATATGTACTGCGGTACAGCACGAGTAAAAAAGAGGACATGGCCTCAACATTGAATAGTACATATATTCTCATGCAACCACTCAAATTAAGAGTAGAGTTGTTGATAGTCGCATTGTGTGGCAATTCATGCGTGAGAATGAGCTTATTCGACTCTGCTTTCGTCCGAATCCGAGTCATATACGCATGCTGCCCGTCATCTCTCTCGTCTGTTCGCTGCTTACTGCCTGTACGGCCTTGACTTAATAACCAATCAGCCATAGCCGATATATCATCAAAGTAGCCTAGGGGATAGATGGGCTAGCACCCGAGGCTGGGTAGCCTTGTTCGGGACAAACAGCGATTTGTACCAAGTTGGAGAGATGTGTCCGGGTTATCATCATGGGCTTGGGACCAGGACTAGGTAGGTAGGTAGGTAGGTAGGTAGTGTATGTATGTCTTGCAGTCCTACAGACTCCTACTAGAGTAGAGAAATAGTAGTGTACAGGCTATGACGCGCAAGCGTGGTATTCACTCGAATAGGTCCATCGAAAGCAAGGTAGAGAGAGTTTGACACTCTTTCATTCTCCATCGAATTGGCTAAGATCAACCCTGTGAAAATCAAACCTATATAGGTATGGACATTAGCTAATGGGCATTAGAATGGACATATGTAGTAATTCCATCGACGAACCCTAATATGTATTATGTAGTAGGTTAGGTAGGTATAGGTAGGTATAGGTAGGTCCAGTAGGCAAACGAACCCCTGGTAGGCTCTGTTGAGTGAGTGTCTGTTCATTGTTCAAGGGGTTGGCCCTCTCACACAGTAACGCGTCGGCTTACCGTAATCGGGTTCGAGCCGTTCAAAAAATATCCCTGGCTCTTCTTCCCAACCCCCCGTAACAGACCCAACCTACCGTTGCGTGTAACCTTACACCTGACCATGTGAGTTCCATCTCATTCATTCTCTTCCGACTACTCTTAGTACTCTAAGGTTAGTACTAGTAGTATACATAAATCAACCTAACTGGAATAAATATAATGATACGATGTTCCCCCTCCGTAGTCCGGACCCTCCCATGAATGTAGTATACTAACGTAAATAATTACCTAACTTCAAAGTTAGGTACATATATGTACACTACACTACACAGGTAACTACCTAGGTAGGTAGGTAATACATGTAGGTAACAGTTCGCATCTTTGAAGTTTGAACATTGAAGTCGTTTGTTTCAACCAAGTTATTCGCGTAACGTGAATCTGGACTAAAAACAAACCTCATATGAAGCCTCGATACCCCTGCCATCTTGACAAAGGTTGATGCCACTTGATGGGCGTCGAGTTTCGGGACGCTTTTGGGAGGGTGGGGGGCAACAACTCTGATGAGATCGAACACAGGTCTCCTACTCTCCCGTCTCTCCTAGATACCTAGTCTTCGTCCCCCGGTGATGGGAACTATCGTCACTGATCAGCACAACTGACGACTTATACTCGCCATAGACATCGAGCAAAAGTAGTTTCTAGTGGAGATACCTGCCCGGCATCTCCAAGCTAAGCATAGTACCCCGGCTCTTTTCTTTTACGGTAATTATAGTAACATATGTAGAAATCGTACGCGCCGCAACCCGCCGCAATGGATCTACTTACATATGCACAAGGTACTACTAGGTAGGTATACCAAACCCATCAGATTACCTACATGTGTACTGCAATATATCCCTATGGGTATCGCCCCAAGTTTGGGAAATACTGTTACATGGTAGATTCACTAGTGAGAATAGCCCTGAGCTTGGGAGAAGAATTACAAACTTGTTTGTGTAACTAGTCTCGTCCTATCCCGCATGCTCGAAATGTCATACTACTACTACATGTAGGTAGGTTCGGTATACTAGCTTCAAATACCCAAGATGCAAGGTATGGATACCCACAAGTTAATATAGTCTAACCGTGCATTTTGAGGTTGAGGTTGCTACATACATAACAGTATGATCGTATGGTATTTTCAGCAACTATGCATGTATAATACTATATATCCCACGTTGCCGCACTGGTAGTATTGTACATATATAGCTAGGATATTACACAGTCAGACCTTTGAAGAGCAAACCTTGCATCTTTTTGTTCGAGATCTTGTCCAGTTCTCTTGATTATCTAATACATATATACCGTGTTCACGAAGGGGTCTATTTTCCAACATTGAACCCAACATTGAAGCACATGCAACTCTTGATACATATACACACATGTACCTACTACTAACCTTAGTACCTTTATATCTACATACTAAGTACTTACCAACTGGGGTAACTTCTCAGCGTCGTCCCGTCATAAGCACCAACCCGACCATCCAACTTATGTCGTGCAACCCCTTGCTGAAGTAAACGGGCTGCAACAACCTGACTAAGTTATATAAGTCATATACATAATCCAACGACACTCGCAACGATAGCTATCTTTTTGAGATTGCTACACCTCTCTTCCACCCCTCCTGTCATCATCATTCCCGAATTCAGTGCCAACTGACGAGATACGGAAAACGGCGTCCGAAGTTCAAGACGGAGAGGCAAACGTTTACGGTTTTCACGTGCTCGCACTTATACGATTGAATTCGCCTCCACTACCACTGCCACTGGGCGACCTTGACCAGAGTATTGTTGCCAACCAACCAGCCAACCAACCAACCAACCAACTAAGCAACCTGTTTGGTCGAATCTCGTGATTCCAAAGTGCGTTCTCGTGGATTGTGGAACTCCAGGGACTATTTGATATACCCGTTATTTTCGCACGTTGGTTTCAAGGTTGCTTGCCTTGCTAGTTTTCCCCACGGAGAAAACAACGGTTGGAACTGGTTCAGCTTTGACCAAATTGATGTCCAAGCTGTACAACGGCATTTTTTGCGATTTTACGATTTTGCGATTTTACGATACACATTGAAGCATCGACCAATTTTATCCATTTAATCTGGCGTCACTCGACAATCGAATCTGAACCATTAAATAATTGGAAAGGAAAGGAAAAGAGAGGAGACGAGAGGAAAAGTGACAGTGATAGTGACAGTGACAGTCCAAACCTTCAAATCTGCAACCTGCAACTTGCAACCTGCAACCTGCAAGCTGTAACCTGCAACCCGCAACTTACAAACCCGCAACTTATACCCTGGGACCCGCATTCCTCACTCACTCTTTCTCATTAAGCTTACATTGACGCTGGTCATACCTGCTACCCAAACGACGAAACTTAACCTACTAGATACCTAGTACCTACCTACCTAGGTACCCAAGGTACTTACATACACTTGGCATCCATCTCAATACTTAAACATATTCCAGTTGCGATTCAAGTCTACAACTTCCACTTTGCATTGCATTGCATTGCGTATTGTAAACTTGAAGTTGTATCGACAGTGCAACGCGCATAGTTACAACCCAGCCCAGCCCAGCAAGAACTAGGTATGTACATCAATCCTTGCTAACCTACATGTAATGTATGTACATGTAGGTGGTGTCTTTTTTATTTTTTTTTTTTTTATTTTTTTTTAATTCAGCATGAATGCCCTTCAAAGATCAGACGGCAGGCGGCAGGCGCGTTTTTTCGGATTCGTCCGTCTATCCCACCCCTCTCTTCCTAGCATTGAATCCACTATCCGGTCTTCTCTTCAATTGCCCTCCATCCTAACTTGGCTTCCGTTCATATGGAACTCGAGGCTACTGTTTTAATGCCTTTTCCAGCTCCGGCATTGATACTAGTATCATATAGTATCATACTACTACATGCCTAGCATTACGACTCGTAATTGTATATGAACTAACTAACTTAATTTCTATTCAGTTCCAGCCTATAATATCTAGTTCGATCATACCAATCGTTCTTCAATTTAGGTATTCCTTGGTTCTTCTCAGCATTCGCATTCTTCCGTTATTGGTACATAATTCATACAACATCTCCCTTATTCTTCATACATCTTCCAAGTTTACTTCAAGTAAACCTACTGTACTTGACGTACGTACCTACATATTTTCGCAACATTGAAGCTACAGCAACTTGAACTTCAAGTGTGCGTTTGTTAGCCACAGCACTACATATCTAGGTACTCAAAGTGCTTGCTACTTGGAATACAGTACCTATTTTGGTACACGGCCTGGTACATAGTACTTGGGGTTATTTAGTACGGCACATTAGTACTAGCGACCTTGAAAAGTGCAAGCTTGTGAGTGCAAGCGCATTTAAAGGTGCCAAGTACGAGTTGCAAGTACGTACAAGACTACTACAAGACTACCTAGTACTACAAGACTACTACAAGTACGTACATACATATACGTACAAGCGCAAGCCCCCCAAATCAAGCGACTTGAAAAGCCAAGGACCGAGGACCCAGGAAGGACCATTCAAGGGTCGAAACCCCACTAATTGTACCCTGCCAATCATGAAGAAGGTTGCCCTGGGCCGATGGTTTACAGGCACGACACGTACCCCATCTCCAGCGACTAATGACACCGAGCATCCGTTTAGCAGCCGCAGCAGCGCCGAAAATAATAATAATTATAATTATTCTTCTGCTTTTGATCACGCCGCTGTCGCTGCTCCTACACCAACTTCTTCACACTCCCTCACCTCGCCGTCACCATCACCACAACCCGCCACACCCGACGATCAATTTAATCTATCCGATCACAATACCTACTTCGCTTCCGCATCCAACGGCGCATCTGCTACTGCTTCTGCATCTGCATCTGCCCTTGCTTCCGCCTCTACTTCACCTTCTTCCAAGTCTAAGCCTATAGACATCGCCCGCAGTATACCTAAGATTTATACTTCTCATTCTGCCTCCCCCCCTCTGGGCCAACCTCATCAAATTGAAGCAGACTTTCTTGAATTAAACGTTGACGGCGACCTTGAAATGACCGCCGGTCCTGCGCTCGACTCGGCCGTTGGCCGCAGTCGCCAGGACTCATTTGTCAGCGCTGGACCCAAGCCTATCTCCATGATCAACCCGAACCGCGATCAGCGTGTGCGACGAGAAAGCTTGGCTGGTAGCTTGATGAACGGTATGAGCTGGGGAGGAAACTCCGTCGGGAGCTTCATTAGAGATGAGTAAGTCGCATTTTAATCTCACGGCATTACCTTTTTCCTTTTCTCTCATTTTCCATTTCCATTTCCTTCATCAATCTTTCCCTTATGTTTTGCCCCCGTTGTCGATCGAGGTCGCTGCTCATTGCGCAAAAACTTCCGGTTTACCCGGTCGACTCATCTTTCTTCTTTAAAGAGGCGATTGTGTTCGATGCGCCAGTCATGTGAATTTCAATCCGATGGTAGCCAGTACTAACATTGATGTCTCATGACAATAGCCTTGTAATGACTGGTACTTCGCCGTATACCGGCGCACACCAGTCGCCCTCGTTTCACTCCAACTCATACATCCCAAAGATGGAGGCCGAGTACCTGCGCGACTTCAAGTGTTGCGACTTGGTGCTGGACACTATGCACGATCTTCTTCGTCATTACGAGACTATGCATACCGGCCCAAATGCCCAGCCGAATCGAAATGGAGCCAATGTGCCGACGCCTAACAGGCTGATGGTTAACAGCCGACCATCTATCTCGATTGGAAATGGACAGCAAGATTCACAGGGCTTTTATCACCAGAGCCCATTAGGATTTGGTCAGCCACCAAGATCCGTAGCAGGCAACCACGGCTCCAATTTAGGCTTTAGTGGTATCCAGTTGGGGCGATCGACGAGTGGGACACAGGACTCGAACATGCAGAAGCGGGCCCAGCAGCTGAACCGCATGCAGTCCAATGACGAGATGGATGCTGTCGGTGATATGGAGCTGGAAGATGCCGTCGGAGTAATGGAGATGGACGATAGCCAGCGGACCATTCAGCACACTCGCCATGTATTCGGGCAACAGCAGAGACCTCAGTTGCAGTTGAATAGCTCCGGATTGCAGCACCAAGCCCTTCGAACGTCACAGCCATCCACGCCTGGCTCCTCAAATTTTGGCTTCCAGAACAATCCTACAGTCTCGTCAGTCAACACCCCAACCTTGACGACGCAGCAGCCCCCACTAGGACAACAAATGGGCGGAAACAAAGATGGAATTGACATGGACTTTTCCAACCTTAATGACTTGAACCTTGGCAACCTTGGAGGTTTCGATGCTACCAACCTCGCCGAATTCTTTATCGATGACCCAGCCAAACGGCTTTTCAGCCCTAACGGGGGCCCTGCTAGCCAGCGAGCATTGCAACAACAGATGGCTCAGTTTGGATTGGATGCGAGCCAATTTGGAAACATTACGGATCCAAATCATCTTGCAGCACTTCAACGTGCAATTGCGAATCCAGGATCTTTAGTAATGCCACCTGAGGAGGACAAGCCATTCAAGTGTCCGGTCATTGGATGTGAGAAAGCTTACAAGAACCAGAACGGCTTGAAGTGAGTTTAAAAAGATTTTGCCTTTTTTTATTTTTTATTTTTTTCATTCACCTTTTGTCTCCTTCCCCTCCTCCTCGTCTCACTTTTGAATTTGTCGGCCCTTATCTTAACACGTCGCTAAACTGATTATGCAGGTACCACAAGCAACATGGCCATCAAAACCAGCAGCTCCATGAGAACGGAGATGGTTCTTTCTCTATTGTTAATCCTGAGACATCGGCTCCTTACCCAGGCGAGACCGGAATGGAGAAGGAGAAGCCACACAAGTGCGAATACTGCCACAAGCGTTACAAGAATCTTAATGGGCTCAAATACGTATGTATCTTCAAAATCTCCCGACGTGATAGGTTTCTAAAGCTAGGTTGCTAATCTTTCAACAGCACAAGCAACATTCGTCTGCTTGCGAGATTCAAGCTCAGGCTGCTAATATCAGAGCTAATCTTGCTAACGGTCAGATGTCCTTCATGGGCAACATGAATCACGGACTGCCTGGAATCGGCGAAGAGATGCAGTTATAGCTCTTATAGAACCTATAGGAGCCACTGCAATACCCTCCGCCAACTCGAAACGGCAACGGCAACACTCTTCTAATTTATTAAGTCGAGACGTGTCGCCGAGGGCCTCCCCGAACCAGAGGTTCCTACCCCATACTGATTCTTCGGCATAGACGTGTTCATATAGACTGGATACCCCCCATTTCTCCGTAGCAGCTGTACATAGCTACGTGTTTCTCTCGGTTCGGAAAAGTTTGTCATTTACGGCATCTTGGTGGCGTTCTGTGCATCTTGCAATAAGGCGTCCAGTCCGAGATATACCCCCGATAGACTCCTATACAAAACGTCATCGTATTTCCCACACATTTCTTTTACATATCCCACTCCTAGTTGAGAGTGTGTCGACAAAGTCTCCGACCCCGTCCCATAATCATACGCTTTACATACCAGCTTACGACATCCATTTCAACGAACGAACGAAAAACGGCTATGATTCAACATGAAGTGGAGAATTATGAACGAGGAACACGAATAGCGGGATGGTTTGATGCATTCAAGGCGATGAGAGAACATCGGCGATGAGGTGGCATAAAGCTAAATTGCTACTACTTGACTCTCCCCGTATTCAGGGTTCTCTCCGCCTAGCTTTTCGTTTATGAGTTTCCTTTTTTGAAAAAAAAGACACGCCTTCGTTTCGAGAGAATGTAATGCCTCACGGCTTAATGGACATGTCAATTCCCCCTTTCTTTGGTCCCGCTCTTCGTTCCATTTCCTTTTATTTGCATTTCCGTTTTATGAAAAAGGATTTGAAGGCAGCTGGGCGTTTCCATGGGTTTACGGCTTCGGATCACACAAAATAAAAAGAGGGAGGGGAATATAAAATGTAAGGAGAGAGAGAGAGAGAGATCGCTGGCGCGCGAAAGGAAAAAAAGAAGAAATCTAAGCAGCAAACGCTCAAGACATGAACCTCACACCTCAACCTCAACCCTCAACCTTCAACACCCACATTTACCTTGACCCCCTAGATTCCCGTTTATAGATTAGGAATAGCGAGGTACTCAAGCCTGGCCTTCTGTGTGTAATATCCATAAATTTTTCAGTATTGTATTGTGTCTTCTCGCGTATGATTCTAATATGGCAGCTACTGCTCCTCGTGAGAAGTGCCTATCCATAATCCCTAATCCCTAATATGATAGTATCCATAGACGCCACTATTAAACTGCATGTACCTACATAGTAGAGACTTACATAGTAGAGGGTGTCCTATCTGTCTCCTTATAGGATACGCCCTAATAAGTGCTATAATTGTAGGTATAGCTTTAGAGATAGACCTAGAACGTGCCTTGCTATCAGACTACCGAACCTTCTCGTTGTCATACGCATATGCATATAGATACGGATATAGCCTCTCGCAAACTTCAACCCCTGTCTGTATACTACCCTTAGACATCTAGGTAATTACTACAACCTCTAGCAGCATGTCCTATACAACCACTTAACATAAAGAATGCAATTTGAAAATGGTATGGTATGATACTCTCCGAGTTGGACTAACCTCAACCCCCTTTTCCTATCATATCCTTTCCTTATCCTAGCCTAGCCCGACTGGATTCGGAACTGACAGGTCCAGAAACAACAATAAACCATCATACCTACGATATCTATGACGTGTAACCCGTGTCTATCTATCTAAGGCCTTCTGCATCTTCCCCCTTATGCAGCATTGGAGATCAATCTCTATTAGCGTTGGGTAGTGATCTCATCGTTGAAGTAATAATTACATGGCCTTACCTTGGTACATACATGCCTACTACCTAGCATGGGCAACCTGTCCGAGTATCTTCCAAGATATGTAGAGTGTCCATCCCCGGCGACAACTATCCCATCCCACACCCCACCGCGACCAATAGGCCTGGTCTCCGAAACCACGGAGTTTTGGCCTAGCCCTTTCATGCTAACCTACGAACGTTCGTATCTAGATCGATTGCATGTAGTTACCTAGTTAGAGACCTAGGTAACCTAGTATATTAGAAGAAAAAACAGCCTTACTAACGACCTAACCTTCTCAACCTATGTACTTACTTACTTACTAAGTCTTACTTACCTAGCCTGCCTGCCTAGCCTACATGGCATGTAACCTCCACACTTTCTCTAGCAGGTATTAGGTAACTTATGTACGACGAACCAAGACCGCAAAACCACCTACATCTGCCGACGCCCGCTAAGCCAACACGCCAACCCCTTCACGTAGGGCTCGAGTCATGCCTCTCTAACTCCGCGACCTCGCTACTGCTTGCCTACTTACAGTACATGCTCACTTACGTAGTTAACTATCTAAATTAGTAGTAGGTACTCCTACCTACTCACATACCTATGTACTAACCTACTAGCCAACCTGCCTACCTAACTTAGTAGTCAACCCCCTCGGATGAATCCGGCTGATTAAGCACCAGCACCGCGAACCCCAGCCGAACCCATATCCCATCCTTCCCTCCACTCCTTCCCTCCTCCTCCACCTACCTATTTACCTACCTACCTAGTAAAGAAAGCTGGCCGATCACCATGAATCTAGAACACTGATTTACGGCCTATTCGGGGCGGTAGTCGCTACCTACCTAGTAGGTTTGCGGGCTAGCTAGTTTACATGCCTACTAAGTTCTAACTTCTAACACTTCATACCTACACTAATAATACCTACTACGTACCTAGTAACCCTAGTCCGTCCAGAGCACTAGCCCATCGCCATGCATCAGCAAGGATAAATGCTGTATAACCCTACCATAGTAGTGGTAACAAATCGTTACCCAGGTAGGTAAACATACAAGTTACATACCATACCAGGTTGACAGGTTCGGGACAACAAGGTATCTCCCAGTTCCTGGTTTTTTTTCTCTTCTCTTTCTCAATCCCCCGTTCTTCCCGAACTGCCTATTATTACCTGATGCCTGTCTGTTGTGCATTTTTGGGAAACAGGGGTGGTAGACATGTGAGAAGAGTGAGGTCATATGCGTGTATGATGTAGCCTTGAGGTATGTATTCTTCGAGCTGGCTGGCGAGGCGACTAACTGCATACACAGGTACGTACTATGCGTTGCATAAGTGGCAACATCAAATGTCCAAGAAGACTTACATAGATAAGATACATATACGCACGATAGCTATACTTATTTGTGTATGTAGGTACCTACTTAGCTAGTTAGCTTAGTTCAGTTTGAACCATCCTAACCTCCTCTCTTCGTTGGGTGTCTTTGTCTCGGCCTGTTCTCACCCGACTTGATCTGAACCCCCCTTCTTATCTCTCTTGAACGCCAAAGCCATGCTCTTGCCCTGATAACCCCCTAATAAGACCCGTAAACAAGCAAAGAACATAAAGGACGGTTAAACATATGCTGTTATCGATATCGTTCCTTCGTCAGGGATACACGCCAGGTGTGTCTCCAGAGTTATCCATAAACTGTACGCCATCCTTTCCTGCATAGTGAAGCTAAACAAAGCATTATTCAGCATGGGAGTTGATAAAACAAAAGTTCTGCCATGCCGAATGCCCCTCCGAGCTCTTCCTCCTAATACCTCTTCGTCTTAGACATCTTAGGCAAGGTCCATGCCCTCCGAATCATCCATATCGGAAGGCAATGCGTGCGTGTGATCACTGCTGATACTGTCTTTCCGCGAAATGCCCGAGGTATCAAACCGGCCACGGTAGTTGTCAACATACTCGAGTTCTTCACCAAATATGACTCTGCCTTCCATGTCAATCTCCTGTGAGAGCTCTACCAGAGCCGATCGCGGCAGACGTAGAAAACCCTGAGTGCGTACCATACGACCCCAGTGAGTTAGACAGAACGATGCCGCCCGCTTGCGCAGCCATTCTTCGCTCGCTAAACCCGCACAGTACCAAATGATGCATGCGTGTTCCACGTCAAGCTCCTTGGACAGTCGGTTCACGCAGAGGAGACGGAGATGCGGTATGTTGTAGATGTTCGACATTACTAATAACCCTGCGACATCGGAAAGGTCTGTTACGCCGTCGCTAGAGTGTATGCTGTCTGTGTAAAGGTAATATAGGAAGGCCTTGACCACAGTGTATGGCTCGGGGATGTGCATCTTCTTGGTATGAAATTCGGCCATTTGTGCGTTGTACAAACGTGCAAAGTGCGGCCATCGGGCTTGAAGGATAAGTTTGTGCACGTGAATGGGAGCAGAAGTGGGCGCATCCGGTGTGAGCCAATTTTGATCCATCGGGGATTCTCCTGCACGAATAAGACTAGAACCCATCATATCATCGTCGTCGTAGTCGCCAGCGAGAGCAGTTATGGTGAAATCGGTACCACTTCCGGACTCGGGCGGTTGGTTAAATAGTCTCGCAAGATCATGGCCGAGCCCCTTGGATGGCTGATCTTGCACTCGGGCATGCGCTGTCGGTCTGGAATATCCATTTCGAGGTTCCGGGGTAGCATTATTTCCCAGGAACCCGTAACGTCGTAGATCAATTTCCATGATTTCACTTAAATACTCTTCGAAGCTATTATTGCCCATGTCGTTGACTGCATCGGTCGTACATCCCAGGAGCCAGGCTTTGGTGCCGTCCTCATTCATAGTACAATAATGCCACTGGTAACCCGGTTTGAAGATCTCACGACCCTCTGCCAGTTTTTGCCATCTAAGTGTAGCTAGATCTAAGGCCGACAGTGAGCAGTCCTTGGGCGTGATTGTCGCAGCCGGTGTGACAAAATCCAAGAGCGTCCCAGAAGAGTACACATGGAAATGAATGCCAGATCCCTGTGAAGGAACACTGCCCCCAGAAACAAATCTCAGGGCCGAGATAGCGCCCGGAGCCATCGGTACCTGCTTCTTTAAATGAAACGAAGGTGTGTTGACCTGAGCCGTCCGGATATTGGCAGCAAAGCCTGAGGCTCCGATGGGAAGGCCCGATCCTATGGGGAAAGTAGGTCTTGGGGACTCGCTCGAACGGCTGGCTGACGCATTTCGATCCGAGGTACTTCCAATCTGAGGTGCGGACTCAAAGTCTGGACTACCTTTCAAGTCCAGCCACCATAAGTCGCCGATCTTATCCATATCCTTACTCAGTCCGCCGAATACCCAAACCCGGTCACCCCTATTAAAATACTAATTAGCACTTTGTGGAAAGACAATGTTGGTGGCATGTACCCACCATATCGACGCCGAATGGTCAAACCTAGGAACGAAACGCCATGATCTCGACCAAGTATAAGTCTTCAAATCTAGGTAACAGATGTCTTCCGAAACATAGCTTTCATGGCCTGTGATGCCACCAATGATGAACAACTTGTCTTCGTGCAGGACAGCTGCATGTCGAGCTCGACCCTTGGGAATGATACCAGAAACTTGAGGCTGGGTCCAGTATGCGGTTTTGAGGTCGAACACAATGAGATCGGAGAGGTATGTCCTATGCTCGTTCTCGCCGCCAAAGACCAGAAGCTTATCACCCTGATACAAGGTTGCAGTGTGTCCTACAAAACAACGTAAGTCTTGGGCGCACACTATGAGACACAACAGCTAGAGGTACCTACCCATTCTTACGCCGGGGATATCTCCATAATTATCCACCAGACTCCATTGATGGCTGACAAGATCCAACTTTAGTACATGATTATAGACCTCGTCAGTATATTGGTCAAAGCCGCCAAAGGCATAGATCTGATTGTTCCCGCAGTATGTTACAGAGGCGTTTACGAGGCAAGCGGGTCGTGAGCCAAGTGTTCGTGTCACCTTAGGCCGGTAGCCATCCATCATGGCCCGGCTCTTCATAGGGGTGTTGGGCATGACGAACGTGTTGTTGGACGAGACACCGGACAGAGCCGACATGGGAGTCGGAGCGTTAGTGGTCGAGGGTGTAACCGAGGACGGCGGGGGAAGCGGAGGATAATGGTGATGATGGTGATGGGATTGGTTTACGGGGCCGCCGAAAATAGAGTGAGAGGAGGCAGATGGAGTTGAGGGATGAGCCATACTTGTTGAACTATGGCAGGGTCAAGACGATCATGGGCTTGCAGAGTTGCAGAGTTGCAGAGTTGCAGTGCTGCAAGCTTGCAAGGTTCAACCGTGAGCGCAAGGGCACAAGGAAAGTCGCAAGGTCAGGAGAAGAAGTCGATCTTGGAGGCTTATCTACGTCGACATTTCTATCAGTCTGTGGTATCCAACCTTCCCTTCCAGCGCAAGAAGAATGCGACAGGAATGTAACAAAGGGGTTTTAAATTGATTTTGACCAATGGATAATGCAATTTTAACGAGTGGATCCTTGAATGGCCTCAGATGTTGAATGAAAGCTCGGTCGTCTTATGATGATTCCTCTTGTTTGAATGAAGCAGAGTGGTTAATAAATGCAGGGGGGGAGGTTTTGAGGTTGTACTATGTAAGGTTTGTTCGTCTCCGATAACTAGTTAATAATTATTAATTTGATCAAGGTTTGCGGCGGTTTGCAGTTTACAGTTTGCACTATGTAACTATCCCGTACGGTACGTACATACATAGTACCTCCAGGGCTAGGTATGTACATGGTAGCAACTTGGAAGTTGGAACATTTGACCATTCGAATTGGAAATCCAGGCGGCTACAAGGTTGGCCAGAGCCAAGTGGGGTGATTTTATGTGCATCCAATGTAAGACAAAAGAAAAGATGTCAGGGTGCACAGTACTTCGGCTAAACTATACAGTGTGAAACGCAGAAGTGGCTACATAGTAGGCGTGGCACTTGTCTAAACCTAGTTTGGCATAGCTGCGTGGGCTGCAAGCGTTGCCCTGCGCAACGAAAGAAGGTGGGATCCACCAGTGTAAACACATAAATCAGAGACTTGAACTTCGATTTCAAGATTTTGATTCTTTCCTTACAATAAACCTTTACAACCCTTCATCTCGCATACCCTCAAGACTTCTTCAATTCTCTGCCTCTTAGGCTAGAACTACACTGCTTCATTACAACAAGCTTTCCAAAAAGAAATACTTTCAAGTCTACTAGATCTTATCGCTGCTACAGCCATCTGATCGCCCCTCCGACTCAAAAGCTATTCTTTGCGGAAGCACCCTTCGATATATCGAGTAGAACAAACGTCTATTACTAACCATTACCCAGATCCAGGAATCATTAACTTGAGTCTCTTGGAGATCGTTCGATTCATCGAAGCTCTCTAATCACACTCACTTACCTACTCCCTCGAGACATTAGGTTGTTCTTCGTCGGAGCTCAACTATTTCACATCTCGATACCCACAATCATCGTCATACTCTAGACAATCAGACATTATGGCATCTGTTGCAGTATCGACTCCCCTCAAGTCCCACAAGGGACTTTTCTCCTCTCGTACCGCAGGCGGTCGTATGCCTTTAACACCTTCCCCTCGGCAACGCACCACAAACAATATTGCCCCTGCACGTATAGAATCATCCCCCTTCACCCCTGAGAGACAGTCGTCCAGCAATGGAGTTTGTCGTCCGTCGGGAAAGTCGGGGAAGTCGGTTTACGGAGGCAATCTTACGGCACGCCTTGCCAAGGCTAGCACGAGAAACTCGCACCGTGAATCGCCCAAATCCAATATCGCTCGCGATGTTTCGAGCCCTCGTAAGGCCCTCGAGCTAGGTGTATCAGACTTCACTCTCGTTGGCACCGGACCTACCAAGACTCCTGCTAGTCCCAAGTCGAAGAAGGCTCCTACGAGATCCAAGTCTAACAAGACCACAATTACCTACGCTGCGGATCGCTTTATCCCGAACCGCAGCAACAGTTCCGCCATTGCCAACAAAGGTTCCGCAAAGCTTGATGTGCAGGACAAAAAGCGATCGAGAGCCACTACTGAGGGCTCTGCTGTCTTGTCTTCTGCTACGGACGATGCCATCACTGCCCTTGAGGGCCTTAACATTAACGATGACGACACGGCGGATTACTCTCGCCCATCTCCTAACACGGTAGCTTACCAAGATTCTTTGGCCAATGCTTGTGGTGTCAACCTCAACACTCGTATCCTTCAATTCAAGCCGGCACCCCCTGAATCATCGAAGCCTATTGATCTTCGACAGCAATATAACCGACCATTGAAGTCAGCAAATGCCAGCTCCGGCCAGTTCCGACGCCGCATTGCGACTGCGCCTGAACGAGTCCTCGACGCGCCTGGGCTGGTTGATGATTATTACTTGAACCTCCTTGACTGGAGCTCTGGTAACCAGGTTGCTATCGGCCTTGAGCGTAGTGTCTACGTCTGGTCTGCCGACGAAGGCTCTGTTAGCTGCTTGCTGGAGGCCAACGAAGACACTTACGTTAGCAGCGTCAAGTGGTCTGAAGATGGTGCCTATGTTGGCGTCGGTCTTGGAACTGGCGAAGTCCAGATTTGGGATGTTGCAGAGGGCGCCAAGGTCCGCAGCATGTTTGGTCACGATACTCGTGTTGGTGTAATGGGATGGAACAAGCACCTTCTCTCAACTGGAGCCCGAAGTGGGCTTGTTTACAACCATGATGTTCGTATTGCCGAGCACAAGGTTGCTGAGCTTGTTTCCCACAAATCCGAGGTTTGTGGCCTCGAATGGCGATCCGACGGCGCTCAACTTGCCACTGGAGGCAATGATAACTTGGTGTCGATCTGGGATGCTCGATCCCTAGCTGTCCCCAAGTTCACCAAGAACAACCACAAGGCCGCTGTCAAGGCATTGGCCTGGTGTCCCTGGAACATGAACCTGCTCGCGACAGGTGGTGGCTCTTACGATCGTCACATCCACTTCTGGAACACCACATCTGGTGCCCGAGTCAACAGCATCGACACAGGGTCTCAAGTCACCAGCCTTCGATGGAGCACCAGCTACCGCGAGATCGTTAGCTCCAGCGGATTCCCCGATAACTCTCTCAGCATCTGGAGTTACCCCAACCTAGTTCGCAATGTCGAGATTCCTGCTCATGAGAGCCGAGTTCTCCACAGCTGCCTTAGCCCTGATGGACAAATGCTCGCAACTGCTGGTAAGTTTCAAATAAATTCAATACATTTATTAACACTGTTATGATAACACCCTACTAACTTTACCATCTATAGCTGCCGATGAGAGCTTGAAGTTCTGGAAAGTGTTTGAGAAGAAGGCGGGTACTGCCTCTGGCCTCGGTGCCAGTGGCTCTTCTAGCAAGGCTACCATGGCCAAGCAGATGACCATCCGATAAAGCAGCACCTTTGCGGGATCTGGTAAATGTCAGGATCACATTCGACAATCGACAATCGACAGTAACGGTAGGTATATCCATTTCGTTCTGGCATCTCTGGGACTGCATTTGGGTGTCTGTTTAGCGAGGCGTTGGAATTTCCTCATGCCTACGGGTATGAAGGGATCTCTACGGAACAAGGACTTGGTCATGAGCTACGATAGGATAACGCCTGCTACATGAGATGGTAGCACTTGGAATTCATATTCAATGTTGTGAATGAATTCAATTGTATTATAATTCAGATGAGGGTAGTAATACTGGTATGGTAATATGGATGGAAGGAGTATAGTTTACCTAGGTTAGTTAGATAGCCAAACATATCAATGATATGAGGTTGACTCGGTGTTAATTATTCTGCTTGTGTTTCTGATTGTTTGTTTATCAATACCTAACTTAGTAGATTCGCTACATATGTAGGAATCCGTGACGTAGAAGAACTTGCATTAGGTACATGAGGTAGATGTCTATGAAAAGTATGTGAATAGGTACATAATGTATTGAGAATATCGAAATTGAAAGTAGCGTGGGTAGGTATTATCATTGATGTAAGCTTCAAAGGGTAGGTATTTATTTCGGCACTTCAATGTTGTTCCTTGAACTTCCTTCCTTCTTTTTTTTTTTTTTTTTTAATTGATTCAGGTTCCATCACGCACAGTCATACTACATAGCATTAGTACGTACCTACAAGTGTACTAACCTACCTAGTAGGTACCTAGTATCTGGGCGGCGCAGCATCGAACGTCAAATGTTCTGACATGTACACATGTACCCAGTACTGCCTACTTTATCTTATCAATAACTACTAGGTAGTGGGCATTAAGTAAGCAAAGCGGCGGCACTTCAACAAGCTATCGCCTTTCGGGTCATTCTTACAAGAACATCACCAGCCAGCCGTTGTTGGTCATTTTTACCAAACACGCAGCATCAGCATAGAAACCCAAGAAAACATATGTCAAAGTTTAGGAAATTACCATAAAGGACACAGAAAGCCACGAAGTCAAGTTTGGAGCGATAATTCGAAGGGCGCAAAGCGGAGGAGTTCAGGAAAAACCAAAACCTTGGTTCCCTCTTTCGCTTTCGCTCTTTTGCGTGCTCCGGTCATTTCTCAACTTCGGCAAAGCCAAAAAGCTGCATCCGACCTGAACTTCACAACACTTCGCCAACAAGCACTCGGTTACTGGGGCTCTCGTCTCTGTTAATATTCCATACCAGTGCATCCTTAGGCTTTCTTTTTTTTTTTCTTCTTCTTCTTTTCTTCTCTCTCTTCGCGTATTGAATCAATGCCCGACTGGTCGCGTATCTACATAGTAGATTCGTTGCCCGCTCACCCACTCATCCACCCACCCGACCAACGAACCTCGATCTTCTCAAGAAGCAACTACTTGGAGATTATTCAAGATGTCGAACTCGCAGGTTGGTGCGGTCTATCAGCAAATCATTTCGGATGTCATCGAGACCTCGCGAATTGATTTTGAGGAAGGTGGCGTCGAAGAGAGCGTCCTAGAAGAGCTGAAGAAGGTAAGCAACCAGCACATTTATTACCTTTCCATTCCTTTATTCTCCGTTACTTTCCCTGATTTCTACCTTCTACCTCGGGCCACGTCGTCGTTATTATCATCATCATCATCGCCACTTCCATTCTCCATGTTTCCATGTTTCCATCAACCAATCATCAGTCAATACAAACTTGTCATTCAATAAAAGAAATGTCGTGAAGAAATGAGGACGTTCAAAAAAAATGATACAGAAGTTGTCGAGTTGGCAGCCTAACTAGAGAAGCCGAACCAAAGTGCTAGGCATGTATATGGCGGCCTCTTTAGCAGAGAAGCATAGCCAGCCGATAGTGATGAGAACGGGCGGGTTTCGTGAGGGGGCGGGCAGGCACTATTTGGGCCTTTTATCCCTTTACGCCCTGCCGCAACCTCCTTGTGACTCATACCAATTTTTATTGGTTAAAGCCAACAAGCCAACCCACACACGTGCCCCGTACTGTGCGCATTTATAGTATTTATTACTGTTACTGTCATTTGTCAGGCTTGTTAGGAGCTATGCTATTATCTATCTATCAGCGTTGCATCGATAACGTTCCGATAAGACACCCCCTTTTTTTATTTTATCATCATGAACCAAAAAAGGGGAAGAAGTAAAAAAAAACCAAAAAAAGACTCCCCAAAATGCACATATACAACTTATGAATATCTTATGAATATTTAAACTAATTTTTCATTGGCATTAGGGATGGCAGAAAAAGTTGTCTCAGCAACAGCTGGCTAACTTCCCGTGGGACCCCAAGCCTGATCCTCCTGCCCCTGCTGCAGCTGCTGCCGCTGCACCACAACTTGCTCCGGTTCCCGAGCCTATCCCCCAGCAGCCGACATCAAATGCATACGGCCAGCAGCATATGCCGCAGGCTCAAGGTCTTACCATGCCGATGTCCATTGGTCAGCCTTCTAACGATTCTATGATCAAGCATGAGCCAGGTGTTAAGACCGAACCTGGCCTTGAGAATGCGTCGATGATCCCTCAAGCCCCTCAGCAGGGCGCCCATGGTGTTGTTCAAGAGCGTGTGTCTCAGCAACTACAATCTATGTATGGCGACCGTGCAGCGGCATCTATCAACAAGCTTAGAGAATCCCACTTGAACGGTACGCAGCCGCCAAACCAGCAGAGGCCCGGCAATCAACCTATGCCTCCCAACTACGCCGGGCAGTACCAGGGCCAACCTCAGCAGCAATACCGACAAGGAATGCCGCCCAATGCCACCGGACAGCAGCAGCAGCGCCCCCCCGTGCAAAATGGTCAGAGACCCGCTCAATCTCAGATGGATGGCGCAGATGATGCCGAGACTCATCTTGGCGTGCTTCTTCGTCGCAGTCCAACCGGAGCCAATGTGGAGATGGGAAGAGTCGAGATCGACAACTTGCTCCATGCTCAGATCGCAGCTAAGGCGAAGGCAATGGAAGGCGGTGGCCTGATGGTACCACTCAAGCGTACGGGCAAGAAACAACCCGTTTTACTTCAACCCACACCGGCATCCGCCGGCATCTCCCAATTCGATGGCCCGGGCGATAGTATCAAGGAGGACGAGGAGGAGGATGTGGATGCCATCAACTCGGATCTCGATGACCCTGATGATAACCTCGAAGAAGATGACGAGGATGAGGACGGTGGTCAGATCATGCTTTGCATGTATGACAAGGTGCAACGCGTCAAGAACAAGTGGTAAGTGCTAATCAAGGTTTTGCTTTAAATGTATGGCGGTAAATACTCACAATTGAATAGGAAGTGCGTCCTAAAGGACGGTGTACTTAGCGTCAATGGCAAGGACTACGTCTTCCACAGAGCTACCGGCGAGTATGAATGGTAGTGATGAAGCAGGTTTATACCCTTGCACACGACCCAGACACACGTTTTACCTTGTACAAGACATTCCCCATCTCATATTTTGCGGCGTTTCTCTCACGGATAATTGGTACCATTGTGTTCCCCTTTCTCTGCCTCGCCGGTATCATTGTCGCCTGGGTCAAGCACCACATCATGGTGGGCGGACAGGGGGTGAAAAGAGCAAAGCTTTCCTTCGGATTTGATCTAAACCTAGATCAGGCCTACTGAGGACATCCTACAACTCACTCCGGCTAGGGAAGTTGGCCAACTCACATTTGATTAAGTTCTCTGCAGTTTTCATTGTTCCGTCTTGCACTTCTGCGTTTGAGGGTGAATCAGATATTGCGTTTCAGCCCCCCAAAAAAGCCCCCAGAACAGGATGAGGTATCGATCAGGAGAGAGGTAAAATAGAAAGAAAGAAGAACAAGAAAGAAGAAAGGACACAAAATAAATACAAGACTGCCAGGCAGCATGGAGAAGATTCCATGACAGATGTACGAATAGCAGATCCTTCTCTAATTATGATGCATTCTTGTTTCCTTACAATGTGGCTTGTGACTCTCATGTCGAATTAGGCATGTTGTAGGCGATGAAAAAGGGGTAATGGAGGAGTAATTCCTGTGACAACATACTTATACAGGCTCAAAATAATATATCCTCATGGTATCGGGTGTTCACCTCGTTAGGATGGACCAGGTACTAGGTAGGTATATGTGAGTCATAGCCTATCCATCTATCCATCCTTCTATCTATCTATAATTCTTAGGTAGGTGTCTATTGTGCTCGGTATGAGTCACTTGCCGCTCCGATGGCATATACCTATGTGCGTGTGCGTGTGCGCTTGACGATCATCGTATGGTGGCCTATTTGGGTATATAGATAGCCAAGCTTTTGTTGTATTGTACGATGAACAGCCACTTGCTAGGTATTAACAGGTAGGTGCCTAGGTAGGTGCCCCCCCCCCCCTGAGATGAGACCTCCCCCCAAACGAACAAGATTCAACAACCCAAGCCACATGCCCAATTAAGAGTCAGACTAGGAGGGATCGCTTACGTACAGTACAGCACCCTGAACCATCTCTATCTACCCAAGTGGCCGATAAGGGGGTTAGGATAGAAGAACAGTGATATGCCACCTGCCTAGTTCCTCCCATATAGCGGCTCTACCTACGTTTCATGTGTCACGTGCTACGTGCTCTGTTCTTTTCGTACCTACTGTACTTACTGACCTGACCTATTGAGTCCCGTGATCCGAGGATACATAGGATTGGATAGACAGGTAGATACTTAACTATAGCTATGGGAGTGAGGTAGTTGTCCGGGGCCAGCCATCTCGCTCGCTTAGAATGCCACATGTCTTTGTGCTACCACTACTTACTTACTTGCTAGGTAACTATTGTTGTGATACCTAACCCAGTAGGGAATAAGATTTATATAGGTAGGTATCTATAGAATATACCCAAGTATCTGCCCTGGCGAGTTATTTGGAGCAATATAGGGGGTAGGTCGGTAAGTATGGAAAGTAGGTACCTATGGTAGCAACTCATCTGCCTTTCCGTGGCTCCCCCTCCTCCGCACCGCATTGCTTGGCCACCAAAGTGCGGGCCGAAAGTAGTGGGACAAACCGACAAAAGGAAAAGAAAGAGAATCGCCGCAGAATGCACCCGAGAAGAAGAAGAAGAAGAAGAAGAAGAAGAAGAAGAAGCGTTGATAGGAGGGGGGGGAGAGGGGGGGTAGTATTTTAATATAAAACAGAATGGCACGTTTTGCATGCATAGGTTGGTATATGTATTTCTATATGTATGATGGATGGATGGATGGATGTGTAGGTATGCTACCCACCACCGTTACGTCCCGACGGCAGCCAAAACGACGTTGTTGGCGAAGTCAAAGCCGAATCGAGTCGAGTCGAGTTGCGTTGTGCGCGCTCAGTCTCCAATGGATAGGTGCGTAATGCGCATTCTCAATATATCATATCATACCTATCTAGCAACAACAACTAGAGGAGGCGACAACCTGCGATCAATGAATACCTAACCTAACTAACTACCTATAATGCGACTTGCAAAAACAAGTTCCTTATCTCCTGGGGGGCTTTGTTACTTGCATCCCTTTTCCCCTTCTTAATGGGGAGAGGGGAAGGGGGGTGACGGTTGCACAAGGAAATGCCGTTAGGAGTCGCTTTTTTTCCACTATAGTAGTGATTGATGGCTACGTCTCTGACGTTGGGCCATCTGGTCTCATAACATTGCATGTGGACGGTCCAAAGAGGCCTCTTTTTTCTCTTCTGGTGGTTGGGGAGTCTAATAAGGGTCGACGTGTTAGGCAAAGAGGCCCCGGCCTGAATTGGAGGCTAGCCAGCAGTGCTAGACTTGAAGAGCAGGTACGTAAGTAGCGGTTTCACTACCCTCGGGGTTGGCCGTTTCTTGTTGTTGATCGTTGTCTAGTTTCTTTTTGATGATCGAATGTGAGATAGTCATCAAGGTGGTCCAGGTAGGTACTTACGAAAACCGAACCAGACTTGAGTCTGACACGTGGGTCAGGTCATCGACGAGGCAACAACTTGCCTGGATGCTGTCTGGAGCGAGGCGATTGTTAGATATAGGACAACTCGAATACCCATATGTGTGAGTTGAGTCAGCGCTCAAAGAAAGAGCTAAATCGCATACGGCATCTTACCCCGATGTACGTATGGATGATCATCCTTCTAACACTTTTGTCATGTATGTTGGTTCCGGCAGGCCGGCATACGTGGCCGGGGGCTGTCAGCCTAAAGGCCGCGCCATATATCTAACCAACGGAGGTGTGTTGACGAACTGGGGATCATTATGCAATAGCCTGATGAGTTTTGTGCTAACCCAGGCCCGAGAGCACGAGGAAACTCGAAGGGTCCACACGTATGGAATGTAAGGCATTTGAATGCTGATCATCCATGCGTTGTTTCTTCCTACACGGTATTCCGAGAACCAAGAAAGCAAAGCCAGGGTGCCTAGCGCCTTGAGGCCATGCTATCATGACAACCATACTATTGGGTGCCGTGGCTCTGGGTCGTTCGTCTTTTCCACTTTAAGCAAATACGACCACCCTCGACACTCGACGCCTGGGTATACTTCAGCAACATATACTTATATCGTATATAATACCATAACGGAACGACTTCGTTCAATAATGATCATATATCATACTTATCCCCGCTTCTGAGTCCACAAGTCATGAATTCTGTAAATCAAGACGTTAGTGATGACTCCAATATACCTATAACTGTACCTACTTATAGTAGCATCATAAGAATAAGCCGAATGTCATGTGCTTGGAGATTGGCTACTAGGTATGCTTAATACAAGTAGGCAAGTAATAAGTATTGCGCACCATGAGCTTACCCATGTGCCGGACCAAGATCGATCACGTATTAGTGCAAGGTGTGGCGCTTGCGACATTCAATCCATAGCTAGATGATCTCCGGGTCTGTCTTGACTCTCCCTTGTGTATATGTATATATGTATATGTGATATTGAGATGCAAGCAAACTTACATTAAGTCCTCGGGACAAAAGCACGGGGCTTACCGGCGAAATATTTCGTCTGCAGATGAACCACAACCTTGGGCACCATGTAAGCGACGCTAAAATCGCGATGCTAAGGCGTGGGAAATGTTCCGAGCGTTGCCCGATCCTTGAATCCAATCTGTCTACTAGCTAAATACCTAGGGTAGTTAGCGGATGAGGGATTCTAGGACCGTTAGCCCACATGGATGTTGTGTGTGTTGGTGCGGTGAAATGACAGTTACCTGCGTAGTGGCAAGCTGGCGCGAAGTGCGGCATATGCAAATGACGAGACGAGACGAGCATCCAATTATGCGAACCCGACAAACTGGTAACGGGTGCGTAAGCGGTGAGACGAGCTTGAAGCTATGAGCCTGTTGTACATAGATATAACAGAATCAGGCAGGCAATTCCGGGGTTTGTTCTCGGCCTCCCGGCTCTAATTGGTAAGGTCGATGTGACCCTCATCGCCGCCGACAATTCTGATCTGCAAGAATCGTTGCGTTTTACAAAGCTGAGCGCACCTACTTGGTATCGTTCGATTTTGACTTGTTGTTGTTGACACCCCCAAGTCCCAGAACAAATTTCTAGAACCCTGCCGATTGATGAATCTTGTCGCTACCTACTATGTATTTGATTAGTATGTAGGTATCTACGCGCTGGCTCTAAGATAGACGAGAAAAGTCTGTAAATGTCTCGGCGAGCCTGCTAATCAACGGGTGGTGATCCTGTTCTTTCACGGTTGAAAGCAGTTGCTGAAGTACCTTGGAAGCCATTTCTCTCGTATAAAGTACGGCAAGTACATAAACGGCAATGTGACGGGTTATCGCAGCGTGAGTCCTGATTTCTGCGAGATCTATGTATCTTGCTGCAGGTACCAGTAAACGACCCGACATAGTCTATGAAATTTTATACCAAGGCCAGTTTTATCATTTGATTCTGCAGCTGACCGCTATCCGCCTAGCTTGCTAACACGGCACCCAATAAAATGAGATGGAGCAGTTGTACCGTCGTGGTTGGAAAATTCGATGAAATAAAAGGGGGCCAAGTATCGTACCGGAATATTGGCATTGAGCGACGAGAAGACTCTAAAAAATGACATAAGCGATGAGCTATCAAGTTTCAACCTTACGTACCTATGATAGAGGTACACAGTAGAAGTGCCACTGAAGTGGTAGTAGACATCTCGCGGCTTACCACCTACATAGTAGCCATGCATGGTTGAATTGGCTCAGCTGAGTTCTCGGGTCAGCCACGCAAGCCCTTGTCGGAGCCAGCCAGTCCTGCCAGCTTAAATACCCACCCACAGAATCCACAGGGCCGGGCCGACGACAGGGGTAAAGAAGAACATCCAGTGTCCAGTGGTCATCCACTCAAATCCCACTGGTCCCGCACAGGTATCGACGTGGAATCATGCCGAGGGGCCTGGGGGGGGCTACTAGGCACATAAGGCCTAGACCTTTTGGGCTATATTCTGGTGATTGACGTAACTATTAACGTACATAGCTAATATCCATATGAATCCATGTGAATCCATGTGAATCCATGTGAATCCATGTGAATCCATGTGAATCCATATGAATGATAGGCATATAGTTATTCCTTCTTGTCTCTATGTAATGTGCCAATGTGGAGGTTTGACCTAGGTAAGACATCCATGGATTGATCTTCCACATGTTCTCACTAAAGATTTTGGTCTGAGACACGCTTGCCAACACAGCTCGACTAAGTGTGGAGTGCCAAGCCATGACTTGATTGTGTTCCGTTGTGTCGGGTTCGACTCGCCTATCTTGATTGGTTGATAAAAAAGGATGCTCCCCAGCGCCTAAGGACGCCCCCCGTATGGAATTCCTTGGCTGCCTAGGTAGGTATTGTACCTACCTACACTAGGTCAACGGTACTTGTACATACCCAGTCTACACTACTTACACTATTAACCCAGTCAGCCAGAAAACATACAACTTGAAGTTATTATAAGTAAGACTAATAAGTAAGACTAACCTAGTTGATGTTAGTATCCATGGATTGTATCATACCCTACATAGTACATACATAATACCTACCTAGTATGTTGAAAGCTTCTTGACTATTGGCAAGGAAAAAAAAAACACCGTCGGGGCTTGAGGGAAAATTATGCAACCTTTTTCGGATCGGTGGTAAGTTTTATAATTATCGTCCATGATATATATTGAATTTGTTCTTCTGCATGCCTTCGCAAGGGGTGTTGGCAACGTGACCCCTATATAGGTACCTACCTACCTACCCAAGTTAGAAATCTGGGATGCAATAACTCCGGGGCTACATACGTGAAGTTTCGCAGCGCTCGCTTTGGTTTGTGATGTATGAGCCGCATTCTCTAATGCCTCTCAAAGGTAGAGTTTGAGTTGCCAAAAAAAAAGAAAAGAAAAGAAAAGAAACCAACTGGAAAACCTGAGTGTTAGCCCTTGTTGAAGATGAACATACAGCTCACTCATGAGATTACCAACGCTGCCCTGTTGTAGTAGTTGACGAGATAAACGAAGGCTAGTGAAAGTCGGTACTACCTATAGAGGGGGGGCGGGTAGGTTCGTAGCGAGTACATATGTAGGCAAAGTAGCCACACCTATCAGGGGTGTAGCAAGGGAATTGTGTGATGCTGTCATATGCAATAAGAGGTCGAATAGAGTGGTCCAGTTGCATCTGCGAATGCATGGCGCAACAAATACATACCTAACGT
Source organism: Hypoxylon fragiforme (assembly GCF_022984875.1). Lineage (NCBI taxonomy): Eukaryota > Fungi > Ascomycota > Sordariomycetes > Xylariales > Hypoxylaceae > Hypoxylon > Hypoxylon fragiforme. The sequence goes on from NW_026054764.1 coordinate 132,541, forward strand.
AGGAGGTACACTGTTGACCATCCCTAACATACATGTTCAATACATGTATTTCCATCATTACCGTCCTGCCCCTATCTTCCGCTGTCTGCGATGTGAAGACATGATGTGAGGGCTTTAAACAAGGCTATCAGTCTACTTCTCTCTCTGGAAATGTAGCGAAATAAGAATTAAAGGGCGACATACACGCATGCTTTCTTTAGGCCGCAGGCCATCTCATCTTGGCCAGAACGCCAAAACACCACCTGCTACTATGCCTAGTAATTATCTGTATACCCTATAATAAGTAAAGTCATCATAAGGTGCATGCAGCCAGGCATGTGGAGATGCTTGGTCGCGAACCAGAGCCATTTAAGTTAGGTTGAATGCTGATAGCCTCATGATTCCTTTACGATGGGGATGGGTGGTACTCCAGACCAGAGCGTACAAGAATTTTGTCCTAACAGAGATGGGTGTATTAACTTGGACTTCTCGAGGAGTGTCGTATTGCATACCTTGATCCAACCTCCTGGGAGTACAAGGAAAACCTTGCTGGAGAGCGGGTACTAGGGTTGTTGGTTATCCTAAAAGGGATTGCGACTGACCAGTCATTGGTGGGAAGGCTTAGGAGTTATTTGGAAGCGAGAAGTACTGTGACTTAGTCCCACACAGAGGGTTCGTCAAGACTGTCTCATTATGTGACGTCGAGATCACCTGTTGCAAGAGACTCATTCACAACCGCCAAGTGGTGCATGTTCCCGGCCATCTGCTAAAGGATGACTTGGGCTCTAGTCGGTGTTGCCCTCCACATGTCGTACCTTGTGACAGCCTCACAACGGTATACTCAATACTAAAGAGATTTCTCGAGGGCTCTTTTGCATAAACGTGTTGTATGCGCCCCTGGACAGAGTGGGCTGTCCATGTCTTGGAGCATGCTGCACCTAAGTCGGTCACCGGTATTGTTTGATCATTTGGCACCAAAACTTCGGCAAAGCATGCTGGTATGTATCTTAGATCTGTAACGCCCAGTCAAGTAACTGGCTACATTACTGCTCTCGAGATTACGTAGCCCTTGACATACATAGGTAAGTAGAAGACAGCGATAAAAGGTAGGTAGGCAAAAAGGGGGTCAGCAAGAACACGCCGCAGAAGCGATAGAAGCGGTGACTCCAACTCACCCCCTGTGAAACTGTTAACCACAAGCTTATAATACTAACCCAGGTAGTTTATGTAGTAAATATTACTGCGTTATCACAGCATATCAACTAACTTAAAATAGAAAAGGTGGCCAGGACTCAAAGAGACTGATCATCTCGTGTTCTACCTTGCCGAAGCTCGCATAAATGATGAATGACGAAGTCGGGATGTCTATTAAGAAAGTGATTAGAAGTTGGGAACATTGAATAATGTAATGTGAGTCTCAGCCGTCTGAGCCGTGCAAACCTAAGATTGAACATTGAAACTTTCAAGGTCCCAAGGAACATTTGAACTTGAAACATAATGTTGAACTCAACTGGGGCCGGTTGCTGTTGCTGTTGCTGTTGCTGTTGCTTCTGTTGCTTCTGCTGGATCTCACAAATTCTATTACAAGATCTTGTACCAGTACATAGCACCTTCTTTAGAGGTGTTGTGTCACCATAGAGGAGATACGATCCTCTTTCTCGGGACGAGGAGCACTATGTCAGTGGGGCCAGACTTTTAGGGGATGGGTCACCCGAAGCCTTACAAGAGCCACCGTCCAAGTGGATGGGTCGAGTGCTGGGTACTAGGTAGTGGCTTCGGGTGTGCCATTAGTGTACTGTACCCGAGGCTACCTACTTACTAGCGTAGCTTCAATTTTGTATATTCTTCAATGTTGTGTTGAGTTGAGTTGGTGATCATCGTGGATGGTACGTACCTACTACTCGTCTAATGTAGGTATTAGCCCACTCTTAGCTACTCTCTACCAATTGGATACTTAGCCAACTACAACATAGTAAATGATGCTTGATATATTCGTGTTGAGTCTTGGTGTTGATGATAATCAGCGTCTAATGCTGTGTCGTCAAGAAGGATGTAAGTGGATGTATAAAAGTGGATGTACATGAGAAGATGGACGGCATATACAAGTTAATGTTATACAAAGCTCCTAGCTCTACTACCGCGCAAGTCCTTGGCAGCTTCAAAAGGCCCACATATACGCCTTCCCCGAGGTGCATGGGGGATACATAATACCTACATAGTACTGGGTACAACCTTGAGTAAATACATGCATGTAAGTATATGACACATGTACCCAAGTACTACTGTACACACATTACCTACCTACATCCCCCAAGAGCCGGTGTGAGGACGAGATGTGGAATAACATTGTAATTGTCCATGCACCCTACATGCATATCTAATTGCCCAAGTGCGTACCTATTAGACAACTTTTAGAAGAGAGAGAAAAAAAACAGAAAAGTTCCAACATCCTATATGGACTTCGAAGTGTAAAAACCATTAGGAAGGTACTTCCATGAATTAAACTTTATAAAACTCAGGACTACCTACCGCTCTCTTCACTGACCTGATTCCCCTCGCTCTCTCTCTCGCTTCCTCACACCCTTCATCCTTTTTTTCTTTCCTTTCTGTTCCCTTTCCTCTCTCTTCCAGCTGCTGTGTTCCTGCATACGCCTACATACATGAATAAAACTAAAAAAAAAAAAAAGTGATAAAGGATCAGCATTGAAAGTCACATTCGCATTTACGGTGGTCGAGTACTGGGTACTAAACTCTCCAGGCTTTATAGGTACAGCTTGTACTTGGGCTATACAGACATCAGTACTGGTAGATGGTACAACCGTACAACACCTCCAGGGCTTCATGTTAGCACTTGAACAAGGATACTACCTAGTAGGTGCTGGGTAGGATTTGACACTAAAATAATTTTATGTTGTACCTCGTTCGATTGAAACTCGGTCCAAATACATTACCTTTACTACCTTATTTTACCTACTTTACCTCTACTTTACCTCTGTTCTGCTTAGCCCCCACTATCACCAATTCACGTATCATCATCTTCTTCCTATCCGCGATCTCTTTTCACACGCGTACCATACTTACATACTACCAGCCTATTTACCTATTTACCTATCCACCTACTTATATGTACCTGTTTTAGGTGCCTACCTTTGGACGTACCATTTGGTTGCCTCTCATTGTGTCGTCCTTTATTCTTTTTCTTTTTCCCGAGCATTGTCCCTTTTATATTTCCTACCGTTTCCTCATTCCATTCCCTCGTTCCCGAATCCCTAACCTTTTCCGAGACCTGAACTTTACAATTCTACCTACCATAGTACCTAGGGATCTACTTGACCAAAGCTCAAAGTGTACCGTTGAATCTACCCGAACTAGCGCCATCTCGAAGCTCTCCATAGAAACCTATCGCAACATCATCTTAAGGCTGTCGCCTATAATCACAGCATTTCATCTGGCCTTTGACACGCCTTCACCACGGCTTCCACCGGCGTGCGACCCTTCGCGCGCGCTCTGCCGCCTCGATTGGGCCATATCGTTTCAGACATGGCTCACAATGGCAATGGCTCCGCTTATGGCCAGAACAGGTATGTCAAATGAGCTCTGAATTCGTGGCGATGAGCTTCAGGTCGTGTTAATATAAATCATTGTATACTAGCGCGCCTATTCCGCCTTCTTCCGCCGCGATTCGATCAGAAAATAGGTCAAAGCCAGACGAATGGTGGTACACGGAAAACGGACGGTCTTATGATACTTTTCGGAGGGGGAAATACATGTTTCCAATGGACGAGGTATGGAATCGACAGGGTCCCGGAGATCTTAATTGCTGGATATGCGACTAAAAATTATATATTTTAGGGGGAGATGGATCGGATGGATATATTCCACCAATTCTTTCTAGTAGCGCGAAGGGAGAACTCGAACTACGGAGGTCTATGTCAGCGGCCGCTACCACACCACCCGCGAATTCTCGATCTAGGTTGTGGAACTGGTATCTGGGTGATCGACATGGCCGAGTGAGTCTATGTGGTACCGCAGTACCTAAGCACCTTTTTCACTAACCTACCTGGTATTTCATAGTCGCCATCAGGGAAGAGCCAACATACTTGGTTGGGATCTCTCATTAATACAACCGCTAAGGTGCGGCGACCACGAAACGTATGTATGCTTCTTTACGCTGATTATGTGTAGGATTCCGCCAGGGGTCGAGTTTCAGCGGCGCGATATCGAGGAGCCCTGGACCGGTGTCGAGGAGGGTTCTTTCGACTTGATTCATATGAAGATGCTTGCGGGTTCTATAGAAAATTGGCTGGATCTGTACGGCCGGATACTGAGGTATGGATTACGGTAGCAATTTGCCCTTTAAGCTACACGATGGCTTACCACTGATTCTGTCAACCAGATATCTCAAACCCGGGACCGGGCTTTTTGAGCATGTGGAGATCGACTTCACGCCTAGGTCCGAGAATGGCGATCTGCCCGAGGACTCCCAGTTGCGAATATGGGCGCACGAGCTGACTGAGGCTATGGACAGGGCTGGACGGCCTATAACGCCAAATCCCAACACTGTTTCGATGTTGCAACGCCTTGGCTATGTTGACGTGGAGCAAGTTATCAAGCGGGTTCCATTCAACTCTTGGTCCGAAGATGAGCATGAAAAGGTCATGAGTAAGTGGTTTAATCTCGGGATGACACAGGGGCTGCACGCCCTATCCATAGCTCCTTTAACCAGAATGAACGGTTATGATCCGGAACAGGTTGCGGACTTGGTCACTAGGGTGCGGAAGGAAGTATGCTCCCGCGGGATGAGAGCTTACTGCACAATGTAAGACCTCCTGCCGCTACCCGTTTGTATGAAGCTGATTTAGGATGTAGGTATATTTGGACAGCACGAAGGCCATCTATACCTGGCCAACGAGTGTGAACGCTTCTCGGCTGCCTGCAACACAACCATTAAACCGGTATCTATATGTGCGCCACTTGAACCAAGCCCACACTCTGGGATCTTGGGCTACACTTGATACCCGTGGCGCTTGCAGAAAAGACAGATCACTTTCCCCCTATGCAGGCTTTCCGCTGTTTCGAGCCGACCAGGGGGGTGTCTAGCTCTTATGTACAGCGGAGTACATAGTATTGTTTCGGACACTACCCGACTCTGTGTTGCCCCCAAATCGCAAACGAAGCCCCCGGCATGGCTAGAATGCAGATACCTACATGCGAGCTCAAGCGTGTACCAGGCGGTACCAGGTACTTGACCGTCGTGCTTGTAACATTTGGAGCTCTCTACGATGTACAACCGCTATGATGGCCCTTGCACAGGATTCCTGGATCATGATTATTTCTTACCATATTTATTACTGCCATCATCCTGCATTACTAGGTAGAGGCTGGTCCCAGATGCTTTCTCAACAGGCTGAGCACACAAGTTCCCTCCGGCATTGGCCAAACCTGCACCAACATAAGCTGATCTGGAGGTACTGCATCTGCACGTGCAGGTGTAGAACCATGACAGGATACAATGGGTGTACACTACTTTTTTCACGACGCATTTCTTTAGTCTCGACTATGAATGGTATAAACCAACTACGTTTATACCCCCCGATGGCCCTCGCCTCAAACTGCGGCTTCAGCTATCACGTCACGCGGCATCGGAGGGAAATGATTCCAGTTTAGGTATATCAGTCGGCTGTTCTCTATTTGGCGCAGGGAAAGACAGTTCAAGATGGGGAAAGTGTCTTCATTGGTGGTGCTGGCTTGGCACCCAAGCATTAGGGCGTATTGGGCAGTGAAGAGTTACACTGCTTTTTTTTTCCGCCTTGGACGAAACGGCGCTCTGGGTCACCTCTGCATTGCCTTCTCTTGATTGTTTGCATTATACATTTTGGCCGGTGTTATGTCATGTCGTATGGTTCGGCGAGGATACGCGGTTTTCTGGAAAAGTTGGTCTGCAGGACGGTCATCTTGGCCGGACCATTAGGCCTGTGTTGTTGTGTTGTTGTTTGTTATTGCTGTTACAGTCAACATTACAGTAAATACCTTTTGCTTCTCATGTAAATACGAGCCCTTGATATCCCAATCATAACCGAGCTGGCCTCAATGGTCTGTTTCTCGGTGTTTTCACGTTATATTGCTAGACATTCTAGTATTAAACCATGTACGTGGATGATGAGCGATAAGACTAGTTCAACAACGAGAGTGAGTGATATTCTAACGAAAGCCAGGTACTATTGGAATTTATATTTGATGTGCCAACCACTACCTAATACCAAGTAAGTAAAGTACTATACCTTACCTACTGGTAGTACACATGCAGGCATTTACTTGAGTGTACATGTATCCAAATGGATACCTAGGTACCTAGTTAGTTAGTATGTACAGACTGGACTTCGATATAGGCGCGCGTTAATTAGCCCAGCCAAGACACAAGTACGCCAACCCAATACCAAGTCTATTAAAAAAAAGGGGGGGTGGGCTCTTTTGAAATCATTGCACCATTCAAATAAAGAACATGCCAAGTGCATATAACCAACAACATCATCCGGAGCGTGCCCCTTTATTATTATTGTTTCAGTACAATATTTCCTCTAGAAGTTTTCTTAAGCTTCCAATGCAACTTGACGCGCCTAACATCTCTTCAAACGTTACCTTCTCCAACCAGGGCTAGGCTCATCTTTTTAAACCAGTCGGCCGGGTGTACTGTGTAGATAAATGTGCCACACTATTGATGGCATTTCTGTTCTGCATACGGATGACGCACGTCCGAGGCCCGGCTGTTCTTTATTAACCTGCTTTCCAAGGAAACCGAAGCCTGTCTCGGGAGGCCCGACCCGAGCCGCGGCGACTTGTCTTGCTTCTCCTGGTAGGTCCATCTCTGAAAGAAACCCCATATAGGGGAAGGGATAACACCAAAATTCTGTTTATGGTGTTGTGTCTCTCAATCCCACCTGCCAATCCCCTGGCTACGAGCTCATGGTGGCAATGATGTTGCTTTTTAGATGAGCGGGTAGAGACGACTACTACCCAATCTTCATCCATCTGGGTAGGAATAGCGCACACCACCTCAACAAAAGGGCGAATCGTTATACCTAGAACAGCAATTTGATGGTTATCGACCGGCCCGACATGTTCAAGTTCATATGCTATCCGACATTTCTTCTTTGCGGTGGAGTATCGGGAGCTTCACGGCTCACGTAACTGGCTGGCTGTTCACTTAGATTGGAACTATGTAAGCCAATATAACGCTGCGCTGCGTGGTAAGCTAGCACCGCTATGGTACCCGTACCACGAAGGTGCTTGTGCTACTACTATGACTCGTGTGCGTTGATATTATTTGCAGCGGTTGTATTAAAAGTATGTTTTGCTTCTTGCCTATGCTGCTACGGCTGCCACGTTCCATTGCTGAAGGGGGTCAGCAGATCTTTGCTCTTCATGCAGTTGGTTCCTAGTATATCACCACACCTCACACGAAAACATATAATGGCTTTACTGCCCCCAAAACTATCCTTCTCTAATGAGAAACGTGTCGTTTTTTTCTTGCCCTTTATGCAGTTGGTGCCGGGTCGCATTTGACGATGTTCCCTTTCTCACGATAGTGAGGCAAGCGGGATCAAAATAGTGAGCGAGTGAGCGAGCGAACGGGTTGGATCGACGGAGGCCCGGCACAGGTCCATCGGCTCTTCTCCCCAACACTCCTGCCTTCTTGGAGACCTCCATATTTCCTTTAAATTTCACGGCATGTATACGTGTCACCTCAGATATTTCCCAAGATATCTACTGATGTCGAATATTATTATGCGATCATGATACCCGGGAGAGTGGACTTGTGTGGAGCCACCTCTTACTCTGCCCCTTTTGGAATCATTGTCTACCTGCCTTCCTGGTAGATTACTAGGTACATGATGGGATTTCCGGAAATCCTGCATTCTTACTAGTAGGGCTAAAAAGAATTCCCGTACGCCTGAAATTGGAAATTGGACTGATCTGATCGACCAAGAGGGGATAGGCGGTGCGTACGGCGCTGTCTAGGTACCGCTCGCTCGCTCACTCATTCACTCATCCAGATACAAGCTGACAGGTGGTTACATAGAGTCTTAGTCTCCAACAACCAACTACCTAAGCATTATACGGAGCTAGCACCCAAGCTCACCTCAGAACTCTATTCAAGAACACCACCTACGTACATGAGTACTAATCTAGATCAAGACTAACCAGCCGGAACAAGATGCCTTTATACCCGCTGACCGTCACGAAGACCACGTGTAACCAACGCGGCCGTTACGGGCGACCATACCGGCCATTAGGTACCAGAGCGAGAGGGAAAGACAGAAAGGAAAGTAAGGTGAGGCTCGATCTTACCTACCCTACCGTACGGCAACTCCCGCCCCTCCTCATTCGATCGGTCGGTAAGTCAGAGACACTGGCTTTGGCTTGATGTGTGCTTTCTCGCTTCGCTTTGGGTTTGCTTCGTCCATCCGGCCCCCAAATTCCTTGGCGGAGCCCCCCCCCCCCCCCCCCCCCCTTCACTTACTTTCCCTACTCGTCACCTGAGCGGGCCCCCATTGACGGGATGGCGACCACACCGCAACCGTACATACCGCGCCAATCTAAACTGGGTTAGCGGAGGGTGTTGTTGGTTCGAAAGATGAAATGCTCGACCTACATACTTACTTACCTTAGGCAGGTAGGTACCCAGTAGCCATCTGCTACATGTGTATTTCCCTGTCTCTCTCTTCCTTTGCGCATATTTGCAAGGCAGCTAGGTACTTGATCCAAGGTTATTTACCTTTGGCCTGCTTACTTGGTACAGGCACTTACCGGTATAGGTATACCGTACAACATACTACACATATGCCTACCTATACAGCAAAGCACGCAAAGCCACATGATATGACACATGTGTAAAAAAAAAAAAAAAAACTCGACCGGGTCATCCATTGCTCCTACCCGGATTCCTAGGACAGAAGCGCAAGCAGACAAGCAGGTATTTAGATAGGCTATAAAGTAGGTACCTACCTATACATAACCTACCTGCCTATACATATCGCTACCTGGCTCGTGACACGACGTTGCGCTTCTGGCCCAAAGCGGACAGGTATACGATCATCTACATATATCTTGTCTAGCAAGCCGGGCGACCTGGCTCCTCCTCTGGCTTCCAGGGCACGTCACAGCACAGCACGTCACATCACTACCTACCTACCTACACTTTGGTTTTCGCCCAACCGAACCAGCCGACATACCTACCTAACCCAGGTAAGTAAAGTGCTGAACATCAACCTGGAAGGAATAAAGCAAGAAAATGGACGAGAGAGACAGATACCTAGACAGGTAGATGATGGTGGACAATTAGTTTATTTCGTCAAACAGCCGGGACCCCCCCTTCTCCCTCATCTCCGATGCAAGTTTTCGCGTAGTTATTGTACAGGATTGACATTTGGACAAAAGGAAGGTAGGTAATTTTTTTCTAAAATCAAAAGACACGGAGAAAAAGAATTTGGTTGACAGGCAAGGCAAGGCAAGGCTCTCTCTTCTATCTTCTCTTTTCTCTTGAAGGGTGAATATACATTTGTAAGAAAGGAAAAAGAAAGGGCACGCCTCGTTCTTAACTTTTTTGGGCCATCGCGTTCGTTACACACCTCTTCACATTCGCCGTAGCTGGCTAGGATAGGTTACCATGGCAGGTAGTCGACGGAACCAAACACCCTTATGCTAGGAGAACGGAAAGTGTATGCGGGCCATCATCATCATCAAGTCTAGGTCTTTCTAGTACCTAAGAGAGAGACAGAGAGAGAGGGTGAGAAAGTCCGAAACTGTGGACTGTTTATCGTCCCTTCGTATTACCGACTATGTCCCCTCGAATGCAAGAACAATATCCCCCTGTCTATAATGTTCCTCCATCCATGCGTAATACAGAGGTACTTTGAAATTTATGATCCGAAGGTGGCGAGCTGACACTTAGTGGTGAGCGGCAGGAGAGCCACCGCGATATCCAACTATCTTGAAGCGGCCAATGATCTCGCCTACTGAGAAGAAACCAAGACACTCGGCCAGTAGAACGCCACCGGTAACAAGTTGGGCTCTGCTGACGTTTCTCGCTCGCTCGATGAGAGTGGCGGGCTCTGCCGTGAGCTTGGAGGCTTGTTGGCGCAGGGCGCTTGGGTTCTGGACCAACTTCAACGCATTTTGCCAGTAGCTCTGCACAGTAGTAAGGGGGCTAGACTCATTGTCAGAACTTGCGCATTGTCTCATGCGGAAAGCGTCAAAACTTACGGCGGAGACATATTTCGGCTCTTGAATACAAACTTGGCGAGTTCTTGAACAACCTTGGAGTAGAAGATAACCGTGGGGGTTTGCTCTGTATCACCAAAGTGTCAGTCGTTGCCTGACGCATAGACAGAAGCGCATTCGGCTTCTCTTCTACTGGACACATTGCAATCACTTAACGGAACAAGGGTTCGACATACTCTCAATGAAGGCAATTACTTTGCCGGTACGGCCGCCGACTTTGCCTAGTGATTCTGCGATTCCCTTGGCAGCATTTGTGATAGCCGGGGCAGCGGAGGAAGTTACTCGCGAAAGACCTTGGGCGGCCTTTGCTGTGTATTCGGATGCTTTTGCCGAGTACTCTGCTGCGGCGGCGGAAGCTTTGGATGCTGTTTGCTTGGCAGTTTCGCTGGCCTTAGATGCCGTAGTGGACGCCGTAGTGGACTCAAATCTTCGGGGAGCCATGCGACCCCAGGCTCGAGATTGCCGAAGTATCGGGCGTGCGAGTGTGGACGACATTTTTGTGATTCGCAAGTTCGGCCGGCGGGGATAAAGGAATGTACCCGAGACGTATGGGAAGAATTAAGAGGATACGTCGTTCGAGGGTAGCGGATTGAGTGAGGGAAGTCGAGAGAGGGGGGGAGCTCGCAAGGGTCGTCGTCGTCGATAAAAGTTGTAGGGTCACGGCTAGAAAAGAAAAAAAAACACTCAAAAATGTTGCTAATTATCGGCTGTTCACAAATCAACTCGTGGCGGAAAAACCCGACCTTGAGCTTGGACCACCTTGATAACTACCTAGTACTAGGTACCCTAGGTACATAGCCGCTCTAGCGATCACAACCTGAAGGGAAGCACTGTTGAAGTTTAAAACCTAACCTAACTTATTGAACTTAATTGTGCATCCAACCGTTCTTGCTGGTAGCAATTGACCAATCATGAGAGTATATTGAAAGGAAGCCCATATTAAAAGCCCATATTAATAGTAGTTACATAGTTCTACTTAATGTTATCGATCTCACATCAATATTCTCAACCTTGATGTCTTTTTCAACTCTCATCTTATCAATTCCATACATACTACCATAGGTAGATACTTTTGTCATCGAAGAAGAGTCTCTCTTGTCTCTGACAGTTTTATTCATTATCTACCTAATAGACCGAAAAGTAAATGCCTACCTAACCTATCCTAAACATTGAAAGCTCCCTGGTACACAGACATTCTACTATACTAGGTATCTACTAACCTAACCTACTCCTCTATTGCATGCTTTGCTCCTAGCCTTGACCAATTACAACCCTCGCTCTTGAAATTATTGATTCAAGTCGTGGAGGTTCAAACTATTCATAAACCACCTTAATCTTCGCTCTTGATCTGAACCTTGATAGCCCCGGTCTTAGGATCCGCCGCCGTCTTGAAGGCCTCTATCGCGTCTTCCAGCTTGAATCGATGAGTGACCAACTTCGAGAGATCTATTATGCCGTTTTCTACCAGACGAATAGCTCGAGGCCATGTGTTGCTGTATCGGTATTGGAATTGTAAGTCGACCTCCCGAGTGCTGCATCGCATAAAGGGGAAATTGACCTCATTCTTTCCAACACCAATCACGAATACTTTACCTCCAAACTTAACAGCCCAGATAGCTGCTGCTATGCTGCTCTCCACCCCGGTGCATTCCACGGCAATTGCTGGCTCGATACCGCCGAATGTTTCTACTATCTTCTTGCCTGATTCTTCCGCACTCAATCTTTCCACCTTGTGTGTTATGACTGATGGGCAAAGTTCTTTGGCGAACTTCAGTCGTCCTTCGTCGATGTCTGTGATAACTAAAGGACAAGCTCCAGCTGCTTGACAGCAGAGTAATGTGATGAGTCCGATCGGTCCAGCACCACAGACTAGTACCGGGTCACCCAGCTTGACTCCACATCTCTGCATACCCGCCAGAGCGACGCTTAAAGGCTCTAGCATTGCTCCGTTCTCGTACGACATATCTCCAATCTTGTGGCACCAGATGGCTAAGTGGTTCACGTATCTCCTCAGCAGGCCTGGTACTGGGGGTGTCGATAGAAATTGGACCTTTTCGCAGCCATTGTAGCGGCCAGTGAGACAGGGCTCACATTCGTTGCAGATGATGTTCGGTTCTATGGCGACTCGATCTCCAACTTTGAGGTGTGTTACAGATGGATGCACAGCGATAACTTGTCCAGCCGATTCGTGTCCCAGAATATGGTCTCCCTCCACAATCATAGGTCCAATGCAGCCCGCGTGCCAGAAGTGAACGTCGGAGCTATGTGACGATCAGTAAAGAGAACTACACCCCCTCTTCATTTTGAAGACTGCTTACCCGCATATCCCAGTACTCTTAACCGCAACAGTGACTTCTCCGGGTTTTAAGCTAGCACCTTTCTGCACATCCTCCACCGTCGGTTCTGCCTCCTCAATCCATAGTTTGTGGGCCGGGTTCGTGAAGACGGCAATGTTAGCCTTCGAAGGCTGGACAATAGTCTCGACGGTGGTTGAACTCATCTTGACGGATAGGTAATAGAAAATAGAGAGAAAGAGGGAGAGGGAGAGAAATGATCTCTGATGTCTGGGAGATTTAAAGAATTCGAAGCTATCAAGAGAGGGGGAAAGGTCAAAAGAGGGGCTCGCTGATTATATTGTCCTTGGACAGCTTCGTCTTTATTCTCCGGTTTTGTCGAGTTCTGGACCTGTTTCGCCTAAAAGTGCCTGACCTAAGACGATGTCGGACTGGTGCTCATTGTCGGGGTCCCATGCTTCTTCTAGTTTGCGATCCAATACAGTCACCGAACTTGTACGACCTCCTGGATCGGGATCATTCTCAGTTGCGTCCAGATAGAAAACGTTAGTAGGCCGGTGATGCTGGGATGCTTGTCGGCCGTGTGCATGAGGGGATGTGGGGTGGCTTTTTTTGGTTGGGGGGGACAGCAATACGATGATGTTCGGTCACCATACGTCCGATTAAAACGGGGGACATGGGGACAGAGAACTCTGTATGGTTTGCCGCGCCAATTATCCTCTTTGGTCAACAACATCGTCGAATTAAGATCCCCGCATAGACTCTATCAGGTGGTGGATTGTACAGTAGCGCGCCTCCGAACGGGTAACTAGCTCGGCTGTCGGCCGTGTCGCAGGACTGGGACGGAGCTCTAAATATTTATCTGCCTACCCTGTATCTACCTAACCTAGTCCTTTACCTTGACTCTTGACTTAGCGATCAGATCAGATCAGGCACAGTGATCAGGGAACATGGCAACTTTCAGGGGTCACAAGAACTTGATTTGCGCCCACTGTCATAGTCAGCCAGGTACCGTACGTTTATTTAGTATGTAACTTCAAGGTTTAGTTGCACACCATACATCCATGGATAATACTACATACCCAGGTATGTATAAATAGGCAAGCCTCCTTGATATCTATTCTAATTTCTCACTAAATTAGGTCTCTTTGTGGAACCGGATGTCAAGGTCAAGGACTCAAGGCAGCCAGCCAGCCTTTCTACGACCGTTTCAGCGCCTATATCCCCGCGAATGGAAAGCCTCGCAAATGTGCACAAAGATCTGGGAATGCGAATGATTGCTATGGATGTATCTGGCATGATGTCCGGATCTGCGGTCACCTTGCATGTGGGCAATGTCCAATCAGGCCGAATGCAATAAATTCATACAGGTTCCTGGGCCTTGAACAAGGCGCTTTATAGGGCTAGCATGAAATACGAAGATGGTAATTTGTCATAGATAGAGAATTTTCTTTTTTTCACCATGCCATAAGATTGAAGCTTCCGTTATATATCAGGCCACTGGCCATCTAGGTATTTAGGAGGTATTTGGATAACGGGTGGCTGCGATGCGCCGCGCCAGTCAATAACTTGAACGACATCAGCATTACCTTGGAATGATCCACTGAATCACTGATCCAACCACCGTTTTCTCCGTCACAGTATCAGCCACACATCTCTTCACGGACAGCTATCAATGACATGTAAATATGTACCTGCAAGTAAATATGCAGAATAGAGCGGGGCAATCGTGTTTTTAAGTCTTGGGTTCTGAGTTGGGTTGCCAGTTTAGAAAGGAACATCATTTTCCTGCCTACTACTATTTACATAGCACTACTACGTATGACATACCTATCATTATTGATCATCAACATCATTAACTAAGTTAACTTTCACTCTTAAAAATGAATAACAGCGAACGTAAAACTAGCGCTAGCTATCTGGCCCGCCTTGAACATTTTCATCAACTCGATAAAGAAAGAGAAGACATGATAAAAGACTTAATAGCCCGAAACCAAGATCTTGAAGAACGGTTAGAAAAGAAAAGCCAAGAGTATGAAGATGAGGTTCAAACACGAAGCCTGTATCAAGCTCAGGCTAACGATACTAATAAACAGCTTGTTAACATTCAACATAAAATAGTAAACATTGCACCCCATGCTTCTTGGTCACGGACCTAGTACATAGGATACTATGCTAATACCTGAGATTTTTGATTAGGATGCTAATTCTTTTGCCTGCGCTATCATTGATGGTGATGGAGCCGTATTTCGTACCGACTGGATCGTCAAAGGCGAAGAAGGCGGTACTCTTGCTGCCCACCAACTACTTACAGATATGAAGAGTTATCTTAAAAGTATTTACCCCGGTGTTAACGTGGAGTCCTGGCATATTGTTGTCCAGATCTTTCTTAATCTAGAAGGTCTTTCTGGGAAACTCTGTAACGTCCAGCTTTCCAAAAATTTTAATGAGCTACCATCTTTCGTCCGAGGATTCAGTCGCGCCCAGGGACTCTTCTCCATCATCAACGTCGGGAAGGGCAAGGAACAAGCCGATTTCAAAGTCCGCCAAGCATTACCATTGATGGTTCATAATTTACACTGCAAACATGTTATTTTTGGACCTTGCCACGACAAAGGATACATAGTCGAGTTAAGACCTTTTCTGCTTGAGAAGTCAATATCTAACAGACTCACCTTACTCGAAACTACGCTGCCTCCCCGCGATTTCCAGGAACTTAGCTTCCGTAGAGTCAAGTTTACAAATGTATTCCGTTCCGAGCTTCTTCCAGATGGGCCTCCGACAGTCAGCCCCCCATTGACTCCGGCCAAGCCGACATCCTTTGCCCCAGTGTCCTCCAGTTGGAGCAGTGCTATTCCATTTATCGGCAAATCTAGCAAAGGTAAAGCCTCAACTGTTACACCAGAGAAACAGAAAATACCATCCACCAGCCATAAGTCCAAGTATTATTTAGTAAATTCCTCGGGGCAACGCATCGACGAGCCTCTTCCCCCAACCGACGCCATCTCCGAAGAACGCTTCCGTGAGCGTTGTGAGATGGAGTCGCGTGGTCCCTGTAATAGATACCATCTGACTGGGTCATGCGAGGAACCTTCATGCACCTACTTCCACGGCGTACGGTTCGGCGCAGGCGAACAACTCCTCTTGAAGGTCAAAGCTCGAAGCATTCTTTGTTATCGCGGAAGCGCTTGCAAAAACCCCGATTGCTACTGGGGCCACCACTGCAAGTATGGCGTACAAAGATGTTCGCGCCTCAACTGTTCTTTTATTTCCACCCATGACGTGGATGTGGTGAGTTGGGCTCATTTCATTTTTCTTGGAACATCCCCCCTTTTTCTAAGGAAGGACACGATTTGCGAATCCTCACTTCTACTTAGATTCAGCGTGCTAATATGAAAGTACCTAGACACCAACCGAGAGAGTCTATGAGGACGGAATACGATATAAACTTTCTTCGGAAAGGCACGTCGCAATTGGTACCTGACCCCATGACTACCTAGGTAGACAATGAGAGAGATATCATATTCTGAGGAGCTTAAAAATGATGCGGGGGTCTTTGGGGAGAGGAAGGGGACAAGTTAGACATTTGTCCCATATGGGTTTGAGTCTACGACTGTTGGCAAAGTTTCCATACCTACGAGGTTTCCTATGCATCTAGGAGGTATGAGGATGAGGATAGCATGGAAAGGGTTTCTCATGAATTACCGAGTTATTTCAATACAGCGTACTAATTCACTCAACTCTCGTTTCTTCCCGACAAACGACAAACATTTCGACCTGTACGAGGTCACAGTAGGGGGCAAAAATCTCAATGACAATCTTAGAAACTTGACAAACAAAGCCCAACTAAACATTAAGCATGGATACAATGAATTCCCACGACGCAGTGAACAATGCGTTAGTATAGGTAGAGACTGCGCCTGGGAATAATTCTTTAAGAAAATTCCACGATACCCTCCTAATATATAAACAAGCACCTCTCCTCGTTGGGGACTTTAATATTCCTTTTGCTTCGCAGACTACATTTTTAGCCTTCTAAGTGCCCCAAGGCAGCTATATCTATTCCACCGACAAGACAAATTATCTATCCTCTTTCATTAATCTATCAAAATGGCCCCCGAAGACGACTCACTCATGCTTATTAGTCAGGATGCGGTTGTCGTCCTCATCCGTCGCAGAGCTGCCCGCTATTCCCAGCTTCTATCCGACATAATGGATGATCTTCCTGAGGAGGTGGCTTCGTCGCACATCCCCATTCCCAAGGTGAAAGGATATCCGCTGTCCAAAGTCGTTCAATGGTGTGAACATACTGCCAGGGAGGGGGTGAAGAAGCCAGTAAGCTGGAAAATGTCGAGATCTCAACCAGGATATCTTCCGTGGTGGGACCTGAGCTTTCTCGAACTGCAGGACGACGACCTGTTCGCCGTTACACTCGCCGCCAACTTCTTAGGCGTCGACCTCCTCGTCGAATACTGCTCCAAGACAATCGCCAGCCAGATAAGAGGGATGTCGATAGAAGATATGCGGGACTATTTCCATGTCGACTTCGACTTCACTCCCGAAGAACAGGCTGTAATTGCGGAAGAGCTCGGATGGTATTCAGATCACGATGAATACGAATCGGATATCGATAAGTTTTACCATTCCATCCCCGCAACGGTAGACATTTTGGCAGAGGAAGAGTTAAATGGAGATTGGATGTTTGGCTCTACCGAGGAATAATCAACATAAGACAAAGCCACGTTTGTTTTTGCTAAATTATATCTAGGTAGGTACTATGTAGGTACTTAGTACTAGGTATTGGACGGTGTATCTATAATATGTATTCGTGACCTTGTGTTGTTGAAATTCAAGACCGGACCTGCGAAGCTATGTGAGCGAGCACGAACGTGCGCGATTTTCATCTGGCCCGAGTATAGATTGTGGAAAATGGTGATTATGATGATGGTATCAAGTGATTTTCGGGGCTTGGGAAATAGGCATGAACCGCATTTTGCCCTTTGCGCTCTTTACCAGCCGCCCAATTCGCAGATCCCTCCTCGCCCTCGTCCTATATGTACTATCGTACTAGCAAGCAAAGAGCATAGTTTCTTATTTCCTCTCTTATGTTTGATACGGATTCTTGATCGTTACGTTCCCCGCGATACCAAGAACAATACCAGTGCCTTTCCCCCTTTAATAGGGTTGGTTTATAGTGCTCACCGTTGTCTTAGTCCTTTCCATAACCTGGATCGGTTTGGCGACAAACCCAACGTCCAATCTACATAGGGCGTAATTTACTCTCTCAACAAGTTTACTATATATTATTCGCACATACCTAACTATACTATTTCCCCAACCTTCCCTTTAATTCCACTTAGACATACCCTGAACTCCTACGTCAGCCGCACCATGCCTACCATAAGAACACTCACAGAAGACGACATAGAGTACTGGTCCGGCGACCGCCCCGACAAGGGCTACCTCTACCCGCTGCACGACGTGGGGCTCTCCGTCGCGCCCGTGATCCTGCGCATCAGCTGGGCGGAGGAGGCGCTGGCGAACGGGCACGACGTCAACCGGCTGCACAGCGCGATGGGGCGCCCCTTGCACACGGCGATTGAGAACCCGCAGCACATGGACTGCCGCACCGGCGCGGTGCTGGACCACTACGAGAGCCTCGACCTCGTGCGCTGGCTGCTGGAGCGCGGCGCCGACCCCCGGCTCAGGGACACGCGCGGCAAGAGCGCGATGGACCGCGCCTGGTGCCTCGCCAGGTACCGCAAGGAGCAGCGGGACCCGCTCGCGGGGTTCTGGGACCAGGCGCGCGCCATGATGGTCAGAGCTGCGAGGAAACTAGAAGGTTGGGTGCTGCTGGATGCCGCGTGATGCCTACATACCGACTCCCACACGTTTGACCCCGCTTATCCACCACTACCTACCATCATTGCCATTACTAATATCATTACCATTACCATTACCGTTTCCATTTACCATTATACCGAAATAACAGCTGGCTAACTTGTGCATTCATTGATACATATCTAGCGATCGAAGGGCGGCAAAACGGGCTCTGCTACCGCGTGCGATGCTTCTTCGGCATCGGGCGGGACCCCAAGGACAACATGTGCGTGTTCTGCCGGCTCAAGTACTTCGGACACCAGGCGGGCAAGACGCGAACGGGGAAGCCGTGTGGGTATTGCAAGGAGGAGAAGGCTCATGGGTGGCATTATAAGCCCGTGGCCCCCCTTAGGGGTGGGAAGGGTAATGGGAGTAAAAGGGGGAAACGACAGTAAGGGATGGATGACGGCGTGGTGTGTGATATTTGATATAGGGATTATGTAGGGAGGTAAGTATCTGGGTAGATGTGATGATAGGATGATAACGTTGTATGTATGATTTTGTTATGAATTGGATTAGGGTGACCTACATAAATATTGTTAGGGAATTTGAGTGAATTTGCTTTTGATGCATATTTCCAAGAATATTTATTTATCCCACTTAGCCCCAATTATTATACTGTACGGATTCTACGGAATACCTAGCCGATACCTACATTCTTTCCCACTCCAGGTCCCTTTTCTGTTTGTAGTCAAAAAATTCGAAAACGTTATTGAAAGAGTATCAAAAAAGTAGCCACTACTACCACCGCCAACGACTCGTTAGCGTAAGCGATGCCGAGGATGATGAGGATCACCAAGAGGCGGTTAGACGGGAGGTCTAGGAAGAGAAGACACGCGATACAGTGATAATGGGCAAGAATAGTTCAGTTTCCATTAAAGATAACTATCATTCAAGAGAAGTCCTCCAAACTACCTGGCATCTACCCACCCATCTAATGGGGATTTAAAAACGCCAGCAACAAGGGAAAATAACAAAAGAATACAAAATATACATGCTATCCCTCTTACCCGAATCTAGCAGATACATCCACTAGGGTTTCTAGTTGACGAGCCTTTGGATAGGGCGCATCGTCCTTCAACACCACCATGGAGCCCCCATAGAACGTATTTTGGAAATGCTGCTTCGCTTTGAAATATCGTCTTTGACGAATGTAGCAATACTTGTCGTACCGTTCCTCATCAATCGTCGCCAGTACAAATTTGGGATGAACTCCGAGAGCTTGGGCACCTTTCTGACCAAAACCAAAACTCGTCACGCTGAACGCATTCACCTCGTCTACCCTGATAGTCCGATTCGGGAAAACAAGGTTCTCCCAGGGCTCAAGCGCTGCATCGACGTTATCAGCATTCCTGTTACCCGGAACCGCGCTGGTTTCTAGTATCTGGCAGCACCCGTTGAGCATCCATGCCGCAGCGGCACCCTTAGGATGCCCAGTAAGATATTTCTGGCATACAGCTAGAGCTGCGTTTCCAGGAGTGCGACCAAGTTGCTTCAGTTGCCGATGCAGAACCTCGACCTCGTTCTTTTCGTTAAGGTCGGTCGAAGTACCGTGGAGAGATACCACGCCGATATCATCAGCTGTCAAGTTCCAGACAGCTAAGGCACCACGTAATGGCGATATACGTGTATCGTGTGTCCAAAAGGCATTGCCGAATCTGCGCCGAGCCTCCTTCTCCTCTCGCTGTGCAGCTAGCTCGGCTTCACCAATAAGGACGCCAGAGTCTGTAAGGGGACCGAAAAGCTTCTGACGTTCACGAATTGATCTCAAGGTGTGGTCTAGCAGCCGTCTCCTATAGTCGATGTCTAGCAGAGGCGAAGTCCCCAGACCAGGATTTTCACGGACATTGACCATGATCCCTTTCCCGGGAGCGGGAACAGACCGACCTACACCATCGCTCGCAGTCTGCACATGCGCAATTACAGCTCGGATAGGTAAGCCTAGTTCCAAAGCCATCTTTGCGCTAGTCAGCAGCTGCATACCACATCCCTCGGACTCGACAAAGCCTTTCCTAGACGAAGCACATGGTCGAGATGTTTCATGCGGTGCGCGGCCACGCTCGAGGTCGGCCATACTGTTGTTAGTCGCCTTCATGTTGGCAAATTCTGCCGATGTATCTTGGGTCATGTCGTCGAAACCACCGACCAAACAGACCTTGGCGGCACCGCTGTTAATCAGGTCGTAGCCTTGATTTAGGGACTCTAAAGCTGTGGCGCAAGCTGCCACGGGGGTTCTGGTAGGGCCGGCCGAGGACATGAGAAGCATGTTCAACCACGCTCCTGTGGTGTTTATGAATACTTCGGCTAAGATGTCGCTTTGCACCGACCTGTCAAGGTACCTCTGGCGATATAACTTCTGCAAGGACTGGCCGCCTCCCATGCCTGATCCCACACAGTTGGCTAGTTCGGAGACGTGGATTGTCTTGTACAGCTCGTACACATCGGTGATACCGGCAGAGAGGAAGGTCTCGGCTGCACACACCAACGCCATCTGCGTACATCGATCTACGCTCTCGCAAAGGTCTGGCGGGAGCCCGTATATCGTTGGGTCCCAGCCTGTTGGTAGCTGGCCCCCGACGATCCTATCGAATATCTTGGCCTTAGGGACCATCAACGTGGCGCCTTTCTTGACGCGTATTGAATACTGGTCACTCTTTGTTACCTGCTTAACGTCAACCTTCTCTCCGTGTTCTCGCACGAACTCCATCGCCGTGTCAAAAGATGCGGTAAAAGGTTCTAGGTCGTGCTGGACTATGACCTCCTGCAGGAACTGTTTGCTATCCCGGTTCGGGTGGTCCAGGGGGCTTGGTTCGATAAGCCGGAGACCCGTGTGTTCTAGTAGCTGTTTCTCATACTTGACCTTCACCTCGTGATCGTGCATGGGCATGCCCGTCGCCGCATCGACCCAAGCTGCTCCGGCTCCGTCGGTGGAAGCAGTTGACTTTGGATTATGCTTGATGAGTCCAGTCATCCAGGCCAACTCAATGCAGCCCTGAATTGAAAGTTCTCCTTGGAGCTCCATCTCCCACCTTGTCCGCGAATTGCCCCAGGGGCCAATTTCGGCGAAGCCAACTACCACGACAACTGACTCCAGATCAACCATATCATTTAGTTGGGCGTTCAAAGGCTTTAACTTAGTGGTATAGTCCAAGAGAGTCGGAAAGTCTAGCTCGAGATCTACCAAAGGCGGCCTGCGCGATTTTGAGTCGGATTGTGAGGTTGTGGTAAGCTTGCCGCGAATGACACTCTCGTCGAGGGCCGCTTCTTCAGCAAGAGCGCGTTTGATCTCCTCATTTTGACGCATAGAGTGCCTTATGCCGGCAATGAAGGCAGCTAGCTCAGGGTCACTACCCATGCCCCCGCTTAGGTCCGCCAGGAGACATTCAGTCTGGCAAATAGACACAACAGAATCGGACATGAGACCTATGATATGCCTACCCATCTCTTCGGTGGAGAATGTAGTTATACCTCGTTTAGCTATCTCTTCCGCAACCGCATCGTTGGCCGCCATCAAGCCGGTGCCTCGAGTCCACCCGATGATGACGCCGCATAGGCAGAGATAGTCGCTCCAGCTCTCCGAAGACCACTTGTTCAGTAAAGCCATGAGCCCTATCTTGGATTCGGAGTACAGACCATCGTTCCCGAACGTGCCATGGTTAGGCGAAAGAGGCAGCAAGACCTGCGCTGGTCTTGTCCGCGATCCACGCGACTCCTTGGCGATCTTGACGGCGCCCATGATCCTCAGCACGTTCGTTAGCATGGCCCGGTGCGCAAGCTCGGACTTGGAATCGATGTTGTCTATCTCCCGGCCCTTCTCGGCCAATGCCGCGAACGGGATGATGAAGTCGAGGTCCCAGCCAAGCCCATTGACAGAGTCGTAGATATGCGCGACGAGGTTCTCAACGTCCTGCTTGCTTCCTTGATTGCAAGGAAGCACGATAAGCTTAGACCCGTTGGCTCCGTGTCTTGCGAATACCTCTTGGTAGATGGGACCTGCTTCGGGCATGGCTCTGCTGGTGGTTACCAGAACCCTGGCGCCGCCTTGGAGAAGTGATTGAAGGAGGACGATACCGATGGACTTTGGGCCCGCGCCGGTTAGGAGTACATTCTTCCCGGCGAACATATTTGGTGATATAGGAGTGCCAAGACTCATGAGAGCTGTCGATGGTTCGTCAGCTATCCATGTTACCCCTTTTCTCTTCAGTATGTGAGGAGACTTGAGTCCTTTGGGTTCGACTTCCCGCTGTTGGCTGCTTGTTAATGAGTCCGCATCGATCGATAAACATTCCCCATCACGTGGGGATTCATCGCCTGTAGACTTGATAGCCTCAGGACTGAGGCCCTCCAGTAGTCTCTTTATTACTACTTCAGTCTCGCCCTGCTGTGATGACGAGGCCTTCTTGAGAAGATATTGCCTAGCCCTTTCAAATCTGCTACTGGCCCTGGTTCGAAGACTAGCAATCGCTGATTCGAGGTCTTGCTGATTTGTGCTACCTCCCACAAGCTTGTAGTACTCGTCAAGAAGATCAACGTGACTCCAATTCCACACGGAGTCGTAGGATCGCTGGTGATCGGCCTTGAAGATGGGTCTGATACCGTTACAAAAGTCTTCGCCTAATTCTTTTTCGTAGGTGTCGATCTTATCCTGAATCTCCGCAGAATTATCGACGGTTGCTAATGATGAGGTATATTCATCCTCATCGCAAAGAAGGGCTGCAACCTTTCTTCTTAGTTGGGAATGCTCGTCACGGATTTGCTGTACCACTTTAGAATCTAGCATTGTTTGCTGCGGGCTCGCTACGGCAGCGCTCCTTTGCCTAGATAAACCCGCACCATCCAAGTACCCTTGAGCGATGTTGTCAAAGAATGCCTCGGCATCCCCGTTGGTTTTTATTCTAGCTGAGGGCTGCTGGCCCAGCGCAGTCAGGAGAACTGCGTCTTGTCTTCCCGACGCGAGACCCCATTTGTCACTGAGGTAGGACCTGGAGGTGATTAAATCGAAGGAACCCGGCATCTTGGATCCTACCATCTTCTCGATTCGCATGCGCAGACATTTTTTAATCTTGCCGTCGTAAGAAGTTTGGATGATTGAAGCTAATTCCTTTAGGGGTATGTTCTCGACATCGTCTGCCAACGGGCCGAACTCTTCTAGCATATCCCCTATTATTTCGTTCTGCACTATAGATCTCCCACCCGAAATGGCTTTTATACTGTCATCGAGTTTTACGTCTGAGGCCGATTTCTTCAAACTGCTCGCGATGAGCGCCCTGACTGCTTCTAGTGCCGTAATTGGGGCATCTGGAATCTGCGCATCTGCATTTGTAGAGGGGGGAGGTCCCCTGAGGATAGGTTCTTCGGGGACAGGTTTACTTGTCTTTGGATCGGGTTGGAAGCCACCATTCGACTTTTGTGTCTCTGTCACCTTTGGTTCTGCCGTTGGTGGTGGTATGTCGTAACGGAGATCGTCATAGTTGGAGCTGGTGGAGAGGAGGGATCGCTTAATCCCATTCACCGTATCGGATTCGAGGTTGAATTGGCCGAGGGTTTTCTTCGCCATGCTCAAGAGAGTAGGAGATGGGCCGAACTCAACCAACTTCGCAACTTGAACTTTATCAAAGAGTATGCTTTGTGTTTCGGACCACCGGACTGGCATGGCGAATTGATATCTGTTGTCGGTTGTGTGATGAGCTATGGTCTACTGAGTTACGGGCGACAGACTTACGCCAACAACTCCGTTAGGAGCACATGAGCAAGCTCTTGTTCATGCTTATCAATTTCCATCGTGATGATGTTTGACGATAAAATGTATGAAATTAGTTTTGCAATCGACAGCTAGGTACGTATGGATGTTCTCCTCCCGGATGAGAATAAGTGTATAAATGCTCTTTTTGACTAACAAAATAAGACACGAAGAAGCACGGTATAATATCCGCTTTCTACTATTAAGAAATTATGATATTCTATGGCTTTTGGCTTTTGGCTACTTTTGGCTACTTTATCATTCAGATAGGATATTTACTTGGCTTCGTGATCAACTCCAGGTAGGTCTTATGTCTCGGCATCCCCAATTCCCTGAATCCCCAAATCCTGCAATCCCTTAGCGGCAACACTGTACAGCTCAACCCAACCAACATAACGATACTACCGTCCTCCTGTAATCCCGCATTCCAGTGTTCTTGTGCGCCCAGCCATTGAGCCGGGTTTTGATTATTCTTACTAGAGCTAGATGAAGCACTTAACTACCTCATAACTTGGGAGGTCCTCACAGCGTTCTACGATTGAACGATTATATTGTTCTTTTGTTCAGAAAGGTCTGTGATCGTTGATACCCCTTACTATCCAAGCATCAATTCCTTCGCTTTACCTAGTACATTATATGGTCAATTTCCCTTTTACTCTAATAATTGTTATGCTTTCAAGATTCAACGAAGTCAGGACCCTCAATTAATAAAGTATCGCAGCTAGATACTGTCGCCATGATAGACTTGGATGGATCGGACTCGGGTCCGGATATTATGACACCGGAGCCGGAGACTGGACCCCAATCGCAGCCACTCACCCTTATTCACAAAACCCTGGAATATACCTTCATAATACCAACCTTTTTATATGCAAACGCGATTCAACTACGAGACAGGTTTCTGAAGACACTTCGAAACTCAAAACCACGAGAAAATGAGGAGGGTAGCCAACCATCTATCATTGAACTCGTCTCCAAATTCCTCAGCTTCATTTCTGCGGAAATTGAGACTCGAGTCGATCCAAGCTTCGACAAGGAGGTTTTGAATTTTGTTCTTCAGTCTTTCGAGCGAGAAGTGCTTCACAATGAAGAAGTTCATGCATTTGCTGCCAAACTCCCCGACGACGTCGATAAGCTCTTGGTCATACGATCATACTATCTTGCGGTCGGGGCAGTAAGACGAACCGCAGGTGTCCCGGAGTCGGCTCTCATGCGCGCAGCTTTGAAAGGAACCGCTCGTGTCTACGCTGTCTTCGGTGGCCAGGGCAATACGAAAACCTACCTGGATGAACTACGAGATGTTTATGAGACATATCCGTCACTGACAAGGCGGTTCCTTATCCCCGCGGCACGTTTCCTTGAACGTCTGTCGCGTGATTCTAAGGCCTCTCAAGCCTTTGTCCATGGACTAGATATCATGCGCTGGCTGGATAAGCCCGACTCACAGCCCGACATCGACTACCTTGTTTCTGCACCAGTCAGCTTCCCCCTCATCGGCCTACTGCAAATTCTACATTATATAGTCACCGCCTCCTCCCTTGGGACACATCCAGGAGGGATGAGAAATCGCTTATCAGGCACAACAGGCCACTCACAGGGCATTATAATTGCAGCCACCATCGCGGCTTCTACCAGCTGGGAGAGCCTTGAGCTACAAGGGAAGAAGGCACTCACGATACTTTTTTGGATCGGTGTTCGTAGCCAAGAGGCATACCCCCTCCCCTCCATCGCGCCAAGCGCATTAGAGGACTCGATAGCCCACGAGGAAGGCGAACCAACTGCGGCTCTATCTATTCGTGGCATGTCTCACGAAGCGCTCGAAAAGCATATCGCAAAAGTAAACCGAGCCTTACCGGAAGACCGACAAATCGTCGTGGCTTTGGTGAATGGCGCAAAGAACTTCGTTGTCGCAGGCCCCCCAATGGCATTATACGGACTCAACGTGCAACTTCGCAGAGTGAAAGCAGCCGAAAATGTGGACGAGTCTCGCATCCCGTTTAGCCAAAGAAAGCTGCACATCAACAACAAATTTCTCCCCATCACTGCCCCTTTTCATAGCCCCTACTTACGATCGGCCATCGAAGCCCTTCGAGAAGACCTAAAAGAGACGAATATTTCCCCCAATGATCTCGCCATCGCCGTATATTCTACGTTCAGCGGGAAAGATATCAGGAGCGAGTTGCATGAGAAGAACAACATTGTGCCCTCGCTCGTCAGAATGATTTGCCAGGATCCCGTACATTGGGACAAGGTGATATCGATGCCTGACGCGACACACATATTAGATTTTGGTCCTGGACGTACTGCAGGCGTCGCTGGCCTCACCAGTCGTATCAAAGACGGCACCGGCGCTCGCGTCATCCTCGCGACCAACATCACCAACCCGACACACCCTGAGATTGGATGTAAACATGAGATATTCGCTCGAAGGACATCTCAACTAACTTATGGTACCAACTGGGCTAAACAATACGGACCAAAGCTGATAAAGACCTCGACTGGTCGCACATTCGTGGATACCAAAATGAGCAGGCTCCTCGGTCTCCCGCCGATCATGGTAGCTGGGATGACACCTACTACGGTACACTGGGACTTCGTGGTGGCTGCGACCAAAGCCGGGTACGAGGTAGAGCTGGCTTGTGGTGGCTATTTTGACGGGAACAGTCTCACGGAAGCAATCACTAAGATCTCGACCGAAATACCTCCAGGTCGCGGAATTGTCCTCAACGTGATATATGCCAGTCCAAAATCCATTTCCTGGCAGATCCCGCTGATACGCGATCTATGCGCCAAGGGACTACCTATCAAGGGGCTAACTATTGGTGCCGGTGTCCCTTCTCTCGACATTGCGAATGAGTATATTCGCACACTTGGAATCAGACAAATTGCATTCAAGCCTGGCTCCATCCAAGCTATTCAGCAAGTGATCAAGATAGCCCAGGCCAACCCCGGGTTTCCAGTAATATTGCAATGGACCGGTGGCCGGGGTGGCGGACACCACTCGTGCGAGGACTTTCATGAGCCAATCATCGAGACGTATAGCAAGATACGGCGCTGCTATAACATCGTGCTGGTGGCGGGGTCTGGCTTTGGGGGTGCCGACGATACTTACCCCTATCTGAGCGGCACCTGGGCTAGCAAATTCGGTCATCCCCACATGCCTTTTGACGGAATTCTGCTTGGAAGCCGATGCATGGTGGCTAAAGAGGCACACACCTCAAGGGGCGCAAAACAGGCTATCGTGGATGCCCACGGTCTCGATGACCGAGAATGGGAGAAGACGTACCAGAAACCCGCTGGCGGGGGTGGTATCGTCACGGTTCGATCCGAGATGGGAGAGCCGATCCATAAGCTGGCCACTCGAGGTGTCGTATTTTGGGCCGAGATGGATCAGAAGATCTTCAGTCTCCCCAAAGAAAAACGTCTGTTGGAATTGAAGAAGAAGCCGATGCACGACTACATCGTGCGACGACTCAATGCCGATTTCCAAAAGCCCTGGTTTGGCCGCAATGCGTCCGGTAGGGCCGTGGAACTCGAGGAAATGACATTTGCTGAAGTCCTTTCCAGGATGGTCGAGCTCATGTTCATCAAGCACCAGAAGAGATGGGTTGACGAGTCTCTTGCTCGTCTAACGGGTGACTTTATACACTACATCGAACAACGTCTCGCTACCCATATGACGACAAACAGGAACTCGCTTCTAGAATCGTATAGCGAGTTAGATGATCCGGTACCCACCGTCAAGCAATGCATCACAATGTACCCACTCGCCGCTACGCAGCTCATGAACGCTCAAGACTGCGCACATTTCTTGAGCCTTTGCAAGCGCCCAGGCCAAAAGCCCGTCCCATTCGTCCCATGCTTAGATGAGGATTTCGAGGTCTGGTTCAAAAAGGACTCATTATGGCAATCCGAGGACCTCGATGCGGTGGTGGATCAAGATGTCGGCAGGGTCTGTATTCTCCACGGGCCTGTAGCTGCTAAGTATTCGACAACGACGAGAGAGACGATTAGGGATATCCTCGATCGTATCCATGAGGGCCACATAAAAGCCCTCACCCAAGACATCTACGGCGGCGATGAAGAGAAGATACCAACTATTGAGTACTTTGGTGACAAGATGGTGAACAGTGTTATGAGCACTCATCCGGTCCTCGAAGGAGTTGCTATTTCCGAGACTGGCAACGAGACGAGACTGTTTATTCCGGGATCTGTTCTTCCCAACACCGATCAATGGGTCCAGTTGCTAGCTGGCGCTCGTGCTTCATGGCGACGTGCCTTATTTACCACGGACGTTTTCGTTCAGGGGCATCTTCTTGAGGCAAACCCACTCCATCGCCTCCTGGCCCCTTCTCGGGGCATGCTCGTCAGCATAGCATACCCGGAGGACCCTAACAAAACTGCCATCACCGTGGAGGAGAAGGTCGGTGATAAGCAGCTACCGACAGTAAAAATAGGGCCCCTCATTAGCTACATTATCCCTCTTTGCCTCATTGAACACCGCACTGCTTCGGGAAAGCCAGTGAAGCTTCCATTGTTTTTTACATACTATCCGCAGGCAGGCTATGCGCCTATTCGTGAAGTAATCATGTCCTGTGCAGCAATCATGTCCCGAAATGAGCGAATCAAAAATTTCTATTACAAGCTATGGTTCGGCTACGATAGGCCTGTTGAGCCCTTAGATGCAGTCATACCTCATACGAAATGCTGGGATGGCGGCACCACTACAATTACTAGCACCGCGATCCGCGAATTTTCACGTGCGGTCGGTAACAATGCTGAATCTTACATTGAGCGGCCCGGCCGGGACCATCTGGCGCCTATGGATTTCGCCATCATCATTGGCTGGAAAGCCCTCATGGAGCCTCTATTCGACGCCGTGGATGGCGATTTACTAAAGCTCGTCCACTTGTCGAACCGTTTCCGCATGATCACTGGCGCAACTCCTTTCAAACGAGGAGACAAGCTGAGCACAACGTCTGAGATCACGGCCATCGTCAATCAGGACTCAGGCCAGATGGTGGAGGTTTGCGGCACTATCGTGCGCGACGATAAGCCCGTGATGCAAGTCACATCACAATTCTTCTACCGCGGCGTCTTCGCCGACTTCCAGAAAACGTTCCAGAGAAAGGATGAGGCTCCCGTGCGAGTATCTCTCCAGAACACCAAAGACGTTGCGGTATTAAAAGCCAAGAAATGGTTTATATCGGAAAAGGAGGAGGATGTGGACGACCTCCTATTAGGTCACAGCGTTGTATTCACGCTACACACCTTGACCCGATTTCGCGACAAGGTCGTATTCGCCTCCGTCGAGACTGTCGGCACGATCGACGTGGAAATCCCGACGACAAAGGAACGCATCCGCGTCGGTACGGTCAAGTACGTCTCCGCAGGGCCTTCACGCGGCAATCCCGTGCTCGAGTACCTCGCTCGGCACGGCTCCAAGGTAGACCAGCCCGTCTATTTCAAACACCCAATTCCGATACAGAATAGTCACAACAAGGCTTCCCTCGAGATAGAGGCGCCTGTCTCCAACGAGAATTACGCTCGAGTTTCGGGTGACTTCAATCCTGTTCATGTTTCGCGCGTCTTCTCTCAATACGTCAACTTGCCTGGTACTATCACGCACGGCATGTATACTAGTGGTGCGGTCAGGAGCCTAGTCGAGACCTGGGCAACGGAGAACCATGCTCATAGAATGCGTGACTACAACATTAAATTCACGGGCATGGTGTTGCCTGGTGATCGGCTCGAGGTGCAACTACACCACGTGGGCATGGTGTCTGGATCCATGATCATCCAGATTGAGGTGGTCAAGAGCGACGAAACAAGAGAAAAGGTATTGACTGGCGAAGCCATTATTGAGCAGCCAACATCTGCGTACATTTTCACCGGTCAGGGTTCTCAAGAGAAGGGAATGGGTATGGAGCTGTATGAGAAGAGTGCGGTAGCGAGAGACGTCTGGGACCGTGCTGATAAGCATTTTCTCGATACTTTTGGTATGCTATAATATTCTTTTATCGTCTGTTTGTCTTTTACTCGATGGGAATTTATACTAATATCTACACACAGGCTTCTCAATCCTTGAGATTGTCCGCCATGATCCCAAAGAGCTTACAGTCCACTTTGGCGGGGCTCGAGGGAAGGCTATACGACAGAACTACATAGCCATGACATCCCAGAGCCTGGGTATGACTGCTGACGGGGAGCCAAAACTCGAGAAGGTTTTCAAGACCATCACCGAGCGGACTACTTCTTACACGTTCCGTTCTCCCACGGGCTTGCTCTCGGCGACACAGTTCACTCAACCGGCACTTACATTAATGCAAATGGCGGCGTTCGAGGACTTGCGTGCCCAGGGCGTCATCCGAAAAGACAGTGTTTTTGCCGGGCATTCTCTAGGGGAATACAGTGCCCTTGCCTCTATTGCTAAAGTGATGCCAGTCGAGACATTGGTCTCGGTCGTGTTCTACCGCGGTCTGTGCATGCAGATCGCCGTGGAGAGAGATGCGGCCGGTCGCTCAAACTACTCAATGTGTGCAGTCGACCCTTCGCGCGTAAGCGCGCGTCTGGACGAGCCAGCGCTAAAGCACATAATCAAGATGATCACCGACGTCACTGGCTCGTTCTTGGAGATTGTCAACTATAACGTGCGCAACATGCAGTATGTGTGTGCGGGTGATCTGCGCGGTCTGGACGTGCTGGGTGGCGTCATGGACAGCATCCAGGCACGGAACGTGGATGTGCGTCATCTCGAGGTGGAAGAGCACTATAATCTACTCGTCACTATTATCGAAGAGGCGGACCAGCGCTCTCGGGCCAAAGCAGCACCACTGGAGCTGTCGCGAGGCCGAGCTACTATACCCCTCCGAGGTATCGACGTCCCTTTTCACAGCTCGTATCTACGGTCTGGGGTCCAGTCGTTCCGCTCGTTCTTACTCAAGAATCTCGAGAAGAAGAGCATAGACCCGGGTCAGCTCGTCGGAAAGTACATTCCTAACCTCACGGCGAGGCCGTTCGCGCTTACCAGGGAGTACTTTGAGTACGTGCACGATATGACCCGATCTCCTCGCATCGGCAAGGTTCTAGAAGGCTGGATCAAGTGATATATGGCATGTCGTGATCAATGAGCAAGGGGTGTATACTCCGGAATCCGGCATTAAGGTGCATACCTAGGTAAGGTATGTTTGTGTATGTATGTGTATGTCCATAGGTGCATAGGGCTCGCGTGGAGGGTGGAGGGTGGAGGGTGGAGGAGGGAGCAGAACCAAATTAGAACATGCCCTCTGTCCCAATCCTCGGTGCTCGTTCCTCGTATAAATCCTAAGCGAAGTTACCACAGAATCTCTTGGATGAGGCCACTCGAAACCACTCATGTGTGTATGTGTGTAGGCATGTATGTATATGTGCATGCAACAGAAATGCAACGATGCGCAGTGCCCGTGTGACCCGAAACCGTGGGCTGCCCCCCCTTCTAAGCCTACCGATACTCGCTAACCTACATATTCTATTAGATAGATACATACTTAAGTAGGTAGGCAGGCATGTAGACAAGCATCTGGTGTTGGGACCTCGATTGTAAGCTGTTTGGGGATCTGTGTTTACATTGTGGCCGTCATATCCAACAACATCTCTTCTCCCCGCGATTCGCTAGATTGAAAAACGTTAGGTTTGCGTGGCGAATATCCCCGGACTATAGTTATTAAAATAGGGGTACTAAATTGGGGGACCAACGTTTTCTAAATATAAACCTGCTTGGAGCTTGATTTTTTAACCCTGCACCGTTTTTGGTAACCCTTACGTCGGTTTTTTAATCAAGCCCTTTGCGTATTTTGTGGGTGTGGTCTGTCTAGTTAGTCTATGTATGTGTTGTATCTGTCATGTCTACGTTGAGGTTGTGTAGCCACACGTAGGGGATACTGGTTCATGTTACCTCATACGGAAGGAATGTCTTTATTGTCCACTGTATGATTATGTGAAGTCCGTATTAGGAAAACGAAAAAGAGAGAAGGAAATGAAAGTGAAAAACGTATTAGTGGGCTGGCTAGCCTAATCTATGGGAACAGCTGTCGTAGGGTTGACTTTAACCGACGGGCCTGCAGATAGGTCACGTAAGTCACGTTACCAGCGCCATCGACAACAAATACACACCCGTTTAGTTAACCATAGGTCTCAGGAGAATACCTGCGAGATGCCCATCCTGTGTGGATCAGTGTGGGTCTAGATCTAATGCAGCCGCGGGTGTAAGTCAAGCCCCAGTGTCGCCCCAGTGTCTGACATACAGAGAGGCTGTCTGGGGTTCGTCCAGACCCACCGCTGCTCGATGAAGCCTTCTTATCGTTCAGGTTACAAGCATTTGCGATCACGGGACAGCCTAGAGCCGTGCAAAAAAAGGACCGACCCGGCATAGAAACTGCCAGCTATGTTCTAGACCAACGTTCGAACTCGAGACTCGCTGCAAAAGCCTCGTGGCTGGACTCCCAAGCCTTACCCTCTCCTCTGGGGGGGCCACAAAGGTTCATTGAGACCTAGGGAAACCTAGGTCAGACGAGAAAAGACATTCGATTTTCTGACTGGATGGTATCTTTGTCCTATGGTAGGTGGACAACTTTCCGTTGATTGGCGTCTTAGAATGCTCCCCTGAAGTACACCGGGCGAAGGAGGGATATCGGCGATTTCCCACACTATGATATATTATGTGCGGTTACATGTCTCCTCCAGTCCGAGCAGGTGGCAGGTGGTTAATACGATTTAATACCTCAGAAGTATTTAATATCCGGACTGGCGGGTTGGAGGGCATCTACGAATTACAAGATGTCTCAGATACGCCTCTCCTATTACCTACTAGGTACCTCCTAGCTACTACCTATCTACCCTTCAGCCAATTATCAGAAACCATATCTATATGGCTGAACCCTCCATGCTTGCTGACAGCTACCACACACGAACTCAAGAACTTCAAGATGATGATGAGACAGAAGCACGCACATAGCTCGAAGAAAAGAAAGACCCATAATCATGTCCAATCGACGAGTTACCACAACTCGACTGCAACGACATCTTCGGATTTCGCAGGGTTTATAGATCCCATCTTAGATGGATCAGCGATCTTCGATGAGTTATCCCAAAAAAGGCAAGCTAATCTTACCAATTTGTTCCCTCCACTCCACGTTTTAGACTTACCTGCTAACCTTTTACCTACCTAATCTTTAGTCTCTTCTGGATCGACGATACAGACACTACGCGGAATCGTATCAATGGAGATGAAGTGCCAATGGCATCTATACAGCACATCTCGGGAAATCTGGCCTCAACAGATCCCTACGCAAACGCGCTGGACAAGTTGAGCACCACCATGCCAGATTTCCTGGGAAATTCGAGTCACGAAGAGCAATCGATGATGGACCACAGCGGGAAGCATCGATGTTGGGACCACGGGTGCAACGGGCGAGAATTCTCATCCAAGAGCAACTTCGTGAGGCACGTAAAAGAGAGGTCGGGGGCCAGCACCAAGGGCGTCTGTCCGCTATGCGGGGCAATTTTCACACGCAACTCGGCCAGAGACACGCATCTTGCCAAGCAGAGCTGCAACAGGATACGTCGATACTCCAATGGCCGGCCGCGCCCCAGTCGCCTCGCTGTCCTGGGCAACCCGCGCCTCGCAGCTGCAGCCGCTGCCGCTACGCAGGACATCCATTGGCAGGCGGTCGACTGGGGCACTGGGGACATGGGAGATTCGACAAGTGCCGCCGGACTATCAGCTCCAAATTGATGATATTGATATATGATCGATATATGATCGATATATATGGAGTGCTACCTACGTAGCTAGGTATGTACGGTACGGTATGTACTATCTATGTACATGGGAACATTTGAGGTACGAGTGAGTGAGTTGCTTTTTCTTTCAGATAAGAGAGACTAAAGGAGGAGAGGAAGCGGTTATACCCCCTGTCACTGAAGATCCGTTTGTTGGCTTCAGGATATGTTTGGAATGATATTAAAAAATAAATAAAAAAAATAGATAAAAAAAGAATTAAGAGAACAAGGAGGGAAAAAATTCGATTCTCTACCTACACTACTTCACACAGAACGCTACATAACCCCTTGGGTGGTTACGTAGCAAGTGCAGATCACGATCACATCAAGATAATTGGAATATCTCCCATCGATCATTGCAACGTTGGTACCTAGTAAGTGTGCTCCAGGTAGGTATGCAATTGGGGAAGATCGATGCCCAATCCTTCGAGACTTCAGTTGCTAATTATGACATGTTCATTGGTATGAAAATATGAAGACGTTATACTGCATTACCTTGCCCCCTATTGCCTATATGCAGTATGTGCATTATTCCCGACCAATCATATCCTTTTCATATCAATCAGATCTGAGCCCTTTTTCTACACACCCCGATACCGTAGCTATAGAAACGCGTTTGTTCTATGCTAGGTCTAGTTAGGTGTGTGTAGGACGCGTCTCATCTCTGCATGTCTCGGCCTTGTCAAAGTCCTGTCATAGTCTTGTCATAGTCGGAGCGAAAAAAGTTCACTCGGCCTATAATGTACACGTAGGGTCACTGCCATAGCCGGTTCGGAGCGTGATATTACATTAAGAACGTCCCCTATCTTAGCATCTCCACGATGCAGCGTACTACCTCAGTCTACCTATGTATCCTGAGGCCCCCACACCCCCATCTTACCTTACCCTATTCGGGTACTTTGGGAAGGGTACCTGAGTACCTACTTTACTCGAACGGGAAATCAAAGTGTTTGTTGATTCCAATCGAGAATGGCTCGAAGTTGTAGTGTCTAACTATGACGCTAGTATTCGCTATACCTCCCCCCTTTTCAGCCCTCACGGACCATTTCAAGACACTTTTATATAGTATATAAATCTTCGCCAGCACTTGCGTCTACATGCCTGCCCAGTACCTAGTATAATATCTAAAGATGTTGTCACCCAGAATCCATTGGATACCTACGTGCCTAGGTAGGTATTAACATACCGATTCAACCCGAGTTTCTACTAAGCAACTGCTAGGTACCAAAGGATACATGCGGCAATCGGAAACGCTCGGAATAGCTTCAATATTAGGTAGCTGATAAGTCTTATTATATACACAGTACCTAGTGGTAACCTTGAAGGTCTTACATACCTACTTAGTGGGAGGTATGCATAGATTGAGCAAAAAAAAAGAGCATCTCAGCTACCTATATATGAAGTTCGGACGGTTGAACCAACAAAACGTCTGTGCCTAGCTCGGTAGGTGCGGTATGTGACTGCGGATGAGCCGTGACTTCAACCAATCCATACCATGACGCCAAGAAACCGGCAATGATTTCCACATTCAGCTCCCTTCTCCATGGGCGGTCTCACAATCCTACCGCAGGAAAAAGCTTGTCGACGTTGGCTGCGCTTACTACGTGTACAATTTCTTTTTTACATTCTTGCATCGACCTAAATCACGGGTTGTAGCGTGGGAGGCATCAGCCGGAACTACGAGCCTAACACCCTAAGAATCGGTATTGGGACTGCGGGTTAGAATGCTATGTTGGTGTGAAACCCAACTGCCGAGACATCTGCGAAGTAACCAGAAAATCGTGACAGACGTCCTCTCGGAGGATTACAGTCGGGTAGTCGAGCCCGAACAAAAAGAAAAGTACTACTAGGGAGTTTACTACTTATGTAAGGTAGTATATCACACGTACCATTCTCCATCAAGATCGAAACCTACATACCTAGTAGGTAGATATTCCGAAGGCTTGGGTTTACTACTGTCAGGCACGAGAACTTGTGGTTCCGAGGGAATTCGCGTCGTTTCATATGTTGACCGGTGTCTTCCTCGAAACGAAGGAAACGTAGGAGAGGGAAAACTCGACGGTCATATCAGAGTTGCAGGTCAGCATTACTTGCATTACCAGCCCCCAAGCCCTCCCACAGTCGGGCAGCGGACCGATTTAGATTCCCGTGGACGAATACGGGGCTCTCCCGCTATCACCTCATCACCTAGCTCAGCGTCTATGTCATCGGTCTGCAGGTAGAGGTACGCGAGCATCCTTTTCTTTTTCTTTTCTCGCTTGGGGTAATATGTTGCTAAGTAATGGCTTACAGGGAGGTGATAGTGCGGGAACATACCTTCGTATGAGGAGACTAGACGAAAGCTGAAA
Source organism: Hypoxylon fragiforme (assembly GCF_022984875.1). Taxonomy (NCBI): domain Eukaryota; kingdom Fungi; phylum Ascomycota; class Sordariomycetes; order Xylariales; family Hypoxylaceae; genus Hypoxylon; species Hypoxylon fragiforme. The sequence goes on from NW_026054764.1 coordinate 168,882, forward strand.
GCTGGGGGGTGGATCATCTAGGAACGAGGGGAGGTGTGATCGTTCCCGCTCGATCAACTGCTTCCTCCCCCGTCAATTTTTGAATTTCCCACGTCCTGAAATGCCGGTACCTAAAGAGTTAATATCGTCGTGGTGGGCACGCTATACCAAACCATGATATCTTACATCATTGCGCTTCTCCCGTAGTTGGACCGCAATTGAAGGCGTCGATCAAGTCGACAACGGGCGAAGACATGATCGGTGATGATCGTCGTCAACGGCCCCGTATGACCGTGCCGGTTAATATATTCTTCGGCTGGTAATCTCTAGGTATGTAAGTGCTCCAACACCATCATAAAACCGGTTTTTGGGGCCAAAATAAATACACTTGGCATAGTTATTATCCTGGCGCTTTACAGCTACAGCCTCTACTGGGGTTTACGGATAAAAGCTCTTTTTCTTTCTCCCCCTTTGTCAACCGCCTGATTTCTTTACTACTCACCACCATCACCAACGCGTGGACTTGTATATATATATTATATTAATATTGGATTGGAAATCTGCGTCAAGTCTCATCATACTAATCTTTCTTCTTGAAAAAAAGGACCGAGAATACACTAGCTAAGTACATAAGAAGCAGGCCTGAACTAGAAATGATAGACATCCGTTTCTGCGACAGTCAACAATCCATCCCGTCTCGATCGACACCTCATCCCATCCCCCTTTCTCCTGAAGCACGTTGACGTCAAAATCAAGCCGATCACTTAGTCGAAGAAGACCCAGCAACGAACCTCGATAGATCGTCGCGTCGGCGCATCGCTCGGGCTAGAGTCGTCCCAGAACGCACCGTGGGGGGATACCTTGGTGACATCAGAGTCGAACGAGGAGAAGACAAGGGCTTCGTCCAGGTCGAGCTTGCTGACATAGTGGTACTTGTAGCTATTATCGATGATGCTTTATTAGTATTCATTCTTTTACGTGCCTAGGGTAGGTAGGTAGGTAGGTACTCTGCGTGGGCGGGATATAGTTATAGGTACTTACTTCGGGTTGAACTTGACGACGCTGTCGTGCCTCTTCTCCCCCCTGATGGCGATTCTGGGGTCGTTGGCGGGGTACACGCGCGCCAAGTGCGTGTCATAGGCCCAGTCCTTGATGTCGTCGTGGTTGATGAAGCAGAGCGGCCACTTCTGGATCGGCTGGTCGATGGTGCGCCAGACGTTGACCTGCGCGTACCGCTTGCCCTGCTTGATCAGCTCGTCGGCCACGTCGCCCAGGATCTCGCGCACGCCGTCCTCGCCCGTCACGTCGTCCCGGTCAACGTGGGCGATGGGGAGCGCCGCGTGCGAAAGCTTGCTGGTCGCGAAGCCGCCGGGGTTCACGCTGTTCTGCCGGATGCGGAACACGTAGGGGACCACCACGTCGGATCCGGTGACCTGCTTGACTAGCTCTGCGACCTCCTTGAAGTAGACGTCCTCGACGTACTTCTTGCCTGGAAAAAAACGATGGAGGTAAGCTGCACAATTCCCCCGGTGGTGGATTAGACGAGAGAGACAAGAACAAGACAACTTACCTTCTGGGTCGTTTCCAGCCAGGAACTGCTCGGGGGTCAAGGAAGACTTGTGCTTGACGATTCCGTACCCGTTGTTGTTATAGTTTGGCTGAGGGCTCATGGTTCGGATGTCTTGTGCCACAATCTTGACCTCTAGAGGGTCAGCCACGTTGGTAGAACCGCTGTTCCAGTCCATGTATCCGTCGGTTTTGCCATCTTTGGTGCCATTCCACATGCCCAAAAAGCCAGTGGTGGAAGCTACAGCGGCAGCCATGGTTGAGATTTCAGAGTATATGAACTTTGGAAAAGAGGTGTCTTGATACTAGAGAGTCAGAAGCGAAACGAAGGGAGACGAGTGCGGTGACGAACTAAAAAAGTTGGCAAATAAGTCGAAATGTAAGTCAAGTATATAACCTCCTTGAGAATCACAGTTTGTTCGTAGGATACCCTTTTTTCGGTGTTAGTATCGTATCATCGGTGAACAGCGATTACTTGTGGATTTCAGGATCTGGGGATCTGGGGAACAGGGGATTGAGGGAATGCGGGATTCACGGATCCATCCTCCAAAGTCCAGCCCTACTACACCAAAGGGGGGTGACTACCTAGTACCTGAACAACACACGTCCCTCTCACCAGCAGTGTGTACAAACCCAAAAGGAAAACTGGTCATTCAAAAGTGCTTGCTAGATAAACATTTCGAGGAACTTCTTATCTTCAAATTCCATCTTCTTCTCTTCTGGCTTGCTCTTACTCCCATTTCATTCTCGTGAGACGACGATCGGTTATTGAGGATTTCAAACTAACATCATTCAACATGGACCACCACTTGCAAGTTACGGATTCCCGCACAGGGAAGTCTTACACAATTCCCATCTCAGGAGACTATATACGCGCTTCAGATGTTGGCCGTATTGGTATTCCAGAGGGGAAAACGGATACAACTGCTTCCAAGGCTGCCAAACCTCTCCGAATTATCGACAATGGCTTCCAATACACTGCGTGTATGGAATCTAGCATTACACACATGTACGCTACCACCGTCACCACCACACTCATTTTTCATCTGTGCTTGCTAACTCGCGTGTCATTCGCAGTGATGGCGTGCGCGGCACTATTCGATATCGAGATTTCCCCATCGAAAGCTTATTCCATCAATACGTTTACGAAGATGTCATGCATCTCGTCATCTGGGGCAGTCTTCCCACTCAGGAGGAGAAGGACCACGTCCGAGAGACGATGTGCAAAGCTATGGTGCCATCTCAGAGCGTGAAGGACGTAATATCCGCGTTCCCGTATGTTACCCCTTTTTTTCAATCACATGCAATATACCTACCAACCTCCCTACATATCATATTAATGTCTCTAACGATGGCGATAGGCGTGACGCAGAAACATTCCCCATGATTCTGGCTGGGATGAGTGCCTTCGCAGCCAGCGACAGCGTAATCTGCAAAACGCGCCACCAACAAAGCGCCATGTTCCACGGCCGTCTCGACGTCGCCGACGAAGCCCTCGTGCGGACAATCGCGTACCTCGCATCCACCATCTCTCTGATCTACTGCCACAAGAACGAAAAGCAATGGAACTCGCCCGAGCCAAGCCGGTCGTTGCTCGGGAATCTGCTATTGATGATGGGCATCACCAACCCCGAGGTAGAGCGGTGTCTCGCGAAGCTGTGGATCCTGTACGCCGACCACGAGATGACCAACTCCACCGCCGCCGTGCTGCACGCCGGGTCCACACTCATCGACCCGGTATCCGCCGTGACGGCGGGCATCATCTGCGGGTACGGCCCGCTGCACGGCGGCGCGATCGACCTAGCGTATGAGGCGTTCCGGCAAATCGGCACGGCGGAGCGCGTGCCGCCGTTCATCGAGCGGATCAAGGCCAAGGGCGGGCGGCTGTTCGGGTACGGCCACCGCGTGTACAAGACGCGGGACCCACGCGTGGCGCTCATCGAGGAGCTGCTGGAGGGCCACCGCGACGCCGTCGAGGCGAACCCCCTCCTGCGCGTCGCCATGGCCATCGACAGGTACGCGAACCAGGATGCGTACTTTGTCGAGCGAGGCTTGAAGGCTAATGCCGACCTCATGGGTTGCTTCCTCTACACGGCTATGTAAGTGTGACGCACGCAAGCGCAATGCACATGCGAATGCAGTGATAAATAACCAGGTTCTGGAACTTTTTGGATTGGATGCTGACATTCTGCCGTGCTACCAGGGGCTTCGATACTGATATGATCATTGCCATTACCATCCTCTCGAGGACACCCGGTGCGCTGGCCCACTGGCGCGAGAGTTTAAGTACATTGACCCCTCCCCCTATTCGCCCCCCTTTTTTACCGTCAATATGGATACTAACAAGTTGAGTAGCACAACCCGTGAAGCTGTGGCGACCTCAGCAGAAATACGTGTCGCCGCTTGCAAATTGAACTGGACGGGGAAATATTCTGCGATGATTGGAATTCCAAATCGTATTAATCCAATTGGGAATTCATACAGTAACTATTTTCTTATCACGGCAAAAAACAATGAACTCGGCGGTTTACGGTATTGGACGGCGGATATTTTACCTACAGCGCAGATCTCAGACCCAACTGTACAATATCTACCTACCTACAAGCCTGAGTTCTTCTCGCATACATAGTACATACATATCGGTAATTTAGGACAGCCAGGTAATAAAGTAGTAGCAAAAGAAAAAGAAGAGGATCAATCTACTCCACGTGAGCTCTGCATGCAGTGAGAATCCGATCCATCCTTCGTCAAATAGTAGGCACATAAATTACCTTGTAGACGCATCTTACCCCCTAGTAGCTTGCCCAGTCGTACATTACCCGGAATTCTTGCAAATATGTTCAAGGCTAGGCAAAGAGAGAAACAGCAGGGTGAGCAATAGTCACATATCAATTATGTGTGATCCAAGTGAGAGAGTTTCGACGTCACCAGCTGGATAGCTACTCGAATTTCTAGAAGGCAGACAATGTTCGATCAAAAGATCAGCGATAGAGCTGACGGACGATCCCCCTCCCCTCCCCTTCACCCACACCTATCGCACCCTTCCTGTCTTATTTTCCCAGCCGCTCATCCATCCACACTTCGGCGATCCGGCTTCTTCCCAACACCCAAAACCCCAAGTCCCAACGATTCAGCTCTGTGTCTCGCCACACGAGCCCGGATTGGTGCGCAACAAGTAGAAGAACCAGAGTATCCAAAAGGCTGGATCAAGTTCCCACAGATCCAGGACGGGACAGGACGGGGGATGGGTTATGTGTGCGCCTGCCTCTACAGGGCTGTCCAACCAAACTTAGATGAATCAAATAATATATGAAGGCGATGTTCATTGGAAGCTGAGACAATGCCGATGACATGGCTTCTTATTTATCCTGATGTACAAGTCAGTATATGCCTTATCATGATGCATGTTGCGGGATTGCAGGATCGGTATAGGTAAATGTCACATTATGCCGGGCAGCCGGTAACTATACTAGGTAGTGTACAACTACGTAGGAGAGAGGGAAGGACGTAAGGGGGGGGGGGGGATAAGTTTGGGGGGGCCAACATCCCCAGCATTTCCAGACCTAGGTGTGGGAGTTTTTTCGGTTTCTGTGCTACACTTGGGTAGTATTCGATGTCGTCGTATTTATGAAAATTATACTCAGGGGTGTGTAGATAAAGTGTGTAGATAGTTAGTGGTAGATCTGTGGGTATGGGGCGGGATGCCGATTCGAGCTCAGAACCTAGAATCAACGTTGTATTCTCTCACAGCTCCCCTTGGCGAAGAAGCCTTATGTACCTACTTGGGTAGCACTTATTACCACCATATAAATTTTTATATTTGCATGTACGGAAATACACACCTGGGCACATACAATACCAGGGTAAACATCTACGGTATGGACATACATATGTAGGCAGGGTATTTACATATGTATGTATCATGTACGCACCCCTGATAGTGCTTATACGCGCCCTTACCCAACCGCCGTCAGCGAAGAAAGAGGGAGGCGAGATATCTGATTACGTGCTGCATAATGTTGTCTGCAGCTCATCTCATCTCATCATCTTCTTCGCCTTTCTTTCCCTTCTCTTCCCCTACCCTTTCTCTCTCCCCCGTCCCCCATTCCCGTATTCCTTCAATCCAGAGTTCATCTACCCACGGTCTCGGTCGTCCGCGATCTGAATTCCATTCTGGTTCTAGGACGAAACATTCCCATCACTTTTTTTTCCCATCCCCATCCCCCAATCTCTCATATTTTTCAAAGATCGGATTCAGTTCAGGACGTACGCCCAAAAGAGAAAAAAAAATCCCACCTTCCTCCCACGAACTATTTATGTAGCCAAGGGTCGCCAAGTTGGGCAACGGCGCGGCATACCGGAACGAATCCACCACCAAGCCCGAGCTGAAAGATTCTTCTTCGGGACATCGCCTATCCCTAACTTGAACTCACCCCAGCTTTTTGAAGTTTCGGAAGGGTGCTCCGTAAAGATAACGTACGTAGGTAGTTAGGGCCATACGGAACTACCATATAGAAAGCCTACGTAGGTAGGTAGCAGTAACTCAAGAGATAAGGTCGATCGCCGAGCTTTAGCGTCCTCCCCAAGCAAAGCGAAGCGTGTAAGGCTGGACCACTGGCATGACAGGTACGTATTTCGTAGGATGGGCACGCAAAAGCACCAGTAAGTGGGCCAACACACATCTTATGAAGCACGAAAGGCTCATTGCTACGTTGTGATGATTCCGAATCTGCCGCCTGCAGGGCCGTGCCGTGCCTACTAGGTATCTGGCATCCTGCCACCCTGTCGACTGGCCTAAGCGTGGGGTCTAGACTGAGCTTATTCTGGCCAGTGGTTGGTATGCACTCTAGTCATGCTCTTACGGGTTGCTGGCTCTCGAGCCCATCGTGGCATGATAGAAAAACGCCAAGACATTCCAGAGGCGAGAATATGAAATGGGGGAAAAAAAAAGTTCCTCTTTTCGTAAGCCACAGGCCTAGTGCTGGTAATCAAACAACCCTTTCCGAAAGGCCCGACCAGGAGCTCCATCCATCGGTGCGAGATCATGAGTTCCACGATGAACTACCGAGGACCGCCCTTCGCTTCCACGAGCTAAGATCGCCACAATGTATAGTATGAAGTACTGGGAAAAGTTTGGTTATATCTCGCAAATATGTTGGGCAGAGTTGTGCAGCCGGTCTGGCTGTTCCTAGGCACGGACAAAATATCTTCAGCCTTGGTCGCTGTTCAAACTCCACCACGTGAAACCCCCGGCCTCTAGGCACCTCTATAACCGGAACAGCACACACAGCAGCGAGTCATGGAAGAAAAGAAAGATACCGTCATTGTAGAGAAGGATGTCCCGGTCTTACAGCCCACAGACCTCGAGGAAGAGAAGCCAAAGAGGCCCAGTGCGCTAAGCGGTAACACTATCGTCAGTGTCATCGGCGCTGATACTCCACACGACCTCTCTGACTCCCCGCCGCCCGAAGAAGAGGCGCAACCACAGTACTCCGTATACGCACAGTGGCAAAAGAGGCTAATAGTCCTGAGCGCCGCTTTCAGCGCCCTCTTCGCCTCATGGACGGCGCAAATCTACTTGCCCGCGCTTAACATCGCAGCGGCCGACCTACACGTCTCGATTACCCGGATCAACCTGACGGTCACCAGCTACATGATCCTGCAGGGAGTCACGCCCATTTTCATCGGGGGGTTCGCTGACACGGCCGGACGACGGCCGGCGTACTTGGCATGCTTTATTCTCTACATCATCGCCAACGTAGGGCTGGCCAAGACGGACAGCTACGGGAGTCTCCTCGGCCTCCGCTGCTTCCAATCCGCGACCATCTCGGCAACGCAGGCTCTATGCCAAGGCGTCGTGGCAGACATCGCCACCAGCGCAGAAAGGGGCCAGTACACGGCCTTCATCGCCGTTCCGGCCACCCTAGGCCCAAGTCTCGGGCCTGTTATCGGCGGCGCTATCGCGGAGTACCTCGGCTGGCGCAGCATTTTCTGGTTCTTGACGGCGTGCGCCTTCTTCAACCTCCTCTCCCTGGTGTGCTTCTTCCCCGAAACCTGCCGCAAAGTGGTCGGGGATGGGTCCATCCTGCCGCGAAGACGCAACCAAACGGTGTGGCAGCTTATCAAGAACCGCCGACAGAAAAAGGTCGCATCCGATTCTGAAAGCAGCACGCCGCCTCCTACCCTAGCCACGGCTGCTGAGCTGCCTGCTCCCAAGGTGAATTTCGCCTGGTCCAAGTTTCTAACGTCGCTCGTTCTGCTCTGCGAAAAGGAGCTCAGCCTGCTCTTTCTGTACGGCGGGTTCATTTTCGCAGGCGTATACGCTGTAGCGACTGCCGTGCCTACCTTGTTCTCCGAGATCTACGGCTTCGACGGGTTCAAAGTAGGTCTCGTGTACCTCCCCATGGCCGCGGGATCCATTTTCTCCGTCGCCATCGTCGGCAAGGGCATGAACTGGAACTACCGGCGCCACGCGCGGAAGCTCGGGCTGGAAGTAGACAGCAGCCGGCAGATGGACCTTGCGAACTTCCCCATTGAGAAGGCCAGGATCGAGGTTGCCATCCCGGCGCTCGTGCTCAGCATGCTTATTATCGCGGCCTGGGGGTGGGCCTTAGAGAACCAGGTTTCCATAGCCGTGATGTGCGTGCTGGTCTTTCTCCTTGGCCTGGGCCTCGTCAGCACAAACAGCGTCTTCAGCGCCCTGATCGCGGACGTGCGTCCCGGGAAGACAGGCGCGGCGAGCGCGGCCAATAACATCATCAAGTTCCTTCTCGGCGCTGGCATGGCGGCTGCCATTGACCCGCTACTCACATCCGTTGGGCCGGGCAAAGCGTACTCCATCATTGCAGTGCTGTACGTGTTATTCTCGCCATGCTTGTACTTAGTCTCGAAGCATGGAATGCGTTGGCGCAAGGAGTTACGGGAAAAGGAGGGTGAAGGCGCGGCATAAGGTCATGATAGTAACGAGCAGTATTATATAACTAGACCGAATAGAAGAATTGATAAATACCTATTTACTAATTCACTTCATACCCGTTATGTGCAATTCTCTCTTCTACCCTAATTAGTGTCCCCATCGTACCATTATCAGGCCACCTTGTTGCCGTGTAGGACTAGTGTGCGTCTCGCTAAGAGAATCCTCGCTAGACCATTCACACGTGCGTTGTGCATAAATCGATGTACGCAAAACAGGCTTGTAGAGGATGTCAGACATACATACATGCTGTACGGAACAGGAGTTGATCCCTGATTGCTGCAGATTAGGTAGGTAGTTAGTATCGTGCCGTACATACATACATAAGGCATGTACGTGTGTCATCGACGAGATTCAAGGGGGCCACGCGAAGAGGTAACTCTGCATTTCAACCCACCGGCGAACTACCAAGGAACTAGATCCGGTATTTGATATATTGCCTCACCTACTCGGCCAAGGCTACGAATATTCAAACACACCTCCTTACCGTTATTATTAACGCTCCATCCCATCCGAGTATACCCACACAGACCCACGTGGCCAAGCCCCTGGGAGCTGGGCCTGGGTTGCTCGCTATGTGCCGTAAGAACTATACGTATGTCTTCTATACTTGATACGTGCACCCTCTCTGCCAAGTATCTTGGGAGTTCTGTCCTTGTTTCTTCTCCCAACGCTTCTCCTGTACAAACCTACTACCTAAGCCAAGAGAAGGGGCTTCTATGCCAACACAAGCCCATTCAACTTACATAGTTAGGCGACACCAGAGGAACGGCCTCAGGAATCGTGCGTTCTCACTCGTCAACAGCGAACACAGGAGCATCTACCTACTAGGTACTTATTTAGATAGGTACGTAGTTAGTATCTCGCTATCAGATTAATCTTTAGGCCTCGGAACCTCCAAGAACACCCTCTACGTAGCCTCCCCTTTTTCTACACATACCCCACGACGAAGACCGTCAAGAGCCTACCTACATAGTTACCTAGGTAGTAAATCTTACGTCCTGAAAACCTAGCACTGGTATCAGATCTAAGGCGAATCGGAAGAAGCTGCTCCATACGATGTGCCAGCACGTAATGAGCTGCACCTGTGCGCGTACAAGTAAAGTATAAGTAAAGTATACCGCTCTATGCCAAGCACCTTGCGCGCCTATCCAGTACCGTTGTAAAGATGTATATCACATGGATAAAGTATCAGCCATCCATCCCCTTGAGTAGAGCTCTTCGTCGCTTAATCTATAAAAAAAGGCTTCCTTACGTGCCTGCCCACTATTTGCAGGTACGAAGCACGCCCGTTTTTGAAAAGCAACGAAGATTAACGAGCAGGATAATCAAACCAACAAAGTTACACCTCCTTAATATATCTTGTAATCAAAAACAAAAATTTTCGGCACCGTACAAAGTCGTAGGAGACAAAAAGAACGAATGGTGCTGAGAGAGTGGCCTTCACCTCCTTGATTACATAAGCAGCCCCTGACCGACTCTTGTGTTAGCAAAAGTATCTCGAATAGCAACGAAAAAGGTGATTATGAGGATATATTAACAAATGATTAAAGTTTCTTGAGTATCTAGTTCCATACTAGGGCACCTACATAGTTAATACTCTCCTAGAAATAAGGTATTTGTCGTCTATGATGAGCCTAACGTCCTGGTACGATAGTACTAGGTTAAGGAAATACTGACGACCCGAGTAAAACGATAGTGATATGAATTGCCTCTAGTACCTGCGCTTACTTGTTATTCATAGAATACAAAACATATACGCAGCCATGAAAACCTAGACCGCGGTTTCTACGAATAGCGTCATAATCAAATATGCGCCACCAGTCCAAGAAATACGATGCCAAAATACCCAATAAGCTCGGTCACTGCACCATCGTCCCCGTCGTCCAAACTAATCATTGTGCCAATCCAACCATCTGGTCTTAGGACTACAATAGCACCTTTTGCGGGTTCAATTCCGAAGCGTTGATATGACCTATGGCCGCCCTCGTCGAAAAAAGCACGGCCAAGACGATCATATTGAAGCAATTCGTATGGCGACGATGCACGGTGAGGGAGGATGGTTATGAAAGTTACGCACCCTAATTGTTTTATTAGTTCTTTTTTCTATGTCGTTGTCCAACTATCATCGCAATTAATACGCACCCTTCTCTTGGAGAGGCTGAAATAGAATAGAATCACTCAGGCCTTTGTATATTCTGCTTACGCTTGCAGGCGTATTCTCTGGCGCGAAAACAAGCACGTTGAAGCGTGCTAGGTTAGGAAGCTCACGTATCAACCTTGTCGGCTCAAACGTCCCTGGACGCAAGAGCGTGATATCCGGGCCTCTCATCCCCGGTCCGACCGTCGGCTCCAAGCTGCGGAACGAGCCAGGGACATTCAAGAAGTTGCTTCTGCAGATCTCGTAGGAGATACCAAGCCCGCTATTAAAGGCCCCAGCTTCCTTCAAGATCTGCCCAAGGACTACATTGACGTCTGCCTCGGGATCTCCTCGCCAATTTTCAGGAAGCCGATTTGTCATAAGTCGGCTGATATCCTTGTCGTACTGAATAAGCCGCTGAACGTTAGGGAGCCTTTCGCTTTGATACGTATTTAGGAGACTAGGCAATGCGAGTTTTCGCAGCACTAGACTCAGCTTCCAGCTCAGGTTCACGGCATCATGGATCCCGGTGTTCATCCCCTGAGCCGCGCCCGACGAGTGGGTATGGCACGAATCCCCGGCAAGGAATATGCAGTCCTCAGCGAAGAATTGCTTGGCTATGCGCTGTCCCACCGTATAGATTGTCCACCAGTGGACACGCTCGAACTCGATATGGAAGGGTTTGACAGCAGCAACAGCCTCTTTCACAGCGGCAGCCTGGTCGAACACGGTGTATGCACTCGCTCGATCATCAGAAAAGGCGTAGCCTATCCTGGTAGCTCCGTGGTCAAGTGCAGCCCAAAGCACGTTTCCGTGAGTAGGAGACTCGATGGAACAATAAGTACGGGGCTTAGGTAGATCAGTCTTAACTTGGCCATCTATTCTCACCCACCTGTCCTCGGTTGTAGTACCTTCGAAGGGGATGTTGAATATACTTCGGACAGACGACTGCCCGCCATCACAGCCTATCAGGTATTTGCAGAACACTAATTCGGTCTCTTTCTTGAGATTATCCCTTAGGATTGCCCCGACTCGGTAGTTTCCAACTTCGGTATGATGATCCACCTCAGCATACATCAACTCTACGGGCGTCTCCACTTGCACATCGTACTTTGCCAGTGCGTTTCGAAATATGTCCTCTTGGAATTTTTGTCTCAGCACAAGAGCGAAGTCGAATGCAGTGTCTTTCATATCCTGCATGAAGCTCCATCCTCGACCGTGAACTTCTTCGCCCTGAGCATTGTAAGTTACGGTGTCATGGCAAGCAAAGCAATCCTGCAGCAGCTCGTCGGCAAGGCCTAGTTGGTCAAGCATCTCGCTAGTTCGAGGAAAGAGCGTGATGGCTCGCCCGTACGCATTTTGCTTTTCCTTGGTCACTTTCTCTATGATCCTTACGGACACCCCACCGAACTTGGCGAGCTGGAAGGCCGTAATTAGACCCACGGGCCCGGCTCCGATAATCAGGACGTCAACGCGAAACTTATATTCCTGCATGTTTGTTTAGTATGTGGTGCCGCAATGAAACCTACCTATCAGGTATGTGTTTATGGTTGTGATGAAGAAGAAGAGGATAATGGGCGGGAAGCATGGGGTTTTGATAGTGTCACATTGTAGGGTGGTATCTATACTGAATGCCTTTTACTACAATACGCCAGATGAACCTGCCCCTTTAGTGAACTACATAAGAATGGTAGTATCCAGCTTTCCAATATAGATGTTGAAAACACCTACCTGAGGCAGGCTTCAGCACCATAACTCCTACCAAGTACATGGAATGAATAGCCAGCTCTTTCGTTCTAGATATACTTTGTTATGTCAACTGCCGATAAGAAGAGCAAGGCATTTAGAGCGTGACTTCCATGGTAGTGTAATGCTGAAACTAAAGGTGAGAACCTTTTAGTCATTTGATTCGAATTGCTGCTCTATTATATCTTCGTAGTCGACAGCTAATTGTGCAGGATGAATGGGACTGAAACCAAAGTACATTCATCTCTGGGTTATCTGGCTGCTCATCACCACTCCACTTGAAGCATGCCAATGCAAGATGGGGTCCAGATGCGAGTGATTGAGAAGTGATTGACCTTTGCCTTGCCAGGAAACCAGAAAACTTGAAGTTTTTAACTTCAACAAGTTCTTGCAAGTTTGTGTTTGTTAAAGCAAGAAATTCAGGGATGGTATGCCTTGATAACAGCATAATCAGGGAGGTAACCCATCAGTTTACGAAGACGGGTGATCCCGTTACTGCATGTGTACCTGATATTTGAATACCAGGAAACCTTGGTGCTGTTTCATGCGTAACTCAACTAAACTAAATACTATGCGCAGTACAAGTCAAATGCCCCCGCACACGTCATCATCCAATGGCCTGCTCAGCTGGAGTCCCTGACGCAGCTGAGACTTGTCTAGCTTTCAAGTTGCTTTCTCTTTTCCCCAAAGTATTTAACGAGGTGCATAACTAACTCGAACGACCTACTTTACTTGCTTTTGTTTTTTGATTTCTGATTTCTGATTTCTGATTTCCTACAAAAAAATTTACACATCAAACGCCTCATTGGAAAAAAGGAATACGCCAAACCAAGCCTCCAGTTTCATAAAGATAACTCAGTATGTCGGGACAACAAGGTGCGTACCAGGGTACTAAGATAGGTACCTAAGACCTGACGATACCACTACATACCCCGCATCGCCATAACCCCCCTCTGCCCCTATACTCGGATCTTCAAGAGCGAGATTAGTGCAGTGTACAGCAGCTAGCTAACTGTTATACTGTACTATAGACATCGGCGGTGACAGTAAGCATTCCCCCCAGAGTTCAATGTTTTATTCTCGTTGTGGTCGAAACATCGATGAATAATCTAAAAAGAAACAAAGACAAAACAGAAAATGAAAGAAAAGCCCCTTACTTCTAACACCTCCTCCTAGTGACACATGGTGGCGCCTACCCCGCAGGCGGGGGCTACCCCCGCGCAGACGACGACGACATCCGCGGGGCCGCCGAGCACGCGACCCGACACGCAGGGGAATCAGGCAGCAGCGACCTATTCTCGAGCCTCCTCGGCGCGCTGACGCAGAAGAAGCAGGCGCTCAAAGAAGAGGATGTGGACGAGGACGACGCCGTGAAGCAGCACAAGCGATTCTTCGACCGCAAAGACGACGATGGCGACGACGATGACAGTGCCGACGACAAGAGCATGGGCTCCGCCGCCGCCATGCAGGCATTGAAGATGTTCACCGGTGGCCAGAGTGGGAGCTCTCACGTACGTTTATATTGTCTTGGCTTTGTTAGGTAGAGCAAGGGTAGGGGTCAGGCGCTGACAATATCGCACAGGAGACCAACAGCCAGAGCGCCTTCGTAGGCCTGGCCATGGCCGAGGCAAGCAAGGTACGCAGAGCTAACTAAACCTAACCCAGCCCAATCTGACTCCCATACTAATCTCCCAACCCCCTTTATCAGCTTTTCGACCAAAAGGCTTCCCAAGGCAAGGTCTCCAGTGATAGTAGCAAGGAGTCCGCCGTGATGCAAGCCGGCGAGATGGCCCTCAAAATGTACCTCAAGAGCTCAGGCGGAGGCAGCTCGGGGTCCTCGGGCTCGAGTCTACTGGGTCTAGCATCCAAGTTCCTGGCATAGGGCATTGGGGATTCCAACTAGGTACCTAGCTAGCGTATGAGACGACACCACCTTGAATAGAGCGAGTCTGTGGACCGGTACACGGAGTAGGTGTACCTACTTAATCTGATGATCGCAAGTTTCCCGTACGTAGCCAGATGTGACCCCGCTAGGTAAATAAAACGTAATAAAAAAACAATCAACGGAAAACCTAACCTGACCTCCCCCTATCCCTTCCAACGTGCAACCAAGTCCAACACCGAACATATGTGGGTACCTACCTACCTACCTACCTACCTACCTACTTATGTATGTATGTCCTTAACACCGAAAAGGGGGCGGGATCGAGATCGTGTAACCAGCTCGTATCCATGCAACCATGTACTTCCTCCCCCCCCCCCCCCCCCCTAAAGGAACAAGTTCTAGCCCACAAGAACCCCACCGTGTGATTCCCTTCCAATCAACCCTATTAATGTAGGTACCTACATGATGCATATACTATGGACCGGATGCAGATCCCGCGGCGGTGCGGGCTCCGCGCGACACGGCCTCTCGTTAGTTAGCACGGGCTCCACTTACTGAACTTCGCGTTGCGGCAAGGGCGTTGCGGGATTGATTTCGTTTTTGTTTTGTGCCCGAGCTATCAAGTAGATATCAAGTTACGCCGAGAAGGCATCCTCCATCAGTTTAACAAGGTAAACACAGTTTACCTATTTACACGAGGTATCGAGGGTATTTGACAGCCGCAACCTACCTCCTTGAACTATTCAAGGACAAATAGGAGAGTAATACGATATAGCGCATTAGGCATTTTAGTACCAAAATCTTTGCTGTTTGAGAGCAAGACAATATGTGTCAACTGCCCCTCTCATTAATATGAGCAAAAATAAGGTCCTCATTAACATTCTTGTTCCGTTCCTCGTTATATCATATCGTATACGTCTAATTAAACCAAAGCCACCCATTTTGTTGCCCGTGAGATTACCTCGTAGAAGAGACCGCCTAACCCGATTTCCCTTCCCCAGGTATCTCGAAGAATTGAAAGATGTAACAAATCGTGAGATAATGGATTGTTCGTAAAAGAAAAGGACAGGAAGAGAAAAAAAGAGAGAAAAAAAAAAGGAGAAGACCAACACACCGTGGGTTTGGCCCTAACACCATGCCGAAATCCCGACCTTGACATTAAGCACATCAGGCAGTATCAATGCGCCATACACCCCGAGATTTGTCTATATACCGATTCATCTGGGACGACAATTCAATCGAATCTTGGGAAGTTTACTGTTGCCCCATAACGGGGATGGGCAGTGGAAGGCCAACGTTACCACCGTTACCTCCGCCACCGGCATTCTTCTTCTTTTCTTTTTTTGCCCATCGTAGGCCGCAAGCATTGCAAAGGGTCTTGGGGCCTTGGGGCCCTTTTCTCCATTCAGGAGAATCAAGTGTTCCTAGAATCAGGTCAGCGTATAAAATAGGGGCTAGTTGGTGTAATTTATGTCACATACCGCAGTCGGTGCACACATATTCTTCTGCAACCTTGAGCTTCTTCTTCTTTTCTCCTGTTCTAGGGTCCCTATCGATGGGTATGGCAATGCCGACATCACCTTTAATCAGTGTTGGACTGGAATTCCCTGTAGTGATGCCGCGACTCCGCTCTCCTTCGACGTATCGCAAACCGGTCAACATTTCAATCGTGTCGGTGTGCGATGCGCCTTCGTATCTTGCCATCTTGTCTCTGATGGAGTCTGGCCGACTACCCGCTGTCACACCCTCGAGGTTCTCCCTCGTTAATGCGATATTCAGTGCTGAAGGTCTCTCTGGAGGCGGCATAGCTTGCGAGTCTACACTTGTTTGATTGAATATAGCAGGGCCTTGAGAAGACGTCACAATCGTATCCTCTGAAGCGGCAATATCCGATCGACCCTCTTGACTGGCAAACCAGCTTTGTTGTGATGCTTCCTCATCTTCCTCCTCCCTTCGAAGCTCTGCGATTCGGCGCCTTAATCTCTCATTCTCGATTTTGTGTTCTAAAAACGAGTCAAGTAAGGATGCGTTTTTGGTCGGATACGGCCGTGACATCATAAACACAGCTTGACAAAACGGCGACTGGTTTTCTGGGTTAGGCGCGAACTTGGCCGCAGCAATATGGGCGTGCCCGACGGACTCGAATATGGCATAATTTCCGTCTTTCTTCTTTAGACGGTAGAACATACGCAAGGGGTTCCCGGTAGCTATGGATTCGTTCAATTCAGAGGTAAAGGTCCCCACATCGTCAAGATGAATTAGTTCCTTTACAAATTTATCGACGAGTTCCCCGGCCTCGTAACCTGTCAGGGAGAAAACGCTGGGGGAAGCATATCTGATTCGTCCATGGGCATCTAATATCTGTAGAAAGTCTTTGAGCTCCTCAACGACCTTAGCAGGCCAATTCCTCCTCTTGGTGAATTCGGTTAGGGTACTCCCCCCCTGTAGGACAGGCGCGGGGGCAGGAAAGCTCGGGGTGATCCCTGCGGATGGCAGGGGAACTGGGCTGTCGCCAGAATTTGGTGCAAAATGCGCAGCATCATTTGGGACGCGCACAGCTTGTGGATTTGCGTTTCCCGAAACTGGAGGGAATGGTGGGGGTGGAGGAGGGGCAGTAGCCATATCGTTGAGGCCATCTAGATGCATTGGCAAGCCATCGAAATGTGTGAACATGGAGTTGTCGTAGAGGGACATCATGTCGTTGTGGCCGTTGGCTGCCATCTATTGCGAAGCATATAATTAGCCCGAAAGAAGCTCGAGTTATGGAACCAGTATACCAGTAGACTAGTGATATTTTCGCGGTTGAAATATCTAGGAGCACATTGCCATTAGTACTTACCGGATTCATTGTTGTGGGCGTGCTAAAGTCAAACATGTGATTGGGATTTGGTCCATGGTCCATGATGATGGTAGTGGTTTAAGATGACGGCGTCGGCGGTTATTTGAACTTGAATTGTATGGGTAATTAAATGCGACGTAGTGAAAATGGTAGCGATAGTGGTAGTGGCAGTGGTAGTGGTTATGATTCTTGCTGGTGAATGGAGAGCGCTCGGGTCTCATCAACGAGAGCATCTGGATCAACCAAACCCAACCCGAACAACGAATGAACGGATTCGATTAAACAGTTTAAAGGATTTACCTAATCTGTGTGAAAAGGATGTGTGAAGAAAGATCAGATAGAAGAAAGACTGAAGAAGTAAATGTGAATGTTGATGTGAATGAATTCACAAGGTTTCTGTATTTCAGTATTTCAGTATTTCAATATACCACAGCTACCTAGTACCTACAGAGCTAGTAGATACCTATTAGTAACAGACCAATGACGATATAATATGATATGATATGCTATGAGGAGCTTGGAATAGCTTAGAAGAGGTCCACGGTCTTAATGGGTGGATAAAGAATTGATAAAAAGGGGCAGGGCATATCGAAGATTGAAGGGAAGCGGGATGGGATTTCTACTTTCTCCATTAACAAAACGGATTGCCGTGTGACGTGAATTTGGTACTATCAATGTACGAAGTACTACCTACTAATACATAGATATTATGTAGGTAGGTATGTACCTAGGCAGGTACAATACATACAATAGCACTCTTTCCATATCCACTTACAATACGTCAGAATCTAAGTGCGATCTGGGAAGGAGGTTACGGCCGGGGCGATCATTCGTTTCTTTCATTCACTGGCAACATTGAACGGCCTACCCTTAAGGATACTTACATAACTATACACAAATGCATAATAATACATAATTCAGTCTACTACATATATGTATTTCTTCTTAGTACGTACATATGCAAGTACTACATCACATAGATATTATCTACATCTATTTTAATGTTTCATGTTAGGTTTGAATGTTTTAAAGTTCGGGGCAGTTAGAAGCGTTTAACTAAAGCTGATGTCTCTCTAAACAATCTTCTATCATGTTTAATCGGGTAATGTATGCAACTAAGCACTATGCAGTGCCTAGTACCTAATTATAATGAAACAAACGGCACCAAAATGGCGGATCTAGATAGATATCGACCCCAACTGCCTTAGGGCCTAGGCAACTCGAAGGTGCCTAGAGTGCCTAGAACTCTATTTGCAGGTACAATACATGTAGTTATGTACATCCAGTTTTGTATTCCAGTTGTCATACGGTTACTCCAGGCAGGCACTACAGTTAACAGTGAAGCGCGTTCCCCTCTAGATTTAAGATTTATTGGATATCACGACGCGTTTATCTACAAACTAACTATGTACTACCCACCTACACTAGGTCAACGGTAGCATATGAGGATTCAATCTTGAAAGAAACATTATATCTGATTAATTACCTACCAAACCAAATAAGATGTACAATTACTAAAGAAGCACACCACACTCATTGCAGTTCAACATTATCTATTGCGCGAACACTATACTACCTAGCCCTGGAGGTAATACCCTTCGTATTATGAGTCGATTAGGTTCCATCTTGGGATTCGAGGGACTATTCTGTCACCATGTCTAAGATAGACAAGCTATCCATCTCAGGAGTACGCTCCTTCAGTCATCTCACCCGCGAGACTATACAGTTTCATACTCCTCTAACCCTAATAGTCGGTTATAATGGTTCCGGGAAAACAACTATAATCGAGTGTCTTAAATATGCCACCACCGGCGAGCTACCTCCCAACAGCAAAGGAGGTGCCTTTATCCACGATCCCAAATTATGCGGGGAGCGAGAGGTCTTGGCTCAAGTCAAGCTCAAGTTCACGATTCCACCCGAAACAGCCTACGTTGTCACCCGTAGCCTACAGCTTACCGTAAAGAAATCCACCAGGTCTCAGAAAACCCTCGAGGGTACCCTACTCACCGACTATGGCGGCGAAAAGAGCTCGACGTCGTCCAAAGTCATCGATCTCGACACTGCTGTCCCCAGAGCTCTCGGTGTTGCTCCAGCTATCCTTGACTCTGTCATATTCTGTCACCAGGACGAGTCGTTATGGCCCATGAGCGAGCCTTCGGCCCTGAAAAAGCGATTCGACGAGATCTTCGAGGCCATGAAGTATACCAAAGCAATTGAAAATATCAAGTTGCTACGAAAGAGGCAAGGAGAGCAGCTGCAAAACCTAAAGTTGCTTGAGGGCCAAGAAAAGATTAACAAGGAGAAGGCTGATAAGTGCAGGAAGCTATCGGAAGAGTTGCATGCTGAGATTGATGATTTACGAGAGCAGTGCGAAAAGGTGGAAGAGGAGATGAGTACGGCTGAACAAAACGCTTTGGAGCTGCACAAACAGGCCAATAGTTTCCTAAGCATCGTCGACAATCTGAAGAGCAAGAAGCGAGAACTTAGTTATCTTGAGCAAAAGTTGGAAGAGACAGGGTCCAGGATGGATGAAATGAATGAGCCTGACGAGTCGCTGCAAAACACCCTGGCGCAGTACGAGGAGCGAGTCGCTCGACATGAAAAGGAGCACAAGGAGAACGTCAAACAATATAGCCAGTATCAGAAGGAGTTATCCAAGTCACGCGATAACATGTCAGAAAAATTGGCAGAACAGGGCATGCACAAATCCGACGAGGCAAAATATGAACGTCAGCTTGCCTCGCGCGTTGACCACATCCACCAAGCAGCCCAGTTGCATAGCATTCGTGGTTTCGACGGAGACATGGATGATCGCAAAGTCCAGGCGTTCCAGGAACGAATTCAGAAATTGCTAGCAGACAAGAAGCGAGAGCTCGAACACTTGCAATCGGAGAATGCTAGAGAGTTAGATAATAAAACAGCCGTGATCTCTGAGCTGGAAGGTCAGAAATCTCGTCATACGCATAATCGCATTTATGCAAGGCAAGCGATCACCAAAATCGAGAAGACAATCGCAAGTTTGCAGAACGCTCTCAATTCAGTAGAAGTTGACGAAGGCAGCAAAGCGCTGCTTGACTCCTCCTTCAAGGATGTGGAGGAACGCCTTGGCCAGGCTTCCCAGGAGCTGCAGGACGCAGGCTTCGATACAAAACTACAGCAGGAAGAGAGTAAACTAGAACAACTCGAGTCCGAAAACAGTAGACTTAGTCGCGAGCTTGTAGAGTCTACCAGGTTACTTTCCGACCGAGCACAACTAGATGTTCGCAAAACGGAGTTATCTGAGAAGAAGCGAAAGCTGGACACACTAACCAGCACGTGGAAAGATAAAATTTCTGTCATGGTCGGCAGTTCGTGGGAACCATCAACAGTTGATCGCGAGTTCCAGAAGGCGCTACAGGTAAAAACTCAAGCCTACAACGAGGCAGCCCGAAAGCGTGATGATACTGTCCA
Organism: Hypoxylon fragiforme; assembly: GCF_022984875.1. Lineage (NCBI taxonomy): Eukaryota > Fungi > Ascomycota > Sordariomycetes > Xylariales > Hypoxylaceae > Hypoxylon > Hypoxylon fragiforme. The sequence continues at coordinate 189,460 of NW_026054764.1, forward strand.
GCAACTCAAGCAGGTACAATACACGCTTTCGAGTTTCCAAACAAAGGCCAAACAGCGAAACGAAGAGATAGAACGATGCAAATCAGCAGTGCTCAAGGCGCTCGAGGCAGTGGAGACACCCGAACCAACTGTAGATAAGTTGTCTCAGGAAATCGAAACGTTGGAGGACGAAATCCTCACATTAGAAAAAGACATGACTCTCTTCGATCATTTGAAGGAGTATTACTTGGATTGCCAGAAAATACTTAACAAACACAACCGATGCAATCTCTGCGATCGCACGTTCCCTGACACTGGCGACAAGTCAAGAATAGTTCGAAAAATAAAGAATGCACTTGAGGATACCAGGAAAGAAGAGATGCAGATCGAATTAACCGAGCTTGAAAAACGGCTGGGGACACTAAGAGCAGTTCGCCCTCAATGCGATCTTTACACTAGACTCCTATCAGAAAAGGGGGTGGGGGATAGAGAAATCCGAACGGTCCAGGAAAAAGTAGAGAGCATGGTGCAGCTCATTGAAGAGATGGACGAGGTCGTCCGAGGTAAACAAGAAGAAAAGCAAGACCTCGAGTCGATGAGCAAAACGGTTCTTAACATCTCCCAAGTCAACAAGGAGATTGGGGAAGCTGATGCTCAAGTTGAGAGAATCATATCTCAGCAACAATCAAGCGGCACAGTCCGAAGCACACAAGAGATCCACGAACTCCAGGACAGATGTACTGAGCAGATGAAAGCAATCAAGAATGGCATTTCCAAATTGTCGAGTGAGAGGCAACGCTTGCGAGACTTGATAAATTCGTTAGAGCTAGAGCGAAGTCGATTAAGTAACAGTATTAGTAACGCTGCTCGGCAACTTGAGAGGAAGAAAAGCTTCCAAGACCAAATCCAGGCTCAGAAGGACGACATGAGCAAGCAGAAAGAAGCGATCCAGGAAGCGGACAGGGAATTGGGGTTAGTTGAGCCAGAGATCGCTAAAGCGAAAGCTATCAGAGAAGATACTCTACAGCGAGGACGTGCCAAAGAAAAGAAGGCTGCCGAAGAGCGAGATGGGCTTGCAGCTTCGGTGAATGAGCTGAAGTTAATCAACAACGATATACAGGCATATCTGGATCGCGGTGGACCGTCACTGCTCGCCGCCAACGAGCGAGCGATCCAGTCCCTGGATACAGCCATCAAAAATATCGAAAAAGATATGAATGACCTAACTGCGCGTACCAACAAGATCAAAGAAGAAATTGACAATAGCGAAGGGAGAAAGAAGAATATCATGGATAATCTGACCTACCGCAAGACTCTCCGAGAAGTGAATCAGTTCAAGCGAGAGATTGAGGAGCTCGAGTCTCGTAATGCAAACGAAGATTACGAACGACTTGATCACGAAGCAAAAGAATGGGAATCGCGTCGACATAGACTGAATGCAGAGAAGGGTGTTATGATGGGTACGATGAGAACAAAGGACAACACACTCGCACGCCTCCTTGTCGAGTGGGAGACCGACTATGAAGATGCAGCTAGGAAGTATCGCGAGACACACATCAAAGTCGAGACCACTAAGGCAGCGATTGAGGACCTAGGAAAGTATGGCACAGCACTCAGCAATGCCATCATGCGATATCATGCCCTCAAAATGGAAGAAGTGAATCGGATCGCAGGAGAGCTATGGCAGGGAACATACCAGGGCACAGACATCGATACAATCCTAATCAAGTCAGATACTGAGGTGTCGGGGCGCAGTACATACAACTACCGCGTGTGCATGGTGAAGCAAGACACAGAGATGGACATGCGCGGCCGGTGCTCAGCCGGACAAAAAGTGCTGGCCAGTATCATCATCCGGCTGGCCCTCGCCGAGTCGTTTGGCGTCGGGTGCGGGCTCATCGCCCTCGACGAGCCCACCACAAATCTTGACCGCGACAACATCCGGTCGCTAGCCGAAAGTCTCCACTCCATTATCAACGCCCGCAAGGCCCAAGCCAATTTCCAACTCATCGTCATCACCCACGACGAGGAGTTCCTGCGTCATATGCGCTGCTCAGATTTCTGCGACCATTTCTACCGTGTCAAGAGAAATGACCGCCAAACTAGCATTATCGAGCGCGAGAATATATCGACGGTTGTTTAAATGAGGGTGGGAAGTGCTGGTTATTTGTAGTTTAAAGAGGTATTCTCCGATACCTTGGTCTGAGAGGAATATATGTGGTGTACAGTGATAGGTACTAGGTAGGCGCCCTACTATACCTATTTTTGCTTCACTTCCAAGGTTTGCTTCAACTCAAAGGCTCTACATATAGGGGTTTCTCCCCCTGCTGCCTTTGCTGGAGTTATTCGAGGAAAAATGGAAAGTGATGGATCTTAGAATGGGCTCGACGAATGGATGCTGATGTAATAACTCTGTACGAAGTAAGCCGCGGTACTTGGCTGGGACTTGTTATGAGCTCCTCTGCAGGTAGGTAGGTTGTAGGTGTGCATCTACTGCTCAATCTGCATACACTCACTCAGGGGAAATGATATATAGGTACCTAGGTTCACATAATGATCATGATGAGGTATAAATATATACCTACCTACCTAGCGTATAATCGCCCAGATATACACGATGCTTCTTCGTACGTGATATACGACCGTTTAACGCCTACTTGCCTAATAGACCAACCGGCAACCACATACCTAGGCTACCTAGGTAGGTAGCTAGCTATGTAAGTTTAAGTCAGAGAGAAGGAAAAGTGGAAAAAAGGAGAACTGTTTGGTCATAATGCCATACATAGTCATTCATACCAACTATCCTATTAACATAACACAACACCGTACAGTAAGGAGTAAAAGGATAAAACCCTTCCGCATTCTCAAGATAGGTAGAAGAAGAAAAGAAAAAAACTCCCTCTTTCTGTCCTCTCTTGTCTCCCATGTGTTTTGTCTGTCTGTCTGCCTGTCTGCCTTCCTGCCTTCCTGTCTGCTTGTATTTTTGGTAGCCTGTGTATATCAAATACAGAGAATCACGGACCCATTGTGATTACGAAGGGATAGGGATGAGAATGGGTTGTATATGTATACGCAAATCCACCCGTGCCGTTGCTCCGGAAGGAGTCGATGCAAGCTAGAAGATCCTCTTGATTCATATCAGATTTCTTCTCTTTGTTCCTCGAATTGGCTCCACACCCACCCTCCTCGCCCTTTACTCCTCCTTCCATCTCATCTCGACCGACCCAACCCAACCGTCTTCCGCAAGGTTCGAGGTCTTTGTTGGTTGCTATTGCTCCTTTCCTTCGCCTTCGCCTTCCGCGGACGCGTCCACGTCCATCCCCTCAGCTCCTGTTGTCGACGCAGCGCCCGAATCTTCCTTGCGTTTCTTGCTTGCGCCCTCGGCCCCCAGGTCGTCTGCCGCTTCGCGCTTCGGGGTAGACCCGCGTTCCGAGGGTCGTTCAGATCCGGGCTCGATATCCATCTTGTCGCCGGATTCGGCGTCCGGCTTCGGAGGGCTTTTACTGCTTCCGCGACCCCCTGCTGCCTTCCTGCCGACAGCCGCCTCAACATCGATGCCCTGCATCTCATAGCCGTTGGGGCCGGTAGATGTGCCGGTGTTACTCGGGCCACCGCCGCTAGGTTGTGGGCCCATGTCCTCGGGGCCGATCTCCTCAGGCCCACGAGCGTGCGGCATCTCTTCGTCGGTACCGGTTACCGAGCCTACGGGGGCATCTGCGTCCACCGGTGTTGCTGCTGTCGTGTTTGCGTGAGCATTGGCATGGCTCGCAGCAATATCTGCGGCGGACGGAGGGGAGTGGGACTTCCTCTCCAACTCGGGTGAAGAAGATGGCGGTGTCGCCGAAGCCGCTGCCGCCGAAGTAGGGGGCGATTCTGAGCTAGAGGCAGACGCGGAAGCTCGTCGATGGACTTGGGCGTGCGGGTTGGCGCTGTGTACATGGTGGCTTGGCACGAGCTGGCTAACGGGGACAACGCCAGCACGCTGCTCCTGCCTAAGAAGTTCACCTTGTGTCACTCCTATCCCCCGTGCGCCCATCGAGGGGATGCCGTTGACCGATACCGATACCGTCTCGATACTACCCACACCGTTAGGACCGTCAATAGTCTCGGTGCTTTCGGTACGCACTTCGCCCTCGAGGTCGCTACCCATTCCTGCGCTGATGGCCCCGTTATTTTGAGCTCCGCTGTTACCGCTGCTGCCACCACCATTCGGGCTTCCACGCCCCGGCGTTCCAAGTGATGATTGTGAAGGTCCACCAATTCCATGGTGGTTAGGTTGGAGCCAGGGAATGGGAGTTAGGAGGGCTCCGCCGAGGGCCTCATCACTTCCTGGCGTAGCCCAAGGCGAAGGCGCAGCCAAGGCATCTGAGATTCCATTGGAGAGTAGCGAGGCGGCCTGTACATCTGGTACTGCCGGAGGCAAGGGGTATGTGTTGAGGCCAGAAGTAACATGCACAACTCTGTCTAAAGCATGCAGATATGGAGGTAGAGTCCGGTAATGCTGCTTTGGTGCTAGGACAAGCTCGGATAAGCGTTGCAATGTATGCGGCGGGTACTTGGGGAATATAGATATCAAAGTAGACGTGATCTCGGCGAGCATAGAAGTAATTTGTGGCGGTAAGGTGCCAGGCGGAAGGGCTGTTGCAGCAAAGGAGGTCGGCGTAGAGGTAGGGGGTAGGTTCATCTGCGACGTGATAGGTGCATTTTCTTTGTTAGTGTCTTGCGAAGACGAAGATATTGAGCTTTCTGGTTCTATAGGTGACGAGGGCAAGGGAGATAAAAAGCTCTCCGTCGGCTCCGTGTCGGTTCGAGTTATCGGAGGAATAGACGACGGGATAGTGGGGACCATCGGGGATGATAGCCGCGGGATAGGGAATTCATGGCGTGTTATCTGTTTTTGTTCTCTCGATATTAGAACATGTATCTTGCCTCCATCTCTGCCTCTGTCTGTTTCTGCCTGAATTGTAGAAGTACCAACCTTTTCTATGCGGGATACTATTCGAGGTAATAATACTGGCCAAACAGCACTGTAGTAATGGTTAGAGATAACAATAACGATGACAATAATAGTGATGGCATAGTGTGATGGTGATGATTATAGCGATGATGATAATGATGGAGCTCGGAAAGGGATGGGTGCATTGGAATTGGAGCCTCTTACTAGTCAATAAGCCCGCCATTTGCGACGGAGCGCAGAATATCTTCCTCTTCGATTTCCATCATATTGGTACTTTTTCTAAGAACAACAGGTTAGATAAAATGGCGGGCGCAAGAAAGTGACGATGCAAGCGATCGCGTGTCGCTTGGACTTTTTTTTTTTGACGTAAGCAGCATAGGTAAAGTTCAAAGTTGCGCTCAGGCGCGTTTTCTTTTTTTGGCCAGGTAGGTAACTATTAGTTACCGTAACTACTGAGCAATGAGCACTAAAAAGCAATTGTATGGAGCACTCAGTGTTCTAGAGTCTAAAATTTAGACTCTAAATAACTATGTACATATGTACATAGAAGTGGTACGGGCTCTACTGCTTACATGCATCTTACATGTGTTGTTGAGGCTGAAATAAATGGATATTCATTTAGTTACATACTAATATACTATGTCAACTGGTATGCATATGTTACTATTTTTATGGGCAATCCTTCTCAGCTAAACCTCAAGTGTGTACCATAGGTACTCCTAGTACCCATATTCCATCTGCAAGGTGACGTCCAAAAAGGTCAGATCAATACGATTTGAACATATGTACCTACATAGTATGCATGCAAGTCAACCAGGCAGCCAGGATACATAGCTATTTCTACATCAATGATGCTTTTCTACTTTTCCCCGGCATGATACATACTACTAGTAGTAGGAAGGTGGCATAATAGGTAGTGCTATAAAAGCATAACTACCTACTCGGTACATATATATGTAGGTATCCAGGGCAGTATTCTACTTCGGGATTCCTTCTCTACGGCGTAGTAGAGTAAGGTTAGTAGAGTCTATGTATGTACCCTGTCAGCCTACCTGCCTAGGATAGTACATAGTTACATTGCATTGGCCAGTTTCAACAAAATTCAAGACTGTTTCGTTTCAGGTTTTCTCCCCCTTCCTCCCTTATGTAGGTACTATGTAACTATGCAAGCAGTATCCGAGAACATGAGAACTTGAATATCTTGAATCAACATTGAAGTACATAACTACATATTATGTATCTACATCAAGTATGTAGGCACGTCTATCTAACAGCAATGCAATGCCACCCACACACGAGCCCATCTAGGCAACTCCAAGATACATAGTAGCTTAAATGCTGTTTAGTAACCTGTTCAACCTTCAGATCTAAAGTGGCTGAGCACTTTGTGTGTACATAGTAGATCTTGGCGCAAGCTTCGCCCTGTCCGCCTTCTCCGCTTATCTGCCTCACCTTTCCGGGATTATGTAGTCTCGAAGTGGAACACGGTACCTACCAGGTAGTTATTAGTAAAACTGTAAAAGTAGTCAACGGTACATCGCAACATTGAAAACTTCAACGCTCAATAACATCCCATAAGGCCATTCGCAGGGTTCAGGGGGGGGGGGGAAATATGGTGCAGTTTATATTGACATGTAGGTACCTAGCAGGTACGAAACAACTTATTATTACATATAATTGCACTCATGTCAGTTGTGAATTTGTTAGACCATTGAAGCTTCCATCAATGTTAGTATTTAATATTTAATATTCTTATTCCAAACTGAACTAACTCATACCAGATAAAAGGACTTCAGATGAAAGACTTTGACATAACATTGAAATCAAGATGATTAATAAAAGCGAAAATCGGGAGGAAACTATACTACCCTAACCTAGGTACATACTATGTATATACCTAGGTAGTTACCGCTTGAGCTTCAGCTTGACAGCTTCATATATTTGCTTGGCAGCTGTGCCTTTGAATACGTTGAACACTGAACATTGAATGTTACTGGTCACTAGCCTTACAGTACATACGTCAAGCCAAGATGTCGTTCACCATCACCATCACTGAAAGTACGAGGCATACACATAGGCATACCTAATCGGAAGCAACATCAATGATCAATGATTTTGTTCGGCCGACGGGGATGAGTTTCATGTAAAATATACAAATGTATGTGAAAAATTATTAATACAAAACAATCTCCTATTCAAAATATTAAAACAAACAAGAAGGAAAAGAAGGCTATTACTCTATCAAAAAACGTCGCATCAATACTTCGTATTAGGATAAGATGGGAGATGACGAAGCTAGATTGACCAGCAGAAATGAGGTGCTTTGTTGTGGTGGCTGTACCCGAAATACATCCCTAGTACGATAGAAAAGTCAATGGACTCGAATGGAGCCCTCCAAAAGTAGAACTCGCTAACACTAGAACAGTAAACTTAGTGTATGCACTAACAATAGTTACCGAGCAAGTCTTTCAGGGTTCTAGGGCTGCACTTGGCTGCGTCCCAGCGCATGGCTGAACCCCGTAAAAAATCCCCATTCCCAATGACAGCACAGCCCATTAAAGAATAGCCCCATTGAAATGCACCTTTTCATGATCCCCGAACCTCTTTCCCCGTTCTCCATCAGCAGACTTGAACATTTGATCTGCCTAACATTGAACCTTACAAGCATTCGAAAAAGACGAAAGACGCCAACCAAAAAAAAAAAAGGGACAAACTCAATTCCTAATTCTCGTTCCCTATTAAACAAAACAAAAAAAAAAGCAACTTTCACATTTTACCCATTTTACCCATTTTACTTGTATCATTCCTCTTATTCGTAAGAACAGCTTTTCCTTATTCATTAATCCTCATAATCCTCATAACCCTTCCTAAAAAAAAAAGCATTTTCTTTTTTTCCTTCTTCTTCTCTTCTTCTTTTGTGACATTACTACATTACTATCGGATTTAAAGCCTACCTACCTTACATATCTGTTTCCCTATTCGCAGACGCTAAAAAACGACCGATCCCTTTCCCTTTTCTCAGCACTGCTTTTTAGCCCGCGCGTCTTCAAGTCACTAATACGAGAAAGGACCCTTATCCCCTCTATTCTCTCTACTCTTGCCGCTTGCCGCTTGCTACGCCTAGCTACGCCCGTGACTTTTCCAACCATCGAATAACAAGGAACGAATTCCTGATAACTGCGACGGATGCAAGAAAAAAGGGATTGAATCATTCGCACGAATTATTCTATTCTAGGTCACATCTTCACATCTTCACATCTTCACACATAGACACAAAACATTTGATGGTAGCCAAGCACCTAGGCAACCAGTCAAACTAGTCTAGTTCGTCTGGCCAGAAGCCGAATAACCACCCCCTGCCTCATCCTCGTTACAGATCAAACCCATCAGCCTGTTTCAGCCGGCCCAACACGTCCAAACCTCTAAAAAGGACCTAGAGCCCAGGTCCCTTAAACCCAGGACCTACCACCTAGTACCTAGGACATTGGAACATTGGAACATTAACACCTCCAGACCCTCAGGCTTATGTACCTTTACCTACCCTACATACCTAAGGTAGTCAGCAACCATTAATTTTCGCCGGGTATCCATCCATCATCCAAACTATCTAACCTACCTTCCTGTTGCACATGCCCATACAGGATACATCGCGACATACATAACAAATAATTTGGTGTTGGCATCTTCTGGGAAGATTTCGTCCGACCCTTTTTTTATCAACGAAACATCGACACATCGACACATCGACGTCTGAACTCGAGTTCTTTGTTAACTCGGCAGTCACCCGCTTACGCCCAGCCCTTTCTCGCATCCCCGCCAGCTCATCATTCGTCCATTGCTCATTCGATTGATTAAATACTACCATAACCATAGTCACTGATCGCATCATAACATAAAGAGAGTAGCATAATCGCCCCAATAAGAGGTCTCTTCGTTTTCCTATCCGCTCTCGCTATTCGCCCGACTCCCCTCTTAAGGAGGAGTCCCAGCCATCAATCTGGCGTTCACTAGAGATTCTCGGACATTCCCAGTCGGGGACTCAGCAGGTTTCCGTCAAATACCTTCTAATACATCATTTAACTATCCACACGACAACAATAATAATAACAACATGTCCACGACCAAGACTAGCCGGGCTAGCAGCCTGGCGAAATCCACAGGCGAGATATTCACTAGGAAGTGGCCGCGCATGTTCTTCATTATCGCTCTTTTACAGGCCATCGTCTGTCTCACGTTCGAGTCGTAAGTTATCTGGTGTCGCCCCATTCCAGTCCAAAATCTAATCATGAATGTTTTAGGTACACCTTTGCTCAATTTCAAACCGGTCTCAGGCCTAGAGCAGAACAGAATTGGGGCGACTACAGCGATGATGCCGAATCCCAACTCAAAACCATACCAGTCTTTCTGGGTCTTTTCATCCTCGGCTTCCTTTACGACGTAGGATTGGTATGGGATGCATTACGTATGAAGAACACCATTCAGATCATTGGTCTTTGCATTGCGCAACTGGCTTTCCTCGTCTACAGCGCCCTCCAGATCGACCAGATTCAAGAAGCCATTCGGATTCTAAAGGGATTCGATGCTTTTTCAGACCACGACGTCTGGGAAGAGGTCAAAGGTGTCCTCATCGCTATCCCGGGTCTTATCGCGCTAGTCACTATCATGATGTGCTTCATGGCCTGGAAGCTTTACCAGGAGTTTGCTTGGGATATCTTGAAGCACATAGGAGCCGACTACAGGATGAAGAAGCGATTTCTACATTACCAGGTTGGTTTACGTCACGATGGTACCCCCTGAGCATAACTAATGCATTCTCTAGATCTATATTGCCCTTCTAAAATTCGATTTCTTCTTCTTTGTCGGCTTCACCATTCAGTTTCTCGTCGTTGTGGGTGGCAAGTCAAGCATGGAGCTTAGGCTAACTGCCGCCGCTGTTCCTATTACGATTATCATTCTCATTTGCGCTGCGATTTTTACCCGACGCGAATCGAAGATTGGCATGATCATTGTCATGGTTCTCTACCTCGGTGGTCTTTCTTACTTCATCTACAAGCTTGCCCGAATCTACGACGCCAGCCAGGTTCAGTACTACATGCCCGTTCGCAAATCACTGACGGCATTTGCCGTACTTACCATAATCCTCATCATTCTGACCATTATAAACGCGATGGTCTGTATGTTCAACTTCGGAGCTGGTCTCAAGAATCACCTCAACAGTGCTCGACAGGAAATCGACAAGGACCAGGCTAGTTATTCGATGAACGACGTCAAGCAGACCCAATTACCGAGCAGAATGACGATCGATTAGGGGCATAGCATATAAATGTATAGTGATACGATTAAACGACTTTCCTTTCAAGCATTTTTTTTCCAGATATCCAGCCCGATGCGGCTCCTGTCTCGTGGAATTGAGAAGGAATGGTTTTTTTTTTTTCCACGGACCTTTTTTTTATTATTATTTTCATATCTCCCGGCGTTCACTGGCGATCGAATCTAGGTGTAACAGCCCTTCGGCGGAGTTATAGGGAATAACATATTCAGCTTTCAGAAAAAAAAGCACCCAAAGTGTAGTATGCGTCGGACTTTGACTGGATTCTGGTTAACAACTCCTCCCCCGAGCTGGAAAGGGGGTGCCATTGGCAGCCAGTAATAAGTTGAAGTCAGGTTGTAAAGGTTACTAGCAAGGTAGTTGACGGGAGATAAATACATACCCTTATTGACATAACAGACGACCGGATTAGGATTGACTGGCTGGTTAATTCCATCATAGGCTTTGGTCAGCAAATCCTATAGAGAGAAGGATGGCTTGGTCAGGCTTATTGTTTATGTACTTACCTAGCTTACGTACCTAGGTAAGAAGGCATATTACAATGTGGTAGTCAGCCAGTTGGTATGAAGATTAAGATATCAATGGTTTATTTGTTTTACGATAGACATCAGTTACATCTCTCAAAAAGGGTGAACATTTTCCATTGGGAACCTTACGAGTTACCTACTTAATTATAAATGCACCCCCCCTACTCATTTAATAGTGCCTATGCAACGTACGTGCGTGTAAGACTACCTATGTGACCGGTTGGTGAGCGGCATCTAGATAAATCGTTTTTATCTTGAAAGAAGTCTGAGACGTCTATAGCTACCTGCTAGGTAGGGGGGGTGAGTGCAATGTGCATACCTAGGTACCTAGGTATGAAGGACAGGTTGCCGACCTACCCTAGGTAATTAATTTGTTGCGTCCAAGTTCTTGTACTTGTGGTGTAAGAGAGCTAGGTTACTAGATTGGGTAGGTATTGTACACAGGGAGGTAGGTAGGGAACTAGGTAACTGCCTCTCCATCGTCAACGTGGTTGCTTGCATCTATGTAGGTTAGGTACGTACATTGAATACCTACCTACCTACTTACCTACCTAGGTTAAGGTATCCTTACTACTCCATCCTAACCTAGTGATGTTACGTGATCAGCTGCGAACAAAACCTCCTGCTATATGCCTAGGTAGGTTAGGTAGGTATAGAATAATCATTTAGATCCTAGCCATCTGTGGGTACTGGTAGTGCTAGGTAGCAACCGTGTAGTGGTGGTAACATATAACAATACCTACGTAAGAGGCCATTTTTTCTAGAGAGCATATTGAATGAGAACAACTGTAAGCTACGGATGCATGTACATATGTATGTATGTACGTACGTTCCGCAAGAACACGAATGGTACCTACCTACTACATACCAGTATCTACTAAGTTAGGTAGATAGATATAATACAGTAGTCAATGAGTGTTGTTTGTGTAAGTAACGCCTTTCGACCCTGAAGCCAGCCATTACCGCCAGGATATTCCTCGTGCCAGTTCACTACCTTCCTTCCTGTACGCCGGAATAGAGAAACTCCATTCCCAGTTTCAATGAGTGAAGAAGAAAAGAAAGAAAGAACGCCACGCCAAGTATCCCGGATGAACGATAACCTCCCCCCTCCCGTCTCCGACGTTACAGAATGATCTCCTTTGCATCCTTAACAAGGCCCTCACTAGGACAGTAGGGACACTTGTACCGAGTTCCCTTGCATAGTTTCTGTAGACTCTCTCTTGCCAACACATGTCCACATGGTAGGATGACAGGTGGGTTGGTTTCCGTGGTCTGCTCCTTACTAACGGGGCAAACAAATATAGAGTGATACATCATGCTTCTAGGTAGTGGGGTCTCAAAAGCGAGTTCATTAGCTGTCGTCCATTCTGTCCCCTTTGCTTTGGTTTTGGTCGTGTATTTGACTAGTAGCGGCAAGGCTAGAGCTCCAGCTGTCGCCGCCACGTATAGCGGGGACTCAGCCGAGAGACCCAGTAGTGAGCAGAATTCCCGTGTGAAGGATGAGGCTACATCTTCAAATGCCGCGGATATGTCGAAGAGGGGGCCGTAGGGTGAGTCGGGAAGATTTTGAGAGTAGACCATGGCACAGCTGAGCTGCTGAATTTCACGTAGGTGCCGCTGCTGAAAACGGCCAAAGTTGTCTCTAGCGTATTGCAATGCGCCTTGGATGCCATTCTCCGATGTGTCGGGCAACCCGTTCACGCTGGAACCCTTGAACAGCCATATGAACTGAAGCTTACATAGCTCAAATTCCAGATTCGATCCCCGAGCCTCTAGCTCTACATGGTTTTCTCTGGCCCAGCAGATGGCGGGCAACAAGTTGTGTGATTTGATAGCTGAGAGAGTAGAGTACATGTCGGCGAAAGAAAATTGCAAGGCCTGTGATTGAAGAGCTGTCAGGTCGGAGGGAATATCGGCATCGGTTATGATAGTGTCTGCCGGTGTGGGTGACCGAGGTGAGATTTCGGGCTGTAATATCGATGCCGGTGGCTCGGTCTGTGATTGTGGGGATTGCGTAGCATCAGTCTGGGGTTGTGCTTCGTTGATAAACATAGAGGCAACGCCAAATTGACCCTCACGTAGGAGATGCATAGCGATGGCCCGATTTATAAGTGGCGACTGCGACTCCATGGGATCATGGTCGGTGGGGAGAGTGCCCATGGCTTTGGAGAAGGCACTTTTTAAGGACTTGTTGAACTCATTCCGAGCTCTGTATACGTGGTTTAGGTTGCTGTTTAGTCCGTCCAATTCTTCTTTGATAGGGTTCTGCAGCTTCGTGAGGGTCAGACTAGTAGTGTGAGGATCATTCGCTGGAAGGCGCTTTATTAGTACGATGCTCGACGATCATGAAGAGGTGAACAGAAGCAAAGCTCCCTTACCTGCTGCTACCCGGTCTCGGGCGGCGGTAAGACGGTCTATAATCTTATCGACATCTTGGACAGCATCTGAGAGCTTAGCTGATCTAGTCAGCTTCTCTAGGTCTTCCTGCAATTGCAAGAAGGCCATTTATGATCTATATAATATTTATGTTCTAGCCTAATAGACTCGATATGAAGGTTAGTGTTTGGTATGGTCGTTGCCGTGATTCTCGTAGCTAGCGTAGCTATCGTAGTCCGTCCTCGTCGTCGTGTTTTTGAACGGAAGTTCCTATAATTTCCCCACTACCTCAAAAGATACCCTCGACCCTCGATGTGGGTTGTAAGTTGTCGCAATGAAAAGCCGTCCGTCGGTACTCAGACTTATTAGATTACTTTTTGGTTATGTTCTTTTTCGGTTCGGGTATCGCCGTTACTGGGTTAATGAGAAGGTAGAGTAAGTATTGACGAGGAAGTGTCAAGTATTCGGGGTTATTGAGTTAAGAGCTTGGAGAGTTTTAGTTGTCGTCTTGCATCATCGGAGAAGGTCCTAAGTTTTAACTACATGTATTGTACATAGTAGGGTTCATGGATGGCCGATCTATTCATTCACTTATTCATTCCTCTGTGCATTGTGCAATGCATATCTGTACATGCAAATGCCGGTACCTATGTACATGTAGTTATTGTTGACCTTCAATGCCAGTTCAACGTTCAGAACATTTAAAGTTGGTGATATGTATGGCACTAGGATAAAATAGTACTAGTGTCATACTGATATATGTGTACTAGTAGTACTACGTATCTGTACTCTTTTAATGCATTTAATTATGAATGTTCAAGAACTTCAAGTCCTTTGATACATACATAACTAACTAATATTTGGTCCACTTGGCTTCGGCAATGACGCATGACCCCACTACAACCAGCAATCCCCTGGAGCTACCTAATCCCATTTCAGGGGTTTGTTCAGTGCACTTGGAGCTTCTTTAGCTTCTTTCAGCTTCTTGAGCCTGTACAATACAGGCAGGTTACATATTCCTACAGCCATCAATTGATCAAGAAATACTCAGTACCACCCGGATATCACCTGCATCTTCTCCGTCACATGCCAACTGGTTGATCTAGGAACACATCTCAACACTCATTGCAGTCCACGTTACCTCCACGACACCTTTGTCCACCCTCCCAGTCACCGCAGTTTCTTCCCTCTTGTTCGCATTGTTCGCCTCGTTAGCCTCGTTAGCCATGTCTTCGTTATCTAATCCCTGTACGCCATGAACTTGGGAGGAAAACTACAAAATCGAGGGTCAGTAGTGCAGCTATGTCGTTGCGACCGCTCGTATCCTCGAATGATCTTAAACTTCACCGAGACGACACACCCGCCCTTATGAAGCCTTCACCACAAAAGAACCTCTCCACGAACCAGTTGGATGGATCGGCCACTTCCTCCGACACAAGGCATACCACCCCTGCCCACACCCCTTCGCCTGCTCCTCAGCGCCGACATGTCATTATTCCTGATCCCGTAGCTTTTAGGTATGTAATGGGAGATGCGGAACTCGCATAGTATAGCCTAGTCCTCGCTACGACCTTCGCTAACATCTCCCATCCAAGATATCTAGAAGACGACTCCTGTGTCACCATCGTCGAACGAAGAAAGGAACTCCAAGGTTACGAATTATACCTAGTCGAACAATGGGCTTGCTCCCGGCAGTCCCCTACCCTTGTCATCGTCACATATACAGGAGATGAAAAGCATGTCGTCGTCGTCGGTGTATTGGCTGTCCCAGCCGATGAAAAGGCTTGGTCCCCCAAGTTGCGCCTCTATTTCAAAGCCATCCAGCAGTACCATGCCCGACCTAAGGAGACAAGCCTGGGAGAGCTGATGGTGACCAACCTGAGTGGCTTTCCATCAGCCTTGACTGTCATACTAGTACCCGACGGCGACATAAAGCAGCATCGGAAGGAATTTATCGTCAATGAGGATCTAAAGAGACTGGGGTGTTCTGGCCGATCTGGCATGACTTTGTCCGAACCTACTGGGGCCGCCAAGGCCAAATTCTATCAGCTGTACAAAACTACCGACAAGATTCCGTTTTCTGATGCCGTCATCGAGTTGGTCAAGATGTGCCAAGTAGCTCTTTTACTATTTGGAAAACTAGAGCAGGTCTATATCGACGGACTTCTATGCGACATGACCGAAACAGCCATCGGGGATTGGTGGACGGAGATTGGGGCAGAATACTACAATATAGAACCGACAGATGGCATATTGGGTCCAACGACTGTTGTTGCCTTACTTGGATTACTAATGGGTGCTCGGAACAGGCTCAGCTATTTCGGGGCACCGGTGCCTAAAGATGTCTTCGACATTGATGCCATAGAGCGCGGCATCTCGAATTTCCAGAAATATCAGAAGATGGAAAGGAATCGTCGATTGGATCGACAAACAATGCATAAGCTTCACACAGTAACTGCAAAAGCAGCTGCAGGCGACGTGTGGGGAGTACAGAAGGCTGTCAAATCGACTGTGAGTGAAATAGGTGGGAAACGTGGTGAGATCGTTCTCGGGATGGTTGGTGGACGCGACAAGGGAGGAATCGGGGACATCGAAACTCTGGATCTTGACAAGTTCATCAGCCTAGCCTCCGGAGGACGCGCGAAGTGGCTATGGCTTGGAAAGCCTAAACGTTCAACTGCCGATAATCACGAGAAGCCCATACCCGATATGAACAATATTCTGTTCGGCAAAGAAGATACGTCCAGCCAAGCCAAGAGGACACACTCAGCGCCTATAGAAGACGAAGCACGAGAGGATAACTCAGGTGTCTATTCTACCACTGCGCCTGGATCTGCGGTTAGTGTAGCAGACAGTCCAGGGGAGAAGGATGCCGTTCGGCGTGGCGTATTCAAAAGCGTTGCTCGAGATGCTCGCTCAGGTTTGGGGCGAATAAAAGATGCGATGTACAGTGGAGGCGGTCTACGAGGCCATGCTAGCCGGCCATCGAAGGACGAGTCATCGGAAACCACAGTGTCTGGGCCGCGGTATTCTTCTCTAACAGATTCCTCGGCAGGGATTGTAGCAACCCCAAGTCCTGCCCCAGGTCAGATTGGTAGGGCGTTCACCTGGAAGAACAAACCTGAAGAATATTCCAATGGCCTGAGGAGAGATAAAGGGATCGAATCTGCGCCTGCCTCTGTAAATTTGTTGGAATCCGAGAGCACACTCCCGAAGGAATCTCGATTATCACGTCATCTGAACGGGGATATCCGAAAGGCACCCAACGGTGAGATAAAGCCTGTATCCAACGCTACCGAAATGCGAAACGAAGTCACTGCGATGGTAGAATCTTCGGTAGCGGATTCGATTGTGGCAGAGAGCGATCTACAAGGGCCGTTCTTCGAGGCAGAACAACATTTTAGCACTGTCTTGTCCAGTTTGTCTAGACGGCATAGCATTGGGGTTTCACGGCCCCCGGAGCGCTCCTCTCCGAATGAAGCTCGGTGGGCTAGAAGGCTATCTTTTGGGGATGCCGAAGAAGCAGTTCTTCGATGGGAGGAGGTAACCGATCTTAGCCAGGATGAAGAACTAGACAGCATGGCAACAACAGACAAACACACTTACCTTACAGAGCTAGCAAGGAGCCTGTATGTGAATATCCTGGATGTTAAGCAGGGTATTGAACCATGGGTCGACACAAAGATTAGATCAATCGAAGAGCTCGACGACCACTACGCACAGCAACAAGAGGAGTTGCAACAACTTTATTACCAACGGACCGAAGCATACAAGAGGGCCAAGGAACACTCGCAGGAGACGATGGGGCAGCAAAGTGGACAAATTAGGGAAGCACTTAAGGAAGTGGAAATCCAGGCAGCCAAGCTGGAATACGAGATTAGCGCTCTCGTCTCCCGGGTCCAAGATGTCGAAGACGGAGTGTCACAATTCGAGATACAGGTAGATGACGTCGAACGGAGAGCCGACGAGCTGAAGGTGCAGCTGGAGACGGAGAGCTGGCTGCATTGGGCCGTACGGACTCTGACAGGCATTGGGACAGGTCCCAATATCACGAGGCCACGACGGCAACAGCAATAGCAAGCAGTAATGATTGTACTTGTTCGTTTACCTTTCTTCTCTTGTTTGACCCGACGTACAGCATATCCATTTTTATCTTCTTCTTTCTTTCTAATTTGTCTCTTCTTTTCCCCCCTCAGTTTTGGAGAATGGGCTTTCCATGGTTTCATTTTAGACCGCGGACTGCGGCTTGGAAAAGAAAAAAAAGGGGGCAGCGCATTAGCATTTGTATGGCGAAGCGAGCATTTGGAGTCTGGCGATTCATTATTTGTTCCTTATAAGTGTCACATGTATTTCTAGATACCCGGAACGGTGCAATATATTCATTCTGGTTTCGGTATTATTGATGTAATAACGTAAAGGTGTTTGTGTTTTTGTAAATAGTTGAAGCTGGATAGGTGCTACTACATATTGTAGGTAGCTACAGGAAGCTAGTATACGCGATATATCCATGTGGATAGTATTAACTGGTTTACTAAAAAAAGTTCAAACGTTGTTAATGCATGCATTGCATAAATGCCTACCATAGGTACTCAAGGTTAACCAGATGGCAGCAGCTGGTTGGAAGTGGACCTCGGCCTTAAAAGTAAAGTTGCATGTGCCGAGCTGGAAATCTCCGAGTTTATCCATGATCCATGGATCTTGTACCGGGCAAAGCTTGCCGGGGTAAGACATACATCAAATTATGGATTTACATCATGAAATGATACAATGATACAATGATACCTAGTTACCTAGTACATACCTAGTACACTATGATGTATGTACGTACATACTGCTTATCGCCACGTGATTTATGAGCTGATCGGACTTATCGGGCCAGCGCAGCGCAACGTAAAGTGGAAAAGCTGCTTTTGATTCTTGAATCATTCAACAATTTCCCCTTCATTATCCATTCCAATCTTTCTCAACCTTTTATTCACGAAACTCCGAAAAAACAAAAACAAAAATAAACAACTTACACAACCATCATAAACGCGATTTCTGTGTATTTGTTTGACATTCGGATACCCATTATAATCATCGCTGTGCCTTACTTCTATTCTACCTCGATATGAGCGCATCCTCTGTTACTGCCCGCAGGGCGGTGCTTATAAACCCCTTTGCTGGGAGGACCACTTCCCGAACTGGCCTTGCCTTTACTTCTGCCTATTTAGGACGACAAAGCCAATTTCCCTTAGATCTCACCGCGCGAGCCCTCTTGATCCCCATTCGAAGCATAACGACCGAAAGGCATACGACTGGCCCCCCTAATGGCCCGCCCCCTGGTTTCAACGCAGAGCAGGCTAAGAAGCCGCTCCCTAAGACAGAGACGACTGCGGCAGGCAAGAAAGCAGCTGAGGCCAAAGCAAGGAAGGCTGGGGACTCAGGAGCCGCAAAAGCAACGAGTTCGTCCACCGGTGAGACCAATGCCGGAGCCAAGTCCTTGACCGAATTGGCCGCGAAGAAGGAAACGGGGGTAGAAAGTGCAGAAGGGAAACAGGAGAAGAAATTAACTCTTGTGCAAAAGATAAAGCATGAGGTCCAGCATTACTGGGACGGCACGAAACTGTTGGCGACAGAAGTCAGGATCAGCAGCAAACTCGCCCTCAAGATGGCCGCCGGCTACGAACTTACCCGAAGAGAGAATAGGCAACTTCAACGGACAGTCCAGGATCTTGGCCGTTTAGTACCCTTCTCTGTCTTCATTATCGTTCCCTTTGCCGAAGCGCTCCTGCCCATCGCCCTCAAGCTGTTCCCCAACCTATTACCGAGCACCTATGAAGGCCAGCAAACAAAGGACAAAAAAGCCGCGACGCTACGCGCAACCCGTAAGGAGGTTAGCTACTTCCTTCGCGACACTATGAAGGAGACCGGACTACCTCTGTCTCCTACCACTACACAAAAGGAGGAGTTCGTCACATTCTTCCGAAAATTACGAGCTACCGGGGAGCAACCCAGTGCCGACGATGTCATCAAGGTCTGCAAGGCTTTCAAGGATGATGTAACCCTCGACAATCTGTCAAGACCACAATTGGTGTCCATGTGCCGATACTTGAACTTAAACACGTTCGGCACGGATATCATGCTCCGATACCAGATTCGTCACAGAATGCGACAGATCAAGAGAGATGACAAGGCGATCAGCTTTGAAGGTGTTGACAGCCTCAACGTTTCTGAGCTGCAGACAGCGTGTGCTAGCCGAGGTATCAAGTCTCACACGGTGTCGCCTGCTAGGCTACGGGAGGACCTTCAGTCTTGGTTGGATCTGCGGTTGAAGCACGGCGTTCCATCTACGCTTCTCGTGCTCAGCAACGCTTACATGTATGGGCAGAAGACGGAAGAGGGTAGCTTTGACAGCCAGATCGAGGCGTTGACTGGTGTGCTATCGTCTATTCCGGAGGAACTCTACCACGAGATTGAACTTGAGGTACACAATGCGGAAGGCGCGGCGACTAACAAGCAACGACTTGAGGTGCTCAAGGAGCAGCAAGAGCTCATCGATGAGGAGAATGAGCAGAACCAAGAGAACGAGGACACTGGCCTCGCCACGCCCAAGGACGTGGAAGACATCGACGAGAAGGATGACAGGGCACTAGCTGCCGGGGAACAAGGCCTCGAGAAAGAGGTAGTAAACGAGGCGGCTGGCGCCGAAGCTGCGATGGCTCAAGCCAAGGACGCGCAGCAGGAACAACAGGTACAGCAGAGGAAGGTAGAAGAAGAGACGAAGAAATAGAATACGGGCGTCAAGCAGTTATAGAATTAAGGGTAAATCCAACGAAGAGTGTATGAACTTTTGAGCATTTCTTTTATTTTTGTTTTTATTAAAAAAAGAAAAACACGGCTAAAAGTAAAACTTGAACCAATCCCCAAACCGCATCCGCTTTCTCCTTTGTTCTAGATACAATAGCTAGATGTTATAGGGTAGTTCATGTATTATGGACAGGAAGGCAAATAGACGGCGGGATGTCTCTTCTTCTGCTACCTACTCGGCTCAGCTAGTGTATCAACTCACTTCTGTTACTATTACCAAGTCGACTGCTGCGACTTATTCACCACTTACAAGCAAGCAAGCAAACGAAGCAAAAACAAATCAAAAAAAATGGGAAAGAAAAGGGGCATCCAAAACCCCCCCGATAGGGAGTAGAGAAAAGGGGGCACAACGGCGGCGGGGAAACGGGGAAACGCGGAATGGAGGTATTACATTGGTATGTACATAGGAGTATGAGAACGGGGTCTATGAGGCGGGGAGTAAAGGGTTGGTTGGTTGGCTGGCTGGTGGGTTGGTACACGTCACGTATTGCTTATGTATACATACTATGCATACACCTACGTACAACATAACTAGAAACAGAACAGAACAGAACAGAACAGAACACACGATGGAGGAGTACGGTGTTGTCGTTGAGGGTGAGGGTGAGGGTGAGGGCTCAGGGGAAAAGCGGGACATAATTGCGAATTGAGATTCGGGACTGTGTTTGCAAATAGAACTACATGTACATATGTAGACTACCGAGTTTACTTATTGATTTTTTATTGATTTTTATTACGAAGTTATAATACTCTTCCTTCCATATTCTTCGTGACGCACGACGGCGCTCGGGTTTACAATGCCCTCCCCTCCTATGTAGGTAGGCAGAGGTAGGAACTTGTGAGTTCTCTTTCTCTTCGATTATCAATATTACATACAACCGAGAACCAAAGCTTGGGATTGCGGGACTTTGGGCGACGTTTTTTTTTTTTTCCTTTTTTTCTTTTTTTTTTGCCTCTTTTCTTCTTCGCCTTTTCTCTTCTCTTCTTCTTCTTCGGGGCGTCCTTCGACTATTTTAGACGAGGAGTTGGTTGGAAAAGGCTTGATGGCCCTTTCAAGCGTTTTGTGTCTTTTAATACACTAATACCCATCTAGGGCTAGGCTACCTACTTAGCAACGCTAGTGAGTAAGCAGGTAGGTTGGTAGTCCCGTGGATGTTATTATTAGGACGGCTAGGCAGCTAGTTAATGAGTAGTAATAAGTAGAGTATTGAAGGGAAGGGAATAGAAGAAAAATAAAATCTTCCTTGGAGTGTTAGAGTGGGGAGGAGGGGATGGGATGGGATGGGATGGGATGGATGGGGCTTCGCGGTGAAGGCGAGTGTGTGGATATGAACTAAATACATAACTAGGTAGTTAACTAGGTAGTTAACTAATTAGTTAGTTAATAGTTACTTGGAACTTGGAAGTTCATATGGACTGACGGGTGGATGCATGTAGCAAATATGGGGTAAATTACTAGGCAATTATGCGATGAGAGAAAGCTTTCAATGTTAATTTTCGATGTTTAAATTTGAGTAGTAAATAACTAGTTACATAAGGTGCTATGTAGCATTGTAGCTAAGCCTCACGCTTACTCAGTACGGGGTATTTTTATCTCAAGTTCGTTATGCGGGTAGGGTTTTAACATTATGTAGGTGTTCAGCTCAGCCTCATGATATCCGGGGTCTGGCTTGGCTTGCTTGGCGCAGGGGGTTCAACTTGAAGTTAGTTACAGTGTTAGTAGTTTAGTTATGAGATGGAACTAACTAGCCCCGTGTAACAAGATATGTAGGTGTAGGTATGTTACCTGCCCTGTAGGACCAGTGTAGGTTACTTTGTTACCTGCTCAAGCAAGTCTCAAGGCTCGAGGCTCAAGGGGTAATTATAGTAAGGAATAAGGAATTAAAGAATTAAGGAACTAATAAGGAATTAAGGAATTGCCTTGGACGTCGATCAATATCGTCGTCAACCAAACACCCCCCCCCTTAAAGCCCCTCCTCCTAACCCTTCCCTCATCTTTCCCCCAGTTGCCAGTTTAGGAAGGAATCTTAATTCAGTCTTGTTACCCAACTTGCCAATACCTTTTTGTTTGATACATAATATCACATATGTTTACTTGGCCATAAAGCTTTTCAGTTAGATGCAGGGGATGCTAATAGTAAGGAGAGAAAAGGGAAAAAGAAGGGGTCAAGCGGCATATAAGACGGCCGAAGCGAGGAGGATCGTGATTTTAGACGGCGTTTCAACGTTATCTGGTTTCCAATTCTCATACTGTAGCTTCGGTATTAGATTAGATAGATCTATTAACTATCATACTATTCAATATTATACAATTATTCTAGGTATAATGAAGATACAATCTTTTTACGCCGCAATTACTTAGATTTCGATGTTTACTGCAATTAACCACTCTTTCCCATACTTGGTCTCCAGAGTCATAATATTGATTGTAGTATCATTGTACAATAACTACATTACATACTATATACATACCTAAGGCATATAGTTACCCAGGATTAGTGTAGATAACCAAATGTTTGTATAAACCGAACAAAAAAAAAGCTTTCACCTCGACCCCGTTGGGCGGATTCCTCTTTTTTTTTTCTTGGCAAAAGACCCTGCTTCGGTTTCATAGCTGGGTCGTGAGGTTGACAAGCATTCAAGTTCCACGATAGTACCTAGTTTTATCTACCTACCTATTTCTTCCTAGGCATCCATTACTATCTATCTAGGATTCTAGGTATGTAGTAAGGTATATAGATAGCTATATAATAGCTACACTATGCAGGTAAACCTAGCCAAAGCCAGCCAGCAAAAAAAAGGAGCCAGACCATTCCGCGCAATCCCCCTGTTAGGAATTGGAATCCTTCCCATCAGATCACGAAACCAAGCCTTCTTCGGCTGAAAGTAGCGAGACGGGATGAAGATCTAGATTATAGAGAATTATTTCGTTGTTATAATTCCATATCTCTGCTGCCTGCCTGCCTGCCTGCCTTGTCTGGAGAAGGGGCGTAGTACAAACAATTCCTATCTAATTACGATTTCTGATGTGTTGTTGAGCTTTTTTTCTCTTTTCTCTTCTTTTTCTCTTCTTTCACTTTCAAAACTTCACTCGACAACACATTGATGCTTCTCATTACCCTCCTTCTCCATACCTGAACTATTTCTGTAGTTTGTACTTATCATGTGTTGATCGTGAAAGGCCTCCCGGAGACGTCGTTTACATTTCTTTCACTTCCATTCATTCATTCCTTTCCCTCGTCACTCATTCATTGCCTGTAGGGCTTACAATTATCACTCACTACCACTATACCACTTATACACCGAATAACATTAACGATGTATAACCTACCAGCACTCTTTCTAGCCTGCTGTTCGCTGCTGGCGCCGGCGACAGCAAAGCCAGTCGTCCACGCCGTGGCACCGGTCCGTCCCGCGCCACGGGATGCGCAGCTCTACTCTCACCATACCAAGAGGGCCATGGTGAAGCGTGATGCGAACACGACCTTCGACATGTCCTTCGAGGCCAAGAACGTGACCTTGTTCTCTGGGTTCGCATTTTTTGTTTTTCCTTTTCCTTTTCCCTCTACCTACTCCGTCCCTCTTCCATGCAACAACCACTTCAGTACAAACGGACAACTAACCCATCCTCACAGCGACTGGCTCAACCTAGGCCTACCCTTCTCCCTAGACCTGACCTGCGTCGAGTGCCGCACGTGGGGCAACCTCGTCGCCTCCGTCGAGTTCCCCGAGGACCTCGGGGACCTCCTCGACGACCTGGCGGACTTCAACCCCCTGAACGACGCCAGCCTGACCGTGGCCTTCGAGGGCGTCGGCGCCCTCGTCGACTTGTCCCTGACTGTCGGCGACAAGGGCTCCTTCACCATCCCGCTCTTTGTGTCTCAGACGCCGCTTGGTGTAGCGGTAAGTCGTGCTATATCCTTACCCTCTCTTCTTTTTTTCTTTTTTTTAATCCTCTCCAAATCAAGAAAGGCGTCAACTAATACCCAAACCACAGGGCCCCGGATTCCAAGTCGGCATCGTCTTCAGCGTGGACCTCGTCTTCAGCGTCACGGGCGAGATCACGACCGAGACCGGCTTCCAGGTCACCATCCCCGACGACTCTTCTTTTACCATGCCTTTGGACCCTACCATCGCCAACACCGCCAGATTGTGAGTTTTAACTAATAACCCCCCCCCCCCCTCTCCTCTTTCCCTTCCCTCCCACCTACCCATCTACCCAACTACCTAGGCACCCAACGCAAACTAACCACACCCCCTCCCCCAGCAACGGCACAACCACAACCCTCCTCCCCCTAACCGTCGACGCCCCCGGCTCCCTAAGCATCGCCCTGCGCCTGCGCGTGCAAGCCGGCCTCGACCTCCCTTCCTCCCCCCTCCTCGACGCCCAGGCCCTCGCGGGCGCCTACCTCAACATCCCCGAGATAATCCTCAGCGAGGAGTTCACCAGCACGCCCCAGCCCTCCAACGAGAGCGCGCTCGCCAACTGCCTGCTGCCCGCCTCCGCCGAGATCAACATCAACGCCGGCGTCTTCGTCGACATCGGCGCCGACATCGGGAACCTCGAGATCGACCTGCTGAACCCCACGCTGAGCACCACGCTGTTCAGCGCCGCGGCGACCACCTGCTTCTTGAGCGCGGGGCAGCAGGAGCCGGCGCCGACGGCGTACCCCATGATGGGGACCGGGTACGCGGCGCCCCCCGCCATGGGCACAGGCTACGGCACAGGCGGCGCCTATCCCGCCGTCACCCCCGCGCCCGCGCCAGCCGACTGCCCCGTCCCCCTAACCACCGAGACAGCCAGCACCCTGCGCACCTTCTCCATCACCTCCTGCGCCGCAGCCGTCGCCAACTGTCCGGGCAGCCTGACCCAGGTGATCGTCGTCGCGGAGCCGACGCCCGCCACTACCGTCAGGTGCCCCGTGACCCTCAGCCCGACCACGCTCACACCCACACCCATCGCCGCGCCGCCGTACGCGAACACGACGACCGTGGCGACGGGCGGGGGCAACATCGCGCTGACGAGCCTCGAGTCGCCCGTCGTCAACACGCTGACGATCGACCCGTCGGTCGTGGCGCCGGACGCGACTGCCATCACTGGCGCTCCGAAGGGGGGGGAGATACCGGTCTCGGCGGCGGCATCTACGCCTGTGTCCGAGCCGCCCGCGTATATGCCGGTGACGGGTGCGAAGGGTGTAGCGGAGACGGAGACGGAGACGGCGACGGCGACGGAGACGATGGAGAGTGCGAGGACGGTGGTGGTGGAGGTCACGACGACGTACTATACCACCGTGGAGGCGACGACGTGTTCTGCGAGTGCGAGTCCGAGTGAAAGTGTGGTGGCGGCGGGATACGCGGTGTGATGTGATGGGTAAATCGCTGAGATGCTGATACCAACCCGACACAGCCCGCCAGCCACCCTGCTTTATCTACCTACTAGGTACCAGGCAGATTATGTATCTACTTACCAATACTAATTAGGTGATACATAAAAGGTGTTAAGAAGGTGACGAAGAGAAAGAAAGCCTCCTAGGTACTTACCTAGGAAATAGGAGCTATATATATAGCATTGATGTTCGGGATAAAACCCGAAACGACAGCAAAAAGAAGCTGACGAAAGATTCCCCTGTATTAATATGTTAATTTTCATTCCAACACCTTGACTTGACTTTAAACCACGTACCTCTTGGGCAGTCAGTAATCAGAAGTTCTCATGAATTTAACGTCATACACACGTTTCCAGGTACTCGAAATCAACCATCGTCTATTTCATATCGCCCGATGCGAGCCTGACGACGTGTAGCTACCTACCTAGGTTAGTGCCTGCCGTATTGTACAGTTACATACGCATAAATACACCGGCTATACCATTGCCTGCCTACCAGCCAGCCACCTGTCTACCTATCCCAACGCTTCTCTTTTCTCTACCCTAACCATCGACGGGGCATGTGTACACTGCCTCACGGCCAAACTCGTCCACTTCTCTATGGCCGTGAGGTCCCTGCTTCGTCTGCAGCGCGTCCAAGCAGGCTTTGTGATATATGTGCCTGCATGCCAAAACAACAAGTGGTCCAAGAGGTGGTTGATCTTTTCCGCGAGCGTACGTGTCTCCATTGGTTTCGTTGGCTGAACCTTGGACATTTTGTTTGCCGTTCGCATCCTGTTCTGTTGGTAGACCTGGCCCATCGCTTGCATCCGTGCTTTTGCCCTTCCCTTTATCTGCATAGCTCTCCATCTCTCTCTGCGGGATTTCTGCCTTACCCTTACCACGCTCGAGAGCTCGACTCGCTAGGGCAGCCTTCTTCTCTTCTCGTCGCTTTTTCTCCATAGCCTGTTTCTCTTCCCACGCCTCGAAAACATTGCCAGCCACGCCCGGTCCCCAAACCCGCTTTCCACAACCTTCGCACGTTGAACCCCGAGGTCGCCACCCGCGTTGCCGGATATTCGTGGCCTCCTTAACATTGATGAATAATTGCTGCTCAAGTAATCGGTTGGAAAGCTGTAATATCGACTCCTCGTAAGCGTACGCTGAGAAGATGGAGGTCAAGACAGCTCGTAGGTCGGCGAGGTTCGGAGATGTAGTCGCGGCACGAGTCAGAAAGGCTCGGAGGATCCGAAGAAATGTGAGGCTGTTCCCTGAACTGGTGACCAATCGATTTGCAGACTGGGCCGGACCTTGAGTAGACGTTGCCGTCATAAGTGCCGTGAAGGTATGCTGCACGAGTGAGCGTAAGAGTGCCACTAGTTTGTCACTATCAAGAAGTGGTGTTGGCGAAGCCGTGCTCGACACTCTACCTGGGTTAGATGGTGCAACAACGGACGACAGGCGGCGTGTGATCTGAACCGTCGTGTCTATCAATTCCAGCCATAATGCCTCGTCGGGAGAAAGTTCACTGGGCGAGGGTGAATTTCGTCGGCCAACCGCATTGAGCTTTTTGGTCGTTTTCATCTGCCCTTGGCATAGCCAAATACCCACGTGTGTGTACTTTTGTAATCCCCTGAGAATATCTTCAGCAGTCTCATGTACATCTAGGTCTTCGGCATGGTCGTCTGCATCTGCAACTAGGCCTTGAAGCGCTGACTCTAGCGTCTCTAGATGCCTAGTCAAACGACCCATAGCATCTTGTACTTGCCCTTCGCGTGCCATGAGAATAACGGCAGCGTCAATAACCCCCGTGTCTTCCATGGTTGGCAATAGCCTGTCGAGCCGCAAATTCGTAGCCTGTACCATGCCAACATAGTCGGAGACATGTGAAGGATCGTATCGGCACATGAGCTGTACATATTGTTCAATGAATTTCCGGTCATAAGTGGTCGTCGACTTCTCCAAAGTTTCAGAATCGGGCTCGAGAAGAGCTTGGAGATAAGCGTATTGTATTTCGGAACCCTCATCAAGCGAATCTAGAACCGAGCCGTGCAAGTCGGGAGCATACCTAGCTACCGACAGAGCTGCTTGAACTGGGTCGATCTCCACTAATTCTTGTGAGTATCTTTTGATAACATCATGAATATCTTGGATTTGCCTCTTCGGTAGACTGGCTTGTGATCGTAGACACTCAGCAATACATCCGAAAACCTCTGCTTGGTCTTCTGGATCCTCAAAATATGTCTCTAGCAATTTCCCGTACTGCTTGTCATTTCTGTATATCCGTTTTAAGATGCGGTAGAACCCAGCTTTCTTAAATAAAGGAATCAACAGGGATACGTCTGGCGGTTGATAAATCGAAAGCAGGTACTCAGCACTCAGTTGGGCGTCTTCTGCTAAGTCGGCCCCCGGATAATTGCACAGTCCAGCCAATACCTTATCGAGAGTGGAACCTGGTATAAGGAGGTACTGGGGGAACTTGGGGATGTTTCGTGCGATGAACATGTCTAGATAGATGGTGTCTTCCGGCGCGAAATCATTGGGGTTCATGATCTCCAGCAAGATGGACACGACATATTGGCGATCGACTGTTAAACCAAATATCTGTTCTTCCGGAAGATCTTTCCCTGTACCACCGTTGAGGTGTTTCTCCTGAGAATCATTCAAGAATGAATCCTCGAACGCTTCGTTCAACGCACTCAAGAAACTTGGCGCATCGTATTGCAATATCATCCTGAGGTATGGAAATGATGGTTCCACGGATTGCGCTGGACGAGTAAGGAAGGTCTTGGTGTTCCCTTTCGGCCAGGCGATACTCTTCCCGGAAAAGAGGAACCAATACAGTTCAGCCTTGGCTTGCGAGGCCACTCCGGTTTCCATCCGTTCGCCTGTGGGATATATCCTCCCAGTCAATGTATATGACAGATATGGGAACATCTTAAGTGCATTGACCCCGAATATCTCGTCTTCCATCAATTGTCCGGAGTTCGAATACTCGGCATTCTGTACCAGTGGTATTAAGAGGGTGAGAAGGTCGATTAGAGGTGTGATGTAATCATGCAATGCCTGATTCCAAATATATATAAGCGCATCGTAGAGGCCATGCTGCTTACAAAGAGAGGTTGTTTGGTCGATGTCGAGAGTGGTCGTTTCCATGTGGCAGATCATCTCTTCTAACCGGCTCTCCCAGCTCTTGCTAACATAGTGATGGACCATTGCTTTGACAGCGGTTGGCGGCACAGTGGAAATAGTCTTTTCAAGAATGTATGGTTCTAGTACCTCTAGGAAGATGCCCTCGACATTAGCATCTTCGTACCATTCGTACATCTCATCGAAAAGGAAGTCAAGATCGCCAACGCTTTGGCAGGCAACAAAACAAGTCTCGGCAAGATGTCTCAGATGCTGATCGTCTACCGAGGCCTTATTCTTTTGCCGCTGTCCAAAGGCATATTTAAGTGATGCACTCATTATCTCCATCACTTTGTCATGTACCATACGGTGCCTCAGGGTGGCGTCTTCGGGTAATCCAACAGTCAACTTGTTAGCATCGCCCGTATAGTATGATGTCGCGAGTTGTATTGCGCCGATATAATCACCGTTCTCCATCAACGCTATGAGTCGATCCGCCCAGTTCGATAAAGCGCCGATAGACACGTCGTTGAAGCCTAATAGAAAGATGCGGCCCTTATACGCCTTCAAACTCATATAAAAGGCATCCGCGACAACGCCATGCATTGACGTATCGTCCTCATCGAGTTGCTCAACGAGATTGTGTAGTTGAGAGGAGAAGAGGTCAGCATGATAGATGTACTTGTGGATGAGATCAAATGCCTCCGTCATCCTCATGGAGCGGTCTTCGAGGACAATAAGTCTTTGAGTAATGGTCAACACTGTAAGTACTGAGCGACTGAGCCATTGAACCGCAACAATTGCTTCTTCACACTTCCATCTACTGCGTGCCTTGAACTTCAGTGGCGGCGGCTTATCTTTGTCATCCGATTCCATCTCATCTACGTCTAAGACGGTGAGCACGTTCGACCAGCAGTAGACAAGTTTGACTTTAGACATGGTGCTTCCAGTATTGGGATCTGGTACCTTTAACTTGACGGCAGGGAACCATGCTAAACACCCCGTCATAGCACTATGTGGTGCTACATCCTTTGGCCTGGCTGATTTGTGTTGGGTTTGTGCAACTGGAGTGGTGGAGACTACGACAAGTAGATAAGGGGTGAGCATTGCTGTGAGGCCCATCGAATCTGTTGCTCGCTCTATATTTCCGAGTGGTAACGGGGAAAATGCGAGCACAGTGCTGGGTTTAAGGGGTTTGCCTGAAGAGGGAGGAGGAGCATCAGGGTATCGGCCAAGTATCCGGACCGTCTTGACTGTTCGCCCGAGGGCACCCGTACCCCGGGTAGCAAGATGAGAGAAGGCCATGCCATGATCATCGGCAGAAACTAAGGCAGTATGTCTAGTACCTAGGAATCCTAGATGAATTACTGACACGTTCGGCATGTGGCCATCCATCGTCCGGTTTTGTAGCTGAAGCGCATCAAGGGGCGGAATATGTAGGAACGGCCGAGAGACCCGGCTCGTATCCCAAGTGAATATGTTTCCTGTCGCGTGTCCGCCAGCTATAGTGGTATAGTCTGCGGATATAGCGATTGCAGTAATAGGCCCCGATTCGACGGCTATGGCTGGTTAGTATAGTAAACTTTTAGTGAGATATCAACCAACCTTTTGTGCCTGGACCAATAATCATTTTTAAATTTTGGTTGTAATCAAACATTAGGATTATGCCCTTGGATGTTCCCAAGACAATGGAAGCAGAAATGGCTAAACAAGTAGGAGAACCAAAATTGCGCTTTCCAGCTTCAGAGAAGGCTTGCCCGTTCAACTTTTTCAGTTTCGTCCATCGTACAACTTCCCACGGCGGCGAGGGGGTTTCGGTCTCGCCAGGATCGAATAAGAATTGACTGCTAATGGACACTTGTCTGCTGTGTCCAGAAAGAAAGGAAGGTGACGATGGCCGTGGAGTTAGCGCGGAAGGAGATGATATACGGGATTGGAACCGTCGGTCAAATGGCCTGAAAGAGGGCGTAGGACTGCTAAGCCCAGGTCGCGAAGCAAGAGACGGGACTCTACTACTTCCAGGGGAAGATATCAAGGAGCCCTGTCGGATCTGTCAGTGTTACCTCCCTCGTTGTGGCAAATATTCATAGTCTACCTGAATGGAAGGTGAGTCGTCCGGCACGGAGAGCAACGAGTCGATTGGACTTCCAGCCCTTCGGGGTATACCCTCATTAGACCCCTCCTCAGAAGCATCGTCGCGGTCCCTTAATAATTGTTGGTACCGGTTCGCGATAGTCCCAGTCTCAATAGGTTTCTCAGATACAATATCTTGCCGTTCTTCTTCGATAATTTCGGCTATTTGGTTTCCGTCTCCATCTCCCTTGATTGTGTCATCGTCGCTCGATGCCGCATCCCCGTTAGGAGACAGATCTATATGATCAATATCCATGCTGACAGCCCCATCGTCTCTCTCCGGGGAAGGCAAGCTCATCAAAATGTCTTCATCGATCGCATGACTTCGAGGATAGTCGCCAATGGTTGTGTTTGCGTCGCGTCTTATACAATTGCTCCACTAAGATTTCAAGGCAGTCGTCAAAAAGATGTACTATGTAGTAAGCTTGAAGCTCAAGTAATCACTCTCTAGCTCTATGGAACGGCAATATTCGGAACAGGGATATCGCAACGGAAGCGCTAAAAAAAGAAGCTGATCGCGGAAGAGAGGCGTTTAACTGGTTCGACTGTAGATCTGCAAGTGGTTTAGAAGAGGAAGAAAAAAGAAGGAAATTGTAACTGTTAAGTTGGTACTTTGATTCGTAACTTCAGACGTTATCGCAAGCTCCTCTCGAATCATTCAGGTCTACCTTACCTTGCCTTACGTAGGTACCTAGTAGCTTGGCCTTATATGTATGTATTTAGCAATGAAACATAACTAACTACATAACTACATAGGTGCCTGTTATCACCAATCAACGTTATCGAATCTTAAGTTGTAAGTAACGCACGGGCCAACCAGCAAACGCTAGTTGTCGATAACTTTATTAACCCCTGCACCTTATGTACATGTAGTTCATAATACTTCAATACTTCAATACTTCAATGTTATTATCACCTTCAAGGTTTCTCCAAAATCAACAACCATCAACATCAACATCAACATCAATATCATATCTAGTGTATGCATAGCCATGTCATCCATAGGGCCACAAATACCCCCTCACCTCTCAAAACGCAAACGCAATTCAAAGGACGATTCGCTTTCAGGTTCTCCTGCCCCAAAAGTACGAGCAACAGATCGAGCGCCCGCCAACCAGGATGAAATAAGTCTTAGTAGTGATGACGACGATTATAGCCCATCTGCTCCCAAGTCTACAGCAAGAGGTCCTATAGGCCCTACAATGCCACCCTCAAACACGGATGAGGTCCAGTTAGACGATAGCGATGACGATGACATCGGCCCTTCAGCTCCTCCTTTACCCTCTACTACACGACCCACCATTGGACCTACCCTCCCACCTACGAATAATGACGAGATACCACTGGGAGACAACGACTCAGAAGAAGATGATGACGATGTAGGGCCGGCACCAGCGCCAGCCCCCTCAGCACCAGCAAAGCGAGTCCACGGCCCCGCGCCCCCTCCAGCTCCCCTAGCGGAACGGCCTCCCGATCTTAATTCCGACTCTGACGACGACTCTGATGATGACTACGGCCCCGCGCTGCCCACCTCAACCTCCCACCTCGCACGCGCAACCCAAGCCCAAGCAGCCGCCGAAGCCTCTCGCGCCGCAGCAGAGGCCGCCGGCCCGCGCCGTGACGACTGGATGCTAGCGCCCCCATCCCCCGGGTCCAGCAATCGCGCGCCCGACCCCACCAAGCTCAAAAGCCGTCGCTTCAACAGTGGACCACGGTCCAGCGCCTCGTCCAATAACCCAGGGGGCGAAATCAGTAGCATCTGGACCGAAACGCCCGAGCAAAAGCGCAAGCGGCTCGAGAACGCCGTTCTCGGCCGCAGCAACGAGTCATCCACCCAAAGAACCACCACCGCCGCCGGCGCCGGCAACAGCAGCAGCGGTGCAGGCAGAGGCGACAAGCCCACGCCCGAGGCGCTGGAGCAGCAAGAGCGGATCCGCAGCTTCACGGAGGCGACGCGCGGCAAGTCGCTGTACGAGGAGCACCAGTCGTCGCGCAAGGGGCGCACCTTACGCGAGGACGAGGAGGAGGACGACCCGAGCAAGCGCGCCTTCGACCGCGAGAAGGACATGAAGCTCGGCGGCCGCATCAACGCCACGAAGCGCCGCGAGTTCATGAACCATGCCTCTGAATTCACTGGCAAGTTTACCAAGGGGAAGTACCTGTGATGAAGGATGAAGGTACCTACTACATATAAGTAGGGTACGAGCCTACTAAGGAATCTAAATTTGTAAAGAGTCAAGGGCCTCTATGTAGAGTGTAGAATATAAAAGGGGAGGGGGGGATAAATGGGGGATAATATAGCCACGCACGCACGCAAGATACCCGAGATCAATAGCCTGACTACAAACGTCAAAAAAACAACATAAGTTGCCAAACCCACCTGCTGCTCAATCCCTATTATACCAGGTTAGTAGGTTATTATAGGCAACATGGCCTTCGTCATAGGTAGTGACTCGTTAGAACAACACACCCCCTCTCTCCTTTGCTTTCCCACTCATCCATTACCGTAGTTCATACCTACCTACGCATTATATATAACCTAACCTACGATCTACACCCCATCCCTCGTTCCCTATTCCCACATCGCCAACAGCACAGCACCATCATCAACAACCATCAACAACAAATAAAACATATCATAAACACAGGTAACCATAGGCAACAACGTAAAAAGGAGTAAATATATATATATAGTTTTGAAAAAAAAAAAAAAAAGTCCTGATATAGATATGTATCGCATGCTTCATCTACCGCATCTACCTCGTCTCACCCATCTACCCCCTTAGCCTAGCCTTTCCGGCCGTGCTCACACTGACCCAGCCCAGCCTATCCTTGACATACATACATGCATACATACATACGGCATGTAGGCATGTAGACACCTACCAAACACCTCCCCTAATGTTCAGAACAAGAGAGAGAAAGGGGGTAAAGAAAAAGGAATGTAAAATAACGAATCTGCCTGCCTGCCTGCCTGCCTGCCTGCCTGCCTCCGAGAATAATAAAAAAAATCCCTCTAAAACTCCTTGAAATATGCATCCATCCGACGCCCCATCCATCCATCAGGTTTAAACCCTGCTCTCAAGAAATTTTCTTCCTCTTATTCTCGTTCAGGGCCACCATACCATACATAATCATTAGGCAGGTAATAAAAAGAAACCCGAAAAAAAAAAAGATGTGATGGTAAAAGGTAACTACAGGTGATTAAACCCCCCAACCCCCTTCCTCTCTCATCAACTCCTTCATACGTAGATCAAGCCACCCTAGGCCAATCTCATGCTCTCAGTCTTCCGTACAATCGAGTCCATTTTCCCACTTGTGTATCAGCTTCGCAAGCGTCAACGGAGGCCAGGTGATTCAGGACCCGTCGATCAGGCGTAGCCGAGAGAAATTATAGAGAAGGGAAAAGGGCTAGAACACATACACTTGGGGTATGTTGGGCTCATGAATATGGTCGAAGATGTCATGGGTAATGAAAAGTTTTATATATTCGTCTGATTAAAGCCGATGTCTATGGAGACTAAAAACCTTAGTTGGCCGCAGGCCGTACCCCCGCTTCCAACTGGGATGGTGTCGTATTCGTACCACCGTTTGCACCTGATGCTGTCACATCGCTCGTTTCTACAGCCCGGGTGTTGCGATCTCTCCTCACGATTTCGTTTAGTCTCAGGGGCGGCAACCGAGTGCGAACCCTCGTAAAGAAACCAGCATTCTCAGCTGGTGTTTCAGTGGGTGTTGGCTGTGATTGCGGATTACGATTATGGTGGTGGTGCCGCTCAGGGCGGTTTCGCTCCCATATGCGCGGCTGACGACCTTGTTCTGCCGAGCCTGAACCCATACCTCCGAAACGACCCGCAATCATGCCACGCGGGGCCCCACGGAAGTTGCTCCAAGATGTAAATGTACGTTGCGGGGTCCTAGGCATGTTCATACGACCATGGTTGCGATTCGGGTCATTGTTAGATGTAGGACTAGTCGGGTCGCCATCCGCAGGAGGCGGGCGGGGCTTGGGAGTGTAATAGTCTGCTTTGCAGAGAGGACAAGAAGCTCTTCGGTTGGTCAACCAGGGATCAATGCAGACAGCGTGAAAGGCATGGCCACAAGTTAATCCGCGAATATCGTCATCATCCTCAAGAGTATCGATACAGATTGCGCACGTGTCACCCTGTGTGCCTACCAGCTCGGGCGGTAGAGCAGCGTCAATTTGCTCGTCGTCGTCATCTTCGTCCATGCTCGCACGATGATCATCGTATTTTGTCACTATAATATCCGAGGTGTCATGCTGGGCGAGTGCATCGCCAACAGTTGCATTATCACTGGGAGTGGTTTGCTGATTAGGCTTCTCTTCGTCTGGGGACTTGGGTGCAGTGCCGGCGTCATGACGATCCTCGACGTGGTCTTGTTCTTTCGCTGTAATTTCTGGCACGATACCTTCGACGCTTAGCACGCTGTTAGCACGGCTAGCGGGCGCAGAAACTCCTCCAGTAGTTGGCAATCCTTCGCGTGCGCGTGCCGATACCCAGGCCTTATATTTCATCATGGGGAATTTCTCATTGACTTCATCCATCGTCATTAATTTCTTTTCACGGCGTCGTCGATGTGGTCGAGCAGGCATGTTTTCGAGGTTGATAGGCTCTCCATTCTCGTCCAATCCCCGCAACTGCCGGTTGCGAGCATTATAACGAAAGCAGTATTTCACACCAACGATAATCCTATTCCCGAGGTTAGAAGGCTAGAATGGAAAGCCATATCCAGCAGATATGTCATCAATGACGGCTTACCATAAGTTAGTGAAAACGACACCGAACCCCAAAGCCACAAAAAATAGCAGGGGAGAACTAGAAGCGCCCTGATTATTGTTGTCATTGTTGTTGGAGTTTCCAGCAGTTGGATCTGGCGACAAGGCTGTAGATGTCGCGGATGGAAGGGAAGTGTCGGACGCAGAAGGTAAGGAGGTTGGAGATGGCGTCGCACTATCCGTTGGGTTTAACGACGACGCCTGTCGAATCTGATACTCAATGGCCCTTGCGACAAAATGGGCGCCGCCCGCCAAGGCCTCATTGATAGCGACCATTATCGCAGAAGTGAAAGTCGTCGTTCAAGGCGTATTTCGGAAGTGGCCGATTAATCGTCAGTCGTCAAGTGAGGGAGTTCATTGGCAAAAGGGTCGAGTTGGCAAAAATGTCTCGACTTTGTGGCCGGAAATGGATTGAGTTTGAATCCTTATCAACACGGTCGGATTCTGAGCGACGATGCCATTTACTACCAATGTCGCCTAACCAAAAGATTTATCTGCGTTTCAAAAGATTTGGGTCCCCTTTCTATTATAGTAAATCCGCGATTCGATTCGATGGGTTTAAAAAAGGGAAAAGGAAGACCCGCGAACTAACTAAACCCAACTATCTGGTATCCGTTCCGTTGATCGTGGAAGGAAAAAAGTGGCAAAGTGGGCAAGAAGTTAGAAAGTTGGTTCAGAGTTGAAAGGAATAAATGTCTTGTAGACTTGTACTATGTATAAAGTCGTAATACGTTAGTTTAGTTCACTTCACTTTCACTTTCAGCCTTTAGCCAAGGGAGAGAGAAGTGGAGATTAAAGAGGGTGCAACCGCCGAGGAAACTGATAAATGCGAAATGCAAGGGAAGGGAGAAGGATGTTTCGGGGGGGTTTTGGGGGGGGTGAGGACTTGACGAACCAGTGATGTATAATGAACTAAAATAAACTAAAAACCTTCCAGGTTCTTTCCAGTTGTCTTTATAAACTGCGCAAGCAAAGGACAGTGGCAGTGGCAGTGTTCAATGTTAGTGTCAGCAGCAACAGCAATTACAATTAATAACTACCAGCAGCAACAGCAACAGCAACAGGCGTTATTTATTATACAAGGTTTAAAACGGAACGAAAGTGGCAGGTAAGAACGGTTGCGTCGAGGGGGGGCTGGAACATCTGGGGGGTATGAACGGTTTTAAACTCCAGGCTTTCTAGGCTTCTTAGGCTCAAAACGATAGGTGACTACATAGTATGGATCGTTGAATCAACCAATAATACGCAGGGTTTCAGCGCCGAGGTGCGTGTGCATGCATCACGTCTAAGCCGAATGTGGGAAATGGGGGCAACTGTGTATTTAAGCCAGTTTCGGGAGTAACCTGAAATGTACACTTTCTTTTATCACCTATTAACTATCAGTTGAATCAGTTCAGTGTTCAGTGTTCTGTATGTAGTTATTGTACATACTTTGTCCAAAAATCGATCGTGCTCTCTTCTCTTTCATGAAACTACTATAACAAACAACTTGAAATGTCTTAAATGACAAACTCACAACATCGAGTCACTACTACTAGTAGTACCTACAACACATACATACCTATTCATGTGTAAAGCGAACTCAAAATGAGCTGTCGACTGGTTACATGATAGATCATTTGTACTTGGACAAGTCGATAGTAATAAAAGTGGGAACATTCGAAGGAGGAACAAAAGATGGATCGGCAATGTGACTTGCAGGTGGTGGGTTTAAGCTACCATTGGTTGCCCATTCGCATACTCCAGGGCCTTATTTGTCTACATACAGCAGGTCTATCATGCCTGAGATCATGAGTTTGATTATAACTTTGATATCGTCGGGTTGTACCTATTTGAGTTTTCGAAACGGGCGGTGCTAAAAACGGTCCTATAAGTTTTTCTTGTATCCTTCTGTATCCTTCATTCAGCTTTAACTATTACCAACTTACAATTAACTAACTATAGATAGATCTAGTAGTCCCATGTGCCATGGCTAGTTCAATAGTAGGGGCGATGTCTTACATATGCATCTCCTAAGTCAGCTTGGAGATGTGAAGATATTTCAAATATTCTTCAGTTCCTGTAAAGCCTCCTCGAATATAATCGCATTCTAAGAACCTCTCTACCTATACGGGCGTATGCATGTAACACTCCAAACTCAGATCGTTGTTGGTTGCGCAATTATTTCAAGATCGACAAAAAAGTCCGGATAGGCGCTTAAGGGACGACCCCTAGTGTTACTATCACTGCCCCTAATTGATGTGGTACTTACACATTTATGTTACTACCTACATCCTATAAATGTACACACGCATGTGCTACATATATGTCTATAAAATGTTGGTACTGCTGTAGACCCTTAAAAGTAAGTTCGTGAATGTCTATCTATATTATGTACACCATCTCGTGCATCTCCCGAGTTCTTAAAGAGTCTAGAACACAATTAAAGGTCGGAAAAGCAGCAGTCATTCAGAAATCTTATCATGATACTACTTGATACCTGTCGTGTTTGGCGTCAGACCACCGCGTGGCACGACATGTGTTGATTGTCGCATACGAGCGTCTCCAATCAACCTCCAATCCAGCATTGAAGTCTGCGCGTTCGAGCAAAGGCAGTCCTGCATTTTCAACCGTTTCACTATGTTACTACGCAAAGACTATGTATCCACGTCGAAATTCACGATCCCGAGTGCCCTGATGGTTAGTAAGGAATCGAGAAACTAGGTAATTAGGTAAGGAAACACAGATCTCTGTTCCGTACCCAAATCTTGAGGGTGATCAATGATCAGCATTATCTATAACAGTCGCAATACATAGTAATAGCATGAACTTACTACTTATATTTAACTATCTCACAGCCACTACCTATACATATCACTACTAGGTATATGTATATACCCAAGGTACAGTGTAGGGAATACATATATGCATGCTGCGTCACGAACTACGGATTACGCGTTAACCCCTTAACTTTGTCCAACTTCAAAGTTCCGGGCTGCTGGGCATGACAGCCTTCATACATAACTCAGTTGGAATTAACGTTGTCGGAAAGGCTCCAGGGCTATAAACTTTACACGATTCTACAACGGACGAAGGATATATTAACGACATGCATGGAAGCGTTGTTCTTAAACATTCGGGCTAGAATATATCATCTAGCCTACCTACGGTAGGCAGATATTAGGTGGTATGTGGCTATGCCATCATAGTAATTCTCGGCCATCTTTATTGCGCCGACATAAAATGCGGCGGCCATTGATGCCATTCCACGAATCATCGACGTAGCATTTGTACCATAATAGAGTAATGGATCTTGGGCAATGCTCCCGCTTCTATCTCGATTAGGTTGACTAGGGAGGTGTGACAAAATGTGCCAAGTTAATGATTATGTAGCCATTATGTATGTAGGTTAGCCCATATTCACAGTTAGGCTAAGTAAAGGGTTCTCGAGGTTCCGTATCTAGGGTTAGCATGTTATTGTTAGAACATTGAAGCTATCAAATCGGATCATAGGTCAACCGAAGCAGCAACACACTTCGGTATCTAGCGATCCAGCGATCTAACCTAGTGTAGTGAGCCTACCTAGGAGCTAGTTAGCTAGTAGCTAGGTACACTTCTTCTAAGATGCTAGCCCTCTATCTCTTGAGGCCATACACGGATAGCTCGGTTTTTGAGTGGTATCCCCCTGGATTACCATAGCCAACCGATTCATCCCAATAGTATTAAAGGTTAAAGAGTATTTGTCAACGGCTTATCTCCAATGGCAAGCAGATCACCAACCTTAAAACTAAAAAGTGACGAGGCTGAGTACACCATTGAATCGGCATACAGCTCGCAAATCTTGGCAGATACTCAAATCATCTATAAACGGTCAACTTTTAGTTACCTACAAACGGTTGCAAATGGAGTATTCCGTCAGACAGCCTACCTAAGCTCCAGGGCTAATTGATTTTCTTACTACTTACCTAATTACTCCAAGGCTATTGTTTTTGACTTTTGTATTTTCTCTTGGTTACGTATAAGTGATTATCGCAGTTACAGCTGGGCAGGTACTGTACCATCAGATGTGGAATAAGGAGAACCTGAAGGAAGAATTGCATTAGTCTCTTTTAGGGTACATAGTTATGAGAAGCGCGATGAAGTCATCGTGTCTGAGTTCAGTATACAGGCCACATGTGCATCAGTACTACCAATGTACTACTAGGTACAGTAGTATCGTCAATAAGTTCAACGATTTGCATATAACAAACAATGTTCAATTTATGAGCATCATTAACATACAGCACGTTACATCATACATGAATGTGTATTAAACAATCCCAAACCCTAAGAATTAGAAACATTGAAGAGAAAAACGAGGGATTACACCAGTGACCTGGATCGACCTACAATGTACCTAGAATATGTACGCACGGTTCCCCAGGTTGTACATACAGGCACTAGTTAAACCCCTCTAAACCCCGCTAGCCCCGCGCCTAGGGTAATTATTGATGCAACTGACTGGAGAAGACTGAACTTGTCACTGAAGGCACATGTAAGTACCTCTGTTAGGCATGTGGACCCCTGTCCATGACACCTAAAAGTTAGCATCTCCAGGGCTATTAACTAATAGCCGGGCCCCAAGACACCCGACGATGGTCCATCTGGTCCATCTGACCCATCCACAATATTACAGTATTTGATTCCTTCCAAGCTTCAACTGATACTACACTGCACTACACTGCACTACACCGAGCCCAAACATTTTCAGACATACCGCCCTACTACAGTACCTTCTTGTCGTTCACTGCCCACCTAGGCTAATAGCTTAACACCCATCCACCGAAACCGCCTATCACGTCATCTAACATTCTCCCTACCTAGTTACCTAACTTACAAGATGGCGCCGACACAGCTTCCAGCTTCCGGAAACCCTTTGTAAGTCAGATGTCTTTTTTTTTGTCTTTTTGTTCTTGTTTGCTTTAACTATTATATTGCATTTTAATGGTGGCTGAGGCGGCGTAGGTATCTCAAATACATACATGGCACCACTCGTCAGCAACCATTAATCCTCCGAGGCTTCCGTGCTGATTGAAAGGGATCAATAGAGTCTTCTTTGATATTACGCTAGGAGGTAAGCGCTTATGCTAATATATGACCTTTTGCGATTTGATTTGAGATCGTTTTTATTCTTAGGAGAGGTCACGTGACTACCCGTCGTGGACATATATCACATGCACGTGGGGGTTTCAACGAGGCTCTTTTGTTCCATGACCCCCCTTTCATACCCTTTATATTACCTTTCATGCTACCAGCATTTCATGTCACATGCAGTACTAATCGAAAATAGGGGAACCCCTCGGTCGCGTTACCTTTGAGCTCTTCAAAGATGTAGTGCCTCGTACCGCGGAGAACTTCCGTCAGTTCTGCACAGGCGAGGCCAAAAACAACCGCGGCCAGAGCCAGGGGTACAAGGGAAGCAAGTTCCACAGAATTGTATGGTCTGCCCACCTGTTGTAATGTTTCATTATACTCACTATCAATAGATTAGCAACTTCATGCTTCAGGGCGGAGATTTTCTCAACGGAGACGGCACAGGTAGCACGGTAAGTTGGCAGAAGGAGGGAAAGGGGGAAAGGGGGAAAGGGGGAAATGGAAAATCAAAAAGCAAATGCTGATTCTTGCTATTCTACCTAGTCTATCTACGGCACCAAATCGTTTGCCGATGAGAACTTTACTCTAAAGCATACTGAGAAAGGCCTCCTCTCCATGGCCGTACGTATCTCTGTGTCTCTTCCCCCTAACTATGTTAATTACTAACCAATATTCCAGAACTCTGGCCCGAACACCAATGGATCTCAGTTCTTCATCACGACAGTGCCCACCCCCCACTTGGACGGGAAGCACGTTGTCTTCGGCAAAGTTGTCGACGGCATCGAGGTCATTGAGAAGTTGGATAAGACTAAGACTGGCAGACGCGGCCGGGATGTCCCTGATATGGATGTTGTGGTGGCACAATGTGGCGAAATGTGAAGCCCTCAAGCAAAAGAACAAATACACGCACGTGGGGGAGCTATGACAAAGAAATATGATTCATAGCAGTGATGGCAACATTACTGGAGAGGAGAAAAACACCCCGAGGGTCTCGACTACCGTGACCCCTATAGTAGGGCCACAGAGCTCGCCAAAATTTGAAGACGGGCAATTTACCAAATCAAGAGCTTACACACACGTACGAAGCTCTCCAAAGCTATCAATATATATCTAGATGGTCCAATAAAACATACCTGTAATACTAGGGGTCCTGCAGAACTTGATATTTCTGTCGCCTAGCTTGTGATAATGCACATGTCTAACGTAGTATCTTGACGACTCTTCGAAGCTTGTTACTAACGCTCGATTTCTAAAAACCCTTCTCGCTGATCCGGTTTTTTGGGAGGGAAATGAAAAAGGGGGCTAAATAATACACTTAATTGCTCGGGATATCGTAATGTCTAGCAGGCAGGTAGGCGATGGCAGTGGTGCACGAGGATAGGCAAAGAAAGGTACATAGTACCAAGGCTGCTGCTGCTGACAGTGAGTAAAGGCGCCTGGGTACCTACTCTTCGTAGTAAGATATCACGATCAAAAGGGGAAGGAGACGGCGATGGTTTGGTTTGGTGGTGATGTGGTGCCTGAGGGAAGGAGGTGGGCACATAAGTAGATAGGCAGTACTATGTAGGTAAGGTACCTACCTAGATGCTAAGCTATATATTCATAGCAGACCTATGTAGTACCTACTCAGAGAAACCTAGGCCTAAACAAGCTCAAGAACGAGACCAAGAACCTCAACAGGCCCGCATCAACAACAACGCCATCAGCATCATCAACACCAACAACCACATAATCCTCCCCCTCGAAAACCTCCCCCCCGCACGTCCAATCCCTCCGGAACGGCACCTGCGTAAATAGCTCCGCCCTCATCTCGCCCCTCAACATCCGAAAAGGCGGCGACGCCCCCCTCCCGATCCAGAGAACCTTCTGCAACGGGCCGTCGCCGTCCACCCCTCCCCCCCGCCCCGCGTCGTGGTCGTGCCCAGGGATAGCCAGCGCGCACAGTATCTCCGCCAACGCCCTCCCCACCTCCTCATCATACCTCCCGTCCCCCGCCACCGCAACGTCATCGCACCCCGCGAACACAAACACCGCATCGCTCGCCAGCACACCCGCGAGCGCGCGAATAATCGCCACGCCCCTGCGTATCTCAACCCCCCACCCCGCATCCGCCCTCCGATCCCTCTTAACCAGTTGCCGGAAGTTCTCCCGCGTCAGCGCCTCTGCCGGCGCGAATGCGGTCCGCAGGTGGCAGTTGGCGACGAGCTCGTAGATTAACGAGCAGATGAGCGCGGCGAGCTTGGTGCGCGGGCTGGCGAGCACGTGCGGCACGTACCAGTACGGCCTGCGGCCGCCGGCGAAGCGGGTCTGCGAGCGCGATGGCCTTTGTCCTGGGGCATCCATGATCGAGTTGATCAGCTGGGCGAGGTAGGAGGAGTCCGAGTGCGGGTGGTGGTGGGGCGGGAGCTGCAGCCAGAGGGTCTCGCTGCGGCGGGAGTCGAGCCAGGCGGTGGCTGCGTTGAGGAATTGGGGGGGCGGGTGGGGTGGTTCGCTGCTGTCACCGCCGTCGAGACTACTATCGCTGTCGGAGAGGTCGAGGTCGAGGCCGAGGCCGTTGTCGAAGAAGCTGATTAGGTTTATTTCTTGGATGTAGTCGGCGAGATCGCCGGGACATAGGGCTGATCCCATGGCGCTGTGGAGGTACTTAGCCTAGGTATGTAGGTGATGATTTTGGATGTTGTGGGATATTGTTACGCTTCCGGACATGTAGCCGCCAATCAGTTTCCTTCTCGAACGAGCGGTAGGCTTTGGTCGGAGTATTCAAGGTATTTATAACTATATGCTCTTCGATATGAATGACTCTAGCGTTGGATGTACCTAGATGTAGAGTAGCGAATGCCCTCATGACCTAGATAGATACCTACTCATCATCTAGTACTACCTAATGAGCCATGAATATATCAGGAATGCGTCATGTATTGACACGACTACATAAGTCAGCAGTGATTCGATCCCGAGTATCAAGTGTACATATCCATGGATATGCTTTTGTAGATGAATTGCCTCCGGCGGATTCTCATTAAAGATAGCCCATGAGTTCCTCACAATAGGGGGGTTTGCTACTTTGAATCATGTGAAAACAAAAGCTGCTCGACCGAGTTCATGATTATCTGGTAACAAGCGCCACATAGGCGGTATTCCTAACGGATTTTAGTCGCGATTTCCTGTGCGACCACGATGACTTGATGTTAACTCAGACGAATGGGAGAAGGGAGAAGGGAGTCGATCAACACGTTTTGAAATGACAAACGATATTATTCGGATATTTGATAGTCGGCAAAACCCAACTGTACGCTATAAGTACGATGATGGTATAAGGCAGTCTACTAACCTCCAACAACGCTGAACGCCGTTCCTAATTCCATACATGACCCAATCATATCCAAGTTAGTTA
Source organism: Hypoxylon fragiforme (assembly GCF_022984875.1). NCBI lineage: Eukaryota > Fungi > Ascomycota > Sordariomycetes > Xylariales > Hypoxylaceae > Hypoxylon > Hypoxylon fragiforme. The sequence goes on from NW_026054764.1 coordinate 233,408, forward strand.
CACTTCAGCGCCCATTCGTTATGTGATGACTGATGTTGCTTGCGTGTGCAATCAGAAATTTGCAACAGGTGAGGGCGAACTTGCAGGCCTTCGTCCAGCTCTCGTCGTTGTTCATACCTAACTTGATACTGAAGTGGCCTATCCTGTCATCGCCAATCTTATCACCTTCGATCTTGTAAGGAAGAGCTAGTGGGTTGGCTGCGTATCCCTCTCGATCGGTGCTTGCTTTCGTCTGTTGATGGACAAAAACTCCAAGCTGCCTTACTAATTCCAAGAAAGCCACCATACCCTGATCAAACTTGCGATTCCATAGCATCTGTAAAGGAAGGTCGCCTGAGCAAAAGAGTTCGAGAACACTCTTCTTGGGCGCGGGCGGAGGCCCACTTCGATGACCAAGTCGACTGGCAGAAGGGGATGGGTATTCATAACGAATAATCTTGGATGTCGAGCCCATTGGCAGTGGCTCGTAGCCATCAAATTTATATCCAAGCTTGTCAGCGACTGTAACCACTAGTAATAATGCTTGTCCCCAAGCGGCATTTATTTCGGGCCAGTCTACAGGTTTCGTAGATAATCTGCCCAGTCTTAAGCCGTTGATCGTTGCGAAGTTACCGTCATGATGTATCGAAAAGGTATCGTTATAGACGTTGGCTCGTTGAAGCTTGATGAGCAGCTGCGAGTCATGGTCAAACTTGGAGTTGATACTATCTCTTTCGCTTTGAAATTCGGCAAGCTTCGTTGCGAACATGTTACGTTCTCTCCAGAACTGCTCCTCTTCGGCATCTAGGGCTTGCGATTCTTCTTCCAAGGCAGCGATTTCAACATCTAAAGCAGCCTTCTCCTTCTCCAATGCCAAAAGTTCGTTCATAGATTCTTCTTCCTCCTTATGTGCTCTCGCTACGGCCTTTTCGGATTCAGCAATGTCCTCTTCGCTAGGTATATCGGCCTGGACCTGCTTTAAGAAAGCGGCATAGGCATCCCGTTCCCGGGCGGTTGACTCCAGCTTCTTCTGAAGTCCATCTACTAGCATTTCGGTACACTCTACACATATAGGGTGATCAATATCTGACCTCGCAGACAATATTTCAAACAGTTTATTTATGCGCTCGGCTTCGTGGGGTTGTGTGGTTCTCCCGTCATTACGCTGGCTATTAGACATTGAATTTCGTCGTTGTTGCCTTGGATTTGGTGACTCTATGGGAGGAGTGAGTCTCGGGGGGGCTACTTGAGACTCGGTGAGGAGCACAAATGACATGGCAGAGCTATCGCGATGATGACCATCGCCACGTAGGGCACCTGAGTTCTTCTTAAAGGTAGTAGGTCCGGCATCCTTGGATACTTTGTCGTATAAGGCCTTTCTCTCGACATCGTTGGGATAGCTGAGACGGGAAGACGAGGATCGATTCGGTTGCTGGCGTTGGGAAGACGAAGCTACGAAGTTTCATATTAGTTGACGACAGATACGACGCTGACTTGAATTTGGATTTGGATTTGGTAAGGTGAGTAAAGGAAAGACAAGGTAAGGCAAGGTAAGGTCGCGACAGGCGAGGTGAGGCTACTGACCGACGAGTAGGTCGAATGCGGCTGGATTTAGATCTGCCAACGATCCATCTAGCTTGAGTGGGGCGCGACACTTTTGACAATACATGGTGTTTTTTGGATAGGGATAGATGTGGCCTGTCCCATACTTGATACTGGTTGTCGTGAAATTACAAGAATAAAAATGAGGATAAAAGTGAGAAATCAAGTAGTGCAGTTGACAAAAATGAAGGTTTACTTATTAAGAAGTCATTTGGAAGTTGCGACGTCGACTTATGCATGTGCTCTGTACGTCATCAGCTGATTCTTGCCTACTAGGTTAGGTAACTACAGGTAACTACTAGGTACCCTAGGTAACACAACACTGAAGACCTTCATTGAACCTCCCGAAGATTTGGACTCCACTAGGCACAGTACCTAGGTACCTACATGTATTTATCCATCTTTTATTGACAATGCGCGCGTTCATCCACATCAAAGCCCAAAACCCCGAGAAATATTATGACCACCTAGCCTAGGTAGGTTTATAGGTTAATTCCCTTTTTAATCGGAATTACATGTATACTTTTATGTATTTCTGTTCTGTTGGCTTAATATCTTGCCATCAAAGACAATCTTCGACTCATGTCGGCCATACGGTTATGGCAAAGTAACCAGAATCATGGAACCTCCGGCAAAGAAAATGAAATTTGGGCAGGTCCCTCTCAACAGCGATGACGAAGAAGAAGCAAATCTAGATGAACTCTCTATGAGTCCTACTCAATTTGATGCTAGGCAAGACCCTATGTACGAACTCGATAAGGGTAGGGCTAAGGCTGCGACAAGACTCAAGTCTGCATTTGAACGTATTTTCGAAAAGTACGAAAGGGATTTCACCGACGTCGGCGATGAGATCGACTTGGAGACTGGTGAGGTGATTATTAACAATGGTCATCTTCAATCTCTACAAGATGAGAAGGATCGTGCCCGAGAGGGCTCTGTTTCAAGTAACGAGGAGGAAAAACTCATGATAGGGAAAGGGAAAGACACTCAATCAGTTGATTCACGTTCTCAATCCTTGCCTCGCGCCAATTCATTACCTCAACACACTCCCTCTCTTCCGTTGGATGTTGGCTCAAATCAAATTGCTCCCACCGGCCTAGCAACGGGTTTTCAGCCACTGCCTCCGGGGATGCCCTCAGATCCATTTGGGTTCCCGAATCAATTCACGAACCAATTCATGTTCGGGCCCCCTATGCCTATGGAGAGGCATATTGACCCGCTCTGGCAAATTCCGGAAATTCCAGTTCCCCTTCATATGGATAGGTTTGGCTTTCTAAGTCAATCTATGGGCATGGGGTATCTGAACATGCCTGGATACGGTTATGGATTAATGCCAGCAGAAGGAGCGTATAGTAATCGTCCACCGAACAACATGTTTGGCCCTCAGATGCCAAAAAGGCTTCCCGTCAAAAAGACACAGATACGAAAGCCTCCACCTCGTGTAGCGGTAGCCCAAGAGGATTCAGAAGAGGATGATCTTCTGCTAGGCGAGACGACGCAGGAAGCTCCCAAACCTGTAGTATCGGGAAGCAAGAGGCCCTCATCATTAGTTGAGGTGACGGGGAATGTGACAAGAACAGACCCAAAAACTGATATACAAACGACTACAGCTACAACTGAGCATGATTCACAAAAGCCACGGCGCAGGTCTCCCGCAAAGCCTAGGAAAGCGATATCGCCGTCAAAACTACCGATGTCTATGGAGACAACTAATGACAACATAAGTGCGCAAGAAAACTTGAATAGTCAAATGTCGGAGTTTGCATCTGAATCTGCTATTGACGCGGTAGCTACCTGTGCAGCAGCTACATCCACATCACATCCCTCAACGCCAGAAGAATCTATTTTAGCGAAGCAAATTATTACGAGATTAGCTCAAATTAAGACACAGACGGAAGGTTTAACTCCAGGGGAATCCAAACTTCTCAATGATCAACAAAAGAAGTCTTCTGAGTTCTATGGCCACTTCTCATGGATGAATGGTCATCAGCCAATACCAGAAGCTACTGGTTCATCAGACGACACTGAAAATGTAGCCAATGCAGCTTCGGGACCCATAACTCTAGAGTCTGATAAATCCTCTGAACACACCATACCTGACAAGTCTCTGCATGAGAGAGACGTTATTCAACCTGGACTGAACATTGTACTTGAAGGAGGAGGGGGTGAATACAAAGAGCCTATCGAAAAAACCACCCAAGAGGTTACTGTACAGACCGCTACAGCCACATTAGATGAAAAAATTCAGATCGAGAATTCGCTTGCAATCTCGTGCGAGTGTACTGAAGAGAATAAGGGGGTTGAGGTTGCTCCCGTGGAATTCTCGCATGCCGACTACGATTCAACCGGTCCTTGCTCTATAGACGAAAACCCGAGAGACTACTCCCCTTTGTTTTTTGATGATGAGTTTGGAATGAAAGAGGCGGAACCTCTCGTCGAAGACAATGAAATACTCGTACATGCCGAAAATGAATTATCCCGGTTTTCCTTGGCCGGGGAAAACGATCTCAGCAAGCCTCAGAGTTTGAGTCTGAACCGTTACTTCAACCACGAAGATGATCACAGTGTCAGCTTTCAAAGCAGTACCACTGATTATATAGATTTTGCGGCCGATACTGAAACTACTTTCCAGGATGCTGTGAACAACCAGATACTCGGAGATTTGGTGGAAGCGCAGAAGTCTGATATAGCGTCAGACGACAAGCAAGACCGGCGTCTGGACCCCCCTACAGAAAGAGAGCAAAATAAAACAACTTTGCCGTCGCCAGTTGCCTCGCAGGAAGAGGCTCAGCCTATCGAGGTCCAGCCTATCGAGGTCCAGCCTATCGAGGTCCAGCCTATCGAGGTCCAGTCTGTTGAAGTCCAGCCTGTCGAGGTCGATACTACGAAGTCAACCCTAGCCCTTAGTAACATAGTAAACCCAATAGCCTCTACTGAACCAGTTCCAAATCCACAACCCTTGCCCGAAGAAATTATACCCCAGCCAACACCCGAACCATCTGTGCCTCAGACATCGACCAAACTGGCATCAAACAGTATGACCGACCTGGTTATACGACCAGCGCAAGCACATATTGAGAGCACTCTGCCGAGCTTGGAGGAGAGACGACCCAAGAGCTCAAGCCCATCGAAGAGTCGGCCACTGGTCCCTAGGACGCCAAAGAAATACAAAGAAAAGGGTGCAGCCGCAGAGCCCCGAAGCGGTACCCACCGCACCCCGTCCCCCAAGAAGAAATACGCCCTGGCCTCTTTAATCTCGGACGACGAGGACGAGCTGAGCATCCTGTCTTCAAGCGTCGTGCCAAGCCCCTTTTATTCCAAGCCTAGCGGTTCCCACGCTAAAACTAACTATTTACCACCCACCATCCTATCACCACATAAATCCAGTCATCGTCATCATCACAATAGAAACACCACCAGCACACCCAGCGGCCGCATCACCAAGCACGCCGCACCACCAGCGACGGATTCCAGGGCATCCCGGGGCACAAAGCGGCGGTTCGATTCATCCTCCGGCGTGCAGAGCTCGCCGCTATCGCGCACCGTGCTGGCCTCGAACAAATCAAACTCAAACTCAAACTCGAATACATACACGGAGCGCGGTGGCGATCTTCTACTCGCGTCTACGCCGTCGCGCCGCGGCCGTAATAATAGAGGAGGGGCGGAGAACAGCAGTCCGGTGCGCACGCCCGGCGGCTCCGCGCGCAAGTGTGGCGTCGATGGGTTCATATGTGACCGCGACTTCTGCTTCACGTGTTGTAAATAGAGCGAGCATTTAACCCCTTAGCTACCTACCTACCTACCTAGCTAGGTAGTAGACACGAGGGGAAAAAAAAAGTAAATATGACGATCGGTGTCAATAGTTATAGAATACGGGGATTAGATAATTAGATTATTAGGTACATATGTAGGTAGTGAGTGAGTGAGTGATGGTTACATACCATGTACCTACCCACCTACCTACCTACCTAAGTGCCTTCGTACGGCTGGCTACCTAGGCAGTCAAACGAAGGCTACATACATGTACATAGACGTTGAACAAGAAAGTGGTCTAAACCGACTTTTAGATATTAGATAGATATTAGATAGATAGATACATGGTATGTATAAAGCTAGGGACAACATTATGAGAGGGTATTTATGTAGAAGACAAGACGCGATCGTAGGGTAAATTAGATACAGATATCTGACCTATGTATATGTAGGTTTGTAGATACCGGGTAACAGATGCTTAGAGAAGTACTTGGTACATATGTAAAAGTACCTAAGATACAATTCGAACCTCAAAGAAAGAAAGCTCACCAACTCCAGCCCCTGTTTGTGTTATGTTTGTTTACCTGTGTATACTTCGTACACTAGCCAGCGCATCAACTGCCCTTCTACTCACCAACAAATCAATCCCCCATCTTCCGCCTCCCATGGATCTCATATTACGAATTGAGTACTACGTTACTTAGCACCCAATCTTACCTTAGTAGTACCTATAGATACCTATTGACGTAGAAGCAATTGAGTGCCAAAACCATAAGCAAAAGGAGAATGACGAGCTTAAAAAGACGTAAAAAGTCGAATTATCGGATAACTGCAGCATAGCTAATACCTCAACCCTTCATATCCCCCCCTCCCTCATTCTCTTCCACTTTGTTCTATTCTGTTCAGTGTTATCATCAAACCACCCTTAATAGCCATAACCATAGTCACAGTCATAGTCATGATAAATTGTAACCCCTCCCACGAAACGCCAGAAGCCCGGCCATCCAAACCAGTCACACTTGATAGCACATCCCCATGTGAGCCACTATAACAACCATCCACCCACCCAACTGCTGCCTGGTACCTAGTCTGTGAAGAAACGGGCCATCATCGAGTGACATACTACTAGAAAGAAGAAGGAGGCGAGGGTTTACGAGAGAGTCATGGGGTATGATTATGAAAGGAGATTTTCGTATTTCCGTATCTCATCCTGTCTTCATCGGTTGGCCACATGGATTTTCTTGCTGTGGAGAACGGGCGGAAACCACATCGAGAAGGACCGTGCCGTAGATTATCCAGCAGACCGCCTCGACATGAAATTTGAAGCTACTTAGGTACCTAAGTAAAACTTGACGCCTCGCCTGATACCGGACATGTGCTATGGTGTGCTAAACACACTCAAAGGGGTAGGCCCAGCTGGGAAGACAAAACGACAACGCACAGAAAAGGGCCCGGGTATCGTAAGTAGCTGTACAGAGTGGAGAGAAGTGTCTTGTTTCATTTGATAAGACAGGAATCTCAAGACTCTGAGCTAACAGTCGCACCGCCAAGGTATTCCGTGAGGGTGGTTGGGTCCCTAATAGGGGCAAAGTAGGGGTGTGCCATAGCCTCTTTGGCGGTTAGTCGCTCCTGAGTATCCGTTAGTAAGTATTGCGCAATGGCGAGAGGGGTTATACCAACCTGGTGGTCGTATCGAAGCAGCTTGTCGAGGAAATCAATCGCTTCGTTGCTAACAAAACGCTGGTTCTCCTGGTTGACAAAGCTGTGCCATGGCTTCTTGGCGAATCGGCCTAAAATGTCGTCATACTGGGGGTCAAGTTCTATCTCGTACTTATCCAGGTAATCAAACAAAGCATCAGTGCCGAGCACCTTAGCAATCTTGACCAGCTGATCTGAGTTGCTGTTCCCGTGGAAGAAAGGCTCCTTGCGGAAGATCATGGATGCAAACATAGCACCAAGACTCCACATATCGAGACTGTAGTCATACTCCTGGAAGTCTACCAGTAGCTCGGGACCCTTGAAATATCGGGATGCGACCTATAGAAACATATTAGTATCTTTAGTTGTGATACCTCAATACCTTGCCATCAAGCTTTTAAACACACGTGCATGTGCATATAAGCACGTGGCCTAATAATTGATGACGAGGTAGATAGGGGGCTTTTGAGAGTCTCATGATAACATACGCGCACATTGTACTCGGTTCCTGGGTGATAGAACTCGGCCAAACCCCAATCGATGAGGCGCAACTGGCAAAAATGTCAGCGTTTGTATTCTTAATTGATATAGATATGGGAAGTATACCTTTCTGTTCTCATGATCGATCATAACGTTATGAGGTTTGACGTCTCTGTGCATGATTCCCTTGCTGTGGCAGTAGTCAAGAGCCTTGAGGAGTTCGAAGATGTAGTATCGCACATCGATGTCGTTGAATTTGGGGTACAGGCTTCGGAAGTCGGTGTTGTTCACGTACTCAAAGATCAAGGACGGGGTCTTGCTCTATTGGATGGGATATTTCGGTTAGTACACACGGCTCGTCATCTGGTACTGGCAATGTACGCCATGGAAAAGAGTGATGATGGGACCGCGACCTACCTGGTTGTCTCGCACAACATCGAGGAGGGCCACGATGTTTGGGCCACCTGAGAGGTTCTGAAGGATTTTGATTTCTCTCTTAATCTTCTTCTTCTTAACAGGCTTCAGAACCTTGATAACACATTTTTGATAGTTGATGACGTTGATACCCTCAAAGACCTCAGAGTATTTTCCGCGACCTGTTGCGTGGCAGTCAGTGATTTATTCATGCTTATGATATTTGACTACCTCGCAACGTAACGCACCAATTTTACGGACCACCTCGTAATTCTCCAGGATGCCCCAGCTTATGTTAACGGAATCGTAATCCCAATAACTTCGGGGCATATTCTGGTTGACTTCGGCGTAGACGCGCGCCATGATAATTGGTGTATGTGTCCAGGCGGGACACCACGCAACAAGGCGATACGATTGCTGATATGGAAGATCGGGATTGAAATTGGCGGCGATTGGAGAGAAGGTGAAGCGAGTGCGGCCGAGGGAGGGGAGGGAGAGGGGAGGGGGAAGGGAAGGGAAGGGAAAGGAAGTATGCGGCACGCAACGGAGCGCGGTGGGTTCAAGGTCGTAACCCAAGAGAACCCGTCGTCGTCGTTCCTGGTGATACGGGTGGGAAGACGGGGATGAAGATAATGGATATGGGTACGGTACGTGGATATGAATTATGTATGTAAGGATTTATTAAATGGGACATGTGATGGGAGATGGTCAAAGTGGGATGTCGAATTGAATAGGACGAGACTAGGAGGTCAAGCCTTAGAAGGTAAAAAAAAAATAGGGAATTGGGGGGTGATCCACCAAAAAAGGCTGGTCACTGGCTGGTCACTGGCTGGTCACTGGGTGCAGTCACTGCAGTCAACTCAAGTTCGGCAGGTACGGTATTGTACATTTACGGTACCTAAAAAGCCTGAAGCCTGAATGGATCACTGACACTCACTGTAAATCCAGATTAAACCGGCCAAACTACGGAATTCGATCATCTGATGGCTTAATATTTACATATCTCATTTATCATCATATATCATCTTAAACCATACCTATCTAACTATCTAACCTATCTAACCTAGGTACCTGAGCAGGTAGGCAGAACATCAATGACCAAGTTGCATGCCCAGTGAAGGCTTGACGAAAGCGGGTGGTAACAATTTACAACGACATACATATGTAGTCACTATGTAACCTACATTGTACCTAGGTGCCATCATATCCTCAATAGCAAGGGTCTTTCAATGTTTTCACAGTTTATTGTTCTTATTATTTTGTTTGATAAATTCCTACATGGATCTCTTTGTGCCAACCTTCCGAACAATTGTATTCACTGGAGCTGGTGGCGCCCATGCTGTGCATCCATCTTCTACCTATCATTCGAATCCTTGCTTTATGGGTCCAATCCTATGAAGTACTTCATTAGCTATCTATACCTATGATACCAGTAAAAAAGTAAAATAGGATCAATACGATGCTTTCAGAGAGAAGATTAAAAATTTCGACATGCATCCGTTATAGAAACCAGCTATCCATCAGCTAAAAGCCAACTTCAAATGGTTTCAGCGGAACTTCCGACTAAGGATGACGATACAAAGGTTCTCATCACGAAACAGGACAGGCAGAGAGACAAAGGATAGAGTACGAACCTGGCGAGACGCTATGTATACACGTGTTTCCTCTCCTCTCGGAAGTCAATGTTTAACATCCTTGTTAATAATGAGCAAGTACCTGGGTAGATACGGTCTTCAGTCGTCGTATGAAATTCGTCTTCTCTGAGCCGTGTGAGTAACCGCTGAGCCTTGGCCTGTCTCGAGGTCGTCGTAATCCAAGCTGTCCATACCAGCCTCAACTACATCCCACGTCCTCTTTCGCAAGTCTGGCTTTTTCTCAGGGTTGAACTTTCGCTGTTCCATCTTTCTGCGCTTCGAGCGCTGCTTCTTGAGACGTCTGGCTTCCGCTTTCGTGAGCTGTGTTTCGATTTCTCCGTCTTCGCTTCCAGCTTCCAGCTCCCCTTCCTCCTTTGTTCCCTTGACCTCACAGATCTCGCCCTGGTCTACGGACGCAGATGTGGCTACCGGGTCTGTATGGTCTGTGCCAGACCCAGCAACGCCTACATCATTGACTGCGTGTGTTGATACTGCCGAGTCTTGCCTAATATTTGTAGATTTGCCTTCGGCGCGTTTCAGAGCCTCGAGTTCGGAATGCCGAAAAATGGCGATTTGCTCGTCGGTAAGAGTTCGTTTGACACCATCGGGATAGTACCCGAGGTTGTCATCTTCTTCCTCTTCATAATATTCCTCGTCTTCTTCGTAGCAGTTATCATCATATGGTGAATAATCTGGTTGCAAAAATTGAGCATTGAAAAGCTCTATTGATGCGTTGGAGAAATGCGCGTCGTGAAAGGAATGGATTTCAGCCTGCCTAGCCAGTCAGCATTAGCCAAATGAAAGAGTAGATGGAGGGATTATAATAAACAGAGAAGGGACATACTTGCGACACTTCTGGGACTTGGAAAAGACCCCAGGAAGCAGGCATAGCTGCTGACATGACTGCTTTTTGTAAAGCAGATGGTGTTTGTTTGCATTAGTGCGGAAGACTGTGTGTATGGCGAAGATGTAAAGATGGGAGACGCGAAGTGGAAATATATGGTACCTACCCTAGGTAGGGTAGAAAGCTTGAGCTCCAGGGCCAGGAGGTTCATGTTATCGATAACTTAAATTAATTAGCTGCAGGGTACCTATTCGGTACATACATAAATATGTACATAGTAGTACCTAGTACTATGTGAAGTTGAGTTAGTACTATCTAATACTAGGTACCCAGTAATACATGTAATGTAACGATATATCAAAGGAGATCGTTACAGATACAAATAAGCACAGTTTACGAAGCTACTATATTACTACATATAGGTGGATATAGGAGTAGAATCTAAATAGAATTTCATACTATTAACTGTTCATGAGAATCGTAAAGTCATTAGGCCGTGATCCTCGTAGAGGACAGGGCGAACACACTAACGCCACCTTCATGCATCGGTACCTACCTCACTAACCCAACGCCTTACATATATGTATTTCTCATCTGACGTGGATGTGAGCTAAACTTGCTGTTCAGGTCGTGCTCAACAATGCCAGAGCACTCTGGAAAGCCTTTACAACCTCGGATACTGAACAGATTAGTGACGAGAGTGTGAAGTGGAAGTATTTAATACTTACGATGCTTTTTCTTCTGCTCCAGTGCTTGTTCAGAAAGGCGTACATGTCTCTCACGAGTTTGTAGTCTAGTAATCTGTTAACCGGTGGCATTAAAGGGGCATGGCTTAAGGAATCAAACCTTTTGACTGCTCTGTCGTTATCATGGGTAGAGGAAGCCGTTGCCCAAACATTAAAGTACTAGATCCCTAGGTCAACGTCGATTCAAGGGTTACAATTTGTCCATGCTGTAGTCTCGCATACCTTGACAAGACTATCAAAGTCATCCAAGAGCTGTTTTTCCTGTTCGTCGGCCTCTTGTAGGGCCTTCTCGTAACGCTCCTCGAAGTCGTCCCAGTTGAATGCAGCTAGGTGGCCAGGGCTCTGTATTTCAGACTTATTACTTCGTCTCTTCTGCGGCTCCGGCGTACGTGTCTGGCGTTGACGTTCCAAGTGTCTGATTCTAGCAAGCTCTTGGTTCTGCTCGGGTCTGGCACGTTGCTTTCGGGTAGGCGACTGGGATTGCGATTGTGCGCGTAGTCTAACTGTCACGTCCTCCTCAGGGGGTTCAATGAGTTCGGTCCCGTCACCTAGATGAGTTGGCAACTCAACCATCATTGACTGATCAAAGGCTGATCTGTCCTGCTTCGTCGGAGACGATGACCTAGGTGTAGTAGACATGTTCCCAACTAGTCCTGGCCTGGACTGAAGGTTTAATATAATCCTTGTCCAGAATAGTCTGCAGCCTAGTGCAGAAATAAGGAATAGACGACGCGTGACGCGACAAATTTAGAAGTGGATGGAACAGTTGATTAAGGTAGTTATGTAGAATGATAGAATGATTGAATGAATGATAAAGTCAGTCACCTGATGACTCTAACCCTCGTTCTTGACTTTTGACTCATACATAAAACCTCGAGACATGCATGTAAATGATGAAAGAAGAATCTTTCAAATAAGAAAGAAGTCGACTTTTTAATTTGAACTTAATAACTATTGTTTTATTGCTTTATTCAATGTTCTTCTTATTTACAATAATTCGCCTCGCGGTTTCCTGAATTAATGAAATCTCAAAAGACGCGTCGCTGCCCAAGGGGTAGGTACAAAATACAAAATACTACTTACTGTACGAAGGTTGTGGCCAAAAGTTTAGACCAAGATATACCTCTGCCCCACAGTGCGTTACTCTTTTTTAGGCCTTTACCAATAATAGGTATACATTTAACGTTAAATCCCTTATAACCCTTAAAAGTATAGCACCTTATAGCACACTTAAGCGCTATAATATGCTATAAACTTAAAGCCTTCAATCCTAAACAACCTTAGATTATTATACAAGTATTTACATTAATTTAATAAAGAAAAGAAATTATAGAAATTTCTATTATTAAATATACTAATTAAATAACATAATAACATATTTAATATATATTAAATAAATTTATAAGGCTTTATAAATAAGTAAATATGTTGGCGATAATATTTCTTACAATAGTAGAAAAGTGGAGGAACTGTGGGGCTGAGGTATATCTTGGTCTAAACTTTTGGCCACAACCTTCGTAAGTGCTTAATTGCAGATTACCTAATTCAAAGATTGACAGGGGAACAAATCAGGGGGTTGAATGTCTTGGCGATGAAGATGACATAAGACCAACACAAGATCAATATAACTAGATAAGAACCGATAAGGTACATAGTACTATACTCGTTTAGTCTCGTTAACGTCACAAGGACGGACCCTTTAACCTTCGTCGCCGTCTTTTACTTTTTAATTATTCACATTCAGCTCGTCAATGCTTGTTATATGTCATCTCTCTCTCTTTCTCTCTTCTTTTTTCTTTACTCGGTATATAGCTTTCTAACACGTAGATATGCAGCTTCTTCACGCTTCAAACATACCAGAACTTCCACGAGCCCCCCGTTGCTATCCATGAAATCCATAAGAATCCATGAGAGTGCGACTCTGAATTCTCATTGAATATATCAATCAATCACGCTACAACGTCCATCATTCACGATGAGTTGCGATATTTGCCATCGGGCGCATCACCCGAACAGGCTGCCTTTCCTTTGTACCGTAGATGCGAGGAACGAATTGTACGAAGGCCGTGTGGCAAATGCTAGGATCCTCATAGAAGCTGAGGAGCTCGAGTCTCGAGTCACCAAGCTATTGTCAGAAAGCGATACAATTCCAAATCCCTCTGCGACAAAAGGCTCTCCTCGAACGTACATAGAAAACTGCATTTCGGAGGAACACAAGGCTAAGGAGAGGACCGAGAGAATTATAGCATCCGCCGATAAGCTTCGTGAAGAGGTCGCTGCTGTTAAAAGAGAGATTGAGGAGCGCAAGGCTGGCATCGCTCGCAAGAAGTCAGATCTTGTTGCTGCCTCGCAGGGTATTACTGCGCGACGAGCTCGCGAGATTGAAGAGACCAAGAAAGCCATCAAGATGACCAGGTACTCCTGGGATCGAGAGTACGACGCTATGACAAAGTACCGGGCCGCTCTCTGTATGGAGGTAGCCAAGCTGTACAGACTGCAGCGTGTGCGGCGTGGGAACCCCGCCCGATTTGAGTACAAGATTGGTGGCATCGATATTGTCGATCTACATACCATGAACAGTAAGTTCATATAGTTTCTCGTAGTATTCATAAGTTGTGTATGTCCCGTTCAACTCCATCTAATACTTCTAACTTCCTAGACGCGCAACCTGAGCTTATTTCCGCATCTCTCGCGCATATTACGCATCTACTATGGCTCACTTCGCATTATCTTTCCATCCGACTTCCGGCGGAAATCACCCTCCCGCACAATGACTACCCACGACCAACAATCTTTTCGTTAACTTCTTCGTACCATCATGGCGATGTCGCATTTCCTGGTACCTCATTTTTACCTCCTGATCCCCGTGATCGCCAATTCGCCCATGTTCCACACCCCCGACCCCTATTTTTGGACAAACCCCTATCCACTCTTGGCAAAGAAGATCCACAAACGTACAATTCTTTTATCGAGGCGATTTGCCTCTTGGCCTATGATGTAGTTTGGCTTTGTCGAACCCAAGGCGTCTCTGTAGGCGATAACACCAACAGCTTAGAGGATTTTGCTAGTCTCGGCCGAAACTTGTACAATCTTCTCATCAACTTCTCCCTGCAGCGGAATCCTCAGCAGATCGCCGACGATCCAGCCCAAAATAACGGCACCGGCATCACCAGCAATGCGCCCGCAGAGCTCGGCAGAGCGGGTCCTCGCATGGGCCTCTACTCCCATGGCACGGCGCACACATTCTTAGGCAGCGCGGCAGGTAATGAGCTCACGCGCAACTTCAAGATGCCCAACGTGGCCAAGCTAGCAGATAAGCTCAAGGCTAAGCTTGTCCGCGAGAATCCGGTGCCCGAGTGGGAGCTCCTGGAGGACGACGCGTGGACACCAGATGATGCGCTCGACGATGGCGTGCTAATTGGCGGAACCCGAAATACCCCGGGCAAGGGAGGGCCCAACGGCGTACCGGCGCATAGATTTGGGATCGAGAGTTATATGAGCGTTAATACTGTTAAGAGCGGTAGTAGCGGAGATACTAACACTCGGGTGCCGCATGTTGCGGGTACGAATGGGAACGGGACTGCGGGCGGGAGAGGCGGGGAAAGGGAGAAGGGAACCAGCGGGTGGACGAAGATCAAACCTAGATACTAGGTGGATAGCTATGATTGTAAAGTAGATGCGCCAGAGTGACCAGAGGTCAGGCAGTGTGTTGAATAGAATACACCCCTTTTGGTATATACTCATTTATAGAGTGGGTTCCAGAAGTGCTAGCTGTCTTGCGGAGTTGATTTTCTCGACTTAGACGAGATCTTGCGTAATAATTAATTTAGTAAAACAAGAAAGTAGGAGTTTTAATACACTGATTTCAGGTGGCAAAGGAAAGAATGAAAGAACATTGCAAACGAGAGGGATGTAAGGGGGGACACGAATGCGCCAGTGCTTGCTTAGAGTTACGTAGGGGATCTCTAGGCTAGGGTTTGTAGTTCGAGATAGAAATAGACCTATCGCCCATTACCGATGTATTGGCAAAGCAGTCAGGTGTAGAGCGTAGTGTATGAATATGAACTTGGTGCGAAAGCAACCGTATATATAGAAAGTACCATGATAATCGGTACCGGCATCCTTCGTGGCCTAAATTCGACATTCGATACATGATAACGGCCGTCCTGTAGACCTACCCATAAATATCCTTCCTATATCATCACTCATACCAAACCCCATCTCTTACAAGTCCCTCCCACAGCTCGTTTCAATGCTAGCATCACCCCAGAGATATCCCCCCTCTCCCTTTTCCTTCGGTATCGATGTTCTTGCGTGCGAGACCTCTGAAGTCCGCTCGTAGGACCGTCGAGCCAGGTCTGAAAGGGGGTCGGTCGTTTCTAAGCACCTATAGGTGGGTATGTAGAATGTGTTAGCAAGCTGAGCATTAGGGTGTTATGGTTGAGCTTCGGGGATTAGCGACTTACTTTTTTTCCTCTAAATGCTCAGGCCTTTCTCAAACCGATAAAGCATCCATGATCGCAATACCAGTTCCTCACCGCTGGATTTGAACCAGCTAGTTAGCCCTTTGATTGACATCCCTGCCAAAGAGAGCTAGCTCTGCCAGGCAGCTCCTGAACAACGCTTCGCCAAGTGAGGTGTGAGATAAAAAGAAGGAGGAAGAAGAAGAAGAAGTAGTCCGCGTCTCCTGGAGGCAGTGTAATACCAGGGACACGAGTGGGATCCAAAGGAACCCGGGTTTCAAAAAAATAAAAGTTTTTCTTCCCGAAGGATAGAAAAATCATCGAATATGGTCATTGAGCTTCGTATAAAAAAAAAAGAAAGACTCTCGCATAATGATGGGGGTTCCAAAAATTGGGTCAGGCTTGGATCGTGCTATAGCTGGGAGCAGAGCGGGTCCGTCCCAAGCAGCAGAGTCCAAACCGAAGCTTGTGCAGGACCTATCGAGAATGTTACTAAAGACACCATCAAGGGGGGAAAGGGGACACTTAGCGGAGATCAGTTTGAGAGTTGAGCAGTGGGCTGGTGACGAGCCCGATCCTTGACTGCGAGTGTGTTAGTAGAGGAGGACCAGAGTAAAAAGTTCCAAGAGGAAGTAGACAAAAACTCACAGTCACTCGGCCATGAAGGCGCCACCATATCCTGGGTCCCGCCTGCGCTCCCTCAAACGCAGACGGGGCCTATCTCTAATATAACCTGGGCGTGGATGTGACGGGGTCCACCAGGCATTGTCGAGGAGGATCACGAACACTGTGGCAATACCCTCGCGCCCTCCTGATCCGAAGACCCCTCGGGCAACTCAGAGCAAAAAGCCAATTCGCCGAGCCGGAATCACTGTTCCCAAGGGCTTCAAACAAAAAAGGCGGCCCAAGAAAAAACTCATCCGACACCGCAGCGGCCCCTCCCTCCCCCTTCACCCCATAAAGGGATTCCTCGGGATCCAGGAGAGGCACGCGCGGTGGGCGGCCGAGATCGCGCATTTTCATCTGACGCCCACTATAGTCGCAGGCGCCTAGAATCCATAATCATCGCGAAAACATCGGCGGCCGGCTGACTCCCATGTCGATCCTAGGAGCTGTGGTGTCGAAGACGAGGTTGAAAAAAGTGCCACGCGCCGGCCCAGTGAAGTGATATAAGGGGGGGTCTGCGGAAAATATATATCGGTAGGGAGAAGAGGGATAGAAGTGCCGGTTGCCTATCGTATCGGGGAGCACCTTTACTTGTCGCCAAGAGCAATTGTTGCCACAACGGGTGGGACCTTCTCCAGCAGTTGGCATCACGGGTGGTTGGGCGGCGGAAATCTCACTAAAGAGCCTTCCAGGGACCTGCTACAGTCCCTTTCAGACCCCGAAGCTCAAATCCACGAGCGCCCGGGCGGTCTCCTCATCGAGGTCGTTCAGCTCCATGAGTTCGGCCACCCGTGATTCGTACTCGTCGTCGGGGTCAACCGACCTCGGACCTAGCTTCTTGGACGGCGCCTTGGCGGATATGATCTTCCGCGGGGGCTTGGCAATGGTTAAGCCGCCGACTGTCTTCCGGGGTTGGGCGGGACCCTTCTCCTTGGACAAGCTTCGATCCGGGGACGATTCTGGCGAGGGATTGGCGGAGCGAGAACCTTGTGCCGGGGTCAATGATTGTGGTGGGGGGGTCTTCAGCCGCGATGGGCCGGCCACAGATTCTGCGGTGGGTCGCGGCTTTCGCAGCACAACCCGGAGCGTCTTTCTGGCCGGCTTAGCGGGCACGACTGAGTTGGGATCATATCGGGGCAGCGGTTTCACGTCTCGCAACGAGGCTGGGATTGGTACTGGCGTTCGGAAGGTAAAGGTCGCGCCACCCGTTGGCCCTTGCGGCTTGGCCCTTTTCGCGGCAGGCAACTCATCATCAGAATCATCGTTGCTATTGTCATCTGTTGGCTGCGGGGGTGGGGGCGCAAGTCGAGGGCGAAGACCCTCAAGAAGTCTTTTGGCGCCTATCGGCGCAATCGGCCTTCCCAACGATCTCTTTATCGGCACCTTGCTTGGCTTTTCGGTCGGCTGCGGTTCGAATTGGAACTTGAACGGGGCCGGGGCGACTGGTGCTTGCTTGGGTGAGGGCGGTTGGGCCTCTTGCGCTTTAGGCTCTGGCACGGGGCTTGGGGGCTTGGATGGAGGGGGGTCTGACAACTCCGAGTCTGAGCCGAGTAGAGCTTCAGCGATTGCTCGCCGAACCTCGTCCTCGCCAGTTGCGAAGTCATAGTCTTGTCCGGAAACAGGCAGGCCTTTACCACCTTCGGTCGGGTGTTCAATCTCCGGCTTAGGACTTGGCTTCTGTACGTCGCCTATCTCCGGATCCTCAGAATCCAGATCAGGCTCCGCCGTCTGCTCTTTATCAAAAGCCAGGTCTTGAAGGCCCTTCTCAAGGTCTTCAATCTCCGGCTTAGGACTTGGCTTCTGTGCGTCGCCTATCTCCGGATCCTCAGAATCCAGATCAGGCTCCGCCGTCTGCTCTTTACCAAAAGCCAGATCTTGAAGGCCCTTCTCAAGGTCTTCAATGTCCTCCTTGCCTACTTTATATAGGCTCAGACTGCTCTGCATGACATCGGCAAGCTCGTTCACATCGTTGGTCGGCTCGGGTGCAGCGGGAGAGTCCCCTTCCATATTGTCGTCGAGACCCAAGTCCCATGGGGTCTTGTCTTGCTCTGGCTCGGGTGCAGGTGCGGGCGTGGGTTCCTCCTCCTCGATTTCCATTATCGCAGGAATGGCTTGTGCGTCGAGGTCCATTGGCACTTGTTGAACTTGTCCGTCAGGCTGCTTGTACTCCATAGGGGATCCAGGAGCACTATCCCAGTCGAACATCTCGATTTCCTTGCTCACGGCCGGAACGGCGGGGGCGCAAGAAAGGTCAACGAAGACAGTTGGTTGATGTTCGGGTTTGGCGAAGCTGGGCGCGGGCTGCTGGAACTGATACTCGGGCGCAGTAACAGCGGGGGCAGCGGGGGCAGCAGGCATCTGACTCTGTATCTGCGCATCGTAACGGACAACCTGGAGTTCGTGAGGTTGCTGGACGAACTGAGGCTGGGGCGCATCAACAGGGGCAGCGAAGGCAACAGCAGCGGGTTGGGCGGACTGAATGTGGCTAAGAGCCTGGTATTCGCCGGGGTACTGGACGAACGAAGGCTCTGGCGCGAAAACAGAGAGGGTTGACGGAGCTGCTGGGACTAAGCTACCCAAGAAAGGGGCAGGACGAAGTTTCGCCGCGGTGTTTGAAGGGCGGGGCAGGTATGCGCGAGCGAAGGGACCGACGTAGTCACTGGTCGGTCGCGGGCGTTTAGGAGGTTCGGCTTGGGGCTTCCGAAACAACCTTTCGTAACGTAGGTTGCCAAGGAGCCGGTATTGTCGCCGTTCCTCGAAGTAGCGCCTGACGCTCTCCTGCGAACGCCGCGCTTCCTCGGCTTCGCGGGCTTCGCGGGCTGCGACTCGCTTGCGTTGCTCCTCCAGAATAACCAGAAGAGTGTCCACTGTACGTAGACGGTTTGTAGCAACGGTCGAAGCCCCGATTCTATGCGCAAAGTGCTTGTCGAATGTAGCACATAGGGCGAGGCCGTGGTCGAGGGCGGCGAGGCCAAGGTTGAGGACGGGGCGCAAACGGACAAAGACGGGCCAAAGGTTCTGTTCTCCGACGCCTAGACTCCAATCGAGCTTCTGAAGCCAGGGAACGAGGGATCGAAGACCCAAAGAAGGTCGACGAATCTCGGTGGTTGAAGGCAACATCCTAATTATTAGTAGTTAGCAATTATTTCGATCCAAGAAGAGGTCAGAAGAAAAGGGGTCAAGGGGTAAGGGGTAGAGGATAAAGGTTGGGTATAGGTAGTAAGTATAAGTCAAAGAAATGTGTAAGGAGTATGGGTAACATGATAGTAGGCAGTAGGGAGGTAGAGGAAGATGGTAGAAGGGTAGAAGGGTAGAGGGTAGAGGGTAGAAGGGTAGAAGGGTAGAAGGGGAGAAGGGGAGAAGGTAGAAGGGGAGAAGGGGAGAAGGTAGAAGGGGAGAAGGGGAGAAGGACAGTAGAGCAGTAGGACAGTAGAGCAGTAGGGCAGTAAGGCGGTAGGACAGTAGGAGGGCAAGGTGGGTAGGAGGGTTGGGTGCTTAGGGGGATTAGGTATAAGCCTCATAGGTAGTAAAGATACCTAGTAGGCTGCTGTGGTGGGTCATGATGAGGATTATCGATTGATAGCTGATAGCCCTGGGGGGTGTGGGGGAGGGGGGATTGATAAATAGAGATAGGTACTCACCACTTGATCCAAAGGTAGGTTAAGAGGCATGGGACCACGTAGGCGAGCAGTTCAATGCCATGGTTGTATGTGCCAGCAGCCAAGATGGCGGCCAAAAATCCAAACCAACCCAAGGGCGTAAAGCCCCAAAGGAAAGCCTGGAAGATCAGCCATGCTGACACTAACCCGACAGAGAGAGACGACTCGCTCGCGAGGTCTGAAGCGACGCGGCAGAACAAGAGCATGAACCCTAGGCCGAGGAGACCCAAAGCGTGGTGCACCTTGAAAAGGTAGGCAATGGCGGCGAAGGGAAAAGGTAAAAGTCGGGAGAAGATATGTTCACCACCCAAAACACTGCAAGCAGCATCATGAGCGACGAAATACCAACTCAACATCATAAGAGGATAAAGTATCAAAGATACGATATCCGGAAGCATGTAAATGGCTGCGAGGCCGATCATAAAGCAATTGCTCCGTACCACTGGAAGCGATACGGAGATCACACGTAACATTTGTCTTGATGCAGGCATCTTGAAAAGCTGTAACGAACTTAAGGAAAAAAAAAAAGAAAGAAAGAAAGCAAGAAATTTGGGAAGTGTCCAGCGGTTTATATAGTTTTTGGGAAAAGCGGCAGAATCCCGAGGGTGCCTGAGGCTGCCAAAGTGACCGACACCGCCTTACAGGTGCAGTGAATTTGTGGTGGGCGACGACGAGATGTATACTACGAGGATGTACTCTGTAAGTACACTGGAAAGGTATTTCGGCCTAGTAACTCCCCTATAACCCCCTTAACCAGGGCACCAGAACACCTGGAGATACCCTCACAGGTACCAGTGGCCACCTAACTCTCACCTAGGTGTACTTTCAAGATACCTCTACTCTATCCTTTCCATTCTATTACATTCCCTTCCGCACTGTAGAGCAGAAGGTAATTTGTGCGGTTTTGAAAAATTTTATCCGTACCTTAAATATCAGGCACCCAGCGATGTAAACAGCTTCGTACTTGCACTATCACTAGGTGGGTAAATACAACAATACTAGGTATGTGCCTAGGCAGGTACTTCAGTAAACATTAAGAAATGTAGGTAGTCGCCGGCGGCAGCAGCCCCTACGATAGGGCGTTCTGGGTACAGAAGAATATGAAATGGCCTACCCATCGATGAGTCTGTTACTGTATATATAGGTATGATGCCTTTCCCATGCAATGAGGTAGTTGTAATGTGCTCGAGGGCCCTGTAAAGCATTAATAGTGAGCTCAGATTGCCTTTCCTGTTGTATCTATCACTAAAAGCTTACTCTCTCGAATCCCCTCACCCCTACACTATCTCTTGTTCCTTAAAGCTATCTGAGCCTGGTTAGGTGCTGCTCGGGAGAAGCTTAGCCCTGACTCAAGGAGGATACTAGGAATGGGCTCGCGAAGTAGCAATATTTTCCGAATTAAGTGAGTTAAGAATACCGTGTGAAACTATCGTAGGCAGGCTTTTGGAAATTATGGCCAGGATGGACAGCTGGAAACATGGTCCTGTAGTCCATGACCGTAATTGGTGTTTACAATTTCCTTACGTTTTTGCTCGAGGATTTTCTTTTTGGTATTTAAATTGCAACTTTTCGTCTCATTTACATCTAACAGGCGATAAGAAGCTTCGTATCTTGGGCATCTCGACTGCTCTGTCGATATATACGCAGTAATCGTCCAGGATTCCAAAGACGGACAATAAATGAACAGCAGACGAGAGGAGGAGATAATCAAAGTAGGACAAGTTCAACAGTAATGGCAGTAGCATTGATAATCTAGTCCCAAGTGTTCGACTTAAACGTAAAGGCAGCATTGGTAGGGCGATGGCTATGAATTTGTATACAAAACGTATCAACTTGTTATTAATACAAGGCTAAGTTATTCTACCTTGTTGACATCTCAGTTAGAGAACGCGATAATAGTAAAGGCATTATATGGCAAGAAACTACGAATTGGCTTAGATATAAGATCAGTCAGTCATATAGTAAGGAGATGAACGAATTTGAGTAATTTATATAGGATACAGTCATGGCAACCAAACAGAACTACGTCACAGCTTGAAGAGGGAGTTTGCGAAAGGAGTATATGACGAGGAATCGCAAAGGTAAAACAACATGACCAGGTCAGTATCTTTTGATATTATATGTATGCCAATATAATGAGCTTTGTAATTGAAGATCGATACATGTTTTACGCAAGTTATAGTCTGGTCAATATCTCGGTATTCAGCCATTGCTATTTAGATGAGCACCCATTATGCTTGCTACATTACTCACTACCTATAAACCCAATTGAAGAAATACCATACCATACTTCAGCTCGTTCTAAAACGCGAAAGTGACGATAATACCCTCGATAAATCAGCTCATGATATTATCCTACCAGCAGTTGAACAACCCGCCTTCCGTGCCCCCTAAGCCGCAGGACGTCTCTTTACTGCCATAGAAGCTCGCGATGGCTAGTATAGAGAGAGCAGTCGTTGCCATTTCCGAAAATTTCGGCTTCCTTCCCTACCTTCACGCCCCCGTGGATCTACGTATAGATTATGACCTATGGCTTATGTATGTAGTTAGAAAATCCCCGCTTGCTCATGTTTGAATAGATGTTTACAAATAGGCCAGACGAGCCTCCTGCTCCACCTACCTATAATTTTCTTCCGGCTGCAAGAAAAGACAACAATCAACCCTAAAGCCTAATACTTTGCTAGGTTAGTAAATTCATCGCCTACGAGGTACGCGGCCATACAAATAAGTATTTGCCCATTACCTACCTAACCCAAGATATTCATCCATCCACCAACCCATCCCACAATGGCCGAATACACCACAACCCGCGAAGCCTTCCAGCGCGCCATGGAGCGGAGCCTGACCGGCCGACCCGAGGACTCCAAGCTGTACACCGAGAGCACCGCGACGCCCGCCTTCTACCAGGTCATGAAAAACGGCCGGCGCATACCCTACGCCGAGTACGTCAAGGGGGCATCGCGGAGTGGCGCGGCAAGATTAGTGATTGCAAGCCTGTCGTGTGAGTTACCTAGTCGCGTCTCGGTTGTTTTATTTACTTCGTTGTTTACTTCTCCTACGGTGGGTAGGTACCTCAGGCACCTGCCTGCCCACAAAAAATAAATAAAAATAATAAACAAACACCCAACCTCAAATAAGCATAGAAGTACCTATTTATCTATTTTTACACCGTCAAAAGCCACCAGTTCCTCCGCGACGGCGCCGAGACCGAGTTCGAGAGCTTCATGTTTGCGAAAGTGGACAGGGAAACCGAGAAGATGGAGTGGCTGGTCGAGCGGTCGGTTTGGGGATGTATGTATCGCCCACTTAAAACAGCTAATCAACAACAGAGCTCAACGGATTCAACAAAATCTTTTTCGTAAAAGGTGACAATGCAAATAGGTAATGGTATCTATCTAAGCTAATGGTACGCCACCAAACACCCCTTCCTCATCAAGAATCTAGGCATTCGAGGTGCGTAAAAGAAACAGTCGTGAGTCGTGATAGCAAAACAGGCCAAGGGGCCAAAAAAACAGCCTTGGAATAGGCATGTTCCGTCCTCCGCTTATTTCTGTCCCGTTGCAAGTAACTTTTCCTCCAACTCGACAACAACATCGCCCCAATTCTTCATGCTGCCCTGCTCCTCATTTGTGAGCACTCGCGTGCCAATCTTGGCCGTGAGAAACTCGACAATATTCTCCGCCTTGAACTGTTCTCCGTATACAACTCGTGCCTGAGGGACGATGTTGACTTCGATACCAGTGGGAGTGCTCTGGCCATGCAGATTGAGTGTAATCTCTATCTTTGTTTTGCATGGTGTCAATAGCACGAGTGCCTTGATGGCGAGGTGATCCGACACTCTAGTGACGGTGGTTCGGAACGAGCAATTCAAGAGACGCACATTTTCTGCGGTATGCTTGGCTTTCTTCCAACCCGCACTGATCATATCTAGGAAGTCCTTAGGCCTAGTCTCCTTCTGAACCAAGCCTCTAACGTGGTTTCGGATGCATTGGAGGAAGAACAGTTTTTCTGGAGTAGGTGGTGTTGGGTTTTCCTCCCGACTAATATGGAACAACTCGATTGTTCCATTTGGCTTCAAACCTGCGAACGAAGCGCAGTCAAAGATGACCTCAATCTCGCCAAGATATGCGAGCGCGAGCCCATGCTCACCCGTTGAACGCAATAGGCTCCAACCATGTCGCTTCACAACTTCATCATATTTGGCTATATCCAGGTTAGCAATTTCGTCCATGATCAAATAACAGAAGAAAAAAGGTACGAACCTTTCGCCGCAGCAACATCGCTAGTAGCCCATCCCTTATTCGCTTCGCGAATCTTCTCTGCTTTCTCTATATCAGAGATACACGCCTGTTTTTTCTCTGATAACTCGGAGATGCCAGATTCAGTGTCGTCAAGTTGCTGCCGTAACTGTTCGATTTGCTGCATCTTTGCTTGGATATCCAAGTCAACCTCCTCGAGCTCGGATCGAGCCATTTGAAGTTCTTCGGGGTCATCGTCTGCCAGCTCCTGTGCCGCGGACTGTAAATTGTCGTGTTCTATTACTAGAGACTCGAATTGTTTCGTCAACGCAGGTAGAATACTGTCAAGCAATTCCTGTTGTTTGTGTAGAAGCTCTTCATCGGCTTCCATTCCTTCGCCAATGTTCACTAGGCCTTCTTTCAGACCATCTTGGAGCTTCATACGCCATTCATACCACATGGCCTTGCTTAACAGCCGGGCATGTGTCTTGACGTTCTTGAACTGGTTATCCATGAAAGCCTTATACTCGGGTGTTGCTGACATATATTCTTTGAAAAGAGCTGGGTTTTCTTCCAAAGTCTCCGTCTCGATTTCGTGGACTATCTTTCGACCTTCTGAGATATACTTTTTCAGCTCTCGACAAGACTATACGCGGTTAGCATCCATCACGCTTCTGCACACAAAAGGTAAGTCTTACATGTTGAAATAGCTCCAGCATGGGAACTGTACAAGCACCAGCGACAACACATCGCTGCAAAGATATGTCTTCATCGCCTTGCATAGTGCCGTTATTTGAAGTGTTA
The DNA here is from genome assembly GCF_022984875.1 of Hypoxylon fragiforme. Lineage (NCBI taxonomy): Eukaryota > Fungi > Ascomycota > Sordariomycetes > Xylariales > Hypoxylaceae > Hypoxylon > Hypoxylon fragiforme. The sequence goes on from NW_026054764.1 coordinate 258,388, forward strand.
GGTGCTTGGGTGTGTCGTCGTTTCGTTGTGGTTAATTCCATAAAACGAATGTTGGTCATGTTCAAGAAGTCCTGTAGGTGGATTCGCTCTCCATCGTCGTCGTTGTCGTCATTATCATCCATTTGAACATCGGGTTCGAACACAGGTTGTGATTCGTTCAAGGTGGTTTGGCTAGGAGGATGAATAGACTCAACTTCTCCAAAACGCTCTTTACCCCGAGGGGATGACATTATAGCGGGTGTCTTTCTAGGCGAAAGAACTGGCGTAGTAGCGACTCTGTAGTCATTGACGTTTTCTAATTCTTTGCTGGCAGAACGTGTCATTCGTCCCGTCGTTTCCGCCTTTGAAGGAGGCGCGTGTAATCGGACATTCTTGACAGGACTGCTTTGATGATTCTTGAGTCGCTTGATGCCATCCCTCTCCTCAGCTTCCTCATCGTCGTCAAGCTCCATAGGACGCTTTCCGAGAAGACCCTTGGCACTGCCTACATGCAAGCTTTTACGTCCCTTAAAAGGGTTCTTCTTAGGGGTCATACTAGAAATCATGTCCTTTAGACTTGCCGTAGTGTGGTCTTCGTCTGCACCGTCAGCCCCGCCATAAAGCTGGCCACTTTCTTTTTCTAGTTCCAGTTGGCGTTCTCGTTCTATTTCAAATTCCAATATCTGAGGATTGGCAAAGGAAACATTCCGAGTGATTTCACGGGGTACGAAGTCGTCTGCTGTATCACCAATCGACCCGCGTCGGTCGAAGATAGCCGCCACCTTGGGGGATCCAAGGCCCGGTCTGTCAGCGCCCACGCCCGAAAGCCTTCTCCTCTGAGGAGTTAGAACGACGCGTGGCGTAGACACACCGGTCGTAGGGTCTTGTTGAAAAATCGACGTCGCCTGGCCATTCTTAGAAGCGGATCTAGGTGTAGAAGCCACATTAGAACCACGCCGAGTCTTCGAAGCAGAAGGTGACTTGGACTTCCTCGCGGGTGGATCTTTCAATGGAGTCCTAGGTCCCTGTTTGTTGGGAGTACCTAGTTTGAATGGACTGGCAGATTTTGGGGGTGACACATTCCGGACAGGTGAACTGCTTTTCGGAGTGGCTGATTCTTGCCAACCGTTACTGCGGCGAAGTCCATTTCCTCGAAACATGGACAATCCAGGGCTTCCTGTCTCTGAGGCTCCCTTGCCAGCGATGGCTGCGGATAGGCGTCGCTTAGAGGATGAGCGTAACCCTGGTACACTATCGTCTTCATCAGCCTCCTGCTCCATGACCTGTCTGGCTTCAGTTCGGTCCTTGGCCGAAGGTGGACCCTTGATAATCCCACCCATCGCCATAGTCATAGTCATATCCATTCCTGTTGTGGCATCCTCATCATTCTCGTCGTCTTCGCCAGCAGGAATGATACGACCCATACCAACTGTCATGTCCATTGTAGCTTCATCATCGCCACGTGCAATAGTACGACGTCGGCTTTGAGACGCTTGTCTGGTGGCAGGGTTAATATTGTTGCTGGAAAGGAATCCGCCTATGGCAGAAGTAATTTCCATTGACATATCCTCATTATCATCTGGATCAAAGAGGCTATTTTCCGATTGCGGGCCTTTTCGGATTCCGCCCACTGCTGTAGTAAAATCCATAGGCGCGTCCTCAGCTGCCGAGTCCTCTTCGTTCTTGTCCGGGCTAGAGAATTGCATTTTTTGTGTTCTATTGCGTTGGGGAAGTATGCCTCCTAGGACTCGAGTGACATCCATCGACATCTCTTCTTCGGCATCGTCGGGGGACTCCTGGTGGGTTTTGATGATGCCGCCGACAGCGTTGGTCATGTCCATATCCATGTCCATGTCCATATCCATGCCCTCAGTATCTTCCTGTTCGTAGTTGTCTCTGGCCTGGTCAGCCTTCAAGGCGTTTTGTGTATTCTCCTGATCGCGTAAAGGACTCGGCTGCTTAGGTGCGGGTGCGGGTTTTCTTGCCCAGCCGAATGATGGAATAATCTCTTCTTCCTCATCAAGACTTTGGGTGACAGCTTGGCGAGAGGCAAGTCTGAGAGCGGAATCCAGCGTATCAGATGACTCATCAGGAGAAACTGAGCGAGCAGACATAGCAGATGCAACCGAAGTACCGGTAACCTCAACATCAATATCCATTGTCACGCCATCAGCATCAGAATCGCTGCCAGAATCCGAACCAATCTCCTCATGCACCTCCATCGGGCCCTCTGTGCCTTCAGAATCTGAGCTATAGACACTCGAAGCCAGGGTATCGTCATTGTTATTGTTGAAATTGAGTGAGCGAACACCAGAGCTTCTGCGCCTGTTTCGTTGATGCATGTCGCGTTGATTTTCGGGAGAATCAGGAACAATATCATCCTCCTGCTCTGGGGGGGTCGATGGTGGGTCAGACGGCTCTGGGTCTTGATGATTAGCAGCAAGTGATGATGCTCGTCTAGTGGAATCTGTTGAAGTTGTCGAGTCTTGCATATACTCGACTTCATGAAATGTGTGAAGGGTAGCCTCGGCTGCGAAGGAAACTCTTCGATTAGCAAGGGACTTTCTTCGGGCTTCGCGGCGATCATTAATCTCTTTTTCTAACTGAGCTCGTTCTCGTTCTTCTCTCTCTCGCGCAGCAGCTTGTTGTTCCTCTTCGGTTCGTAGAGCGATTTTGGTGCCAGATGAATTGGAGTCATCATTCTGGAAGAGGTGAGGTAGTTTATCGGCTCCATGACCGGCCATGGAAGGTGGGGAGATACGAGAATGTTTGGATTTGTACGAGGGGATTTCAGGCAACGGTGGAATCGTTGGCTTAAGAATCGATCTCGGGGGAGGTTTAACGGGGGCGGCTATAGACTGCTTGGTTGTGAGTTTACTATGATTTGCAGTGGTGTTAGACATATTGTCTTTGGTATTTCCTACCACACGCCTATTTCCAGAGCCAGGCTTTAGAGCATCCAATCCGCCAGGGCCTACACTTTTGCTTCGTGACTTCTTTCGCCCTCCATTAACGGCCAAAGAACTAGCCATGTCGACAGTGATGTTTTCTTTTTCCATCCTCTTGCGCACAGGCGAGTGCCCGGTTGACTTTCTAGGTCGTCTCGTGGACGGGACTGTGGCATCAGAGCGAGATGCCATGCTGGGCAATACGATGGATGATGGATGATGGATGATAGATGATAGAAGGAAACGAAGGGTAGGTATTTAGGATGGTTTCGGCGAGGTGTTGTGGGGATAGTGATATTCTAAGGTACCATAGCCTAGATGAGTAGACACGAAACAGGTAGGTACGACGTTGAAAATAAATTATCGATTGCTGATTTATGATCGTGCGAACTCAGTACTAGGTAGTGTTGTCGCATGACCCTCTGGTCGATAATTGAGTTATAAGAATTTGAGTAGGTAGTTTGACAAAAATAGGCTAAAGAAACCTTCACAACAACTTTTTCAAGTAGTGGTGTCATCAATTGGGTTGTGAAGTTGTAAGGGTAGAAGAAGATAGGTAATGTTGAATCGTGCCCCCGAAATTCATATGCTCACGGCGATCGCGTCAATGAGAAGAGAGCCGGGACCCTTGTTTGTAAACATTGAAATTCAACCGTAGTGGGGTACGTCACTTAAAGTAGCTGGTTCATTGCAAGTTGACTAAACTGGAATGGGGTTAGCTTCATTGGCATTGAATTTCCAAGTCACATGCGGCAAGTTCAACAATCAATTCATAAGCCACACCTCTTAAAAAGAACATTAACTAAACTCAAGCCACAACAAACGGGCTGAACCTCAAAAGAAGTGGATACCTGCACCACCCACAAGCGAGAAGAGCCCACACAACTAAACATTTTCGACCTTATTTTTTTTTCTCATTTCCAATCTTCGGTACCTTTTCGCATTCGCAAATCCGCTATCCAACAACAACATCACGACAACCTCCGACTCTAACCACCTTTGCGATCACCATAACCCATCGCAAACATGGCCACAGAATTGACTGTACAGTCGGAGCGTGCTTTCCAAAAGCAGCCCCATATCTTCCAGAACTCTAAGATCAAGGCCAAGTCCACGCGACCTGGAAAGGTGAGTTTGATACTATTCTCTACTTGCTTTGCTTACTCTACTTGCATTGACATGTTACTGACATTCTCTCTCTTTAAAGGGTGGCCGAAGATGGTTCAAGGACGTCGGTCTGGGTTTCCGAACCCCCAAGACCGCCATTGAGGGAAGCTACATCGGTACGTGAATAACATAAATCTGAAAAAATCATTGGAGAAATATTCGAGGTGTTTTGTGTGTCATGTGCGCTTGTCGCTTTGGTTGTCCGAACTACCTCCAAGATCTCTCGGAATCCTGCAAACTTGGCGGCTGGAAACGAACAAGCAATTAGAAAATAAAATACCGAAGATGACGATGCTAACCGCGATATTAACACAGACAAGAAGTGCCCCTTCACCGGTCTCGTCTCTATCCGTGGCCGTATCCTAACCGGCACCGTCGTCTCCACTAAGATGCACCGAACTGTCATCATCCGACGCGAGTACCTGAAGTTCATCCCTAAGTACGCCCGATACGAGAAGCGACACAAGAACCTCGCCGCACACGTTTCCCCCGCTTTCCGTGTTGAGGAGGGTGATCAGGTCACAGTTGGTCAATGCCGACCTCTGAGCAAGACGGTACGCTCTCCATATTCCACCATGCGAAATCTATTCATTTTATTTTGTGGATAATGCATGTATACGTCGCTTCAGTTTGCTAATGTCAATACGATAGGTGCGATTCAACGTCCTCCGTGTACTTCCCCGAACCGGCAAGTCGGTCAAGAAGTTCAGCAAGTTCTAAACTTGGGCATCTTTTCTGGGCATCGATGGCGTTGTTGCTTGGTTCTTCATGATCGCAGATTCGGAACGGGTGATTCATAGGCTTTCTGCTAGGGCACAAAGATGCACCATCGGCAGTTCTGAGAAATAAAAATGGAAATACCACTGGTCCTGTTCAACCTCTAATTGTGTGACTGTCATTTGACATGGCTCGCCTCGTTGGACTAGTTTCTGTTGAAAGAATGAAATCGTAGTCTTAGATTGGCCGTATATCAATCCTCGAGGCCGATTTATGAATCAAGTTGCTTCACTGGTCCGCCCACGCCCATCACTAGCCACAGAGGATGCCATTTGTTTTGTCAGAACGGGCTTCCGGAGACAGCATCCCAACGCAAAGCAATTCTGCTTTCTAGGTTGATTTCTGCTCGTACATAAGTAAAATGGTACATTATCGAACGAAGTCGCCCATTAATCCAAATCATATTGATATTGATCTATTTTCACCTAGCCCCTTACTCTACGCGGTGGGCCATTCGTACCTGTCAGACAGTATAAGACGCTTTGATAGTCAATGCCTAGACTCTGCATTAATTTTGAGTCTTCTATTTCTTTGCTTCTTGATAGCCTTGGTAACTCAGTCCATAATCTCACGGTCATGTATCATTTGTTGAGGCTGGGATATGCTGTAGGGGATGAGTTCCTGGTGGCACTTCAATGTTAGTAATCAGAGTGAAAAGGGCATCATGAGCTCGATAATCGATTAATACAGTTTACATGCATATTCAGTCTCCGATAACGATAACAAACTTTTGGCATCTTTCACTTCGCAAAAAAGAATTTGGGAATTTATTGATTGGAGGGGCATCGCCCAATTCGACCACCAAATACTAATATCATTTCCCCCGCTACGGCTTGTCTTCTTTTCGAGGACCTTATGCATCGCGATGGGTTGGTGGGACAGTCTTTGGTCCTCGGGCTCGAGCACCGATGATCCGCTCCGCAACCTCGACCCCAAGCTCCGCGAATTCCTCGAGCGAGAATCCCCCGTGAAATACAAGACCGCGCAAAAGCCGGCAACGGCAGCAACGATCGCCGCGGAAGCGGAGGCAAAAAGGCAGCAGCAGGTAGCAGACGATGCCGCCGCGGCTGCGGCAAAGGAGGCGGAGGAGAACAAGCCGGTCGTTCCTAAGGACAGTCAGTACCAAGATGGACGATATGCGCACCTGTGGAAGACGTACAGGCCGCTGGCAGAAATTGAGGCCGAGACGAAGAGCGACCATGAGAGGTTGATGGATGTGCTGGAGGGATATAAGGAGCGCAAGAGTCAGATTGGCAGGGCGGCGCTGGAGAACTGCGCCTTCGAGCAGATGGATTGGCGCCAGTGCATGAACAACCCAACCTTCACCGAGCGCATGACGATGTGTCGAGACCAAGTCAGGAAATTTGAAAAGTGCTACATGACGCAGACTGTGAGTTTCAAGTCACTTTGCCTCCATCCATCCATTTCTTCTTGATGATTAGGAGTTGGCCGGACAAGAGGGAGAGGTGCTGATACTAGACAATCGCACACAGAGACTACTCAAAGCCTTAGGCTACCTGTCGATCACCGACCGCTCGCCCGAGGCCGAAGAAGAAATCCAACTACACGCCGACACGCTATACCAACGAGTCGTGGCGCAAGAAGCCGAGATCACCGCGGCGCGAGAGGCCGGACTGCCGATCCCCAAGTTCCCGCCGTTGATACCTCGAGTCGCACCCATTCCGGGAGAACGACCACAGCAGCAGCAACAGCCACAGCAACAGCCACAAGGCGAGCTGGAAGAGCTACCACCAGACAGGCTAGAAGCACTGCGCGCCAAGTTAAAAAAGGTTCCCGAGGAGGAGCGCGCCGCGGAAGAAGAGGCCTTCCGCGCGGAGTGGCGCGCGAAGAACGAGGTTGCGGGGCGGGTGTACGACCTGTGGAGGCAGCAGGACGAGGACCGGCGGGTCCGCAAGCAGAGGGGCGAGGAGACGATGTGGGATAAAGTGGCGGGCACTTTCCGCAGCGGCGACAACCCCAAGGATAAGTAGGTAGTGATGTGGATCAATGTACAATGCGACAGGCAATGCGTTAGTTGGTTGGCTTGGTTGGCTTGGTTGATGCATTGCTCTATTTCTCTACTCCACATGCCTACTACCTACCTGCCTACCTACTCATCTGCTAGGTTAGATATATAGGTTCCTCCTATACCAAACATACATATGCATGCTTATGAAGTACGAAGTCCACGAGGGTTTCCTTAGGAGGCGGCGCATGGGCAACGAACGGTCTGGGGGGGATCCGGCCTGTATATCGAGTTATAGATAGATTACAGGATGAAAATGTACTATACTTGTGATATTTACTCCGTGGTCTCTATGGGTCAGTCAATACCTAACTAACATACACATTACACATAACACATACAGGTGTATGTAGGTATGTATGCCTGCACATTAAGCCTAAGAACATGGGAATATGAACTATGCACCTCCAGCGAACCCGCCCGGGAAACCAAAAACCACCCATCCATCTTGGCGCAGCGCAGTATCTAATTACCTCCATTCGTACAAGCCTCGTGCGGATGCATTCCATGACTCGACAGACATCGCGGTGCGGTGCGGTCACCTAGTTTAGACCGACGACCCGACGGACTGGGTCAACCAACATCAATCACTCACTACTCACTTGACCATTTGAACTTTTTTTTTTTTTTCGAAAAGAAGGCCGCTCGCTTCTAAATTGACTAGATAGAATAAAACATGCTCAAAATAGCGGCCGATATACTAATTGAACCGTGTGTAGCCGTTGCCAAAAGAAAAAGAATTTAATTCCTTTTTGTAATGAAAAAGACCAAACAAAAAAAAGGGGCAGGAAGGGGGGAGAACGTAAGTAAGTAAGAAAAGAACAAAAAAAAAGCAAAAAATGAAAGGTCTCCCTGGGAATCGAACCCAGATTGGCGGAAATTTTGAAATTCTGATTTAAGCTGTCAGAATCCGCAGTGCTAGCCATTACACCAGGAAACCCATGATTGGATGAAAATGCGTGCGTTAAACGCCTATAAATAAGTAGGGTAACTAACTAACTAACTGACTAACTACGTGACTAAAGACAGTGTCGGCTAAATAAATTAAAAATCAGTTTGGTTTGCGCCGGTCGCTTTCTTTTTTGGTCGGCCGAACACCGGCGCCCAGCTCCCCACCCCCTCTTTGATTGAGCCTTGAAACATGCTAGTTAATGTATGTAGGACAGCGAGAATAATAAGTGAATATTACTATCAACAGACTTTGAAAATATGACTTACAGTAACTATATACAAACAAGAAGATAAAAGCAGTTTCGCATACAAATAACTAACTAAACATGTAAACCACAAATACAAAACAAATGCCTAACTAGGTACCTAGCATGACTAAAAGTCAACGCGTGAAGAAATACAAATACACACGTAATTAAACCTCCCCCCCCAGAGTACATAATGAAAGAACGACAACAAATGATGCAATAACCAACAAATCAGCCCGTCAAAATATTGTACCTTTACCCTACCCTACATACCCTACCTACACGTGTAAATACATACATACATACATACATACATACATACATCATCCCGTCACAAGTGTGGGAATCTTATGTACACGAACCATGAACAAAGTCGGGGAGGGATGCCACTTGCCAAGAGATCGCCAAGACACCAAGACATGGAGGCAAATGCTTATTTCGATACCGAAATAGAAACAATGGATGGACTTACAAATCTATTCAACGACATGCGACATAGCTGCTGTGTCTTCTAGTTGGGGGAGACATGTTTGGAGGATAATCGAGCGACGAAAGGGCTAGGGAACGTGGTCATACGACGGCAACAAGCTAACATAACACGTATTGAACATTGACAGCAAATCATGGTAAAAAAAAATCATCGAAACATTTCTATTGATAAGAAAAAGAACCGCATCTCTCTATCTTTCATCTGCTATAGACAACGAGAAACCACCACCGCAAACCATTTCAGATCAACCCCTCCCCGAACACCGCAACATCGTCAAATGGATTTTCATGTGTGCTGACAGGAAGGAGGACCCTTGTGATACCGAAACGTCAGACGGGAGAGACATCAATTCATGCAGTAGCGCTGGCGCCATGTAATCTGGTATTTCCGAGACTGCCTGCGGGAATTTTCACCCCCCATCGTGTGACAAGACGCAGTTTGCTGTGGAGATGTAAGAGTCGGCATCAGTAGGGGCGCCAGGTCTAGGGTCTAGATCTAGGTCTAGCAGCAGCCCTCGTCGCAGGCGCAGAGACCGCAGCAGATCTCGCAGCCAGCCTCTTCACCACCGCGCATGTTTCCGAACTCGGGTTGAGGTTCCGAGGACTAGATTGGTTTACAGTGTTAATGCAAAAGTATCCCCAAGAGGTGATATGCTAAACCTGTGGTGGCAGGCAATGGGGGGGCTTGTAAATGGAAATGGGTACCTACAGGCTGTTGGGTAACGACGCCGTCAGTGGCAGTCATCTCCATGGGAGCTTGTTGCTGGGGTTCTTGGGGAGAAGGCATTTTGATGGTTTGGAAAAAGGGATTGATGGATAAAAACCCGAGAGTAGAGTAGAGGGTAAGGACGATTTCAATTGATCGTGAGAGAGAGCTTGCTTATGGCGAGAATTTCACGACTGGCGAGAAAAACTACGAGATGGGTTGGAGAAGTAGTAAGAAGTTTTTAAGAGCGGTGAGTGAGGATTTCAAAACTGTTCGCGTTTAAGAAAGAGGGGAGAGCAAGCTTCTTTATCTAGTCGGCGGATATAACGGCAGATGGGATGGTCATGCCCAAAAGGTGATTCCTCCAAACAGCAGCAGCGACGCACGCATCCTAGCCCATCGACTTCTGATTCACTGGGGTGGCTATGTATTGTACGTACTATGTAACTATGTAGGCTGTATTTGGGCACGGACGGTACTACCTGTTACTGTAGGATGTGATGTATAGCTCTGTATCACTAACGGAGAGGGAAGGAAGCCCCTACATCACTTGATCAATCAACATTCAATCCAGCCAGTCCCCTTTTTCAGGTCCTACCTAGTACCTACCTAACCTAGGATAGCTATTGTACAGTACATTACTACAATACATGCGTGTATCAAGGCAGGTACGTAGGGCATGGATACAGACCCTTGCCTGACTGGACCTTGATTGGGAACAGCACGACCCCAACTGCCCCCAATCCACCTGCACGCCACGAAAGCTTGACGATTAGTAGCCGGGGCCCGGGGGAGATCATTTTACATGGGTCCAGTCACTGGTGTTGTGTAAGTTGCTGCTCCTCACCTACCTGGCAGTATGTACGTAGTATGTACCTGAGTAGCTGCTATATGTATGTAGGGAAATTGAAGGCAAGGCAATGATGGCACTAGTATGTATGAGTACCCTAGATAGAAAGGTAGCGTAGTGATTGTGATGCTTCGTCGTAAGCTGCCTGATCATCCAATACCAAAGCGGGAAACTTCGTATATCGACGAGAGGCCGCCTATCCATTAATATCAACATCAATAACTACCAACCTACCTACATAATACATAATAATGTTAACCTGGAATTAGTACATTACATAGTACTGGTACGTGTACCATGTATGTTATGTATGCATTGATGATAACGAACCCCAAATGGGATGCGCGTTAATAATACAGCCCACACGAAGAGGGTGGAGCCAATCAATTCTCCACGATGGCCTGACTCTCGGTACTTAAATCCTAGGCGGAAGGGTAATTAATTACATGATATAACCCAGGTATGTAAATCAGTTGCTTCATATGTACCGTGAGATGCAGTACCCATTGAGCTCTAGACTAAGCAAGACTTTGACCATTCGAGCTGAAAAAACAAAAGAAAGCTGGTACACTTGGTTGGTTCATAATTCCAATGTTTACTATGCAGTATGTGTGTTCGAATTTGAACTAGGCCTGAACAGTGGCTGTGCCTTATTTTGAGATTCTCTTCGTTGTATCCTTTTTGGTTAAAGCAGGTTTTGCTGCTCCTCGTATCAGAGACATGATGTTTAGTATGTTACATTTGAAGGTTCCCCGCCATTCCCGCCGTTTTGCTGACTTTGGTCAGGTCAATGCTTTTCACGAGGAAATATTGAAGAAGAAACATGTTATGCAATTGACAGCATTGAAGGTGAAGATGAAAATTGCCGACGGTGTGTGTAAGCGGGATTTTGGGTATATCAGGTACTACTAGTAGTAGTTATACTAGTAGTAGTTATGCATGTACAGCAGGTGGTCATGTACCTGAAAACTTTGAATGAAATGAAACTGTTTCGTGCCTGACATTCAGTGCTGTCAATTCACTGTTATGGTGAGGTTGGACATTGGATAGCGACCCACATATCCATAACACTGCACTAACTTAACTCACTAACCTTAGGTTAGTAACATATAACTAAAAGCCCAATCCCCCATCAATGGAAAAGCCATTGCTAAGATAATAGTATGTTAAGATTGAACTTCAATCTGAATTGTCATGACAGTTTATCTCATTTATCTCTTCCATACAATTTTCCAAGATTAACATATGTATTTTGTTGGCACTTTCCCACGACACCGGCTTATGTTGGTCACTTCGACACAACAGCATTTACGCCGTATAACAGTACGCCGTATAAGCATGTAAGAATAATTAATAAACAATTTGAATAACGTTAATATAAACGGGCTTAGGCAAGGAGGCGCCCATTATTATGTCATGTTCTCAATATACATGTTGTATTCTATATCTACAGTTTAGGTGCTTACACGGTATCTACCTTTTCACCTCGGTACTCCATATGCCCCTATGCCCCTATGTCCCTATGTACAATACCTAGATTAGGTAGATTCTATTCCCTCCATATCCATAACCCAACCCCTTATTACATCCAAGTCGAAAAAAAAAACGACAACAACAACCAACCATAAACAAAAAACTTGGTATATATGGGTATCATCACAAGTGATCCCGCGGCAAAAAAAAAACAATGAAGTATCGTCGCGGGTAACCACCAAAGCGAAGCAAAAGGCAAAACGAAAAAAAAAAAGAATCAAGCGCTCATACCACTTTCGACTCAGAAAAGCAGGCCATCAATAAGCATCCCTAGACCGTCCGTCAACCTCATACGACGCGGGCGGTACTTGCGGCACATATCCGCTCTGCATGTGGTAGCCCCCCTCCTGCCCCTGCCCCGCTGCCCCTCCCCCGTAGTGCGGCGGCAGGATGGCCGCCGGCGACTTGTACTCGGTGCTGATGTTCGAGTGCGGCTGCGGGTAGTACCCGTAGCTGCCGTACCCGGTCTCGACGCACACTTCCGGGTTCGACGCCGGCTTGTAGACGCCGCGCGTCAGGGTGCCCCGCCGCTTGCGGTGGATGAGGAGCGCGCCGTAGGTTAGTTGGACTATGGACGTTGTGCTGTTTTTATTTTATTTTAGAGTCAGTTGTTTGGTTCTGCTGCGGAGCTTGCCAACGACTTCCTATACCGCTCGGGGAGGTGAATGGGCGGTTGAAAGAAGAAAAAAAAAGGGTATACTGACAGTAGGATGAGCGTCAAGATAATGGAAATGACCGAGAGAGTGATCAGGTTCATTATGAAGATAACAGCCCATATCGTGGTCTTGACGCAGGCGCTCGATAGGTAGAGTGCCGGGTGCATCCGCTTCTTCGCGACCAAGACGATCTCGGCGATGTTCAAGATGATGGTGAGGCCGGTGATGGCGATTTGGAGACCAGCGGCGGAACTGCGTATTTGAATTCGTGTTAGTCATTTGATCGATCATTATATTCCCAACTTTGATATTGGAAATTGGCGAAGGCAACATGCGTTAAAAGCCCACTGTATTCACTCATCGCATTCTCATATTCCGTCTCCTCGTTATATTGCCCGTCGTCATTATTATCCATCGCGCCAACCATCTTGAGGACCAGAGCCGAGGAGATTATCAGGATTATGCACACGACGAACTGAGCAACCCATGCCGTGATGTTCACGCTCTTCCGGTAGGGGTAGTCGAATTTAGCCATGGTGACGGATGTTTTATAGAGACTCGTTCTATGCTTTTCTTCTCTTCAAGGATATATATATATATATGTATGTCTTGGCGGTAGAAGTGAATAATATAGCCACGACTAGAGCCGAGTGGTGAAGAAGAAGCAGAAGGAGAGGCCGAAGACGAAGAAGCTTCAAGAAGGAGACGGAAACGAAGGTGGTGAAGGTGAAGAGAGAGAAAGGAGGAAAAACACGAGAACATGTTGGCTATTAGAAGTAGTTGTAAATTGCAATTCCCATGATGACAGCTCCGTTGGCTGAGCAAGTATGCCAAGAGAAGACAGTGCACTTACTCTCTTCTATAAAAAAAAGAAAAAAGACCAATAACTAACTATTACCTCTAGACACGCTTGACGGCCATTGGAACATAGGTACGAAATGTAAAAAGTTCTCCACGGTGGACTATCATTAGGGCCCATGTGCTGTTAAGCTCCCATGGAATGATGTGACATTCCAGATTACAATGGCCTGCTTTTTTTTCTTTTTCTTTTTCCTCTTCCTTTTCCTTCTCAACATCACCGCCGTATAAGTTTTGTCAGCTAAGGATTCCCTACTAAGAATTGACGCCATCGTAGGGCATTTCGTTAAGAAGCTTAGAATGGATATGTTGTTGCAACTACAAAGGTACCTACCTACCTACCAATGCCATGTGGGCTTCTAGAAGAGCTAGAATTAGCCCACCTGAGCAGTGAGCACTGAGGGAAAACCCCATCTAGGCTGCTAGCCTGCCTAATTCTCCAGAGCTAAGGGTGATTTGGTGTGATTTGATAGGCTACGCGGCTTTTTTAAAAGGGAACCCCATCTAGAGAACCCCATCTAGAGAACCCCATATAGAAGAGTTTAAGCCACCAGCATTGGTCTGGATCTGGCTTTGCGCACATTAGCCAGGCACAAGTACCGACATTACCAAGAACGGGTGCATCCAGTAGTTACATCTACATGTAATGCCTTATGCCACCCTTAGCACTTGAGGTATCTTATGTACAATACAATACATGCCCCAAGGCTCATCAGTTCACAATAGAAGGGCCGAAGAAAAAAAAGATAACGCCAATCCCCCTCACCTCACTAACTACGCGATTCGCAATCAGCGCAATCAGCGCATCCAACAGATGGCTAATGATGCCCAGTTAACCTGTCACCCCGCGAGGGGAGGCCCAGACTTCTGCATTCCCACATTCGAAGCTTCAATGTTCTTAGTCCATTAAGTGAGGTGTTGTGTAGACCTCAATGTCTGCTGTAAGCTTCCGACCAACATTAACTACACCTTCGTACACACTTCGTCTTAAAAGACTCCTAGCCGAAATATCTCCCCAGTTGTTCCACACGTGTGTATCATACGAGGTAGGTATGCACCAATCAATCACCTTCGTTCAAGGGCAGCAGCAGCGCGCTCGAGAAACGAGTTGAAGTCCTTGATTTGGTTCAGACTTCCGCCACCGTCGCCAGCACCACTTGCTTGGCTGGCAATTCTATCGATCAGCAATTCCAAGTTGGCCAGCTCCGCTGTCTTCTTTTCCTTCGTGTTTAGCTCTGGCGCCGACCTCCCATTCTCTACAGCTAACTCAATATCGTCCATCGTCGTAGAAAGTCCGAGTTGATACTTCGTAATCGTTAGCAACTTAACATTTCAAATCGTACGTTTAATACCCTAAGTAGGTATTATCCAGTAAAGTCAAATGAGCATACCAATGAAGTCCTGTTTGCCGCCTCATGGCGGATTCTTACTGCATCCATCTTCAGAGCTACTTGCTCTCTTTCGGCTCGGATACGCATTATTTCGGTTCGAAGCGTAAGCTTTTCCTTCTGGACTGAACGCACTCGCTTCTTAAGCGCATGCATAGTATCCAGAGCGATAGTCTAGGTAGATAGATGTGTTAATAAACGTACATAGACATATTCACTGCTATTGTAGTCACTCACATGCTCTAAAAGTCTTGTCCGTAATTCTTCCTGAAATGCTTCCAAAGCTCGAAGCTTCGTTCTGAACTCCTTTTTCGAGCTCGGGTCCTTCGCGTTGACTGCTGCTTCGTGAAGCGTTTCTAGGCTCGAATCGATCACTTCTTCGCATACTTGCGCTAACACGTCAATTACGTTGACGCCACCGCGATTGGCAAATGGAATATCAGCGTTGAGGATATCTGCATCGCTATCCCCTTCATTCAGATGCATCCGTTTGGTGTATCTCTGCACAATGATGGGAATTGCCTCTCCATCACTTCGTCTCCTCTTGGATGGCTTGTCTTTGCTCTTAGGTGCTTTGGGCTTTGACTGCTTCGCTGGACTGGCTTGCACTCTTCTCTGTTTGCTCTTCTTCGCTGGGCGAACATCCTCCACATCCTCCACATCTTTGGAATGTAATTCTGGGGATGCTTCGCGAGGTACACTAACCCGTGGGCGCTTGCGGCCGATCGTTTTGGCAGCGGTTTGGATATTAACCTCCTCAGCTACTTCGTTCTCAACCTCTGCTTCTTCCTCCTGAGCTTCAACCTCGACCTCTTTACCTTTGCCTTTGCCCTTGACAATCTCCTTGCCCTTGCCCTTGCCCTTGCCTTTAGCTTTGGCCTTGGCTGATTCGATTATGGGTTTCGACTTTACCCTCAACTTTGGTTTCCTAGCACTACTAGTTCCCGCAGCCTCGGGGGGTGAGGACAACTGATCCACTTCACTAGGAGTAGCTACTCTATTCTGGCTTCTCGTAGATCGTGTAGGTTTCGTGACTGTTGTACCGTCACTCGTCTGACGTGGTGGAGGTACCGGAGAAACTTCTTCAATAACATCCTTTGTAATATCTGTTCCCAGCGGTACTCCCAGTCCCGTCCGTGTTGATCGTGCGGAAGCCGCAATCGTAGTCGCAGCACTCGCCCTACTTTTCCGTGCAAGAGGCGAGGATAACTCGAACTCGCCCGTAGGTCCGCCATCTTCGTCTGTCGCAGCTTTTAATAACCTCGCGCTCTGAGTCAAACTCTCAGGAACCCTAATCGAACGCCTCTGACCACTTCCCGGGGCATGAGCTGGACTTTCCGTGACTTCCTCTGCCACGAAGCTGGGCGGTTCTGGGCTTCGTATGACATCCGGGATATTCTCTGTTGTGCCGTCCTCGACCTGCGGCTCCTCGGATGCCGGAATTGGCGCATCCGAAGATTCTGGTACATTCTCGGGGCTATCATCTTCAAGAGCACTATAGGGGTCTGCTCGGGCTCCACTAAGTTGGGTTGAAGATCTTGGGGGTGACCTAATAGCGCTAGAGGGTGGCTGTGAGCTAGCTACAGCAGCTTCGGGATTCAACCGCCGTCGTTTCGCAGAAGTATTTGGCTCGGACCGTGGTATAGATGGTGGTGGTGGTGGTGGTGCAGGTGTAGGAGCAGCTGGCGTAGGAGCAGTTGGTGTGGGGGGAGCTGGAGATGCTTCAACAACGCCCGGGAGGACGAAGCCAAATGAATCGTCCGCGACTTCATGACGTCTATAAACTCAACCATTAATGAAGGTCATGAGAGTAATATTAGCAAGATAATCACATACCCAGCTCCACGCATGCGCTGTTGCATGCGCTCTTCACGGCCTGGTACATTCGTATTAGCTAATATTTGCTATCATCTTGTATTCATGCTTACTGGTTGCCATTCTGTCTCTAAGGTGACTTGGTAATTCTATGTAAACAAATTCGCATCCCGGCCTACCGAGTACATTATTTCAAAGTAAGGAGTGTTGTAGTAGAAGTTGGATATTATGTGTAGTTTACATAGTAATGTTAATTGAAGTTGTTGGACGCGTCGTGAAACGCGCCACAATAATATCGATAAGCACTTTAATGCTGTGACATCAGTGGTTTAGATTGTGGCTTTGCAGAATAACTACACGTTGTGGCTATGCCTATGAATCTAACTTTGAACTTGAACTACATGGTACAAGGTATGTATATGTACCTAGTATACCTAAACTTCAATGTTCATTTTCATCGCGACTTCCGACATAATGAAATGTTTCAAGATGTATTACCAGGTAGGTACCTAGTAACTTCCAGATGATTTAAATACCAGAGAGGAACATTGAAACGACGCAGGCTTACCTAGGTCCTAGGTACTGTACCTAATACATTTTACCATCACCTTAGTACCTAGTAGTACCAAGTTGGTACTACCAACTGCCATGAACGCCGTTTCTTTCAACTAAAATCGCATCACATAACTCCTGCCATCTGATATTGCGTACCCCAGTAGTTATTGCTACACAGCCAGCGTTATATTCCCGCGACATTTAAATCATTGACCCCGAAAACTAACTACAATGGCAATTATAGTGGGGCCCTCGGACCCGTACGATATAAATACAGTAGCTACTCAAACGGAAATGGTGATCCTGAATTCATGTAAATTCGAATATATAACAAGGTACTGTGAATTGAAGGTATTCAACTTGAAATAACCATTCAGATATTTTTTACTCATGAGAAGAACAAAGTTGTTGAGTTGAGTGAGCTTGGGAGAATAACAGCTCGTCTCCTATCTTAGCTTGAAGTACCCAACGACGACATGGCCGATTTTCAAAGAGTAGATAAAGAATACCATGCATATTCGATAAAAGTCGCCTCGATATGTACATTAGATAGGCGTACTCGTAGCTACTTCCAAGAATGAATACACAAACAAATACCCCTCCAGACTCCTGAGGGTACATGGGGACATAACCCGTTCTGGACCTAATAGGTAGCTACGTGCCGTACACAGTACTTGAGCGCGGTGAGGTAGTTGCCTCTTGTAATTCAAGATACTGGTTGGGAGCCAATAAGAACGGTTAGTAAGGAGACGAACTCGTTGTTGTCAAGGGGGTGCCTACCTCCTTACGAGTGTACCATTCGTCCGATATCCATCTGGTATGAATAGGTACATGACTTATACAAAAAAAAAACGCCCATATTGGCACTCATCCAAATTATACAAGTGAATATCGATTTTTTTTTCAACCTGATAAGTTATATTCCTAAGGAAGTCCTAAGGAACCAACTACAATCCATTGTGAATAAGGCATCCATTGATTCCTGAGGAAGCCTACATGCTATCTACCTTGCCTACAATATATGGTAACTTCTTTTCCCTTGTGGACATTTCATGAATTCTTCCCACTTCCCAGACCAAGCATTGATTCTGCAGACAATTGCATTCAAGAAAATACCAACTCAATTTGAGCAAGTAAACTATACCATACTTTCTCAAGTAGGATACTTCATCTTCCTATCAGATCCTTCTCAATACACGTCTGGTTTTTTTTCCACAAGTGCTTTCTACTGAAATTCTTTTAAATATTCTCCCTACACATTTGCAACAACTCAGTTATTCTGGTCAAGTCTATCAGCCAGTATTGCCTCCTTTGCTTCTAGGGTTAGAATACCTAGAAGGGTGTCGAGTAACGAGCAACGACTGCCTATCTACTTAGGTATTATTGTCCTTACGCATTGTCAACTACTCGCTTTATCTGGTCAAGTCTTTCCACCAGTATCAGCTCCTCGACTCCCAGTTGCAGCACATTCAGAAGGTTGCTGAGGAACGAGCAACAACTGCCTACTTAGGTATCATTTTACTTACGCAAAATCATCAACTCACATTATCTGGTCAAGTCTATCCGCCAGTGTTTTTCTCCTTCTTCTACAGAGGTAAAGCATCCAGCAGGGTGTTAAGAAACGAGAAACGAACACCCAAACGAGCAACGACCACTTATTATCTTCATTAAACATTATCAACAACTCAGTTCCTCCAGCCAGGTCTATCCGTCATTCCTTTTCTACTTCTTCTTTTCCTCTGGAAAAAAAGAACAGAAGGTTGCTTGTGAACAAGCATCAAGTACTTGCTATTTTCCTCGCCCATCATCAACAATTCAACTACTCTACTTAGGCCTACTAACCAGTATTATTCTCCTTATCTCACAGGAGCAACAAAGCATCCAGAAGGGTGCTGAGAAACGAGAAACGAACATCTGAACACGCAACGAGTACCTATTATTCTCCTTGCATATCATTGACATCAACAACCCAGTTCCTCAACCCAGGACCATCCGCCAATATTCTCCCCTTATTTTTCAGGGATAAAAAAATATATCCACACCCAGAAGAGTACCGAGGAACTAGCAACAACCACCTGCTGTTCTTCTTACACAACATCAACATCAACAGTTCAGTTCCTCTAGTTAGGTCTATCCACCGATATTGTCTCCTTATTTTCCAGGGGTAAAAAAAAAAAAACAGTTACATCCAGAAGGGTGCCTAAGAACGAGCAACCAGTACCTCCAAACAACAGCAGCTGTCCAAGTACCTACCTACCTACCTACCTACCTACCTACCTACCTAAACAACCTCACAGCCCCCGAGCACGGCTGAAGGGCAACCATACCATACCATACCATACAAGGCTTTACTTTACGTGCCTCAGGTACTCACCCAACTCATATCTCTACCAAGTAAGTCTACACCTGCCTGGGCAGTCAGGCAACAATTTTATTCTAACAAATTTATATCTCCTCTCGTCACTCTCCTACTAACTGTAATTACCAGACGAAACAGTTTTTCACTGCCTATCCTGCAAGTCCACTGAATCACATCGACTGCAGGAAAGAAAAAAAAACAATACAGGACAATTGATCCATCTCATCGACACGCGATTCGAACTGATAGCATCAGTTGCCAAAAACTTTTCTCGATCTCTATTCCATTCTATTCACCACCACCTTCATTTACGCTCTCTTAACCTTTCTCTTATTTACAATTAGGAGCTGAGCCACCCCAACTCATACACCATCCCACATCCGAACTTTCTATCATCTCATATTATTCTATCGACTTAGGGGATAATTGCGTACCCCTTATTGGTAAGTCGATCATCTAATATGTCCCAACTATGATTGACCTCGGCTGACTGTTGTATATACCGCAGTGACCTTGAGCATCTATCGTATCTCTTAAGCTGCGACTATCAGTACACCTTGAGGGAACTTCATCGGCCTTATATACATAAGAGCATCGACGTAACAAAGCTTGACATTACGTCCGACACAGAAAGCCTAAGGTATGTGCCTTCTGTGATTATTGAACAAACAAGGGGCAACTCTGACCAAGTCATAGTCTTGTCATATTGTGCATAACCCCTTAAGCAATTCGACACCATGTGTGGCATATCGTGCCTCGAGTGCCCCGTATGCCGGCACGAGTTTCAAGGCATCCAACTTTGCACGGAGGCCTCGAACGAATTGTTTAACGAACACGCCGATCCACATAAGCCGTGCCATCGATTTCACTGCCCGAAACTGGTCTGGCCTCCCATTCAGCCCCCGAGCAAGATCGTTCGCATCTGTGAAGAATGCTCACTAGTTTACCGTTTGGGGGGCCCAGAGTCAGACGATGAAGAGTCAGACGGAGAAGAAGTGGTGACGGTAGGCGAGACTGACCACTACAACTGGGCAGCAAGAGTGAGCGAGCTGCATCATCGCTACGTCACTGTTCGCGTCCCCAGTTGCAAGCTTTGCAAGAAACCACACTATGGCCGTAGAAAAAGCAACAGTCTTGAGAATGGAAGCCAATTTGTGGTAGGCATGGATGGAATTGAACTAGAGGTGAACTCTGTCATGTGGAAATGGATGAGGAAGATCAAGGATACGAAGGCAATTCAGACTAACTTCACGATCGGGTTCATGACGGAGCCTTGTCCGACATGCATCAACCTCGAGACTGTACTTCGGGGCAAGGTGATCAAGTTCTTGGAGGTGTGTGATCCGATCGAGGCTTGGGCCATATGGAACTGGTTGCACTTGCGAGCGACCAACCAGGCCGATTTCTGGAACCATGAGGCAGCCAATACTGGCCTCCCGGACTCACCACCCCCCCACATCCTCAACTTCAAAGCTCTAATGGCTACCGGCTGGAAAGCTCGAACTGGAGTTGCTTGGGAACGTCTTGATGAGGCCTCTTCCTCGTCATACGGTTTTATTGTCGGGGAGAAGGAAGGTCTGAGGCACATTCACAGTTGGGGGGGCTACCGCGGATTGCCTGGTGAAGAGATTGAAAAGTTACTCCCCCCCGTTCCATTAGATGAAGATAACATCACGGTCGAATATGAAGGCCCGGAAGAGCAGTTCCAAGGAGAAGCTAGCGCCAAAGAAAAGCGCAACCTTGACCGTGGCGCAAGGACGGGAATACTGTTTCCATCGGAACCCAAAAGTAAACGCAAGAGGAAGGCAAGTAGCGAAGGTAATTCGGGAGTCGGCGAACGTGTGAAGCGAGTCCGCTTTTCCGAGGACCCGGTCATGTCCGTACAGCATCCTAACGGTGTTATCGAGCAAAACATTACCGAGCAAAACACTACCGAGCAAAATACCACCGAGCAACCGGGCAAGCTGGACAAGGGAAAGAAAGTCCGTCGAATGTCGAGTTCCCGTAAGCGAAAAATGAAATTAGAAGAGCTGCGGAACGCCGCTCAGGCGCAGGTCCTCAGTAAGCCAGCATTTGAACGGGAATCGACAAATTTTAGCACATCGAGTTCTGACTCATCGACGAGTGGAAGTACCTCGGATAGTAGCAGCAGTAGCAATGTTGCCGAGGAGCCGGAACTGAACGGGCAAGCCGAAGACGGCTTGGACTTGATTGGTGATGATGAAATCATCTCCATCTCTTCGGATTCGGATAGTAGCTCTGACGAAAGTGACGAAAGTGCCGATGATAATGATGATAATGATGACATTGAAAGCAACGGCCATGAAAGCAACAACGCCGAGAGCGAGGACGATGAGATGGATGTTGATGAGAGCAACAACAGTGAGAGTAATGATGATGAAAGCAACGACAACGAAAGTGATAACGGCGAAAGCATCAATGGTGAGACCAACGGCTTTGAAAACATCGACGACGAGAGCAACAACGTCGGAAGTGACGATGAGAACGACGAAGTTGAGAGTAACAGCGATGAAAATATCGTCGATAGTATCGAAACTGTGCCTACACACGATGAGGACACCCAGTGCTCAGACAGCGACGATGGCTTGGGCGAAGCTGAAGAGTATGAGTTCGAATACAAAGGCTTCGTCTCCTCTGATATGGGCTTATGGTACCTGGACGGCCTCACCGACCTAAACTTCCGGTGGCATCTGCCTCTCGGTGTCACGCCGAATGAAGAACGACAAAAGCTAGAACAGGATGAGCCCCAAGACCAATCTGAGACCCAGCCCGAGACCCAGCCCGTGTTGGAAACAGTTGAAGTTGAAGAAGGAACGCAAGAAATCCAGAAAGAAGCCCAGGAGCAGGTCCAGGAAGAAATTCAAGGAGAGGTCCAGAAGGAAGTTCAAGATGAAGTCCAGGGACGAGTCCAGGAACAGGTCCAGGAAGAGATCCAGAAAGAAGCACCGAAAGAAGTACAGGAACAGGCCCAGGGAGAGGCCCAGAAGGAAGTTCAAGATGAAGTCCAGGCACAAGTTCAGGGACAAGTCGAGGAACAGATCCAGAAAGAAGCACCGGAAGAAGTACAGGAACAGGCCCAGGGGGAGGCCCAGGGAGAGGTCCAGGTAGAGGGCCTGGGAGCTGGCCAAGTCGCAACCCAGGAAGTCGCAAGCCGAGAGGAGGCAGCCGAAGATATCCCTGCCCCCCCGAGCCCCGTAGATAGTGGATGTGCACGGGGGCGGGGACGGGGACGGGGACGAGGGAGAGGACAAGGGCGAGGGCGAGGACAAGATGGAAAGGGTCGAGGACGGGGAAGCGGACGAGGCCGAGGCCGACCGCGAAAGAACCCCTATTAATTTCACTGCCCGTGGTGGATAGAAATAGTGATTCTGATGGTAGCAAGAAAGAGGAAGGAAAAGGATTTGAAGGCCTCATACTATGGCCTCACCTAGGTACTTTACCTATGTATTGTACTTACCCCTATCTGCCAACAATACTTGAAAGTTGCGTTGTGCGGTTTACTTTTCGGGTTTTGATCTTCATTTCGTTTTTCGTTTGCTTGGTATGATACTATCCTACTATAGATCATATCATTGATGCAACTAATTCACTTGTTTAATAAAGGTGAACAAGTCTGGTAATTCAAACTGTGTAGTTAATGTTGTAGCCTTAGTGACTTCATAGTGTGGCGTCAAAGTAACTAGTTATTTAGTTATCAGCCACAACTATTTCGCGTCAGAGTGCATAACCCTCAATGTTGCAAAGCCCCGTTAAGTTAACTACCTCAGTGCAACTTATCAAAACTGCTGCAACTGCATGTGCCCGAGTTTTCGAGGGTTACTGTACGGTTTTTTTCTCAAGGGGATTTGGCTTACTAAGCAGACGCGCTAGGCTCAAATAGGAAACTCTTTCCACTTTAGGAAGGTGGGGATGTTGTTCACGTAAGCTTGTGGGTCTCTAGGGGAGGAATTTTGGGCTTTGCAAAAGAGGAAGGTTTGCCAAGACTATCAAGCCACGTGGGGAGCCACAAATGCAGCCACACGTATGGAAAAGTGCTTAAGCTTCAAGTCTCATTAAGTGCTTAAGCTTTCAAATAAGGAATATTGAAGGTTTAATATTATTATAAGCCCTGGAGACATTCAGATCCGTCAGCGGCCATTAAGATCTGATTAACCTATTACAGCTGTTATAAGAATGGAAAATATATGTATTCAATTACCTCAATAGCCCGTGCAAGAAAGTCGAGATTGGCTGGAATCACTGGAATTGTGGGTCCCAGAGGCTGCTCTCAGGCTAGTGCCACGCAAAAGATTTTTAAGGTTTTGACACGATGATTTGATTGGGTGCAGTATCCATTGGATCACATGACCTGCTTTTTCAAGCTGCAACTCTTTTTTTTGGACTGTAGGAGCCATCAACCCTTCTAATGCAACCTTTCCAATTGAACCCTTCTTATTCAATTCAGCTGATTAAATTGATCGGATTGAATCAATCGGATTAAATTGATCGGATTGAATCAATCGGATTGAACTGATTGGATTGATTGATTGATGGATTGATGATTGATTGGTTGATTGGTTGATTGGTTGATGGACGGATTGATTGAATGCAGCATCTTTCGGATCACGTGACAGCCTGCAACACTGTCTTTTTTGGGATGGCAGGGAACACACCGGCCATCAACCCTTCTTATTCAACCCTTCTTATTCAACCCTTCTTATTCAATTCGACTGATTGAATTGATCGGATTGATTGAATTGATCAGATTGATTGAATTGATGGATTGATTGAGTGAATAGCTGATCTGCATATCCTGTTGCAAGCTGGCTGGCTGGCTGGCTGGCTGGCTGGATAGCTGGTTGAATAGCCCGGGCCAGCTCATCCAACGTTGGATCCAACACTGGATCCAAAGCTGGATCTAATAGCTGCTTGAATAGCTGATCAAATACCTGATTAACGATCTGATTTGTTGAGTGATTAAAGACCTAATTGAATAATGAATCAAAGAGACCAAGGGATTAATGCAATCAAGGGGATCTAAGAGCTGATCGAGAATCTGAGCAAAGATGTTCCGGTCATGTGACTTTAATCAGGTCCTTAATCAGTTCTTAAATCCCTTGATCCCCTTAATCCCCTTGATTCCTTTAATCTAGTATTCAATCAGGTCTTTAATCAATCAATAAATCAGGTTGTTGAGCAGCTATTCAAACAGCTATTAGATCCAGCTTTGGAACCAGCGTTGGATAAGCTGGCCCGGGCTATTCAGCCAGCTATCCAGCCAGCTTACAATAGGATATGTAGATCAGCTATTCAATCAATCAATCCATCAATCCATTAATTCAATCAATCCAATCAGTCCCAATCAAATTATTTCAATCTAAATCGATCAATTCAATCAGTTGAATTGAGTTCAGTTGGAAGGGTTGATGGCCCCTACTATACCAAAAAAAGTGCTGCATTTAATCAGTCAGTCCATCAATCAATCAATCAATCAATCAATCAATCAATCCAATCAGTTCAATCCGATCAGTTCAATCCGATTAATTCAATCAGTTGAATTGAATTGGAAGGGTTAAATTAAAAGGGTTGATGGTTTGTATATTCCCTACCATCCAAAAAAAAGAGTTGCAGCTTGAAAAAGAAGGTCATGTGATCCAGTGAGTGCCCCCAGCTGCCCACATCAATCCAATCAAATAACTTTTCAACCATATGTGGCACAACGATACAACCGGATTCAATTAAAAGAGCATTCAATTGCCAATTGATTGATTTGGATCTCCAACTGAGGCGATATATGGTTGCAAAGTTATTCAAGTAAATAGGCTGGCAAGATGAGGGCACGTGATTAGCGTTGGGGCCACATTATAAGAACCCTTATACGTTAAGGAGAGCCGCCTAAGAGCCCCAAAGCCGCCTGGGATCACCCTAAGCAGTGTCACGTGACCCTTCTCAAATTTCATATACCAAAATAACTTTTCAACAACGTATTGCCTCAATCCAAGAGCGGTGTCAATGAATTCGTAATTGAATGCGCTTTCAATTGAATCCGGTTGCACCTTTGCAGCTATAGGTTTCAGAAAGTTATTCAAGGTTGAAAGTGTTGAATAAGGTTTAGCTCTAAGGGCGCTAAGGGCCCTTTAGAGTGGCTTCAAGGGTGATCACGTGCCTCCCGTTCTGCCAACCTATTTACTTGAATAACTTCATGACCAGATATCGCATCAATTCGAGACCGGTATCAATCAATCAGCAATTAGAGGCGCTTTCAATTGGGCCCGGGTTCACTATGGTGCAATATCTGATTCAAAAGTTATTTAAGGTGGAAAGAGGGTTGAATGTGGTTTGGGCTAGGGGCGCTAGATTAGGCCCGGATTTGAAGATTTAGGGGACCTAGCGGATGTACAATACCCCAGCCTATCCAACGCTGGATCCAAAGCTGGAGCTGTTTGAATAGCTGTTTGAATAGCTGATCAAATACCTGACCTATTGATTGATTAAAGACCTGATTGAATACTAGATTAAAGGGATTAAGGGGATCAAGGGATCTAGGAACTGATTAAGGACCTGATTAAAGATGTTCCGAGACTTTGATCACATGATCGGAACATCTTTGATCAGCTCTTAGATCCCTTTGATCCCCTTGATTGCGTTGATCCCTTGATCCCTTGATCCCTTTGATTCAATATTCAATCAGGTTTTTAATCAATCAACAAATCAAGTCGTTAATCAGGTATTTAATCTGTTATTCAAGCAGCTATTAGGTCCAGCTTTGGATCCAGTGTTGGAGGAGCTGGCCCGGGCTATCCAGCCAGCTATCCAGCCAGCCAGCCAGCCGGCTTGCAACAGGATATGTAGATCAGCTATCTAAGCAACCAATCCATCAATCAATTCAATCAATTCAATCAATTCAATCAATCCGATCAATTCAATCAGTTGAATTGAATAAGAAGGGTTGAATTAGAAGGGTTGAATTGGAAGGGTTGAATAAGAAGTGTTGATGGCCCGTGTGTTCCCTACCATCTAAAAAAAAAGAGTTACAACTTGAAAAAGCAGGTCATGTGATCTAAAGGGTGCTCCACCCAATCAAATCGTCTTATCAAGACCTTAAATCCTTAGCGTTGCGCTAGCCCGAAAGCAGCCTTTAGTAACATTAAAATTGGGTCCGAGAAAACTCGGGCATTTGTGGCGCGCGCGAGCGTGTGCCCTCTAGTGCTAATTAGGAACTGCTACATAACTAGTAGTACAAGCTGTAATCATACTAGCGTAGCTACTAGGCATGACAGGGGTAAAGCATTGCAGAGCTCCACTTTCCCGATACACGTAATGGTCGACGTTTGAGCGCCGTGCAATGTGCATATGACCGACCACAGTCGCATATTATGTACCATGTATAGTATGTACGTACATATGTAGCTGGCGACATCTTTCAATATTCTCCCCCCTCAAAAAACCCAAAACCAAACCAAACTTGAAGGTAATCAAATCAGCTTACAGTATTTTATTAAACTCCATCGATAACTACCTACCTACCTACCTACCTACCTACCTACACGTAACCAACCATACAACTACTTTTTACAAACTTGGTTCTTTTACAATCTAACTACCACACAGAGCATCTCGCCATTATCGCAACCACCTTATCCCTCAAACAAACAAGCTGCGTCTGCGGCTCTGAGCTGTTGAATCAGGGCCGCCGGATACACCCATCCTTCAACTATTCAGAGCTAAGTCTACCAACTTACTACATAGGTAGTAAGGTAGTAGGTGGAATAATACCGAGCAGGACGCTCTGTCGTCAAGATGACAGCGTTCAATGTACGTAGCCATAGCCACCCTCGATGATAATATTAAAATAGTGTTAAACTGACTTGATCTTCTTCGTAGGCAATCCGAAGACTAGCAGATTGCTTTCATCTGCTCTCAAAATGCATCCTCATCTTTGCGATTCACCGCAACCGGAGCGCTGAAGGTAAACTTTGCCCAGCCTGAGCTTCCATCTTGTTTTACACTTTGAACAGTACCTATGGAAAGGAAGACCACATCAGCTAACACTACAACTCTGCAGGCGTCTCTATGATTACTCAAGCCTTCTACGCCGTCGTCTTCTGCACGCGATACACCGATTTCTTTACCGAAACCTCGAAATGGAATTACTTCTTCAAGCTATTCTACATCATATCCTCCTTCTATATCATCGCCATCATGCGATGGTTATTCCCACGAACAAGAGAGCGGGAGATCTCCTGGAAGTTGGGTGCCGTGGTTTTGATGGGATCGCTCTTCATATCACCCTTCATGATGTTAATCTTCGAGGCTAAAGGGCGCTGGGGCTTTTTCACCGTTAGTGCTGCTGCCCATGCTTCACTCAGCCCTCCTTCTTTCAGCTAGCTGACATAAACTAACCCCCACCAAACAGTGGATGTACGACTTCTCTCTCATTCTCGAATCCATTTGCGTCTTGCCGCAACTCCTGCTCCTACGTCAGACGAACGTCCCCACCGTCATCGATTCCTTCTACTTGCTCACGCTGGGCTCCTACCGCGCCCTCTACATTCTGAACTGGATCTGGCGCGAGCTCGACGTTAACGACCGCGGCCCCAACCCTGTC
Source organism: Hypoxylon fragiforme (assembly GCF_022984875.1). NCBI lineage: Eukaryota > Fungi > Ascomycota > Sordariomycetes > Xylariales > Hypoxylaceae > Hypoxylon > Hypoxylon fragiforme. Next base: position 286,301 of record NW_026054764.1, read on the forward strand.
TCCGTCATATTCGGCATCGTTCAGACCGCTCTCTACGTCGACTTCTTCTGGGTTTACTACTCACGCCAGCGCGTCAAGCTCCGTGCCGGCGGTATCGTGGACGCTGACGACATCCGTCGCGGTTGGCTCCTCAACCGCATCTTCGGCAACAAGCGCTTCCAGGCCGCCGATGCCGCCGACGAGGAGAGCGCTCCAGCCCTCGGCCCCAACGGCAACGCAGCCCCAGGACAACGTAGGTCTAAGTGGGGTAGCAGGGGTATCTCGATTAGCGCCGATGAGGGCGTTCACGAACAGGAGCAGCACCACAGTGATGATGATTTCAATGATGCGGCCGTCGACCCCGATGCCAAGATGAGGGACCCCGACGAGCTTGCCCGCGTCCTCGATGACGACGAGTCTGACTCCGACGACGAAGGACTACCAGGACCCGTGGCCGGAACGTCATCTCACAAAGGCCCCGACAAGGCCCCGACTGGCATAAGCAACGGGAGTGAGTGGCGGGATAACTGAAACCACGGTATTCCACCCTCCAGCCAGAGTGGATGAAATATACATGTGTTGAAAAGGGGTAGTTTGATAATCAGTCTCTGCTATTGCAGAAATTGCTTACTTGTTGCGAAACTTGGGACGGGATGATTACCACCCCTCTCCCACAAACAATTGTACGTTGTATGTATGTTATAGCATAGTAGGCAAACCGGAGGAATATTACTGGTGCGGCGTACCGCGTGCAAGGGGAGTCAAGGTGGCTTTTGTTTCTCCATCCCTCCATCCCTCCATCCCTTCTTGTCTTTTCCCTCCCCCTTCCCCCCCCCCCTTTTTTTTTCGGTACATGGAGGCTTAATCAGGGGTACTTTGAAAGAGAAAAGGGTTTCAATGCTTCTTTGCGGTGGAAATTCTTTTAAGCCCCCTTCCTTTGAATTGAAAGGCATCTGTTTCCTGCTTTAACCGATCTATCTATCTATCTGTCTATCTATCTATAGGTATGTAGATGGTAGCATCCGTGGATGTTTAATGGTATATATAGTAGGGCATAGTAGGGCAGGGCAGGGTAGGGTAGGGTATGGAAATGGTATACGTTTGTAGGATAAATTACCTAACCTAGGGTAAGTAGGTAGGTAGACAAAGATGCTTAATCTATCTACGTTACGTATGTGCCTTTATGTATGAGTAGCGAGGTAGAGTCGACAGCTTGCTAGCATGGATTTGTAACAATGGGGTTTGCTTGGGTGATAATAGTGATGTGTTCGTGGAGATAGGTACTACTAACCTAACCTAGGCGCAATACTATGTATCATGGCCACCTAATCAAACGGCGGACATCAATGCATCATAGAGTAACCGTTAAGCAAACCCATTCCTGATCATCGTTTCATTCTATCTCACGGTAGTGCTATGTACAGGTAGATTTGATACCTACTTCATGTATGTAGATGCTTGGCTTGGCTAGGTATGTAGTATATGTGCCTGGGTAGATAGTATGCATATGATATCACTAAATAATGCCAATATAAGCTGACGATGCAACGCTATGTATCTGACTCATCATGAACTGTTGCCATTTTGGGATTGTCAGTCGCAACGTTACTGGGCTGGGGCATGCGCAATCTTCCAATAGGCCCTCAGGAGAGCCAATCCGCCGCCCTGGGTTTCGACCGTCCTACCGCGCCCGCGCGTGTTGGGATCCTTTGTATTTGTATATTTATCGTCCATGTGCCGTTTTTCCTTGAGCTCGCTTCCCAGAAAGTTGCCAGTAGATCCGCTCAGCGGTTTCTGCGGCTGATTTGGGTTCGCAATCGGTAGTTGGACCGGATTGTGAATCTCGGAGGACTTGTTGCCAGATGGTATGGAGCGCCATGTGGTATCGTTCGGCACCCCGTGATTGCGGTAGTCCGTATCGCTTGCCTGGTGCGACACTCCGTCGTTTGCCATGGTGGGCCATGGATTCGTCCACGAGTCCAGGATACCTGCCGTCCACCACTGCCCAAATTTGCCGTCCTTGTCGCGAGTAAGCAACGCGGCCCGCGCGTTGTGCTTCAGCCAGCCACTGTAGGAGGAACAAGCCTTGCTATGCAATTCCTTTGTGGCATCGAAGGCGCGGGTATTGACCATGGTGCCCGATTCAGGAGAGGGCATAACAAGCCGTTCGCAGAAAGCGGTAAGATGATGAAAGAAGATGCCTTTAAAGGTTTGCCCGTCTTGACTGCAAGTACCGCTAGCATCACATGTGTCTTCCATAATGCCGGCGCGACCCAGGCCATGCCATTTCGGAAGGTGATCAGACTTCAACGTTGACAAGTCATCGATGATCGTGTCCGAAGCAAGATCGTACCCGCTAGCGTTGATCACATTTCGAATCAACTTGTGTCCGTCCGAGAGAAATGATGGTGCTCCTGTCGCTTCCCAGAGTCCGCGCAACCCAGTAAGAAGAACGCCCTGGTTATACGAGAAGACCATGGTATTTCGCTCGTCGCATTTCGTATTGTTATTTCCACTATCATTGTATCCACTGATATGAAAGCCGTCGATGAAAAGACCTTGGCTATCGGTCATGTTAGAATCGATAAGCCACTTATAGGCCTCCACAGCGGCTTTCAGATATTTAGCATCCTTCGGCCCAGTCCCTGGATTGGGGGTGGGCTCATCAGGGTTCCTCACACCGTAAAATGGTGCTGGATTATTATCACCAGGAAAGTTTAGATACATGGAAATGGAAGCGGCGATAAATAGTTCGTTGGTAATGGCATTTTTATATGGTAGAAGACGAGGGTTCCAGATCATCCCACCGCCGCACAGCGTTGTGTCCCAACCGTGAGACGCCAGGTCCCAGAAAACGCGGGCACGGTGGGCAAAGGCGGAAACCCAGTTATTTCCATGAAATGTCTGATTTGCAAAGAAGTCATAGATTCCCTGGAAACTATCCACATCGGATTCGGCGACGTCGTTTTGGATATTCGATTTAAAATGCAGGTCGTTGTGTACATTTACAAGCTGAATAGTCTCGAGCCAGCCGAGTACTACCCAAAGCATGTCGTCGTACGCCTCATTCCGAATGGCAAAATAATCCTGCCCGAAATAGTATGCTGTTATTTGAGTAAAATATTTATCGATTACGTTTGCCTTCCACTTCCAATTGATGAGACTTTCTGGGCCCGAACTGATATGAACCAGAGCCTCGGAAAGACTGCGAACAGCACCAGATATATGAGTTCCCATGACGGCGCCCGTCCAATCAATCGAATCAGGCCAAGTTCCAAGCCATGGTGCGAAGTATTCCGTTTGCATGACATGCATGGCTTCTAGAACCTCGGCCAGAACATTGAGATCGGGTGAATGGGGCTCTCTGCCGTTCTTGATACTCACGACATCGGGTGGTAAGAATCCTTTGGGTATTATAGGTTCACATCTCTTAGGCGAAGTGAAGAATATCGGACATTCTTTTACCCACGATGATAGGTCCACACCCGAATCAGATGGCCCATCGTGAGCAGCGACATTGAGAGCAAAAAGGGCATGGAGGGCTATGAAACGAAGGATTGATAGAGCCATCTCGATCACGGATAATCAAATATACTCAAACAAAAATATACTCAAACAACAAAGAGGGACAAGAGATAAAATATACTAAGGTGTTAAATATCAAAGCTGACGATCAAACCATGGCCATTGGAGGGGTCAAGATTTAGTCATGAAGACCTCGGCTTGGCTATCTGATGAGGGTTGAGGTAGTTTATACAGGTCCTAAGAAACTTATGACTTGGGAACTAACTAGCCATTTTACCACCTTCAAAGTGCTGGCCTTTGAGACGTTGAATATTTATGAGGATGGAAGATGAAACGAAGGACGATGATCATCGTTTGGAAGTTGAAGTCGAACGATGTCGAATCGGAATTTAAAAGCAAATTAAGCTGAATCAATGTGGGGCAAGCTGTGTGTGGGGTAAATGGGGTAAAATGCAAGTTATGACATATGAGGCTATTGAGGGACCAGGGACGGCAGCGGCAGGGCAGGGCAGGGCAGGACAGGGCAGCTGCATTACCTAGGGTCTGTAAATTGCCCCTTTTTACAGGCCATACCCCTCCATTGATATCTTTTTCTTGGTACTCATTTTTGTCCTCATAAACCTCGCCATTTCATGAACTGTATCCATTCAGTTCACGCAACTATCAAAAGAATAAACCAGTTAAATTAAGAAGAACGGCTTACTAAAACTATCATGTACTAGTAGTACCTACGCAGTACATTCTCCTCCTTTTTTCTAACATATTTACTTAGCATCTAGTAGACTAACTAACTGGCTGGCTGACACTGATAGCCCTAGGCCAGGAACTCAGAACACTTAGTGAAGTATGCCAATCAAGAAGATGAATCATCTCTATCCGATATGTTCTCTGTGTCATTCTAGGTTAAATATGTAGCCAGGCTACAGGATTCGATCCGCATATGTAGCTAGGCTACAGGATTCGACCCGTATATGTAGCTAGGCTACAGGATTTGATCCGTATATATACTCGGCGTACCGAGTCATTACATACCTACTACCTAGGTTAGGTGACTGACTATCCCTTCAAGAGTCCAAGTATACATAGTACATCATGTCAGCCATCAAGAAAGTAGCTATCTTTGGCGTAAGTAACTTTGTCGCAGGTATCATAACTAGGTACCTAGGTATCGACTAACTGATAACAGGCATCAGGCAACTTCGGTGCCCCCATCACCACTGCCCTCGTCAAAGCTGGCTTCGAGGTCACTATCATCACTCGTCCCGCATCTTCCTCAACCTTCCCAGACGGGATCCCCGTCATCAGGACAGACTACACAGCCGAGAAGCTTACGGCGGCACTCTTCGGCCAGGATGCCGTGGTCTGCGTCATCGGCCCCGCCGGCGTCGAGACCCAGGCCACGATGATCGATGCCGCCGAAGCTGCGGGCGTCAGGCGCTTCATCGTGAACCACTTCGGCTGGGGCCCCGGCTTCCGCAACTTGCCGGAGTTCGACGAGATTGGGGCGAAGAGGAAAGTTGCTTTGGAGCGCGCGAGGCAGCTCTCTCAGTCGAACTCCGAGTTCACTTGGACTAGCATCAGCATTGGGAATCCTATTGACTGGGTAAGGCTTCTCTGTACCTAGGCAGCGACTGTGTACATGGGCAACCAAAAGCTAATCCGGATCATATAGGCGCTTCGACGCTTCCCTCTAATGGGCTTCGACGTCAACCAACGCTCCGCAACAATCTACGATGAAGGCACCGAGGAGTTCACCGGGACCACACTAGCCGGGATCGGGCAGTCCGTCGTCGGCGTCCTCACACACCCAGCCGAAACCGCAAACCGCTTCGTCCTGGCGCGGTCCATCCAAGTGTGCCAAAACCAACTGCTCGACGCATTCCAACGGGTCACGGGGCAGGCTTGGAAGGTCGAGCATGGCAGCGCCAAGGATCTGCTTGGGAGCGGGAGGAAGAAGCACCGAGAAGGCGCCGGGAGATGGGGCCTGGATCTGCTCGTGTATCAGCTCTACGCCCCGGGCGAGGCGCGGTGTGTCCTGGCGTCGAAGGAAGACTCGGACGCGGGGCTGCTCGAGATCGTGGAGGAAACGCCCGAGGAGATTGCTCGCAAGGCGATGGGCGCTGTTGTTGAGTAGGGGATGTGGGATATGCTTGGCTGTCTTCTTGTGGCACTATACGGGTTTCAAGTAATCACTGCCCGTCTATCTTGGAATATATCAAGCCAGGGCGGGAAGCCAAAGGGAAACTAGAGCATACCTATGATAACACCTCGCGCGAACAACAACGAGCTAAGCCATTACCTGCATAGTAACGTAAACGTAGGTAACTCGGCGTTTGCCGTTTAAAGTTAGTGCCTGCTATGTAGAAAGAAAGAAGTAGGCTAGGCTCTTCCAATGTTGAGTTTTGAGATTCTACACAATTGATGGTTGAGGTAAAAAGGTGTACCTATTGTATAGTATTAGGGAGAAGGACTGTGCCAACAAACGGCGAATCCATCTACCTAACCTACATCGATCTAATCTAGGTTATAAACGTATATGTAGGAGTGCGAACCCGTTGGAGTATCACGTGGCAGTATTATAAATCACATGACTCTATTCTGACATGTTCCGCCGCTCCCGGTGGCGATAGTTAGAAGGCGTAGGGAAGGGGTGCATATAACTAATAGGTTTGTAAAATTCGAGAACAATGAGATCTGTCAGGCCTGAGACATTGTCGAGTATTCGTGTAGGTATTTGAGTTTGTTCATATTAAAGCAGCTATTCACTTCGGGGAAAAGTCCAAAGTAGTATAAACCTGTTGAAAGACTAATACCCGACAAAAGGTTTAATCAACTCATCCCAAAGAACAATACCCAAGCATGAACGTGGTATATACACGGAAGCGGAGCGTAAACCGTCTCTCCGCTCATGTTATCCATCCCCCCAGACTCCGGTGAACCATACAGCGTACCCGCTATTTGAAATCCCTGACCCATCGTGTATTCAAATGGAATACTTTGTCGCCAGTGGAGGCTTACATCGTACATACTCCACTTAACCCGTCATTCCTCGCATTCATAAAAACCGACGTTCGAATTCTTGATAAAGCTTTGGGCTGATTTCGTTACTGCTCATGCCGTGAACCTCCCAGAGAACCCCCTTCTTCGCGTAATGTTCCAGTAGGGGCTCGCTAGTCTCCTGGAACTTCTGGAACCGTGCCCTATATACCTCCTCCGTATCATCAACCCGCTGCACAAGCGGTTCACCCGTGATGTCGTCATAGCCAGCTACTTTTGGCGTATTGAATGTAGTGTTGTAGACTCGGCCAGATGGCTCGTGGACCCAGCGTGAGGCGATACGCTGCATGATAACATCGAATGGCGTCTGTATAGATACAGCCCAGTTGATAGGTACGATGCGATCCAACCTCTCAGCTTGTGTCGCAGTGCGAGGAAAGCCATCAAGTAGGAAGGAGGCAGCGGGGTCGTTGGAGGCCTGCGCAGACAAACACGCGCCAGCTAAGGGATCAGCCTCGAGGCCCGAGCCAAAGGCGGATGCAGTGTCCTCTAATGATGCGCCGCTCCCGTCGATGGAAGCAGACGAAGAAGAAAGAGTCATGACATTCGGGCGTCCTCCATAAAGCCAGCCGCGTCTACCCAATTCATTCGTAATTAATCGAAGTATAAGGTCATCAGACACCAGCCCACCTGTCTTCATCGTCTTCTCGACCTTAATGCCGAGTGGTGTCCGGTTCTTGACATTGTGGCGTAATAGGTCGCCAGAGGAGATGGCGGATAATTGAGGGAAGCGCGTGAGAAGTCGCTCGGATTGGGTACCTTTACCTACTCCAGGTGCGCCAACGAGGATTACACGGGCCGCTCGGCGGAGGCGCATAGTACGGTGGATGATATACGGAAGAGTCGAAGGCGATTGGGGTCGAAACCCAGTACCTACTACAAAGGTGGTACTAATTGCGAAAGGCGACGGTTTACGTAGGAGCAGGCTCGCCGGGAAGAGCTGGACGTCACAGATATCGCGATATATCGATGTAGTGTAACACAGTCGGGTCGAGACCAGGTTCTAGATTACGACTATCTCAAGCGACAATGCAGGATAATCCAGCGCAGAATTATTCGAGTTTATCAAGTGGGACTGCACGGCAACTTTTTTTTTATCAAAAGACCCAGGCGGGAGGACTGACAATGAGTATCAGGAAAAGGCCATTGTGGCCAAGTCAGTCCTGAGTAAATACTTGAGATAAAATAAAGGAAAATAAAGGAAGAAAAGAAGAAGAAGAAGAGTGTAGGTTTGGACCCAGGTACCCGACAGTACTTGGGGATGATAAAGTTGAGAGAAGAAGGGTCTGGGTAGGTATTGAATGTGACAAGGATGCAAGACGTGCTTGAACCAAGCGGGCGGCGCGGGGAATCTGTAGGTATTAGGCTCAGTACATAAGGTACTTGGTACTTTGTCGCAACTTGCCCCATCAAAACTTAAACTCGAAGCTTGTCACCACATGTGCACTCAATCAATTCTCATTGAATGCTCGGGAATGTTGGGACGTACATAGGTGGGGACCGGAAGGCCGGACTAATTGCATATGTACGTACCTACCTACTCAGCGCTACCTATTACTGAGTCAGACCATCAAACTTCAATCAATTCACTGTTGAACCACATGCAGTGAACCACACATGTATGTACCTATGTACCGTCTATCACATCTACATAGACATCTCAGATGGATGTCTGAACATTCAATGTTAGGTTGCTCCCCGCAATCTACATACTACATACTAGTAGCTACCGGTTCCATTAACCACGTGAAACCAACCGAGGAAGATAGAACATCAAATTCCATACCTTCCGATGTCAACTCTTTAGTCCCGATTTATGCCGGCAGCATGTGAAACCATTTACCGGATCATTCACAACTGTGATGCTACAAAACATATGATTGAATAAATCTAACAACCTGAACTCCGATTTACTTACCTCGGACGACCGGACAGTCATATAACCGGACGACCATAAAATCCAAATCGCCGAGGAGAGTGGTCCAGCGGACTTACTATATCTAGGGTAGTATATCGCATACCAAGGTCAGCACATTCGTTCTTCTTTTGTCGTTGCTAAGCCTTGCCATGCTCTTGTCCCATTGCAACCTTGGAGAGGAGCCAAGTAAATGTAGGTAGGCAGGTATCCCATTCAGTATTTTAACATCCATAAATAGTGTTACTGTGGTGGTAGTATGGTTATTATAAGAGGGTGGTTTTCTTCTTAAGCCAAACATTATGGCTGACCTATTCCATAATACAGACATCGCACTTGATGTAATAGTTCTGACTGAGTATTGCTCCGCTAAGTCTACAGAGACAGACGACTCTATAGACTTGGTGACAACACTTCTAAGCCATACGTCCACTCCCCACCACTACATATTGTACAGTTGGTTTCAGTGGTCCGTCGCAGCAATAGGCTCGCTGCATTAGAGATGGCTAGGCGTAGTATATTGTATCCCTATCCATTTGGGCTAACCGCCAAAGCCAAATCCACTGCCACCACCGGCACCCTTTTGTTGCATCTCCTGCTGTAATAATTCAGAGACCTTCAAGTGTACATCGAAGAACTTGGCAGCGCATCGGTCGAGGCAGACGCTTTCACCCTTGTTGAGCTCGGCTTCTCGGTATTCATTAGGGACGCACTTCTTTGCGCACGCTTTTGTGAGACTATGATGTAATGTTAGAAAGCGTTCCTGGTTGCCAAACAGATGAAAACTTCGACATCTAGGTAGACAGGCGCATGATATGCGACTGCCTGTAATATAAAGGCCTTACCGGTCGTGCATCTGGGTCAGAAGCTTCATCTCAGCCTCAACGGCTGCGATCTTCTCCTCTGAGGAGGGTTGAGGTCTTCCAAAGCCGAGGAAAGACATGATTTGTATAGGGTGGTAGAGAGGTTAGAGATTGGCGTTGCTGTGTTTTGCTTCAAGGTTTTTTTTTTTTTTAGTTGAGTTGAGTGACGAAGAGATCGAATATAATTTAAAGGAACTTGAAGCTTCCAAAGAAAAAAAGATCAAATATCATTGACCATTCAAACTTGATTGGCTATAAACGTAGGTACATACTACAGGTTACACACTTGCATACTAATTTATGGAAGTAGTGGGCAGATAAGGCTGATAAGCATGGTTTCCCACAAGCCTTTTAATCCCAGTCTTCAATCCTTACGTACGCGAATAACTACGCTAAGGTTAGTTAGTACATCAATGGGCAATATGACAATATGTGGATTAGGTAATAGCACTATTAAAATGAACTTTAGTAGGAAAAATTAATTCAAAATATTTCAACATTCTCGACAGACATCGATGTCGTTATTCTACCTACACAAACACTTGGATATTTTTTATGATTTTTCTTTAATAAAAATAGAAGTCAGAGATATGAAACGATAGTAATTCATTAAATAGTAAGTTATCTGAATTCACTCTCAAAAGCATACTTGAGTGTATAATACTTAGGTATATACGCTTGAAAACTCTTCATGATGACATTGCTTTAACATTAGAACCGTTGCGACTGACACCATTTACTTGGTGCTTGATCTCATTTCGCCAGCCTGTCTGAACATGACCCAGCTTATCTTTCTCATATAAAGATCTTATAATGTGCAATATTGAACTAACTCTGAGGTCTAGGAATGGACGGCAGGCTTAATCTCAGGTTTCTGCGTCCATATCTCGTTTTATCGCCGTCACCCAAAACGGCAGCATATGCGCGGTTCTTCTCAGTAAGCTGCCACAAGCCCCGACAGGCACGCCATATACCTAGATTCTGCTTGCAGAATTCATCATGTAGCAGAAGCATACATGGCTCTGCTGCTCAAGACGTCACATATACCAATCATGACATATCACCATCACAGAATGACGCATCATCATTATCTCGTCGTCCGATCACGGATAGTAATAGAATCCAAAAGCTGAAGAACTACCATGCCCTTCAGTACCCAAGGCTTAAATCTTCGCCAATCCGAATAAGTGTTCCTACTTTTCGGAAACGGTACCAGGATGTGGCCGGTACGCCAATCCCAGAAGACCCAGAAGAGGTTGTTCTGGAGGGTCGTGTCATGTCAGTCAGGCGATCTGGGCCCAAGTTAGTCTTTCTCACAATTATGGGCGGATATCAACAAGTTCAGATTATGATTAGTCTCAGCCAGCTTTCCGATCCAAAGCCAGAACCTCGGGAGTTCAGGGAAGCTCTTCACCCATTTATCCGTGGTGACGTGGTCTCTGTCAAAGGCACAGCAATGCGTACCACGGCTGGTGAGCTGACACTGAAAGCAGCTGAGCTTCCTACTCTCATAAGCCCGAGCTTAACACCACTCCCCGAAGAGCTGATTAACCGGGAAACCATGCTCCTGAAAAGGCATGTTGATCTTCTCGTCAATCGGCCGGCACTAGACACATTTCGACTTCGCTCACATATCATTAAATATATGAGAGACTTCTTTCACGAGAAGGATTTCCTAGAAGTTCAAACACCTGTCCTAGCAGACTACGCTAGTGGAGCAACAGCTCGACCATTTCTAACCTCCGCCACTGAATTTCCCCATAAAGAGCTAGCGTTGCGAATCGCACCTGAGCTATGGCTGAAACGCCTAGTTATTGGTGGCAACGATAAAGTCTTCGAAATTGGGACCTGCTTTCGTAATGAAGGCATCGATACTTCCCATAACCCAGAATTCACTATGTGCGAGTTTTACGCCGCATACTCTAACCTCAGCGACTTGATATTGCTTACCGAAAACTTAATAACTCGACTCTTCAAGCATGTCGAACACCTTCAACAAAGCCAGCTCGAGTCTCTGGAGAAGCCTAAAATCAATCTTCCTGGGACGAATTGGAATCAAATTGAATTTATACCCGCATTAGAGAAGATTCTTGATATTCGATTTCCAGATCTCTCGGAACCTGACGCGCTGCCCAAAATCTTAGAACTCCTGAATGATCGAGCTAGTTTTGCACATGGGCGAGAGTTGACGCTACCTAAATTCTTAGATGAGCTTGCAAGCAAATACCTAGAGGTCTCGTCTCACGAGCAGCCTCTTTTTATTATTCATCACCCTGCTTGCATGTCACCTCTCTCCAAATCCTTCACCTGTCCCAAGACTGGCCAGCTCGTATCCGCTCGTGCTGAGCTATTCATAGATGGACGTGAAATAGCAAACATGTACGAGGAAGAGAATGATCCTTACGAGCAACGACGGAAATTTGAGCTTCAACTAGAATCGCAGCAGGACAACCCAACGTCAGAAAAAGAAGGGCCCGGCGAAGTTGACGAGAGTTATGTGCAAGCCTTAATGCACGGATTACCACCAACAGGGGGGTGGGGCTGTGGCGTAGACAGGCTGGTCATGCTATTCTCCGGGGCGCCCAGGATAGGACAAGTCCTCGGTTTTGGTACCCTAAGAAATGTTGTCTCGATACACCAACAGGCGAAAGATGCTTGATCGCTTAGGATAAAGGAAGAAATGTATTAGTAGGCACCTATCAGGTGGCCGGAGAGATGATACCCATTAGTCGATGAAGTTATGCCATTGCCATACAACTTGTCTTGGCGTATCTTCCTAAGAGAAACAATTCCCAATACATAAAAAATGCGTTTTCATGACGAGACAAAGCTTGAAGAGAATGTATCCCGTATCTCTCTCTTCAAGGTAAGTAATTGTTTATTTATAGCCTGGAAAGATGTTTCCCGCCCCTTGATTATCACAGGTTGGTTGTCATCGTCTCCAGCGAGCCTTTTGACGCCAGCGAGGAAAAGGGGTGTAGGGGGTTTCAATACAAAGCGTCAAGGCCATCAGTTTCCGGTTTTACGCCGTACAAGTCTCATAATTTGGGACCGTAGAGGATGGTTGTCGAAGTGTAGCAATAAATTATGACTATAATATGTCGGACTCGAGGTCACGGTAAAGTTGTCACTCATTGCCTGTAGGTCTTCTGGCCAAAGGGACAGTTGAAAGAAGAGTTTGATCAATTATCAGAAGAACTAGTAACAAGGAAATGTAGTACAGGGTAATAAGGAAGTAAGCCTTAAAGGTAAGTAAAGAAACAAACCGAAAAACAATTCCATAGCACCACCATATTACCATATCATTCGTGTCCCCATGTCCCCATGTCACCAATTAATCCTTCCCTCATTTTCTTGTGTCAAGTTAATTCTCTGCTCATTCCCAAGTCATTCCCAAGTCATTCTCACCGCCTGCTGAGACATACATCTCTACTGAGTAGGGAGTGTCAGCAAGGTGTTATTAGCGAGTTCATGTCAGGGCAAAAGAGAACCCGTTTGCGAAAGTCGCGAGATGTGTATCGTTCGTCATAAGAACTGCAACGTCAGGCTTGCTATAAGCTCGGCCATGGCTTCCAGATTAAACAATCGATTGGGTAGGTACTGTCGTAGTCTTTTACCAGATACTACTCGAGATAGTATCCGGTTGGGCTCCCCATTTGTCGCGAGGGCCCCTGGTCCAGGGGAGACCGGCATACATTCGGCTCTGCTGTCGGTAGTGCTCCACTTCCACGTCCCAATTCGCCGCTGTCGTCAGGCCATTCTCCACGAGCATCTGCTCCATCCCACATCTGGCACGGGCGAGGCGGATCTGCCGTTCCAGGCGGGCTATCTGGTCGCGAATCGCCGTGAGCCCCATCTCGTCATGGCGGGCCTCGCGGTCGTAGTACCGCGCCTCGAGCGTCCCGATATCACGCTCGCACTGCTCAATCTCGGCCCTTGCCGCCTTGACCCCGTTCTCGATGCAGCGGCGCGCTTGACTCTTCGCTCTGCCCATTCTCTCCTTCCATATCCACGTGTCCCGCGCCTCGGGCCGGTGGAACAGCGCGGGCCGCCCGTCCAGCACGAAGAACATCGCGTTCGCGCGGTGCTGCGGGTAGATGGCGAGGACCTCGTCCGCGGTCATCACGGACACGTCCCAGAAGGGGAACCGCGCGTCCTGCACCTGGGACACGGGCACGGTGCGCTGCGCGGTCAGGAGCTCGTCGAGGGAGGCGCACGTGAACATGAGGGTGGCGAGGTCTTTCTTTTCTTGGAAGAAGTTGTCAAGTTGGCCGTTGAGGAAGGAGCGGAGTTGGCAGCCGTGGCACTTCAGCTGGGCGTTGGGCTTGCGGCTGGCTGAGAACGTGGTCGTGAAGAAGTAGGCGGGTAGGTGCGCGCGGCAGGACGCGCATTGCATGATCGTTGCGAGGTCGGCGATGATGTTGCGCAGCATGGGGCGCCCTTCGACGGCGATGATCAGGTCGTTGGCCAGCGTGCGGGTCATGTATGTGGATATTCTCTCCTGCAGGCTGTAGCTCTTGTTGCTGAATACATTGCCGCTACCACTGCCACCATAACCAGCAGCAGCGTGCGGGGAGTGGACGCCTTTCTCGTAGTAGTAGAGGTTGAACAGCGCCTCGAGGATATATCGCAGCGTTCCCAGCGCGAACGGAAGCCTCTCCAGAAACTCGCGCATCCCCGCGCCCGGGGTGAACCAGTCGACTCCGTTCTCGAGCGCAAGCGGCACCGCGGTGCGCAGGACCGCCACGACGCCTCGCATCGTCGGGATCGCTCCGCCATCCGACGGCACGACGCCAAACTCGCCCTTGCGTCCCGCGGCCTTGTAGAAAGGTCCCGGATAGTACTTGGGCGTGAAGTCGACGCGGACGCGCTCGCACCCGTACTTCTGGACCTCGTCGTTGTGCGCGATGACGAGCTGCAGGAGCGGCACCGTCTGCCCGAAGTGCAGCAGCTCGCAGTTGTGCACGCCGAGGACTTTGAGGTCGCTCAGGTATGGGAGTAGTTTTGCGAGCAGTGGGAGGTCGAGGTAGGCCACGCTGTGTAGGTGCAGGATGCGGATGTAGGGGCCGCGGGCGTGGATGCAGTTTGCTGGTTTGGGCAAGGGGCCTTTGTTAGCTTTCGGGAATTACATGAGTTCGGTGTTGTTGAAGATGCTTGTGGTCATGGTTATGGCAAAATAAAAGAGAGGCTTACTTACCAATCTTGTAGATGTTCGCGACGGCATCGTCAGACGTTATCTCGGGGAAGACCCAGCTTGGATAGGGCCGCATCTTGGACACGAGCACAAATTGCGGGATGCGCGGCATGGACATGTATTCGTAGCCGATGGTCGCGTTGCGACGGGCGATTTCCTCGTCGGTGAGGTCCAGGCCCCGGAAATCTCCGCTGGTCAGGTCGGCACGACTCTAGGTCGCTGTGTTAGTATGCATTTCGCCCCTTTTCCCAGTTCTTTTTTTTTCGCTGGTGTGGGAAAGGACTTACCGGAATCTGGTGGATGGCCGACATGATCAGCTGGCACGTACGGCTCAGATTGCGCAGGTCGCCCCAGCGGTGCGCAACTTCTTCCAAGATCTTGGTGCATAGCTCGCGGTCCTGAAACACGCGGGTGAGCGCCGGAGGTTGCTTGTGCTTCTGAATAGAGAAGGGGCCTGTTGCGGGCTTATCCCAATGTAGCGTAC
Organism: Hypoxylon fragiforme; assembly: GCF_022984875.1. Lineage (NCBI taxonomy): Eukaryota > Fungi > Ascomycota > Sordariomycetes > Xylariales > Hypoxylaceae > Hypoxylon > Hypoxylon fragiforme. Next base: position 301,318 of record NW_026054764.1, read on the forward strand.
CGGTGGTGACCGGGGGATACTTGGGCATTAGGGGTGCCTGTGAGATGGTTAGCAGAGGTATAGGTTAGGTATATGTAGATAGGTAAGTAGGTATATAAGGGTTAACTCGCCCTCATGATGGTGCCGCTGTCGATATAGGGGTAGCCATTAAGCTCAAGCATTCGCTTGTCGGGCTCGGAAAGATCGCCAGGCTTGTTGAGGCCGTACTCTGGGTTGTTGCACCCGGCCGCGCGGGGGTGGCGCAAGGTGTTGTACTTTGCGCATTCGTAAAACTCCTCGTCGTTGCGACCGAGGCCATGCTCAAGGCTTCCACGGTCCTTTCGGTAGTGGACCGCATAGTAGTATTCGCCGGGTGAGCCTCGGCGGAAGCTGTGGCTAACGGATCCAAATGATCCGAAGCGAGACTTGATATACTGCTCTATAGATTGCTCTTCAGATGTTGGCTCGCGGGTGCCGGAACCGCTCTTCTGCGATGGGTTCTCTGGCTCGCGGAAGCTAGCAGCGTGGTCGGCTGCAGTATACTGCGCGATCAGGTTGGTGTACGGGAGGTCCCGGTTGGGACGTATGTCATAGATATAATCCATTGTGGATTAGTTCAGATGTACTTATTGTAAGTGTGGACAGTTTTTATAAGCCTAGGTGCCTATTAGCTTTGAATCAAGGTGAGAGCAATCAAGAAACTTGAAATTTGTAAGACTTCTTGTTGGGAAAGGGGCATTATGGAATAGGGGGTGGGGTCAAAGCTTGATAGAGAGATAGACATGAAGCTTCTATAAGAATGGATGTTAAGGGAAGTATATAGGAAAAGCGACAGAGTGTAAAAATTTTCAATAAGACATAATAGATGTGAACCATCAATGAGGAGGTAGTGGGTGACTTGGGTGGTTGCAGTAGGTATCTTTCCTGGGTATCCAGTAGAGGCTGGTAGCATAACGCGTGGGATGTATAGCAAAGCGTATCGAGTGAATGCAAATTTGAGTGTGTATTGTGTAGATGTATGCTAGGAGTAGGAGCGAAAGATAGGTAAGATGAGGAAGGGTCTGGATAGTGCTGGATATCGATATGGAACAAGTGAAAGGCCATCATGGCAAGGTGAGCAATTGAACTTGATGACTTACCTGAACGAAGCTAGAGTGTCTCGTCTCTTTCTAACTACTAGGTGTGGTGTGTTAGTACTGAGATCTTCGGGCATATGGCTCACGATGTGTACCTACCTACGAGATGTAAGGTAAATACCTGTATCGATCGGTATGTGGTAAGTTGCTTGTTCTCCTTTCAACTAATCGATGTTAGACATAGTACATCACTAATATTTGAAGTCTCTTTCGGTGAGAGGCTAATAGGTTTCGAGGAAGGGGGGATTTGACAATGCCGATAGGGGTTATTGGTGTATATGGTGTAGAGTGTTGAGTAAAAGTGAATAAATATAGGAAACATGCTTACCTATTTTCTTCGATGAAGGGATCAAGGTCAACGTCCAAAGATGGAACCTTCGTACGTCTGTAGTTACTAATCGAATCAATAAGCCAATATTCGGGGTGGGCTGTAATTGAACTGAAGATATGAAGGAGTCCTCGTGTAGGAGAGGTAAAGTGTCAGGGGAATGGGCCAAGTGCCATGTAATGAATCTTCGGTTTGATTGACTGTCGTCAATAAACGATCAATATATGCTTTTGGGTACTGAATGTTGCAATGAATGCAAAGAAAATAATTGGGGAGTGGTTCGATGAAGTGTGAACTGTGTAGGTGTATGGCAAGATGTAAGGCGGAATGTAGAGCAAGATGTCGGTAGCAGAACAGGTAGGCACATAGATCAGGTACGAGGTAGATGTTGAGGGATTAGGGCATGGGATGTGTGTAAACAAGTGTGTGGAGATTGTGGTAGGGCAGCTCGGTTCTTGTTCTAGAGGGATGGCCACTAACTGAAATAGAGAGTGAGAAATAGGTACACATACCTTGTAGGTGATTACTTTGCGAGGGGGTAAAGATTAGGGGCGTTAGGGGAGGTTCCCACTGGAGATCCAAGTAGCTAGTACACCTCACAACAGAAGGTGCTTTCGCGTACGCGACCTTTGGGTAAACGCGAGATCTTCTAGGTGCTGTAGAGTCAGCTTGTCGTTGGGTCACAGCAATTAAGCCGCGCAAGTGTAATGAAAAGAGTATGCTAGAGTACTGTCGATGAGAATATACACGAAGCTCCAATAGGTCTCGTATGAGTGCCTACATGGGATCCTGAAGTAGTTGAGCTTTGAAGGTCAAGATGAAGTAGAAGTTGAGAGCAAATGATGTTGGGTTGAAGAATAGGATATGGTCTGGGATGAGAGTGTGTGTTGAAGTAGGAGAATTTTCGTGGAGCCAGCAGAGTACATAGGTAGGTAACTCGAAATTGCTATGTATTGGTGCTTATTTCGAGAAATGCTGCAAAATTTTCAGTTTTCGACTGAAGGTGCATTATTAGGTGAATGAAAGGGAAAAAATGTGCCAAGGTCGTTTTCGTTGTGACTTTTCGACGAGACGGGGAGAAAGAGAGAATAAAGGGGCAAGAAAGGGGGGGAAGGTCACGATAGTCCGAAAACTTCAAGAGGAACCCGCAGTGATTACCGTCAGACGAGACTTTCTGTTAAATCCCGGCCACTATGTCTCAAGTGTTTCAGATCAAGTGCTTGCATAATAGTAATCGTGGTGAATGGAAAGGCAATGAGATGGAGTTCTAGGGGCGGTAGTGAGGTTGAATATTTCCATGTAATTGCTACACACATTACATCTTGATTTCATTATTGCATATCTACATACATAGGTAGGTAACTACCCTAATTCAACATGTCGGGGGAGGGCTTCGACGGCATACTACTCTCTACATACTCTGTGCCTACATAATGACAAACGCCTCGACTATTGGGACACTCGATGACCTAACCCATACGGCTCACCAAAGGCTGAACAGAGAGAGAAGCTCCTTTTGTGCTATGGAATCTCTACCGAAACCGAGGCTCTGCAAACAGAGGCGGGATATCCTAACTTAAGTCGACCCAGAGGAATACCCTACATCTAAGCATGGTTCGTGCTCGGGGGTCTCTTTATAGATGGCTGGATCACCTATTTCGAGGAGCCTACAAAGAAAATAGACGAGACATATTGTACAAACTCCTCCGTGTCCCATTGGCGATGCCATATGGTTAGGGCTGGGAGTGAACGGCTTTCTGTATACCATGGGAAGGCGTAGGCTAATATCATGAAGCCATTAAGGAACCAAGCACTGCATTTTACCTGTAGACCATATTAGTATGGTTCGATACGATGAGAGCTATAGATCGCCAACCTAGGGAACGAAAAGAGACTGACTGTTCCGTCTCAAAGCACAGCTATTTATTCCACCGAGACGTCTACCTCGAACGGAAGCAAAGGCCCACGGACGGACCGATACCGACGACGGCATGCCAAAACAAGGGAAGCAGCTCCCGCCCGAGGGTGCCCTTATCAAGCCGACTCGCCCGGAATGGCGTTATATGTGCCCGGTCCCTAGGCTACGCCCAAGACCCATATGCCAGCATGTGCGGTCGGAGACGAAGCGAGATCAGGATGTTATTGCCGGGTAATGGCCATATGTATCTGGGGTATGTGGCCTACTAGGCACTAGGTTAGCTAGGTCAAGTGTCTATACCGCCATTTGGGCTGGGATCGACCCATTCTGGCACGCCTAGGATAGGGCTGTTGATCAAAAGAGGCGATTGATTAACTTGGTATGTATGTATGTATGTATGTATGTATGTATGTAAAAATACACTACATTTGCTTGGTTTGCACCTACCTACATACATACATACATTACACGCTATTCGGCGGGGCGGCCGGGGGTGGAGGAGATGGAGATCAAGGGGAAAGAGGGCACGCAACGCATCTAGCCTACTGACTACAGTACCTAGATATGTGTGTGTTTGGGGGGAGATGGATGGATGCATTACGTATACTTGGCAATGGTTCGCAGCTTTTTCTTTTTCTGGAGGCAAATCAATCCACGGATACGGCATCAGGAACCCGCTATGCGATCGACTTGGTCGTGTGCTCGTCACGCGGAAATAAAACTGTATGTGTGTGTGTGTGTGTATCGGTAAATAGGCTCATAGATGGATGAGGTATGTAGATGGGAATGCATATCTACATATATGAACGCGGAAGCTACCTAGGTAGGCAAGCTTGTATGCTACCCATTTTCTGGTCTGCTGCTACCTGTCTAACTGCATGTCTACATACATAGTACACATACACACAAACTCACGTAATGAATGTACACAGCAGTGCGAGAACCAGAAAGTGGGGATGCATGAACTTTTGCCCTCTTTGCTGCAGGCCATCAAAAAGGGGAGATGGTGGGAGGGGGAAAGGGGGGGTGGGATACAGGTGATGATGCTAGATGTGCTAAGATTGTATTAGGAAACGAGCAACTGGCCATCTTGGAATGGTAAGCAGGTTAATGAATGTTGGCACCTAGGCAAATAGATAGGTAGGTATTGTAGCTGTGTAGGTAAGTAGTTGTAGGTAAGGTCAGATAACGACCTGGATGTCCATTCACTTGAAATGGTGGCAGTCACCGCCTCTTGAATGAAACCCCTTTTCTTAGCGAGGATTCTTTCCCCCGTGGACAGGTTTTCTAACCTAGATGCCTCTTATGGATTCCGACTGGGGAAATACGAATGGGGAGGAGGAGGAGGAGGGAGGGGAGGGGTTTGGAATGATCCATTGATCTGACGATGAAATGATAATGGGCTTGTCCGTTGCGTTCTAGGTTTCGTTCGTAACTATTTTTTTTTTTTTTACGGAACCGGGGATTTCGACATTCGCGGCTAACGGGTTTTGCGTTGAACAGGGATTTTTCTTAAAACTCGAAGGGGAGCATTGGAATACTATGTAGAAGACAGGGCAGGGAAGGGCAGCAGTACGGCGTAGTAGCAGCGTAATGTCCATAACAAGGATCACGAGCTTCGCTTTGCACCAGCGTCCGGGAGGGAATCATTAACGTCCGAAGCTGGCCTGATGGGAATGCAACACTGTTGTTACGACATAGGCATGTAGGTATATGTAGGTACCTACATTGCCCAGGTTGTAGGTACATACATACATTACATAGATAGCTGTCCTACCCATACTGCAGGAAGCTTGATGCCATCTGCTCTCCCGAACGGCTAGAAATCTGAGACAAAGGATATTTAAAGTTATCAGTAAGCCGCTCGTGACAAAGGTGAATAAGTATGTAGGTGTTGTTGATGATGATGTTGGAGATAGTATGTCAATATGAAAAGTGACACTTCTCATCTCTTTCATATTTTTTCAACGCTCATCACCACGAAACCCCTAACCTGCCAAGAGGGACATGCTACAATCCTTGCTGGCCTAACTAGCAAATGGATACTCGGATTGAACACCGACCGCTCTTCTATCTCGATTTACTAGGATAGCTGGTTAGTAGATTACAGATATACATATATTTTTTGCCTTGCTTGTGGAAAAAGGATGTTATTCAGAACATCTACGAAGTATATAATTACCTAGGTAGGTATGTGTATGTGCCTACATGTATGACGTACAAAGGATTGTGAGCACCTACTTATCGCCAATCGCTCGACCTGCCGATGATAGAGAAAGTCACCGTTATTTTAGGTAAGTCGTAATCACAGGTGTGCATTTAGGTATGTAGGTATGTGTGTATATAGCTTAGGTATGTAAGTCCACGATCGTCAATCACCCCACCATGAAGGATTGCGCCTTCGGCCGGCATCACGAGTGTACATTGGACATAGGTAGGTTACTCTACGGTTGTCGGGTTTGTGTCTACGCCGGGAGAAGGAAGGAAACAGGCTTTCAAGGTCCGTTGGAAGGCAAATATGTAATCTAAGTTAGATCAATGATTCTCAAAAAGAACATCAACGAACATCAGCGAACATCAGCGAAGGGATGGACAAGCGAAGCAGGACAATGTGCCACCTATTTCGGCTGTCATCAGACCCAATACCTTATCTATGCTTGGGTCAGCTCGACATTGGAATTGCCGTAGGACGATGGCGATCCCTGCGTTATGGTAAACGCCTATCAGGCCAGAAGGAATCCAGACCTGGGGGATCGATCTGTGGAGTTCATGGTATCCTGCCAGTCCGCTTAGCCTGCATGGTACCTTATGTACAATACATACAACGTCGACCTATGTATGTTGCTGCTATGTAACGGGGCGCGAAGTGACTGGAACATTTTTTTATAGTGGCCGTTGAATGCGATGTGGTAGATTAATATCCATACAGACATCTAAGACTCTAAGACCCTTAGACTCTAAGTAGATGCTAAGCGCGCATTAGGTAGGTACATGTTAGGAGAGGGTGTATTAATATGTACCCTATTTCCAAGTCTCAAGTCTAAGCAAACCGAGATCGAGGTTAGCCGCTGACCAACGACAGCCCGAAACATCGAGGAACAGGAATGCATCTCAGACTAATAGTCTAGCTCCACAGAGACATCAAAGTAAGTCAGTCATGCGCTTATTTTTAGGACCTCCTCTCGGTCGGAGATTTGAGGCCTAGACGGCTGACACTATTAAGTTAGGTACTGATAGGCGAACGAGATCGCGGTAAACACACATTCGCAAGACGGTTGGCGGGTTGTGTCATTATACAGACGAGAGGAAGTAACTATTGTATGTACATATCACACACCAACATACATACATACTACATGCCTACATACACACACATGGTGAGATCTGGGCAAAATGTAACGCAGCCCTGACATTGATAACCTACCTACATGTAGTACTTGTAACCTACCTAGGTAAGCACACACAATATAGAGGCACTACCAAGCAATGGCTTGAGGGCAAATCGGTACAGGCCACGAACTTTGCGTGTGACAATGTCGATCTTGGTAATGCACAAAGCCGAAAAGACACAGCTAATCGGACGTGGAAAATGCTAAATACTAGGACATGCATGTCACGAAATCAACCGGGATATAGCTCGTCTCTTTTCTTCTTCTTGTTCTTCTTCTTCTTTTCCTTCTCTCCCTAATACCTACATGTTTCTTCTCTTGACCCTTACCAGTCCCGAGTCCCGAGTCCCGAGTCTCTGCGTGGCCCGTTGAACAACATCATTCAAAACATGGCATCGGGAATGGTAGCGCACTTTCCATGAACGCAAACACACAAACGCTAACAGAATGCTTTTCTTTTCCCCCTTTCGAACCCCCCCGAAATTTCACGCTCCCTACCCAACCGATGTCTCGCGTGGGATGTGACACACGACCCCATTACGCCATAGCGACCTAGTTGCTGGGTTAGGGCGTAGGCACTACTACATCCCGCTAGCCGTGTTGGACTGTTAGTGGTTTGTATCAAAGGGCACTGTGAGCGAGACGATATTCCGAGTTTGTTTGTCTGAGGTCGAAATCGTGGGCATTTCCTGTTATACCGTACTGGTAGAGCGCTATCGTTTGCAAGTGAAAAGGGGAACAATGTTCAATTTTGACAACGTTGAAAGCCAAAAAAAAAAAAACCCCTTTTGGTCACTGGCGTCCAATACGTGGCTTTATGTACCTCACGCACCTACATGGATCCAAGGCAAAGCACGATTGAACAGCAGACATTAAACCGAGAGCAGAACAGCGACTTAAGTAAAAAAATACTAATGCTAATGGGCTTAGGGTCCCTTTATTCAATGGGTAAAGTCTCCTTGTTCCAAGATGACTGACCTGAGTAGCATTATTACGTACCGACATGGCCCGGTAAAGCAATAGTAGGACCCGTCTAACAGGATAGCGTCCGCGGTTTTAGTGCAGTTGAGCTCATAGACGTGGTTCGAGAGCTGTCAAGTGGATCTTTGGGTAAATTACTTGGGAGGACACTAAAAATGTGTAGTTATACATACTATTACATAGAGATGAAGATGAAATTTGTTAGTCCGTGTCTACTAGTGACAATGTCTAGTGTAGTTGAATGGACAAAGTCACAACCTAGGTTACCTAGGACAAATCGTAGGTAGTGGTGCTGTGCGCAGGAATATCGTATTGTGGAATATAGATCCAAAAACGCCGTCTTCTTAAATATGACAGATCAATTTGCTCAGGAGCTATGTCCGGTGTTCATGGGGAGGGTATGTAGTGAGTAAGCAAATAACCTTAGACAAGTAGGCAGAAAAGTAGGTAGGTTATGCGCTTCACCTTTTGATCGAATCGCGCCAGGTTTCTCACGATGCAGGAATTGTAATACTTTTATTCTTGCTCCTCAACAATGCGCTGAGCACTGAGCAGGCATACATTGCGATAGGCGTGGCACTCCAAAAGGGAACATTCAAGCAGTGTCATGCAAGATTTGCAGTCGAGAGTAAAGCCGTTTCGCCGTTTCGAATGATTGGCAGATATTAGAGGGATAAAGCCGTGAGCGCCCAGCGTTGGCATCCCATCCATCTTTCTTCTGATCCACTTCTCGAGACCCTGACATGGGGCCGAGAAATAGCGAATGAACCATGAAGAAATGGCCAGCGGTTAGAGATAGATGAGAACTTGAAACAGACACCGCAGCGCGCGCAAGGCTTTTTCGTACATACCTATCATACCTGGGAGTCTGGGACTTGTTATACATATTACCATATTACATACAAATCAAGAAGCTTTGGGTACCGAACTTCAGGTATCCGAACATGGACCCTCGATTTTGGTATTTGATGTAATCAAAAAAAGCCTTGCCGAAGTGATGAATACATTGATGTAATCATTCTTTCTCCTTTCTCTCTCTCTGGAGTCTGTATCGGTCCCCTTTAGACTTATTATTGATCATCAAGACTCACGGACGGGGAACCACCCATATTATTATTATTATTGTTATTTTAGCCCCAAGTCCGTCCTAACGTTTTAATGTCATACTAATACTATGTAGTATGGTAGTAACTTTGAAGATGGTAGCTCGAATGTCACATGGGTAGGCTAAGCGTGTGCCGTTTATTCGTACATATGCATGTAGTTACCTCCTGCAGCTAGTAGAGAAGCTCCTAGTAGAGAAGCTCTTCGGACTGCTGCGTCGAGATAAACGTGCTTTAGCGGCCAATTGACGAAGGGACCAGTGACTGCAGGTAAAAGGCGTGGGCAGCATTCACTCAATGGGCAAAGGGCCAGAAAAAAAGGCCGGTAACTAGTTACAACTTCTAAGACACAAAGAACACAGTACCTCGTCCTTCCCGACATTATACTGGAGATCTACTCTCGCCATCCCACAAATTCATCCGACTTTATTATCCAATAAGCGTAATTTGACCCATCCCTCCCCCAAGAACCAGAACCTATCCACTTCTCCCTGGCCCTATGACCGTCAGATGCAGGACAAATATGCAGCAAGTGTGCAGCAATGAGGGCATCTTGCATATCGGCTTCATTGGATGGCTCTACTGGATATTTGTATTGGAGTGGTATCGGCGCGATCACCAGCGTCCTATCACCAGCAGCGTCGTCCGATTCCAGAACCGAACCGAACTTGTAGTCTGCCAGGTCCGGCAAGCGGTGTCTTTGTTAAGATTACGGACTATCTGTATATATGTATGTATGTATTAGGTAGGTAAGTAATAACTATTGTATGTAGTCATTTAACGATTAACTGACTTGCTTCCCCCGGACAATAGGGGAGGGGGGGGAGGCCTAAGTGGGAATGGTTAATGGTAGGATTGGGAACGGGGGGTAGAAGAACAGAGAAGGCGGCTACATTGTCCCAGAAGCGCACAATGATCATCCACTCAAAAAGAAGATATCAATCAAATAATGAGAAAATACAACATGGCATCAATGTTGGTGCTCACGCACGTACAAGTTACTATTACAGTACTACTACTATTATGTATGGGATCATTGGGATGTATGTCTGGATGTATGTACATACATCATACATCAGACCTCACATACGTATTCCGTACCATACAGAACTTGCAAATGAATCATCCATGAACAAAGATCGATCCTTATCATTCAAATGTTCCGAGCACTCCAGAATGAACTCCAGAATGAAGCTGGAACTTGGAACCTTGAAGTGACTAGTGACCATCACTGATCAATCGCTGATCAAATCGTCAACTAATACCATAGTAGAAACTAAGATATGTCGTAGATCTGCCCCTGACAAAGGAGTTTCCAGCATAATCCCGTCGAGAATTTTCGAGGCTTACCTTTCAACGGAAAGGCTTCCCATTTTGAATTTTCATGGTGGGCGCTTTTACCAGTGGCGGTTTTGGGTTTTGGCTTTGGTTCAGACAATGAACACTCCCCTCCTCTTTCATTCTCTCATCTCATCTTTCTCTACTAGTTACCCCCCCCTATATACAAACCCCTGTCGATATCCCATGGCAACTAGTGCACCAGTGCATATTTAAACGACGCTGTAATTTCCTCGGGCGAGCTAGACAGGGCCTTCATTTCAGGGAAAGGAAGGAAAAAAATAAATAATAGGTTGTATGCACAGACCACAGCCGCAAGATTTGCACGATGACCCAGCGACAAGGGAAGAAAGGACCGGGTTATCATGCGAGAGATGAATACCTACTTTTATGGTGTACAGTCGCATAGCAATCTGGGTACTGTAGGCATTCCAAGCCTTTGTCGGCTCTGTCAGGGCCCTGTAACAATGGGGACAGGATAGAAAAACATTGAATGTTACAATTTATATTGTATTATTGTCAAGCGTTATGTATGTATGATGAATGTTGAATGTTCGTTCATTCAATGTTGTATTGATGTGGTGATTAAAGTACATTGAACATTAATATTTGAATCATTTATGTACTATTTATTAGGTACATGTAACTACCTAATACTATGTACTGGCAATGCGCCCAAGATCCATCATCTACACACTACACTACACATGTACATAAGCAGGTACATTGATGAAATGTTTTAAAATCTTAACCCCCAAACAAGGTTTGCCGTGAAATGAAATTCGATAATATTGGCCAGAGATGTAAGGTATTTTGTAAGCGTATTCTGGTACTAAAAGTACATTTACATACATAGTTATTAGTAGGACTACTACAATGTACAGTAGTACGTTACGCAGCGTCCAGATGGCGTCTCTTCAGAAATGGGTTAGTCAGATTGTGGTATATGTATGACAGCGGGTCATCCCCCTATGTCCACAATCGTTATTGCTGTTAATTACTCGATTTTTGTCAACCACCTTATTTTTGGCTTCCCTTCCCACAAGGGATAAGGGCCAATGTACTAATGTGGGTCAGCTGTTTTTTCTCAACACCCGCGACCCGCCTAGACCCACTTGATATCCCTGCTCACTTGCTACCGTGCAACATCTACTGTGGAAGGTACTCCCAGGAGTCCCCTTGTAGTAGGCTTGTACTTCCCTCCTCTCATTGACTGTCCTAGACTGTTCCCATTGACTGCCCAGGTACTGGTTGATTACTGGTTGACTTCCCCGTTGCGATCCCCTATTAACTCAGATTAACTCTAATTAACTCCCTAATTCACAAGGTATCCCACCTGTAATCAAGTCCCCCATTTTTATTTTATTTTCCTTCTCTTCCAAATTTCCAACATTGAAAGCTTGGCTTGTGCTAAAACCAATCTAGCTCTAGTACCTCAGGTACCTTTACTGTACTTCCCTATTTGATTTTACTGTGCAGACTGTGCACCCTTTCCATGTCACTCTCCTTCCTGTTAATCACGAGACAATAAATAAAGGTCGGCAGAAGCTGCTCTCCATCCCATTCAACTTTTCTTCCCTCCCACCCTTCTTGTCGTATTCGACTCAGTTGCAACTTGTTTTTCACTTCCGTTCGAAGTTTCGCCAACAAAGCTTCTCACGATTACGAAGTGCCCTTTAATCCTAAACCTACTCTTGATACCCCCATTTCGAGTAGCTTGATTACCTATTTAATTTCCCTTTTCCTTAGTGATACCCTGTTCTTGATACCCAATTAGTTTTCTTTCCCTAAACCAAAATCTATTACAATGGCCGAGGAACAAAAGCCCGTTGAGGTCGCCGAGACCACCCCCGCCGTCGTCGAGCCGGTCGCCGAGACGAAGCCTGTCGAGGAGACGCCTGCCGAGGCTGCCCCCGCCGCTGATGCCGCTGCTACTGAGGCACCTGCCGACGCTGAGGCTGCCCCCGAGACTGCCGCCGCTACTGAGGAGGCTAAGAAGGAGGAGGCCAAGCCCATTGAGGCTGGCACTCTAGAGCACAAGGTTGCTCCTGCCAACTTCCCCAAGTAAGTGTTTATTTATTCCATCTATTGACGATCAACGAAATAATTGAGCTAACCCATCATCTCAGGAACCTCATCTACTCTAAGCAGCACTTTTGGTTCGGCACCGAGTCTGTCCCCAAGGACAAGCTCGTTACCTACCTCAAGAACGAGAAGACCACCGAGGTTGCCCACCACGTCGCCGCGTGGGCCACGGAGACTGGAAAGGGTCTCCTTTTCTTCGGCAAGGAGAGCGACAAGAGCACCCCCACGGGTATCCTTCAATTGGTATGATCTATGATCTTCGATTTAATTTGACAAGTTACTAACCAAGACTAGGCTGAGGTTTCTGAGCCCGCCACCGAGGGTGCCTCCAAGTTCTCCCTTACTGCTAAGGGCCACAAGCACATCTTCAAGGCCCCCACCGCTGCTGATCGTGACAGCTGGGTCGAGCAACTGAAGTTGAAGATCGCCGAGGCCAAGGAGCTTGCTACCACCATCACGGAGACCGAGACTTACAAGCAGACCCTCGAGAGCTTCAAGCCCACTCCCCCACCCAAGGAGGACAAGCCCGCCGCTGAGGGCGAGGCCGAGGCCCCCAAGGAGGAAGTTAAGGAAGAAGACAAGGAGGAGGACAAGAAGGAAGAGGCTAAGGAAGAGAAGAAGGATGACGACAAGAAGGACTCTAAGCGCCGATCTGCTAGCCGAAAGCGTGCCTCCATCTTCGGAAGCCTGCTCAGCAAGAAGGAGGAACCCAAGAAGGATGCTTCCGCTGAGGACAAGCCTGCTGATGATAAGCCCGCCGAGATCGCCGAGGATGCTGAGCCTACTGCTGAGGAGACTCCTGCCGCCCCTGAGACGCCCGCAATTGAGACCACCCCCGCCCCTGAGGAAGCCAAGAAGGACGAGCTGCCAATCAAGCCTACTCCTTCTAAGCGCGCTAGGTATGAATTTCCCACCCCCTTTCAACCTTGAAACTTTTGCTAATCCATCCCAGCATCTTCGGTGGTCTCTCCTTCGGCAAGAAGAAGACCGAGGTCGAGTCTGCCCCTACCACTCCTGCTAAGGAGACTTCCGGCGCTGATGTCCCGGTCGCCGAGACTGCCCCCGTCATCCCTGCTGTTGAGACTACTGAGCCTCTGTCGACGGATGTCGCATCCCCCACCGCTGAGACAGCCGATGCTGCTGCCGCTACCAACGGTGAGACCAAGGAGGTGAAGAACGAGAAGCGCAAGTCTTCTCTTCCTTTCGGCTTCGGCAAGAAGTCGGCCGCTACCTCGGATGAGGAAGGTGAGAAGGTCAAGTCTCCTCCCTTCTTCTCCAAGCTTCGCCAAACCGTCAAGGGCAAGGGAAAGGCCGCTGAGAAGCCCACCGAGGAGTCCAAGGCTGAGGACAAGCCCGCCGACATCGCCGAGGATGCTGAGCCTGCCAAGGAGGAGGCTACCGAGGAGGCTGCTGCTGCCGCCCCGGTTGCTGAGGAGGCTGCTGAGAAGCCCGCCGCGGCTGCCCCGGCTCCTGTCACTGCTGCCGCATAGAGTGCGCGCCGCTTTGGCTTGAAAATCAAGTCGTAATGTTTTCGTTAAAGAGTATCCACCGCGCTGGGTTTGGTCGGGAACGGATCTGCATTTCAAGATACCCCACAAGACTGGTTCTGAACTGATACCCCCCATCTTTTTTTATCGGTTTTCGACGGCCTTTTTCTTTGCCGGTCGTGTGGAGAATGGGATGCGCTGTCGACGCGGAGGAGATGGCATCCATGATCTTTATACTGACGCTTTTGCATGCCTCGTCTGAATTTGCGCGGAGAATTGCCTTTGTTTTCACATCTTTTCCTAATACTCAACTGATACCCAGTATACCCCCTGTCATTTGGTTGATGAGGATCAGAAAATACCTGCGAAACAGCACACAAACGTTTCTTACAGTGACGGTGAAGGAGTGGAATATGGAGGTTGCCAAAGCTACTTGATGTCGAGTATGCTGTGCTCCTCGGACGGAACAGATGTCGTGTGTAGTGTTATGCCATATAGGGCATTCACTCGGCGGCTGAAGCATTCTCTTAATAGCTAATAGATGCTCCTGTGTTTGGCATTGTCTTCTTCGCACCTTGTGATGTGATTAGTTTCGTGATCGCTGGACCACTCTCCACTCTTTTCGCCTTTTATTTTGTACTCGTGTTGAGGCTTTTGTTGTAGTCTTAGCACATTACATGACAACCATAGAAATAGATTAGGTTACGTACTAGAGACCTAGTTCATAATATACCCTTTCTTTTCATGATTCTGGCAGAATTCATCTAACTTGTGAGTGTGAAGCCAAGTTTCTTGGTGATTGTACCTTTATGTCTTTACCTTCCTACTCTTCAATGTTTACCTTCCTACTAGATACTATTACTAGGTATTATTACGTAGGTAAGTATCTTGCACATGCTATGCCCCTTGAGTAATGTTTTATCTGACTTAGTCTACAATTCAGTTTATGGTGTCGTGTGAGTCTAATCACTACCATCGTCACTCTTATCTACGATGGATGGTGTATAAGACACCTCATCCTCTTGTCACTTTACATTTCATCGCAACTTTTCATGGCCTGTTGTTGGGATTGAGATTGCTATTGTGAGTGTGTTCTATACATAGTATGACCCTTTTAGCTTCACATAACTGTCTGATTCACAGTATTCATCTCTAATTGATAATCATTACCTGTATACTCAGTGAATTTTTATCGAGCAATGGTCCTACGATGTGACTCCTAGCATCATGTACAACATGAATCCAGTTCTCTCATCTCTCTTATTTAATCGACCTTCACTCTCTGTTTTTTTTTCCAATTCTCCGTACGCACTCGGGAGTAAAAACCGCGCCCCTACCTTACTACTTCGACAGTACTTAAGTAGTGTCAGAACATGGCAGACGAATCTAAAAATGGAACGGCAGCCAGCAATGAGCGTATGAATCATCCTCCTCCTGTCGTGGCGAGGGAATCCTACTTCTCGCCACCGCCGTCTTATGATACAAACACCCATCAGCAGCACCACGCCGAGGTAGGAGAGGTAGGAGAACTTCAAGGTTCGCTGAACGCGCCACGGCCTACTGGTCCGTACCACTACAATTCCTTCGAGCCGATCCTCTCCGGTGCCTTCGACGCCTTCGACATGGATACGTGCGCCTGCTGCACGCCCAACCCCAATCTGCAGGGCCTCGAGTTCTCCAGCCCACCACCTTTCGAGGCCGTCCCTACGCCTGTGTACCCCGGAGCGGCCCAGGGTGGGAGCTGGACCGACGAAGCAATGGCCCCCCCGAGCCCGAGCACGAACACCAACACCAGCCCGTTCCTCACCCCACCGAGCACTGCTGCTACTGCGTTCGCCGACCCGGCTGTTGTGTCGTTTGGCCTCGGTAACGACTACCCCCACCACCAACACGAACAGCACCACGACGATGCTGCTACTACTGCTACTGCAAGCAGTATCCACAACAACAACAGCAACAGCAACAACCCCCTCCCAGGCTGGATCCACGGCACCCTCCAGCTCCACGGCAAAGACACCCCCTGCACGGGGTACCTGAACCCGGCGTGGGTGCGCGGCACGCCGACGGGGGTCTTCCTGACGTGGGGCCCGCGGAGCGAGGGGGAGACGGACGTCGTGTTTGCCAGCGACCTCCTCCGCTTCAGCGACAGCGAGGGCGGAGGGCACCGGCTCGCCATCCCGTTCCCCTGTGCCGCGAGCGGGTGTCTGCGCGCGGCGTCGGAGGTGGGAGGGAACGAGGGTGAGGGTGAGGAGGAACAGTGGGTGTTCGTCGGCGACGGCGTCGTCGCCCCGGAGATGACGCTGTGGTTCCCGAGTCTGCTGCGCGGCTTCCGGGGATCGGGGAGGGAGCACCCGCTTCGGGTTGCGAGGGGGTACGGGGTTCGTCGGCTGGGGCCTTGCGGTGGGGGGGTTGGGTCTGGTGCTGCTGGCACTGCTGTCAGTGGTGGTGGTGATGATGTTGGTGGTGGTGGTGGTGTTAGTGCTGCTGCTACGCCCCGTATCTTGTATCAAGGTGTTGATGCGAAAGAGCTGGAGAGAAAGATTCAGGAGTTGCGGGTGCGGGAGGTGCAAGAAGGGGAAGAAGCACAAGCACAAGCACAGGAGCAGCAACCGCAACACGGAAAGAAGAAACGAGGTCGTCGTCCCAGACATCATCGCCGAGGAGGCCGTCGGCGTGGGAGTACCGCCACTGCCACTGCCGTTCCCGCTGTTGCTACTTCTACTTCTACTGCCGCCGCTGCTGGTAGTGGTGATGGCGGTAGTGAAAGTTCACCTTCCGTCAACATCCCCGTCTCGATCAACATCTCCCTCTTGCTTTCTGTGGGCGAAAATGGCTCAGATGCGCGGGTGCGGAGTTGCAATACTCGGGTTACCGCTGGACGTCCTCGCCGGGCGTAGGTGGGTAGATTGATTGGTTGATTGATGGTCTTTTTGTGTGTTGGGGCGTCAGGGAGCGCAGGGGGATGAGTTCTTCTAGTGAATGTTGACGAACAGATATCACACATGAGGAACCACTGAGTTTGTGCGTAGACTTTTGTTAATATGTATGTTTATTGATTCAGTCCTCCCCTTTATGGCCCAAGACCAAAGCCCTCTTAGTTTAACGCACGTTCAAATACCTCGACGCCGCTCAGTGGGGTATATATTATCGTGTTATCATATTAGGTATCGACATTAGTCTCGTAGCCTACCCAGGTAGGTAGTTAATTGGGTGGTTATTTTGGGTATCCAGTAATATCATTCTCATCCTCACCTATACCTCCTCTAATAGCCTCTCACAGCTAACACGGGATCAGCTCCACAGCAAACTCATTGTCACCACCCCTAACCCAAAGCAAAGATATCCCTTCCGCACACCAGCAAAAGACGAGGCCGCGTTCGTATTCGGGCTCGCGTCACCAGTTTCGCTAGGCGTCGAGCTGCTATCCGACGAGCTGCTAGGCGTTGAGCTGTTAGGCGTTGAGTTGCTATCCGTTGAGCTGCTAGGCGTTGAGCTGTTAGGCGTTGAGCTACTAGGCGTCGAACTGCTATCCGTCGGGCTGCTATCCGTCGTAGTAGTCACGGGACTAGAACCAGTAGTCTGAACTCCCGAGGACACCCTAAACGGCGCCGAGAACCCGTCCCCGCTACGAGCAAGAATCGACGTGATATCC
This sequence comes from Hypoxylon fragiforme, assembly GCF_022984875.1. Classification (NCBI taxonomy): domain Eukaryota; kingdom Fungi; phylum Ascomycota; class Sordariomycetes; order Xylariales; family Hypoxylaceae; genus Hypoxylon; species Hypoxylon fragiforme. Next base: position 318,714 of record NW_026054764.1, read on the forward strand.
GGCGTCGGCAGCGTGATCTCCTCCATCGACATGGTCGGGGTGTAGGCCCAGAAGCAGAAGGGGGTCTCGGTGCGTGTCCAGTCGGCGACCGTGTTGTCGCCGTAGCTCGCGGACTTGTACGTGGCCCAGTAGTTCTGAGCGTTGGCGACGTTGGTTCCCGCCAGGCTCGCCAGCGGCGTCGGCTTCCCGTCGTTGCAGGTGGTGTAGGCCGTGGGGATGGGCTGGATGCCGCCGCCCTTGGGCTCGTTCTCGCCGCAGCAGACCATGTCGGCGAGGTCGAGGGAGCGGTCGGAGTAGTCGTCCCAGGTCGTCCGCTGCCAGAGGTCCTTCGCGGCGTTGATGATCATGCCGTTGCAGCAGACGGACTGCCAGCCGTCGTCCTTCTGGCCCCGCTCTGAGTCGCCGCATCCGTATGATAGGGACCCGACGCACCAGTCCCCTATGGGGCCGATGGGGATCGATGTTGTGATTGAGGACATGGTCGTATGTAGGTATACACCTATGTACTAGGTATGTATCTGTTGACGCAATCTTGCACGCTTTTGTTTAGATGGAGACGTGTTTTCCGCGTAAATCCGAAAAAAAGATCCTTCGTCCAACATCGTGACCGACAAACGCGACGGGAAAACCGCGAGATTTAAATACAAACCGGGAGGCGAGGTCTAGACGCAACCGCCAACTGCAGACATTAGCTTGGCAGTCTAAGGCAGCAGCAACGTACCGTCGAAAGAGATCCACAATCCGTTGGTGATTTCGGTTTGGCCCCCAAATCAAATCACAGAGCAATTCGCCAAGCCAACAGATTTGCCCAGCTTCCTCCTATAGGTAGGTAGACAGTATGCTTATAAGCTTCCTTAAGCTATTATGTCCGCACTCCTTTCTTCAACCCCTCTTGCCATCGAAGAAGAAGAAAAAGACAGCATCACGAAATCCTGGCCGACTTGACTTCATGCGTCAAGCCACGTAGGTAGGTACTGTAGGTAGCCAAACAAGAGCCGACTTTTGAAGTGTCAAAAAAGCCTGCCTCGCCGAGGGCAAGGGTCAATGATAAATAACCCCTTTCGCCTTTGCCTCTGCAAAACAAATGCAACGTCCCTTGCAGAGTGTCTCAACCAATCCAATCACCATCGTCTCGTTGATCCGGGGTAAACTGCACCTAAGCGAAAGCGACAAAGAGGCCTTCCTATCAATTCGAAACGCCTACTTGCCTGCCTTATACACCGCTATAGGTAGGTAGGTATCTATACTCGCACGACTGCTATTTAAATTACGCGAGCCGGGCCATTTGTGCGGGAGGGGAGGCTGGAGTCTGTCAGGTCGGTAGGTAAGGCATATTAGAACATGCAGCCCTCTGAATCCAGGCAAAGGACCGTCGACGATGGATTCAATGCTTACATACCTATTCCCGGCCGTGCCTGCGCGTGTGGTGCCTCGACGTGGATAAACCGGAAGGTACATGTAGTTATGTCAATGGTTCCGTGTCTTCGTCATTTTGCTTGGGCATCATCTGGATTCTGCTTACCAGCCTACCTGTACCTATCCGTTAGGCCGACGCGATGTCATGGAGCCTCGGCCATTTACCAGGGGAAAAGAAAGAAAAAAAAACCGAAACATGGGGAAGTTTTCGGCGATTGCATCTACATATGTAGACGACAAGCCTAGTTTGCATACCTACCTAGTCGCAACGCGCGGGTTAGAAGATGAGGCCTTTTTCCTGGCTTGAGATACATACACGGCTAAGACGCCTCACCGTCCAAGGCAAGGTTGAGAGACGAATCCCAGATTTGTGCCTACTTAGAAGGTGAAATCCTACAGCTTGTTGAGAATCACTGCTGACTCTAGGTGCGTATCGGGATTCGTCATCTCCACGATATCTCTCTGATAACAAGATGCCTCAAGATCATCTATAATCTTTCCTTTACCTAGGGCTCGGCGTGGCTCAAAGGTCCGATTCGTTTCGGCGCCTATCTCTATCGCTATTATACCGGGGATAATTACCGCAGCGGAGATACACCATGTACCTATCTGCCTTTTCCCCCGATATGTCCGGATAGCACAAGCCCTTTCTGCCTACATGTATGTAACTTGTAAAACCACGGAGGCGAGAGTTTGACACCCAATCGGTTTGAGAGCCGGCAGCAAATGAGAGACAGCTGCTACATAGCACCTATATGCCTACATACCTACCTACATACCAGGTACCTACCTACATATGTACCTAGTCTATCCATATAGATGTATGGCGGGCAAACCTTGGCGTAGTACCAAATTTCCCAGTTAACGAAGTGCATTTTTCTGGTAGGCATATATACTTAAATAGGGGTAAAGAATTTAACACTACCGGAAAAAATCATCAAAGCCTGACATGATTACCCAGTGCCTATTTAGTATCTCACCTCGCCGAGGCACAGAGTTGTGTGATACATTGGTGATGCCACCATACCACCCGCATATAAGCCGATCTAGTGACCACCATAGCGAAGAGACACTTTCTCTACCTACATATGTAGCTGCTGGTTACGGAGTTCGAAGAATGAACGATGTATGTACCTAGGTATCAAGGTATATTATCACATCCTCTCTACTTACACTCGCACTTCCAACCCAACAGGGCAAACAAGCCCCCCGCCCCACGAAGTTTCCTCGTCAAGGCTCATCGGTGGCGCATTTGCTTCGCAACACACCCGACACTGAGTTTATGTAGGTAGGTAGGTAGGGAGGTTAGGTAATATCACCCCTAACGCGAACAAAGGTAACCACCAACCACTCTAACGAGGCCCGTCTACCTACAAGACAGTAAATAAAACAAGATAATGTTGTATAAGTACCACCTATTGAAATATGTGTGTGTGTGGCAAAAGGGGGAGAAAGGGGGGAGGGGGGGTTCGCCGAAAAGAGCACGAGAATGGCTAGAAGCGGAACGAGCTCTCTTAAGAATTCAAGGGACAATGACGACATATAGACGTTTCTCGTGTGGGACATGGCATTAATAATAGCAACAGCTCGTGCGTAGGGCCATGTTACCATTCAGCTAATGGCGAGCTTCGTGATGAAGGCTAGTCAGTACTCTTCGTTGTACGACGATGAAACCTGAATACGAGAACTGAGCGATGACATATCTTATTCTGTGAGACACCCACCTACCCAAATACCTGATAGCCTTTGCGATAGATAACATAGATCGGCCTATGAATTCCCAGCTTTAAAAAAGTGCGCCTGAGACCAATCACAAATGATGGAAACTAGAAATTCGCATTAGAGCGGATTACGGAATTATGACTCTCTATGAGCAAATCATATAAGAACAAGAGTTCGATATCACCGGTGTAGTTATCCATTAACGCCAATAGCCATGCAACCTCAAGTCAACTTCTCGTGGGGACGTCCCCGCCTGTGACTATAGCTGCACTAAAGTTATGTAGCAGCCTAAGCAGCGCACTCTATTCCGCCCGACTACCAGTAAAGTCCGAGAGGCATCTATCATTAAGTTTAGAATGGTAGGAACCCAGGAATCGTCTTTTGACCTCTTCCGTATATCTGAGAAATGAAATCCCCCAAGCGAAAACAGGAGGCGCCGAGATGCCGAATTAGATGATATGGAGAGCTTACTCCTCTTCGTCATGTTCAACAAGAGTGATCATGGGTTTATCGCCCAACAATGCCTTGCCCTTGAGACATGTGATCTCAATCATGAAGAGGTAGCCCATGACCTTTGCTTTGCTGAGCTCCACAAGTTCGCCCGCAGCGGCAGCAGTTCCCCCTGATTCATTGAGTCAGTCAGTCGACTGCATAGGCTGAAATGATAGAGTAAACAAAAAAATCGCGCTAAGGGAAGAAACAAGTAGATTATATGGTGTTGCTGTGGTACTAGATCTTCTAGACCCGATGGCCTTTCATTCGATACGCGGGTAGATTTATGGCCACTGTAAATCTGGATGGGCACATAGCCGCAGGTAGATCACGACCCCATCGAGCTATGATGTGAGTGGACATTGAAGACGGCTGGAATCAAGAAGCACAGCCTCTTCCGGCCGGACCTGTGCCGAGATAGAACGGACCATAACAGGCACGGAAATTTACCCGTGCTATCGGCTAATGCATGACTGGGCATTCATTGCATATATTCGGGAAACGGACGGTCGTACTAAGGTGCGATAAAGCAGGGAATAGCCCAAGCGAGCTCGTCGCTCGGTACTGAAGCCTAAGGGGGAACTACCGAAAAACAAGGGGAGGGAGGAATGTGTATATGAGGATGTCAACTCACCAGTAGCAATAATATCATCTACTATTAGGCATGTCTGGCCAGGCTTGATGGCATCTGTCTGAACCTGGAACTCGTCCTTGCCATACTCTTTCTTGTATTCCACAGTTATGCATGCGCCGGGCATCTTGCCCTTCTTTCGAACAGGGACGAATGGGCGGTTGAGCCTCAATGCAAGTGAAGGCCCAAAGAGGAAACCGCGTGCTTCCAGACCCACTATGACATCTGGAATCTGGTTGCCAAACCGTTCTCGTGTTAGGAGGACGAGCACTTCTAGAAGCGATTCGAAGGCGACTGGGTTTTGGAATATCGGTAGGATGTCGATGAAGTTGATACCAGGGATGGGAAAGTCAGGAACGAATCTGAGCGAGTCGATCACCAATTTCTTAGCAGTCTCAAGCTTCTTCTGCTCTTGCTCAGACAAAGCAGTTACCGATTGACCGGCGAGTTCGGTGGTACCGGCGGTGGAGGGGGCGGGCTCTCGTCGCGAGGCATCGGGTGTGGTGGTTGAAGAAGTGATGCTTGGCTGACTTGGGTTGGATGCCACTGGATCAACGGGTATGTTGGAGGTGGCTAGACCGCTCATGCTGAGGAGGAAAGAAAGAAGAAGAGGAGAAAGGTAAAGGGGAGCGAGAGGGCAGGCGATATGTGTACCTGGGAAAGAAGATAATGCGCAGAATTTTTTTGGGGGGGTGTGGCACGGTGGAAGTGCTAAGAGGGGAGTAGAAAGACGAATGGGGGACGAATAGGAAATGCGGACAAGGCAAGCCAAGTCAGACAGACAGGCAGGCAGAGAGACAAGGCCGCCTCAGAAGTGACCGCGGAGCAACACGCACGCAGGGGGCGGATGGTATGGTATGGTATGGTAATTATGGTACGGTACGGAATAGAGGGAGGGCCTGAGAGGGAGGTGTAGGTAGCCTGCTTGCCGCCAACCCGGGTGGTATGTAGATAATAATATTATTATCACTAATAAACTGCAGCCCTAGTATGCCTAGTATGTACTATGTAGGTCGCAAACTTTTGAAGTCTGAGAGTCTGCGGGCTGTGGGATGTATTATCTTGTATTGTATGTACGTGTACCTTTCTGTACAAAGACTTCAAGGAACATTGAAGTATTAAAACGAGAATAGAAAAGGATAGCGAAAGGTGTGACGGTCGCTAGCTACGAATAGGGAAAAGCTAAGACAACGATGTTGCTTCAACTTGCTTAGGAGGAAGTGGAGTGGTTGACAAAATGTGAGTAAGAGCAAGAGTGACAGTGAGAGTGAGAGAGTGGGATGGGATGGTTGTTTGAGATGATTTTTTTCCTGGTTTTTTTCTTCTCCCTCTACTCTTTGGAGGGGCAGAATACAACATTAAACTTGAAGTATGTACTATGCACCTAGACGTATACATAAATCTACTTATTCCATTCTATAATCGATGCTGCAAATATAAGTATCCGCCATGTACGGTACGTGCGGAAACTCATAGACCGGCTAGCTGGGGCCTTAAGGCAGGTCTAAAGTTAAAGCTTAAAACAATAATCCACTTACCAAGATAGGCAAACACATTGGACAAATTAAGTTCAAGTTCCCGATGTCAATTGTTAACGCTGTAAGAACCGTTACACAGCTAGTAGTATCTAGTGTTACCTTACCTTGGTACCTAAAGAGTAAATTAAATTAGAATTGATGCCAATTCTTGCCGATTCTTGCACTAACATTGAAAGTGTTCAAGATCTAACATGAACACACATGCATCCTACCGGTACATAGGTGTAGGTATGTAGTACGATACATACCTACTAGGTATCGATGTATGTAGTGAGGGAGAGACGAGAGAAAGGGAAAAAAAAGCCTTGAGACTTGCCTCGGGAAGATTTAATTAATTACTAACGTATAACAATCAGGTACATATATATCCACTATCTAGGTACATCAGGTAATATCTAGGACGAATGATGAACCTGTCTGCCCCTCTCGGGGGTGGACATTAGTACATATGTAGGGAACATAGCAGGTGGGTGTTACAGGGATTTTCTGTATGTACATCCATAGTTATGTACATACACATTTTCTCGGTCCCTCACCATTTACAACCCCACCACCTAATACTTACCTCCTAATGCCGCCATACCGAACAGAGAATTAGATTCTATGCAGACATTGCAGAGGGGCAGACATCAATGCCTAGTACTACCACCTATGCCTTATCATCCTGGCTGGTGGCTTGTTCCAGCCAACGATGTGCTTTTATTAGCACCGCCGTTTACATAATCTAAGTCGTCAGGCCGTCCATATAAAACACCTAACCTACATATGTAATAGATTCGCAAATTCGGAGTGTCAGTAAGGGTCCAATATTCGGAATATGCCACTCCTAGATGTGTCGGTAGAAGGGCTGTGAGAGGCAATGTGAGCAGCAATGCATGTATGTATATGCGGTGTGAGGCAACGCAAGGTCGAAAGGGAAAACAAGGAAGCCCGCAGTGGGATTACCGAAAAAAAAAGAGAGAGGAGGTAGGTATACATGTAAGTACTTGTTACAGGTTGAGGATTTCTATGAATATACAGATATACCTTGTAGGTAGGTATCCATGGATGGTGGCCAATTCCAACATTGTACTTGCGACGAACTCCTTCTAGAAGCATTGGAACCCTGACATTTTATCGGAGCAAATGGAATGATAATCAGGGGGGAAGCGTCAAGTGTTACGAAGTAACACGAAATGACTAAATGACTGGTCTCCAGGACACATCACTGTTAGTTAAGTCGAACAGCATATGAATAGGCAGAACTATCACCTTCCTAAAAGTCAGTCGTTTCGGTGGTTGAATAGGATTACCGTAGGAGCCCTAGAGCTTTCATGGTCGTAGAACTGGTCTAGCCTCCAAGTCTGGAGAGAGAAAGACCCCAATGGTACAGTATCTTGCTTGGGAAAGGCAGATTTGAGCATATATCAGATGTCATAAAATACGAAGTGATGAAGAGTTCCATTTATTATTAACGAGAACCTGTATCCTATAGATTCTATACATCGCACATGTATGTCTCATTGTGTCTACTAGGTTACTAGGCAGTAGGTGAGTTACGAGGTATGGAGGTATGGCATCCAATATCACATATGCATTCACATATGCATTGTATCCATAGAAATATCTCAAAGCAAATACCGATTACGACTTGGAAAAGAGATAAGATCAAGGATTCATTTGTTAAGTACATCGTACATAGTATTTAGTAGTTAAACTGCTGCCCCGCCTCAAGACATTTAAATCCATCAAAGTTTGGGAAATCGCGATTTGGGTCCGACCCCACACTTCAACCGACTACAAGTTCAAGTTGTACGGAGTACATATGTACCTACATGCATGCGCACAATGCCACACATGTTACAAGTAATACTACATGTAACACTTGAAAGTTAAGGCAGATAGTAATCCAATTTTAATCGATAAATTTTCTATTCTAATTTTTTTTTTTTTTTTTACTGCGGTGTCTTTTTTCCTTTCTCTACTGTACATATCAACGACTTGTGTCTTTCCCCTACCCAACAGCTGCCTACTAGGTTAGGTACATAGGTCTACTTGGCCCTACCTTAAATACCTACCTACCTGGATAGGTAGGTAATCATTAATGTACCTATCCTATCCAGGTAACTTGAACCAACCAGTCAACTTGAACCAACCAGTCAACTTAAACCAACCCAACCCAACCCTTCCCTCCCCTGACTCATCGATAAATGCTCGGCATCTTTCTTCCCACCATGCACACACTGCCACACCAAAATCTTTCTTTCTTCTCGTAACCCACTTTGAATGCTTATGGTGGCTCGCACCAATCCCAGCTAGCCCCTCGTCTCGATACCGCTTTGGATCTTGGCTACGTGCCTACATAGTACATACATATTCAAGTACTATGTAAGTACGTGCTTAAGAAATCAAGGCGTCCCAAAAAGGGCCCCCAATCGCCACATGGGCGCTTTGTGGAGCTTAGGATGAGGTGATCGAGGTGATCATTGACTAACAAGGTGCTATCGATGCCCGGTATCGTCTTACATGAACTGTAACTGTTCAACTAATTATACGAAGAATAGGTAGACATGCTATTCTCTCACCTTAGCTATCCTATTTACTCATCAACGACATTGAAGTACATGTAGTGGTTGTCTACATAGTACTGCCCAGTGTGCTATACAGGTTGTGTATAATCTTGTCTCACTCCTATCCCACTATTCGACATGGGGCTCAAAACCAGTGTTGCGCCTCAATCGTCGTTCGGTCTCTTTTGGTCGAATCAGACTTAGCCATTAGTCCCCGTTTCGATCGAGGTGGCACAACGTGCTCTGGCTTCCTGCAACCACATCTCTTGCATGCTCAGCAACCGAAGCAGGGGATATAGCTGTTGTGACCAACAGGTGTTTGATGTTGTAACCACACCACCGTTTACTCACATGCTTGAGTACCCGTCTGTGAAGACTGCATACTTCTAGGCCTGCCAGCATTCTAACCTACCATCTGGTGTCTGTTTTATATAGGTATACCTTGATAGTGACCTAGCCGGGGAGGATACCCGGATGATTGGGCACATTGTGTGTGGAATCTATGACTGGCAAGTGTCCCAAGTCAGAGGCTTTCCAGGCCTTATTTCTCACAAAAGGTCTGGATCGATACAGCCTCGTACATATTATCCCGCCGGTTTCGCCGAATCACCATTACAGCTCTTATGACGAAGCTGGCACTAAATTGAGTCGCCAGGTTCATATCTTCTCTTTTGCGTAAGCCGGCCGTATTTCGTTCTAGAAATTGGCCGCTGTTCAGCTATGTAGGGACTAATAAGCATCGGCTCGTGTTCCTGGGCAAGGGATGCCGATAACGACAGGTCCCTTGAATTTAGCATCTACCACACCATATTCCTTGGGACGCAATTTGACTGTCCTACCCACCAGCGATTTGCTGAGAAAGGAAGATGTAAGCCGTGTTCATGGTCTACATCGAAAGCTTCAATGTTTCCAAGCCGCAAACTACATATATACCTGCCCAGGTGCATATAATGCTCATCTAAATTATGGACAGCCGCCTTAACCTATATCGATACTTTGCCCTAACCCCTTGAGGAAATCCGGCAAAGCGAAGACAACGAAGCCGCCGTACCTACCAACCGGCGATGCTACAATGCTCTACCCGTGTTTCTAATTAATCTATATATTTAATGTCTGCATGGCCCTCGAAACTGCTCATATACTAGGCAGGTACCTACACATATGCGAGGGCATGCGACCTGCATCGGTTTCACCTCAACATTACCTGTGTACTTAAGTAGGTAGGCATAATATCCTTCAATGTTTGGCCTCTAAAGTGTTTTGGCTCAAGTCTGGTTCCCCGCACCACCAAAATATCTTGACCACTCTTTCACTATTATCCTATTCGTAGATATGCTGGGAGCTGAAGCACAATTTAGTCATTGCATGCCTTCACCGCCAGTCTCCTGAGCTAGTCAAGCAGGTTTCTCATCAATCCTTGAAATCTCTGGATTTGCCTTGATCGGGCCCAGAGGCCAGAAGACAGTTGGGTATCTCGGGATCTCGAGAATGGGTTAAATACAAGGTTTATATGAAGATATAGAGAACCGCAGCCTCGTCAAACAACGACGTCGTTCTCAGTGGATCTGCAAATCTGTCGATCATTTTCGAGCGACACATCACGTCCAATCGTCAGCCCTGGGTTGTTCTAGGCTTTTACCAGCGCAATGTTGAGATGGCTGCATATTCTCGGTAAAAAAGGCTTGCCCTTGGCTTGACCTGCAGCCAACAGTCTCGCCTCCCGGGTTAAGACACCGTCCCGAAAGTCTGCTATCGGTGCTACTAGTAGGCGTTGATGACTGACAGGACGCCACCCACTATCTCGGAGGGGCGCACAGCATGATGCAATCGGCCGATTCAGACATACACTAATAATATGGTATCATTCCCAACCTACTACTACCGTGCGTAAACGCCGACCCGATCTTGGGGCAGAAACCCGGATGGGTGAAGGCAACCGGAAGCAATCTCGGATGTGGTCGTGAAGCAGATATCACATACACACATGGACAACACACCTACATACATACACCTCCACGGCACACTTCACATTTGCCGAATCTCCCTAATATATTAGAGTATGTGGTTACTATGTAGTCCCTATGTTGCCAAGCACCTGCGTTCGTCCGGCCAGTTACATACGCTTTTCGGCGTCCTCACAAAAAAGCTAGCACACCGGGTGTTGCAGCATTTCGTGCATTGTAATACTCTCCACCAATCGACAACTCCACTCCGATGCAGAGGATTAGAAAAGTTCTGCAATCGAAAGAAACCCATTCCTACCTACCTAGGTACCTAACCTAACCTGCCTAGGCTTGAACAAACCCCCTTTACCACAAGCACGAAGAGCTCTACTTTCTTTCTATATACCTTGCGGCCGCGTGCATATGTATTGCTTGCTTTGCCCCCATCTCTTTTTTTTTTTTTTTTTTTTTTTTTTTTTTTGGCTCACTCATATGTATCTCCCAACTAATCGGGGGGAAAAGGAAACAAAAGCAAGAAACAAAATATACACACAGGTAGGTAAAATAAACGAAACAACAGTGAAGTATGTAACTACAATCAGATCAACATTATCTACGGTACTTTTATCTAGGTTAGGATACCTAACCTACCTACCTAGGTATGCATACCTACATACTTAATAATTTCGGGACCACGTCACAACTTAGTACACACACCATTCCCCGCGCAAGCCACATTTGGACAAAGAAAAAGAAAAGAAGGAAAGAAAAAAAACAAGTCCATAACAGGATTTGATTAGCAGTCAGTCAGTCAGTCAGTCAGTTGGGGGGGGATATCTAATTCTACGGTATTTATTCTAAAAAGGGTATCATCCTACTCCGCCTTGGGCACCTTTGCATGGGCAACAACAACAACAACAACAACTTTAACTTTAAGTGAACGAAAGGGGGGAGGGGAGGGGAGGAGAGGAGAGGAGGGAAAAAACCCCCCCGAAAAAGCTTTGGCGAAACAAGCAAGCAACGAGATAATAGATGCCCACGGCGCGGAATAGAGTCCGGCGGTGGGATACATAACCAGAGAAAAGTTCGAAAGTCGACTGAGCACAGTCAGTCAGTCAGTCAGTTCAAGTCTTTTCTCTCTCTCTCTCTCTCTCTCTCTCTCTCTCTATCCCATGTACCCCGCGACATAATGTTGTTTCAATGATCTTTTTTGCGATTGAATAACGCTCGATCGGCTTGCTTGCTTTCATTCAGTTCGTTCCCCTTGACCCCTTTGACGTCGAAGCGCATTCGTTGGCCACGCTTAACCGAGCTGCAAACTGCAAAACACACTCTGGGGGGGCCGACCGACCGACCGACCGACCAATCCAGGTGCTCCACATCAAGCATCAACCATCCATATGGGTACTACTAGGTTAGGTATGTATATATGTATGTATGAATGAAGTAAGTCCCTTTCTTCCAAATATCCCCGTTCACCGAAAGTGTAAGCGGATGATGGAGAAGAGCATGCTCTGCAGGACGTGCAGCATGACAGCCACGCTAGTAGGCAGCAGCTCTGGCCACACCGCCAGGTCCATCTTGCCCTCGACGCTCGCGTTGACGCCAAAGATGCACCGGATCAGGCCCCTGAGCACGATGCCCGCCATGATCTCGCACGCCCACGTGACGATGGACGCGTAAAAAGTTAGATCGAAGTCGTACAGCTCGTCCGGGTCGTCGAAGGCGAAGTACGGGTACACGTCCTTGTTGGGGCCGAAGTGCAGCACCAGAATGCTTCCCAGAAAGGTGAGCATGCTCACGTTCTCCGCCAGGAAGCGGATGAAGACGTTCCGCGTGCAGATCTTCTGGTACGAGGCGTACGACTGGCCCGTCAGCCCGAGCATCGAGAGGATGCGGTGGTAGGTCTGCGTCATGGTCAAGGGGGTGAGGAGGATGAGGAAGCCGGAGGACAAGGCTTGGAGCCAGATAAACTGCGACGGCGAGCGGAGGCGCGCGTACAGGGCGCGGACGTAGGTCTGATATGTTAGCATAAAGTATCTGTCCAAATTATTCTTTGTCAGCGAATCTATCAAGACAGGTAGGTCTGTAGGTAACTTCCTAGTTAAGCCTTACAATTTAAAGATCCAACTCAATGGATAACTCCCCACCCGCTCCCCCTCAGGGGGGCCCAAAATCCACCCCGTCAGCGCGTCGAGCAAGTGCACCGTCAGGACCCAGCTGTAGACGTAGACGATGGTTTCGAAACTGTTGTGCGGCAGTGTGCGCAGATAGATCTCGGCATAGGCTTCTCCTATGAGGTAGGCCAGCAGGCTGACGGCGAGCGCGAGACAGAACCAGACGAAGCGGACGAAGCTGGCGGGCAGCCAGCGGCGGCGCCGCTGCATGAACCCCGGTATGCTGGGTCGCGGCTCGTCGGCGGCGACCTGCAGGGCGGCATCGGGCTCGAACGCGTTATGGGCGGCGCCTCGGCCGGTTATCCCGCGACGCCGGTTGTAGTCGCGGGTCGCGGACAGCGTGTCCGGTTTTCCGGTCCACCAGGAGCTCGTAAAGATGCGCTGGGTGTCGCTGAGGGAGTAGCGGAGGCCTAGGTGGCGCTCGTGCGTCATGAGGATGCAGAAGGCGATAGCCACGGGCATGGCCATGATGACGAAGGTCCAGCTGATCCAGGCGGTGTTGTGGATCGTGAGGTAGTGGGCGCCGGGGGTCAGGTAGACGGGGATAGGCGCTGCAAGTGACAAAATCGCGATGAGGGAGACGGTTAGGGGGAAGCCGAGGGTCGAGGGCCACCAGTTCAGGGAGTAGAGGTTGAATACCTTGGTTATCCAGATCAGGGCGGTCAGGTTGTAGAAGCCGTAGTAGACGAAGAGGAAGAACCAGAAGTTGACGCGCACGCGCACCTCGCCGTGGCCGGGCACTCTGTGGCTATCGGAGGGGGAGCTCGGCGGGGGGTGGTGGGCGTGCGAGCCCGGCGGGAGCGGATACTGCGGGAATGGGAGGGCACACCATGCTACTGCCTAGATAGAGCGCAATGTACACCAGGTTAGCCTATAGTCTCATAAACACATTGCCCAGATTTCTGTCTTTTGTCATGCAACACGCGTGCTATGTAAATCGAGCAATGGGTCGGCCATAATGGTAGGTACTTACCAATGCGGCAGGCAAGATGACCAAGACTCCCCAGCGACTCCACCATTTCTCAACTACACGCTTAACGGCCTTCTGCCGCGGTGTAATGAACAGGTCTCTCACGGTTCGGCGCGAGTTGCGCGCGACACGGCGCAAGGACCGCCATATCCTTGTTGCGCACCCTCTGTTGTTACCATTATTATTATTACCATAATCGTTACCATCATCGTCACTGTCGTCATCCGAGTCCGAGTCGGACCCGTAGTCGCTACTAGCTAGTCCGGCCGCGGCGAGGAGAGCACCGTATCCGACGTGTACGCTACCACGGCCGCCACCTACGGATAGCAGTCCAAGGTGCTGTTGCTGCTGGGTCTGAGTCTGGGCCTGGGATCGCGGGGCGGGGGGCACGGCGCGGAAGCGGCCGAGGAGCGGGGAGGCGTCGCTCGCGTGCTGCCGGTTTGTTTCGGTGCCCTGGATGAAGGGGAAGAACTCGGGCATGGCTGCTTATGTTGGAGAGAATCCTTCTTGTCTGCCTCTCACCCTTTCGCGCTCTCTGACTCCCGTTCTCTTGACTCAGATATTCCACCCCTCCTCCTCCTCCTCTTGCTCCTTCGTATTTCCCAAGCTCTTTTTCCCCCTCTGTTTTATTAGCTCGCGACTTTATGCCTCGTTTGCGGGGGTGAGGGTAGCTGTTGTTGATGATGATGACCGTGGCGACTATAGAGAAAAAAGGTGGCGCACATGACGAGTCTTAGAACTGGGATTTATTATTAGTATCGTACTATCTCTCCCCTCTCTTCCTCTTCTTCGTCTCTTTTGGGGCTTTTCTTTTGCTCAGTGAAACGTGTGGATGACAGTGGTGGTAGGTAGGAGTTAGCGGTGCGGAAAGCTGAGGCGGGAAATAAGAGACTAGGTGAAGATGATGGTATGGTACGGTATGATACGATATGTATGTGTGTGTATGTGTGTATGCAATAGCGCCGGTGGCGTTCGTTTATGGCTGTCAGTCGGACCCTTTCTGATTAGGTGAGGAGGAGTAGGAGGGTGAAGATGAGGGTTAGAGGCCGGCGGGCAGGTACGGTACTAGGTAGAATGTAGTAGTATCGGCGCGCTCGTGATCACGGTGCGCTGCAGGTCTGATTATCCGCCCGCTGTGGTTGGTTTGTCTGACTGAACCCTGGCCGGACCTACCACCTTACCTTTCTACAACACACACACACACACACACACACATACATACATACATACATATTGACGTACATACATGTCTCAGGTAGGTAAGTGTTTAAGGTATAAGCAGGGCGCACAAAGTTGTATGCACATACATAAAATGTAGGTACCTACCTACTGGTAGTGGTATGGGTATGGGTATGGACCCTTGGGAGTCTCAATGTAGGTGGGAGGAAGAGGAGATGATCATGGTTCACTGCAATGGAGGTGAAACAAGGTTAGCATGTGCGTGGTGCGCATGTATGGAGGGTATGTACATAGTAGCTGCCGCTGGCTTGCTGCAAGGAAGGAAGCGCGTGACGATGACGCTTCATGTACGTACCTATGTAGTTACTTACTGCTGCTACCGTGGACAATTGTAAACCACATGTGCATGGAAGTTTGTACTTGTACTACTACATATGTAGGTACGCTAGTATAGGAATGTACATTATGTAACTATGTGCCTACCCACGTGCACCTATCCATGATGGAAATACTGGGTCCACCCGCTAGTCGAATAGTGTAGAAGCTTGTGTGGGGCCGCTTTTTATCAGTAGTGTAGTGTAGGTTCGGCTTCTGAAACTCTATTGCTATGCAACTACACTACAGAAAGTATCATCATGTCATGATGCATCCATGTATGTACGTATTATAGTACATCCATATTCGGATTTTCGGGGTCCTTCGGGGTCCTACCTGCATGTTTTTTTTTTGTTTCCATTCTTGGCCTTAAAGTTCGGCCTCCTTGTCCATGTCTTCTCCTCTGAATTGGCGTTGTGGCTTATCAGCTCTTCTCAATCCACATGGCAGAAGGAGATCGGACGGTATCTAACAGGTCACCCCACTTCTTATTGTAGATCTTCCACGTTCAAATCTAAAATAACTACTATGCAGTACTACATGTAGGTACCTAGTACCTGGGTACCTTTAGATGATGGCTGTGCATTTTTTTAAGTTGCATGTATCATTGAATGTGTAAGGCCCCCCCAGGTATGTATCCATTTACTACCAATAACTATTGATCCATATGTTGGTATGTTACCTCAACCCGAATCAATGGAACTGGGGAGACCCGGATCAGCATCAGAAAGACCTCGGGAAGATCATTGATTCTAGCCCAAATAATCTATAGATAGATGCAATGCAACTCAATTGGAACGGCAATTGTCATCGGGGCGGTGAATTGTTATTTCCCCATCCCTTTCCCTTTCCCCTTCCCGTCCCCTTCCTTTCATCCCTCCCCCACGATGTCAAATAGTGTACCTAACTATGTAGTAGTGTAACTATACGAAGATAAGATCTTAGCCTTAAGGAACGGGAATGATCGGCGCTTCGACGATCTTCCTAGCTAAAGAAGGAGACTTGTGTCTTATCTGCTTAATGTACTTCCAGCGTGGCGCTATGTCGGTAAGATTACCGAAGACTCCGTTTATCTGGTGTTACCTACACGACTAACGACAAACGCCACACAAGTTGTCACCCGGCGTATATAGTATTACCTAAGAACCGATGAGAATAGCGCCGTTGCCAGGGGGGGAGAGGAATACTAAACCCTCCTTAGAAGCAAAAGAGAGTGAACGTAGTTATATGTATGTAAGCAGGATGTAGATAGGCTGGCATATCATTAATATACGACTGACCCAGGTAGAGCATATGTTGACACAAGTCAGCAGCATGGCATGTATGTACCTATGTAATAATATACCCCTTCAGCTTCTTTGCGGCTTGCCGCCCTTTTAAGCATTCCAATCCCCGATATTCCTTTTGGCGGAGCCGGAGGCACTGCGTCGTTGTTGTTCACGCACGTCATTCGATCAAGAACCAGCGATCCTATCCGGCCGTAGGCGTATGTATGTAAGTGCGGGTTTGCTACCTACTTTAACCTTGTATGGACTTTTTGTGAGGCGTAAGCACTTCGAGGACCCCCCCATAAGCCCTAGATATGTATAGCCAGCCCTATATACAACAGATCTATAATACTATGTATATGCATGCCAATAATGAGGGGAGGGGTTTCATGGAAAGTGATTGGTCGTGGGAACGAACAAAAAGTATAACAGCGAGTAGGTTATGATATCGGCATGAGGATGGATAAAATACTATGTGTGACGATAATATTAGCTTAACTTGATGCCTAGTTGTGCCACACACATAAGCCTCCTCCGTGAGACATCCCCTTTTGACCGAATACTAGAGGACAGTTTCGATTCCGTTTTGTTTGTTGGCAAACAGGAACGAACAATGCCCGCCTGTCTATATCCTACTTGCCTACCTTATTCTAGAAAATTACGGGCGGCGTGGGCGGATCAACGATATCGTTTCCGTCGATCGGTTGAAGGCTGACAGACCTGCGGCCAGCCAGCCTTTTCTGCAGGTCTCGATCTACATGATGTACCTAAGTATCTTATGTCACAACCAGCCCTACGGATGGCTCCCTATGGATGGTTTCATCCAGCAGGGTTCCCTCCCGGAGCTAGATTGGAGGTATAGCCCATAGGGCTGTTCCATAGTAGCCTATCTTATACATATCTAGATCAACCATGATATTTGGGCGTAGCCCTATATTTGGCCCCCATTAATGGCGTACGTATGACGAGCATAATAGGTAGAGGGTGGTATATGTACCTACCTAGTATCCAGTTGGACTGGCTCTTAGCTGGCTCTTCAAATACATGAGAGGTCTCTAATCGAACCCTCTCTTAAATTAGCCAGTACTGGTTGAGGAACAAATCTACTCATTATTGCGTGTATTGCATTAACAGTCTATATAACTGTACGTAATTAAAGGTATTAACATGGGGGTTTGGTGACTAAGTATTTTCCTGACGATTCCAAATCGTATCCTCCATATATTTTGGTAGAGATTAGTGACACATCCACTCCGGGCCGTTAGCAAGCCAGTGATTAGTCATCGAATCCTTCCTCTACCCCAGCCTCCTCTTCTTCATACGCCTCGGAATCATCGTCTTCAGGGGTATCTCCTGTTTCCATCTTATACTGATCGTCTCGAGTCGTGTTTTCTAAAGGATGAGAAGTATCCTTGCTATCCCGCGGGGGATCTTCCGTTGGATCCAGTTCGTCGATAAATCCAACACGTTTCGTAGCTGGAGGCTTGGTTTGTTCTTCTAGAACATCGCCATTCCATGGTTTGCATTCTTTTACAAGTTCCCCACATCGTAAGCAAGTCCAGCCTTCCCCTTCTTCACGCTCCAGCCTGGTAGCAAGGCACACAAAACAGTATATGCAGCCGCATGGAATCGTCTCGTATGGGTTCGTTATATCGGTTTGAGCAGAGCCTACCACTCCGCTCGAGGTAGCCGCAGCTAAAACTTCCGTCTCTGAGGTAGCTGAATTCTGATCCTGGTAGCAAATTGCACATGTTCGTTCAGGTAGAAACGCGTAATCTCCTTGCTTGCTGCCTTCATCATTCTCAGCAGCACCGACGTGTATAATGTCTTTTGTTTTCCGCCAAGTACGACTGAGCCATCTGCGCCATCGGTTGATACCTACCAGGGGTAGTACGAAGAGCAGGAACTCGGTAAATGCATGCCACACTAGTTGTCGATTAAGGTACTCGAAAGAAACTTCGCGGCTGACTTGACTAGTGGGTGGAGCAAGACGCATCTTTAGCAATCTGTCGAGTATTGTTCGGTATCTTCCGTGTAACAGGAATGCAAGAAAAGAGACAAAGGCGGCCATCGAATGGAGGGTGGTGATTTTTGAGGTCAGTTTGGAGAGTCGTTGTACGGTCGGTGAGGGTTGGTCGTAACCATTATCCTGATCTAATAACCAGTTTTCCCATTTGGTCCAACTGTATTTGCCTGCTACGGTGATAAGGCCGTAGAGGGTCTTTTGCAATTTGGTAGGCGGAGTTAAAATTGGCCCATCGCGTCTTGCGTCAGTATATTTTAGATTTTGCAAAGCAGCACCATAAGTTGCATCATGATCCCACACCGTAAGTTTGAAGAGTATTGCACGAAGTGCGAGAAGAATCTCGGCGGACCAGTCATCTTTTACAGTTCCTCCAAAGTATTTAAGCGCTTCGCCCACCTGCTCGCGTAGTTGTCCTACGAGGTCTTCATCTAGTAGCTCGGCATCAACCTGGCCAACTCGGAAGGCAGGCCGCGTACCTTCACGCGAGGAGATAACTTCCCATGCAGATAATGAGGAGACCCCTAATCGATTCAAAGGATAGGGTAAACGCGTAACTTCGGACCATGCTCGCGATGCTTGACGGGTAGCATCGAGTCGCGTTTGAAATTCTTGTTCGCGTGCCTGCCGACGCGCAGCCAAGCGCTGCTGGGCCTGGGCAAAGTTGGTAGAGCTCATCTGAGCTGCCGCATGGTAAGATGGTCTTCCAAATTTTTATTGATTATGGTGTGGTCATTCATGTCATGTCATTAGGTAGCTTAACTTTGAGCTTCCATGCAATGGTAAGATGGATGGATGTCTGTGTGTGTGTGTAGGGATGTAGCTATGTGTATGTGTATGTGTGTGTATGTGTGTATGATTGTGTGTGTGTTTAGGTGTTCTATTGTTTGTTGACCGACGGATGTTCAGTAATCCGAATGGATGTTCTTTCTCTCTCTTTCTCTGTGTGTATTGTGTATTGTGTATTGTGTATTGGTATTGGTATTGGTATTGGTATTGGTGTGTTCAGTAATCCGTGATCGGGATGCGTGTGTTGTGTTGTGCGTGCGTTTCAATAAAAGTTTGTCTGTGTGTTGTAACGTTTAATGAGGCTTAGAATGGCGGAAGGTTAAACGATTGAACGGTCTGGGGTAAGGGCGTCTGAGTGACGTTGTTTATTGAATTTTAGTTTCGGGGTACGCCGAGGTTGAGATATGCGAGTTGGCTGGTGGGCTTGGCTTGGCAAAAGAAACCAGCCTCGGGATCGCATATCTTGCCTTATGTAATCCGGCACAAACAGACGGACACTGTGTCTTGACACACTCAATCTACACTCAATTCCATCTTTTAGGCCATCTTTGACCGCGGTTCACGTGGTTCACGTGGTTCACGTGGCAGCAGTAAGACTTATTACAGTTTGCATTTACACTGTCTATACGGTCAGTCTTTCGTTGCTTCGTTTCGTTTCGTTTCTTTTCTTTCTTTTTCTTTTCTGGTGTTTCTATTTTCTATTCAAGGTAATTGTATAAATTACGTGGACTACATATAACTATCTTATCCGCTGCGATGCAATGCAATGCACATGTGTGTGCTAGGTATGTAGTTATAGGTATGTCTCTTATGTATGTCTCCGATGTAGTTACATGTATGTATGTAGCTGAAGCGGCAGGGACTTTGACACATGGGCAGTTCAATGTTCTTCAAAGACCTTTTCCAGCTTGATCTATATCCTGATATCATCCCATTTCAAGCCGGGAAAAAGCCAAAGGAGGCCTTCGGTCAATCGAGTGCAACTATACATAAGTAGTAACTATTATTAACTCACCTAACCTAGGTGGTTTACGAATTAATTAACCTTGATATTGAACCTTGGAAGCATTAACTACCTGGTATTACCTAGTATTACCTAGTATTATCATATTATAGTAGCAGTGGTATATGGTTACTGGATATACTGGACAGTGGAGGGTTACTATCAACTAGTATCAAAAGTCTTCTAAGCCAACTCAAAAAAGAATAAACATCCCAAGGCATTTCAAAGCTAGGCTACTAGTTGCATATAATTTCATCTCCCAAGTGCCATTTTCACAGTTTTGACCTATCACCAAGCTAGGTACATTAAGCTAACTTACATTAAGCTACATTTAGCACAACTACCCCTATATCCCCAGTACGTTATGAACCGTTAGCGGGTATCTAGCGGGTTTCGAATTGCACAATGCGTGGCGGCGGCTCAGTTCATAACTTCCATAATATTATCAATGATTCCATCATATTGGTTAAAACGGAACTTAAGTCTTGGCAACATCGTAAAACGTTTACCCGACACAATGAATTCGGTATTTGGTAGTGTCCTTTTGACTTTGCTACCCTTACCCTAGGTACTTAGGTTAGGTTAGTTACATATGTAACTATGTATTAATTGATTGTTCAACAATTCCTATTATGTGTGTCTCTACTACAGTACTACTATACTATGCATGTACACTAGCCTAACCTTAGGTATGTATGTCTGTTCTCACATTCTCCCCTTACCCCTACTACTCTATGTACCCAAAACAACAACCAAGTTCAATTATTCAAAGGATAGACCCGCGAACCGGGGAAGGGATTGAAACCAAACTTGACCCTAATGCCATGCATATGGCATATGGGATAGTACTATGTGTATGTGTGTGTGTGTGTGTACTCACATGATGCAGAAACAACAACGGTCGAACAACCGAGTGCTCGTGTATTCAAGTAACTTCTACTCGTACTCGTACTTGTAACTATTAATGGCGACGTCTCAAAAAAAAAAAAAAAGGTGATATTCTACTATGGTACATTTCTATAATTTCCGCTAGTAATAAGGAAATGAATGATACTACTAATGGACTACTAATGGGCTAATGGGGCTATAGCTAAAGGGGTCTTGGCCTTGGGTCTTGACTCTTGAGGCTATGCTCCTGTTACACCGCAGCCAGTTGCCAGACCGCCGCCCCAATTTTCCGCTAAGATATTGATACCCACGATGTGAGTGGATGGGAGTCAAGCCACGATCGCGTAGCATATCAATACCGTTTTCCCACCCATCCCGTGCTGTCGGACCCACACTAGGGCTGACGTGCCAGGATTATCCACCGCTGACAGCAACAACCCAAGGGGTGATGGGTCCCTCGTCGCCGGTGTCCTACATTAACGTCGTACCTCTGTATATCACCGCGAGGTGGTATCTGGTCTCTAGCCCCATAATACCTCGTTGCAACCCTGTTCTCCATGGGCATTTGTCAGAACTAAATGTGAAGCTTGTTCGAAGCTCATATATGAGCACTCGCTCATCAGCCCTACAGTCCGTTGACCGTGCTTATGGTGCACTCCCAAAACACTCTTGAAGAGCACGAACGGAAGGCCAGTGCATCCAGCCCCCACGGTCGCCAATACACTAGCGCTTGCCGCCCAAAACTATCTAGGTAGCCATTCCCGCCCTTACACACGCCAACGGCCTAATGGTGATGAGTCGCGACAAGGAGGATAGGGCAGGTAGCCTCAGCCGCCAGGGTTCAACGGCCTCATCGCCCGACAGTTCCGAACCCAGGGCCGCTAATCGGTCCAAAGCAAACATTCGAGTTTCCCTAGCATGCGTCCAGTGTCGCAGCAAGCACGTTAAATGTGATGCCACCTTACCAGCCTGTAATCGCTGTCAGCAAGAGGACAAACCATGTTTCTATGCAAAATCCAGACGAGGCATTCGTGACCCCAAAAAACGAAGTTTAATATCAGACAAACCGCCAGCAACCTCATCCGGATCCTTCTTTTCAGCCTCCAATTATTCTCCGACGGCCCCGTCCGTCCAAACCCTTCATGACTTACCCGGTGGTTGGACCGTTAGCTCCGGCGCGCAAACCCCCGTTTCACCTCAGAATGAGAAGGAATTGTTGCTCGATCTGTTCTATAGTTATTTTCACCCGAGCTACCCTTGCCTTCCGCCAAAAAGATTTTTCTTTAATCAAGTTGAGACAGATCCAGACTCTTATCACTTTCTCCTTTCCGTCCTCAACTACTGCGGGTCGCTGTATACAAATCAAGTCTCATCGGATGACTTAAGAGAGACGGCCTTTTCTGGGGCGTGCGGATCGTTGCCATTCACCGTACAGTCAGTTCAGGGCCTTCTCCTTTTGAGCATTGCTGCCTTTGGAGAGATGAAGTTCGATCATCACACTGGTTGGGCTAGTAGGGCGGTCAATATAGCTGTTGATATCGGGATGAATCGAAAGGCGTTTGCTGATGGAACATCGGATTCCTTGCTTGCGGAGAGTTACCGACGAACATGGTGGTGCTTAACCTTCCAAGATTTCACACGAACCTTGCCTGGTGTAGGAGCCACGCTCCCCATCGCCAGCGTGGAGTCCGATGTAGATTTGCCTTGTGAAGAATGGGAATACGAATCAGGGGTGAGTGCCATCCTACTCCCGCTGCTGAGGCCATCGAGAACTATAATTTCTATATCCCTCGCAGCATAACCCTTAGAGTGTACAGACTCGCTGGAGATGAGTAGTTCTGACATGTTCTTGTCCTTAGATTATCCCTCAACCGATCTCCCAATCTCAGTACCAGACGCAAGTCAACTTGGGGCAATCCGATTTTTCCTCGATGGCGTACCTGATTGAAATTTCTAAGATCGAAACGGATTTGGTCTCACCGTATCTCGAGGCTGCGGATGATAAGAAAACGGAGTTGTTCGAACGAGCTGACGCTCGAATCTGTGATTGGCTACGACGTGTTCCGAAATGGAAGATGAATTTAGTTGATCCCGACGGTGTGGTTGATGTGATACTTTATCATGGTGTTGCCATGGCGCACGTGTAAGTTCCCAAACGCACTACGAATCTCGGCGACCAATCTGTTGACCCTTATGGTAGTAATCGGCTTCGACTTAGACAGACCGCCCCTCGGAATGGCCTCAACATACGAGAATACTTCCCTCTGGGGCCAGCCAAAGGGCCTGATCGGAAGGGGCAAATAGTCAAAGGCTTTGGATGGAACTCTCACCCTATTGACATTCAAGCAGCCAATAACTACTGCGATCTATTTCGGCATCCGTTTCCCACAAGAAGTCTTCGAGCAATCTTCGCGACCGGCATGCTTCGAGTAGCTTTAGCTTACCTAGATGCATGCGTATTTCTTGGATTAGACTCGCCAGTCTTTCGGGAGCGAATCAATAGGATCACGCAGATTCTAACAGCCCACGGGGAGACCTGGCCCCTTTCCCGAAAGGTCGCAGAAGATATAAAGATAGTCGCGAAGGAATATCTGACGCCGCGAATAAGTCAAAGCTGGAAGCCGGGTATCACAGAGTCCGAGGCTTGGGCGGCGGTCTCTAGCACTCTCTTGAACCAAACACCGAGTTTAGGCTCCAATTTCGGCTTTGAACCTTATCAACAGGTCTATCAAGTCGAGGGGTGGGCTATGAATGATGGCTGGCCCGCCAATCTCACTGATATATACCAACCATGAAAGAAAGCGCCTGCTCTTGGACCAAGTATATATATATATATATATATATCGATGATTGTGATGTTTCTCTTTTTCACTGCATGATACCGGAGCACAGGAATTTCACTGGTGGTGGAATCATGAGGAACAAAGGGGTCACGGCAAGAGATTAGGCTCAGTCTAATCTAGGCGTTCTATGATGGGCTGAAACTTCAACTTCCAGATATCCCAAGTCCCACGGATAACAAAGAGGAGGGGGGGGGGGGAAATCAATGCATAGGGCCCCCCTAAACCGGTATCAGGAGACATTTACGAATTTTTAGTATTATACCAACCTTGAAATCACCACATAATGCCTACCGATAAGTGTAGGTAGGTAGTATTTATTGATTAAATACCTAGGTACTTATATGATATCCCACCTTACTTTAACTCTTTAGGAGTAATCCACTTCAACAGTTTCTATATAAATGCTACATGTAGTCCATTCCGACAGTTAAATGGATTCTTTTTTTATTGAGATGCAAATAATAGCAGGGTTGCTGTTCTACCAAACATCATGCTTTACATTATGCTTTATTGAGATACAGAATTACATAGCATATCTGATGATTTTGTCTTAATCTTGACATGTAACTATTCCAATCATGATGTTCAATTTGATACTGAGTATATCAATCAATGTTACATAGGTACATACATGTATGTACCGCCTCTTCAATGTTTATTTTTACCGTTACGTCAACCCACATCGTGGATACCTATATATAGATGCAAATACCTATACCATCCCAGCAAGCAATTAACGTTACTCAAGTTTAAAAGCACGACGATGCACGTACCTGCCTTGGGAGTCGGGACTACTTTTAATGTACCGTTGACACATGTAACTTGAACCGCACAGCCGCAATACAGCGTACCCTGGCCAGCTATTGTTAGACGCGGTCAGTACCAGGTATCCATCGTATTAACTTCGACAAGTTGTGCCTGATCCCCACATAATCTCAGTACTAAAGTACAAAGTACATTGTATTGTACTTTTACTTATCAATTATGGGTACCTACAGTACCTAAGCTACCTAAGGTCCTAAGTACTAAGCAGCCTGAGTCAACATTGAACAAGGTGTACCTTAGGTACCCTGCTTGCCATGTGCTTAGCTTACATGCTTTTCGACATCGAAATGCCCCTCACTAAATTTAATTCCTTCACCAAATTCATTCGTCCAACGATCCCGCATTCTACCTTCAACGCGTCGAACCAAGAAAAATCTTCCTTCTCCAAATACATACCCTCACAATTATTAGCACTACTACGGATGCTTCATTCTCATCATCAATCGCTTAACGTGCACCAAGTACGAGAGCGTCAAAATGAGCTTCACTATCGAGGCTCCAGGCGCCGCGGCACCTCTTAGTTTTCATGAGCTCTATCGCGTTTTACACTCGGCATGCGATTACCATGCTCAGAGCCAAGCTCCCACTCAGCAGCTCGCGGCCTGGGAGTCTCAAGAGCAATACTATCCATTGCTTCAGGTATGTCAACAAAGACCCAAGACCTAGCACCTAGTACCTACAAGCCACCTACTGGGTCGTAGATACCTACCTACCTACATACCTGTCCAAGGAAATTCCAAGCTTCATTTAGTAACAGTACACTGACGATACCAACCTTGGCAGTCCGTGTTTCTTGACAAGAATACACGCAACGATGTTCGATTCCTTGCCTTGACCCAACTAAAGAACGGCGTCGAAAAGTACTGGAGAACTTACCGCGTTCCAAATTCGATCTCGGCGGCTTCAAGACAAATCATTCGAGACAGGCTGTTCCAAGGAAGTATCGGCGAAGGCGACAAACGACTCGCGTCCTACAATGCTTTTGTACTTGCAAAGGTAGTTCGCATCGACTTTCCTGACAATTGGCCCAATCCATTTACGGACCTTATCGCTATCCTTACAGCAACTAAGAATGGAAACCAGCTTGAGCTCTCAGGCGCTCTTATAATACTTCAACGCATAATAAAGGAGATGTGTACAGCACGGATGTCCAAGTCGCAAACGAGTCTACAACATGTCACCCCAGAGCTCGTCCACGTACTCGGCGAAGTCTATGATGCAAAAGTCACTGACTGGGTGGCATTTTTGACCAATGGTCGCGAGGATGATTATGAAAGTGGTGGTGGCCAGGCCTTGCTGGCCATGGAAAATAGCCTTGATGCCCTCAAGTCTATCCGCAGACTCTTGATCGTGGGATATCAAAGCCCTCGCAAAGACAAATCTGTCCAAGAACTTTGGAAGTATTTTCAAGTACAATTTGCAAAATTCGTCGACTTCATTTATAGCGGTTCGTCCAAGGTGAAGACCTATTCCGATCTTATAGGGGCACATCTTATGCAGTTTACGAAGCTTCATAATGAGATGGCAAAAGATCGCGCTACCGATTTCGCATCTCTCCCCAATTCCGTCCCTCTTGTACGTACATACTGGGACCTCGCTGCAAGATTCGCAGATATATTCAATGAGTCAGATGGAATACAATTAGAACCATCCGGCACTAATGGATCGAAATCGAAATCCGACGGCCCACTCCTGGAGAAGCTTGCACTGAAGGGGTTAACTCTGGTGAGAGCCTGTGTTAGAATGGTTCACTATCCTCAGAAGACGGTTAAGTATAAGTCTCCTGAGGAGATAGAAGAACAAAAGGAGGCAATCCAGTATATCAAAGTCGAACTACTCAAAGATGAGCTCGTACTTCAGATGGTGAACGTCCTAATCACTCGCTTTTTCAAGTTTCGAGAAGCAGACCTGGCTGCTTGGGACACAGACCCGGAGGAGTGGGAGGACCAAGAACAAACTCAAGGCAATGCTTATGAATGGGAAGTACGGCCTTGTGCAGAGAGGCTTTTCCTCGACCTTTTAACACACTCTAAACCCCTCCTCCTAGAACCACTTCTGTCATACTTTTCCACAATCCAGAATCAACAGGCGGATGTGGTCGCGGATATTGTCGCTCGAGATGCGGTCTATACCGCCATGGGTCTAGCGTCCGCTTTGGTAAGAGAAGACTTTGATTTTGAGGCTGTACTCAAGACGTCAGTGATAGCAGACGCCCAACGGACCGGACCACTATTCCGAGTCCTCAGGCGCCGAATCTCTATCCTCCTTAGTCAGTGGGTGCCGGTTAGGGTGACGCAGGAAGCTCGTCCGTTGGTTTATGAGATATTTCGACATTTTCTTGACCCTCGAGACGAATGCAACGACATTGTAGTTCGTGCAACAGCTGCAAGACAATTTAAAATTGTCGTTGATGATTTTCAATTTGAGGGAGAACCATTCCTCCCGTATGCCTCTGACACGCTTCCACGGCTCATAGAGCTGGTACAGGAAGTGGATCTTGATGAGACCAAGCTGGCAATACTCGAGACAATACGAAGTCTCATTCAACGCATGGATACGCACGTATCCCATTTTGGTGATATGGTGATGACCTCGGTCCCTGGCCTTTGGGAGTCTGCGGGCGAGTCGGGATATATGATGAAGCAGTCAATTTTGGCTATCATCCAATCGTTGGTTATGTCAATGAAAGGCGAGTCTCTACGCTACCAATACATGATTCTATCCTTGATATCCCAAGCCACCGAAGCCGAGGCAGAGTTACAGGTGTATCTCATCGACGAAGCCTTGGACTTGTGGTCCAACGTTCTCATCCAAACTCCGCCCCCGCTGGTCCCAGACCTTATAGTCCTTGTGGAGAGAGCCATCGAAAATCTCATTCAACAGAACAATCATGCTGTTGTATACATAGGCATCCTTGGCTCCTATATTTTACTTGCGCCAGAGACGATGCTTGAAGATCGGTACAGGAGGCCAACCTTAACCGCACTTTCCGGCGGGCTTAACGGGACTCTGCGGGAACAGATCGGTCTTACCATCAAGTACACTGAATCATTCATACGATTGGCCCATGAGCTCGGTGGTAACCCTGGACTACAGCTGGTCGTTCAGGACATGATGAGCGTAGGCTTCCTCCCCAGAATCTTTGAGGATATCCATGACGCTTTTGAAGCCCACCAGACGTCTGGCCCTAAGAAGAAACAGCCCCGTGTCGGCCCCCATGTACTCACGGACTACTTTGTGATTCTCTCTCGAATTGCTGTCCTTGGCCCCGAGCTTTTTGTCGAAGTGCTTAGTGCACTCGGCCCACTGGAACCTGTCTGGAATTGGCTGAGTACCGAATGGTTCTCCTCCTTCGATAATATCGCAGACATTGATCGAAAAAAGCTTGGGCTTTTAGCCCTTACACGCCTTCTTGAAGTCCCACAACCCATGCAAGGCCTTGTTCTCATAAAGCTCCAAGACTACTTTTCGATGTGGACGAGTGTCCTTGTCCAAGTTATGGCCGACCCAGCAGAAAACCCTGGCGTGGATATGTTGGTTTTTACCAGCGAGCCAGAGGCTAATGAATGGGACACACCGAGAGATGTGAGGGAACGAGCTCTATTTGCTTCTGACCCGGTCAAACGAATCAATTCTCTGCACTTTGTGAAGGAAAGCTTGGAAAACCTGATTCAAAGGGTTGGTGGGAATCAAGAGTTTCAGAACAACTGGGCTATCAATGTTGATAAGGAGGTATTGGTTGCTTTCTATGAGGTAGATAAGCCTATAAGAAACGAAGCATAATACAGCAATCTTCACGGCTCAATGAGCTGGTGGTCGATTTGCATCACGATATACGAAGTTTCTGGAAGCGACTGGGGTAGTATTAGGATCATCTGACATATCTCGCCCATGAGATGTAGATGAGGATGGGAAGGGGCGGGTATGATGTATGAGGAATGTCGCTACGCCGACGCACGGGTCTGGGTATATATGCTGTCATCGGCAGCACCCAGCTAACCCCTGATAATTGAATCACGCAGCTTTCAGAGTATACGACCACATGAATGAAGACATGCGAGTGTATTAGGGTCTGAAATACGACTTAGGTACCTAGTGAGATTCTAGTCTAGCTCTAGGACAACGTTGTTTTTCGTAATGAAGAATATGACCCAAGTCCTGTACTTTAATTGCATCGTCGTGTTGATCAATGATGGGATGGTGCGAGAACTTCGTGAGAATAATAACTATATGCCGACGTGTTCATTACACTTGTATTGTGCTGTAGTGATTTTGAAAGCCCACGGGGTTTGCGCCCCCTATGTAGTAAGTACAAAATCACCATTACCCAGCTGTCACCCGTCGTCGGTAGATCATCAGAATAAGTAAATACCTAGGTTAATAGATAGGTACACAGGCCTATGAATCTAGGTAGGAAGATGCCTTCAAGTAGATGCCTAGACTGAACTACGTAGGGTGGTGTAATTACATCTCGCTTTGTAGCTAGCTATCTACCTACGTAGGTAGATAGGTGTGTACACACATAGTTTACTTCCAAGCGAGCGAGAGCCAGCCGCCGATCACTGCGTTGAGATGTTATGATTAGTTCTACTCAGAAAAAAAAAAGAAAAAAAAAAAAACGGAGATAAGCACAGAGAGAAAAGGGGCGAATATAGACACAAGACAAGACAAGACAAGACAAGAA
Source organism: Hypoxylon fragiforme (assembly GCF_022984875.1). Taxonomy (NCBI): domain Eukaryota; kingdom Fungi; phylum Ascomycota; class Sordariomycetes; order Xylariales; family Hypoxylaceae; genus Hypoxylon; species Hypoxylon fragiforme. The sequence continues at coordinate 348,029 of NW_026054764.1, forward strand.
AAAAAAAGAAAAAAAAAACACGCACAACAAAGCCCGCCCAACGGCGTAACCGGACCCAAGAACCGGAACCGCGCGGGATCAAGCACAAGGGCGTACAGGCTCCCGCTGAACAGGGTCATGCCCGCCGTCAGCAGCGTGCAGGGCACCGGGTTCCCGGCCTGGGCGGCGAACAGCAGCGCGGCCGAGTGGACCATCTGGTAGTGCGCGGCGGTGGCGAAGTTGGCCAGCCGCGCTGGGTCGGAGGTGCCGATGGCCTTTTTCAGGCCGTGCGCGCCGAAGGCGCCGAGGCCGACGGCGGAGGCGCCGTACAGGCAGGCGAGGGTCCAGAACATTTTGGTTGTGAGGGTGTTGGAGCGGGGGGGAAGGTTGGGGCGGGGGTTGGTGGTTATGGTGAGGAGGGGGGTGGTTTCGGTGCGGTTGTTGTTGCTGGGCATGGTGGTGTTTGAGGTAGAGAGAGATGTGGTTTGGGGTTTGGAGTTTGGGGTTGAAGGTGTGAAGGCGTCAATGGAGGTATGACACGGATACTCGGGAGGTTGCATGCATGGTAACTATGACCTTGTACTATGTACTAATTATACGAGGTTGCATGGGGCATTACATAAATACATCGCAAGGAACATCCATAGATTCGCTGCATTAGCTCCCGTTTGTTTCACCTGAAAGTTGTGCTGCATAGTACGTACATGTACTACCTACCTAGTAGTACTACACCTTTCACTCAATCAAACAAAAAAGGTTCTTTCTTTCAACTTCAATTATTACCTACCGCGCTCATTCGACATATTACCATTATTACAGACTCTCCATTATGCTTTCCACCCACCGAAATAATCATCCTATTGCCTACCAATCTATAAGACTTCATCTCCCATGCGACGACGACGAAGGCTGAAACCTATCTGGCACCCACCGGCGCCGTCTCGATGATCTTAGCCTTCCGCTTGAACTTGATTCTCCTCTGTTGATAAATGCCTCATCCGAATTGTTGTTGTTTAAAGGCATTGGAGAATCTCCATCTTTAGCGAATCCTCCTCCCTTGTTTAATGTCGCGGCGGTGGCCCGGCACATTCGCATTTCCTCCAGCACTCGGGTGTGCATCTCTTCGGTCCACTTGGTGACGTCTTGTGGAGTTCGCCCTTTTTGTACCGATGATGGTGCCGGCGATGGCACTGGTAATTGTATCGGTGCATGTACCGGTGGCATGTTTAGCCCCTCTCCGTCCCTCTTCACGCTGTCGGCGTCACCAGTGACTTGCTGTGTTGCCTCATAGCTTGGTGGGTTGGAAGGCCCAGCGATGTTGCAGTCGATGGCAGTTTCAGCGACTCTGTTTTCTTGCGCTGTTTGGGATCGGCTCTGCGTGCGAGACGCCTCCCCGTCAAATCGATATCTGCTCACATTCTTTGGGTTTATTAACCCATCTAGCACAGCCAAGGTCCTGACTGCATCGTTGGCCGCCCGATGTCTGGAACGAGGCTCTGCATCAATGACGGGATAATGCAATTTCCTAAGGGCTTCTGCTATTCTCTTTTCATTGTTCGCTGGACTTTTGTCGCCTGGTCGGAGCAGTGCCGAAACATCCGTCCAGTAGTCGAAGTAGCAAGGTAGATATGGAAACTCCTGGTTCATACGCTCAAAGTCTTTTTGTGGGCCAAAGGTAACGAGCACCAATTTCTGATTTGGCACTAATTCACGAAATCTCTTCATGATTTGTTGGATTGCAAGTTCTGCGCCTTCGATGTTGATTTCCCGCTCCGATCCGAAACGAGACAACTCGAGGGACGCGTGCCTTTTGCAAAGAAACGTCCAAAGATGTGGATATTGGAACGACTCTGCTTCGAGTTCCTCATCTCGTAGCCGACCATTTATCGGGAGTGAATCGGCCGGGATCCTATTGTCCATTACGAATCGACTGAGAGACGGTGGTATATCAGAGTTGAGCCACGTCTGATTCTCCAGCCTAGGCAAAAGTGCCAGCCCGATGTCAGCCACTCTAGCATCGCGGGAAGAGGACTTATTCTGCACGGCCACGAAAGCGCAACCTTGAGGAAGTTTCCCAATCGACTTCAAGGAGGGCAAATACGGCGGTAATGTGGACAAGAGCCGGCTGCTACAAGTGATCTTGTTGAGGTCCAATCTTGGCTTTAATCTATTCTCGGCTGCGACATTGTCGTAGCGGCCGAATCTCGACCCGTTCCGGTAGCAAAATGTGAGCATACTCATGTCTTACGAAACACTTCCAAGTGTGAGAGAACTCGCTACGTCAAAATAATAATATTCAAGGACGGAAAGCTCTTCCATATAAGCATATTACCCTACGGAATATATAAGGGGACTTGCACCCTAAAGTTCACCATCTAGAGAGCTTACGCGCTATGATTGCGGTCATTGAATGATCGAAGGGGGCTATTAGAGATGACTGAACTAAAAACTGGCTGGTAAGTCTATTCTTTACAAGAGTTTCAGCCTCTGCTCTATGGCGCACAGGCCTGTATACCGAGTTCCCCCTATTTCTTTACCAGCTATCCATGGATGTCAACTCGCGTTGTATGAATCTGGCAGTAAATCTTTCAACATAGAAGGCCTGCTATGGCCCTGGAATTACCAATACAAGACAAACACGACCGAGGATTATAAGGACTTGAAGTACCTTTGTAGTGTGGTTCAAGCTATAAACTCTAGAGGCGGCCACTGGCTCTCAATACATAGTATCTAGTGTTACCTTACTGGGTACTCACAAAACTATATTGAGGCACGTCTGCTTGCCTACCTTTGGTTCGATCATTAACTACCTCGCTAGTGCTTACTCACATGCTGTTCCTACATACCTAACCTATCTAGACATACAATATACTCAAGCTAGGGCCGCCCGTCATGAGTATGGGCGCCATCTCAAATGGGCATGCATAAGCCCGTGTTTACGGTCTTGTCTCAATTCGGTAGTGGCATTGAGGGTCTATGCTGCAAGAAAGTTGATGTGCAAAAGTTCCAAGGTTGCTGGTTGACATGATATCGTCTGCCTTGGGCTGTAAACTATTCCTACCCAGGTACGTAATCAGGACCATCGTGAAAATAGACCAAGAGAGCTAACGATGCCCTCGAGACTACCAGGGCGACTGGGTATAGTACATGATGGATATGCCCATCAAGGTTACCTTGATTTAGAACCTGATGTAGGACATGGCTAATTGATGATCGACCAGGTATTTACTGATGGGCGTACATACCTATGCAACAATTGCATATAAATCACCTTGCATACTGCGTTCAACCCCAACCAGAGGTAGGCTGGGTGAGGCTTCCACGAGTTGGTGAGCTTCTAGCTACAGTGTTATGTGACAAGCCTATTTACAAGGTGTCCCCTTTTGGCAATCGGTATGATCCTTTCTATATCTACTTGCCTAGGTGGTGGCGCTGGATGCCGCCCTGGAGGAATGGGAGAACCCGTTGGGTTCCATATTCCTTGTACTACCGCTTGTCCTGGATTATAAAAACCTATGCCTCTATTAAAGTATACTCTATAAAGCCTTCTAGACTAGATGTTGCCCCTTTCTTCTTACTGTCTCAAGTCTTGTATCGAACGGTAACCTGAGCACGAAGATATACTTGGTTGTTTTGGCCTAGTCGTTTCTAGCTACCGATATGTTGAAGACATCGCTAATGGAAATTATTCTGCTAGGTATTACTTGTTGCAAGTTACACGACTACAACGGCACTGGCAGAAGCTACCTGTTATCGCATCGATGGTTCGTTTGCCGGGCCAGTAAACATAATGTGCAATCCTGAGTACGCCAATTCCTTAAACATTTGGCTGCCTTGTAACTTCATCCAGATCCCAGGAGCTCAGTTTCTGTTTACCAATACTGCCTTCCCCCATCTCTATCAGACGCTAACTAAAGGTGTATTTACAGCGCCAAGGGAGAACCAGGGTCGCATAGTGCTTGTTGCAATGCTGGAAATGCAGACGCGTGTCTGTCAACCGGCCTATGTTTGAACACGCGCGCGCGCGAGCAGGGTCACGTACTATGGTCTACAGCATGTACAGATGCCACGTTCCAGGATCCCGCCTGCCCTCAATATTGCCTTACTTGTAAGTCTTGCCAATGCTATCCTGGTCACCCCCTTACGCTCTCCCACCCGCACTGACGGGGACAACAGCCGGGCTTGATAACGCCCACTTGAAATCTTGTAACAGTACCAGCTTTTGTTGCGAGGGCGTCTCAAAGATCTTGACTCCGGCCGAATGCTGCAGTAATGCTTTCGTGTTAACGGGGCCTATCGGCACAGTCATCGCACAACTACGCTCCGGCGTAGGAGCTATACCTCTTGCGACAGCAACCCCCTTAACAACTTCTAACTCATCTGACAACGACTATACGGCCGAGCTGTTGACGGTTATCCCATCGAGAGCAGTCGTGGGACTGGCAATTGAAGCCTTTGTCATCGTACTCGCTTTTATTGGACTGGGCATCTTGTTCTGGCGTAGAAGGCAGTTGAACCAGAGGGTAAAGAAGGCCGAAGAAGTTGTCGTGGCGGTACAGAATGCACATGAGAAGCAGCAGCAGCAGTATATCATGGACATCCAGATGGAGTCAGAGCGGCAGATAAGGGGTGAGCTTCAGCCAAGCAGTGCGTACCGGGAGCTTCCTGGAACATACCTCATCGACTATGACGCTGCGCCCGAGCCAATGCCCCGAGAAAGCATTACTACCCTCGGCAGTAGTGGCATGCATGCTGATTATCGGCCATCCCTTCGTCTCAAATCGCCGGCCAGGGCCATGAACGCGCATGCGAATTCCATTTGAGTAGGTAAGGAATCGGGACTGGAACAGCTTCGGCTACCTAGTAGATAGATAGATACTTTCTTTGTTTCTCAAACAATAGAATAGTTAACGTGTTGGACGAGCTCTAGCCACATGTTCACGAACAATTTAACTATGTACGAAAGGCCTTGAATATGTTATAACTTCCGGTGACGATGTATCTTTTCTCCTTTGAAAAGTGTTGCAGGTGCCTTAGGCATCCTTAGCCATATGGCCCTTATAGCTATATATTGGCATTCTGCTATCTATAATTTGGGAATAAAACAAGTTTTCTTCCTTTCCTCTTTCTTTTTCTTGGTTGCAATTATACTACAATAGGTTATAAGTTCTGTGCCGTTTAAAAAGCGTTAATTTAATGTTAAAAGATATTAAATAAGAGCAACACTAAATCCGCAGTAGGAGTACTTAGCTTTTTGTCCGCAGTATGGCGCTAGTAGCGCAGCTCCGGTGGCTCCAGTACACACCAAGCTCTCAGTCAATTGCGACCCATCCAAACCATCTTCAAATCTTCAATTGAAGACGTCAATTTGAAGGTCTCAATTCAGGGAGCAGATTGATCCCGGTTGCACGTTTGTACGGCCCGAACTGCCCAAGTTATTCAAGTTCGACGTTGCGACCGGTACCGCGCATGGGCCACCTACGTTACCACCTTGATTCAGGACACCATACAGTAGGGCCCGATGAGATCAATCAAAGATCAATCAATATCTCGATCAATTGAATTTTCTGAGATCTGAAACATATATCAATCAATCCGTCTCGTCGAGGCGACAAAGATGAATGTTTTTGGGGGTTTGTAGAAAATTGTTTGGATGGATGGGAGTGGGTTTCAAGTGGCGTTGAATTGACTGTGGCAGAGGTACTTGTGCGCGCACCTAAATTTGTATGGGAGACCAGGTAGTACTGCGGACGAAATGCATGTACTCCTACTGCGGATTTAGTGTTGCTCTTAAATAATTAAAGGAAATATTATAAAATATTACTTCTTTTGGTTTTTATGAAGTCGAGGTTAAATTAATAAAATATAAATAAGAAATTTATTTAATATAAAACTAAATTAAAAGATAAAATTATTAAGGAAAGAGTTTAAAAAGATATTAAAATTAAATATTATGTTTATTTATTTTAAAAAAAGCTTATTAAATAAGGTTTAAACGAGGTTATTAAAATATTTAAAATAATAATACGACGGGTAAAATCTTAAAATAATAAACCTTTTAATTATAAATAATAACGAAAAATTAACGATAAAATATAATATTAAATAAGTATTAAAATTAATTAAGAAATTTATTAAAATAGCGGAAAGCTTATTATATTTTTTATTAATTTTATTGCTTTTTAACGAGTATAAACTTAAAAAATGGAAAAAATTAATACGTTAATATTACTAATATTATAAACTTAATAAATTTATTAATAATATATAATAAGCGTTTTTATAAGAAGTATTTAATAAAATGAAACGAAAATATCGTAAGGAAAAAGTTTATTATATAGTTTTATTAATAAATTCATTACGTAATTTAAACATAATTGCTTAATTAAAAGCAACTAATTAAAAAGATAAAAAAAACGATTTTAAAGTAATTTACGATTTAATATTGAAAATAATATTTAAAGTTTTTAAATAATTAATATCTTAATTATATTATTAATTGAAAAATCTTATTTTTAAAAATGAAATGATTTTACGTGATTATATAATCAAATTTAAGAAAGTGTTTAATAAATTTAAGTAATTAAATTTTAATTTATTTAAAATTATAAAGATATTTAATATAATAAAAGTTATTAAGGAACGATATTTAAATTAATATCGATTTTTAAAATAAGATTATTAAAAGGGAGTTTTAATTTAATAATTATTCCTAAAAAAATTTATATAAAAAGCGAATAATAAGGATTTAATAGTAATTATATTTTTATTTAAATCGTTAAATTTAAATATTAAAAAAAGTGAGTTATTAAAATTAAAAAAGAAATAATTTATTGATTATATAATATGTAAAAAGAAATATTATTTAACTTAATAATGGTGTATTTAATGTAAGAAATATTATATAAAAAGAATTAAAAAATGTTACGTTTTTTATTTAAAGTTAAAATTAGTTTTAAAGGGTAAAGTAATAATTAAATTAAGAAAAAGTGAAATATTTAAAGGCTTATTAAATGTTAATATTAAAGTCTTATTATATGGATAAGCAAATAATAATTTCTTATTAGTGAATATTTTTTTAGCTATAATTATAAATTTTAATTAAATTAAAAATCTTTTTTAAAATATATGCGTTAATAATTTAAGTTATATAAATTATATATTTAATAATTTTAAGTGGTTTAAAATTTATTAACCCTTTTTAATACCATTAAGTATAATAATTTTAAATAATAATAAAATTAAAGCTTTAAGTTATAATAAAATTTCTCCGGCCTTCCTTTAAAAAAAAATATCCAAAAGTGATTCATCGGCCCGTGGCCCTCCGCAAGCTCCGGGACGGGCCTTCGAATCACTTTTGGATATTTTTTTTTTCAGGAACCGTTGCGTTGGCCGTAGAAATTTTGCTCGTCTAATTAAACGACTATTTTAGAAAGTTAAAAAGGGGTTAAAAGTTAGGAATGGATGACGGAAGGAAGGCGTAACTATCTGGAGGATAAGGTTTAGCAAGCTGTGGCAGCAGTAGCTATGGAGATGCCTATATGGCAGTAGCCATGGATAGCCATGGCTATCCAAGTCCAATAACCTATATACACATATGTGTGTTGATCCCTGATACGAATCTCTAAGCAGACCTGTGCTGCTTCAATAATTGAAGTAACTCCAGATAGTCCTCCTAACGGGATACATGTGCTTAAGCCTTAAATGGTCGAGGTGGTGTTGGGTTGCCCTGAGGCTCTGCCGATGGCCTGTGCGTTGAGGCTCTTGCGGCTCTTGCGGCTCTGCTGATATATAGGGATATGGTCAATGAATAAGGATGGGCAAATAGGGATATGGTCAATGAATAAGGATGGGATCCATGGTTGATCAATGAATAAGGATGGGGTCCATGGTTGGGCAATCAATAAGGATATGGGCAATGGATAAGAATAGGACGGTTGTTGATTAACCCTTCAACAACCAAAAGGTCTGAGGATTTTCTGGGTGAGCATATTGCTTACCCCTCGGATGAACCGGGATGGTATGGGGGTTGGAGGTCTTCACAACAATTGCCAGGCCAAAGTGGTTGCTGGGATATATCTAATCAAAGACATGGTCGATAGCGCCAGCATGGTTTACGAAGTGTCAAAGGAAGTTACAGCTGAATTGCAGCTAATTACATCCAATCAAAAGCGTTGAAAGAAACGTACGGCTATGGTTGATAAAGTGATGGGACTCAAAAGGTTAATCAGTCAATCAATATATAGAAGAGAAGAAGAGAGCTAAGCTCCTAGCGTCTTAGGCTGGCTAGCTATATATACATCGATAAGGTTTAGCAAGTTGTGGTAGCAGTAATGGAGATATGCCCATACGGCAACAGCTATAGATAGCCATGGGAGTGGCTATCTACTTATCCATGTTTATGGCCACTTATCCATGTCTATGGCTATATCTTAACAAAAAGCGTTAAAAGAAACGCAGCTATGTTAACAAAGTTTAAGATAGCTGGCATAAAGGGATGCAGCCAATAAAAAGCGTTTGCTTTATAGGAATGTAGCTAATGAAAAGCTTTTAAAAAGAACGTACGGCTGTTGGGCAGTTGGCGCTAAGAACGATTTGACCAATCCTAATTTTCCTGCACGGGTTTTTGGGAATTATAGGGGTATTTAATGATGTAATTAATTCAATAATTTCCTATAGTAATTTCCTATAGTAATTTCCTATAGTAATTTTTTGAAAAAGTTCTAGCATAAAAATATCCTTTGGATAGATAATAATAATAAAAGTTTATTAAAATAATGAGGGTATAATTAATTTATAACTTTTAAATATAAGTTATTATTTAAAAATACTTATAAATTTAATAAATATAAAATAATTAAAAGATAACGATATTATATTTAATAAAATAATAAATATTTTACGTTTAAAGGATTTAATAACTTAAAAAATGGCAAAGATTAAATAATTATAAAAATTAAAAGTATTTTAATTATTTAAAATTTTTAATAATTAATATAAATTTTAAATTATTTTTATGGCGGTTAATATTAATTTAATATATAAACGTTTAATATACGTAAGTTTTTTAAAAATTAAATTAACTTATAAAAAATATAAATTAAAGTTAAAAATTTTATTTAAGCTAGAATTTTACGATATATGTGTATAAGTAAAGGTAAAGAAATGATGGGACTTAGAAGGTCAATCAGTCAATGAGAATATATAGAAGAGAAGAAAAGAGTTGAGCTCCTAGCGTCTTAGGCTGGCTATATATACACAAATAAGGTTCAGCCAGCTATGGCAGCAGCAACCATGGGGATGCCTACATGGTAGTAGCCATGGATAGCCACGGGAGTGGCTATCCACGTCCATGGCCACATCCACGTCCATGGCCATATCCTAACATCACCCCCCTTTTAATGGAAAGGATAACGTCCACGTTATCCAAGTCCAATAACCTATATACACACATGTGTGTTGATCCCTGATACAAATCTCTAAGCAGACCCGTGCTGTTTCAATAATTGAAGTAACTCCAGACAGTCCTCCTAGCGGGATACATGTAAGTGGTCTTAATTGTTGGGGTGGTGTTGGGTTGCCCTGAGGCTCTGCCGATGGCCTGTGCGTTGAGGCTCTATTGCGGCTCTGCTGATATATAGGGATAAAGATATAAGGGGAATGGTGTTTCCAAGACAACCATGTTGAATGGTTGTGTTGGAGGGTCTCGTCGGCTGAGGTGACCGAGAATTGAAGGTCCCAGCCACGTGTCTCCTGGCCAGGGAGAAACGCTGCGCTCGGTGGGTGTCGGACCGGTGCCGGATATGCTGAGACAGATTGATATATGTCTATGGGGGTCGGTCGGATTGAAGAGTGTGGGGTTGGTCAATGAATAAGGATACGGTCAATGAATAAGAATGTGGTCAATGGATGAGGATGGTCATGGTTGGTCCATGATTAAAGATATGGTCAATGGATAAAGATGGGCAAAATGAATAACAATATGGTCAATGAATAAGGATAGGACAAATAGGGATATGGTCAAGGAATAAGGATGGGATCTATGGTTGATTAATGAGTAAGGATGGGGTCTATGGATGAATAACGATATGGGCAATGGATAAGGATGGGGTTGTTGATTGATCCTTTAATAACTAAAAGGTCTGAGGATTTTCTGGGTGAGCATATTGCTTACCTTTCGGATGAATTGGGATGGTATGGGGGTTGGAGGTTTTCTAATCGTAGTAAGAGATGTTATCAGATGATGGGATTTAGAAGGTTAATCAGTTAATGAGAATATATAGAAGAGAAGAAGAGAGCTGAGTTCTTAACGTTTTAGGCTGGCTATATATACATAGATAAGGTTCAGCCAGCTGTGGCAGCAGCAACCATGGGGATGCCCATATGGCAGTAGCCATGGATAGCCACGGGAGTGGCTATCCACGTCCATGGCCACATCCACGTCCATGGCCATGTCCTAACAAGAAACTTATTTAAAAAGTATTTTTAATTTTAATATTATAATTTTTTTAAGTTATTTATATAAATGTTTTATTTTATAATTAAAAAAGTTATATAAGTTTTAAGTATTTATATATATTTATAAATAAATATAATAATTATTAATAAGTGAAGTTTTTAAGAAATAAAAAAGTAATTTATCGATTAATATTTAATTTTTAAAAAAAAGTTAAACTTTAAATTAAACTTAAAATCTAGATTTTTTATTTTAATAAAGGAAAAGAATTTCTAAGAAAGAAAAAAGTTATAAAAAATAAATTTAAAAAAGCTGGTATATAATTTAAAATGATAATTAATTATATATTAAAGTAAAACAAATATAATAAGACTTAAAAGGTTAAATAATTAATTAATGAAGAATATATAAAAAAGAAGAAAAGAGCTAAGCTTTTAGCGTTTTAAGCTAACTATATATATATAAATAAGGTTTAATTAGTTGTGGCAATAGTAATTATGGGGATGCTTATATAGCAGTAGCCATGGATAATTATAAGAGTGGCTATTTACGTTTATAACTATATCCTAATATTACCCCTTTTTTAATGAAAAGAATAACGTTTACGTTATTTACATTTAATATATATATATGTGTATTAATTTTTAATATTAATTTTTAAGCTGATTTATGTTGTTTTAATAAATGGAAGTAACTTTAAATAGTTTTTTTAACGGGATATATATGCTTAAGCCTTAGGTGGTTATAATGGCGTTAGGTTATTTAAGGTTTTACCGATGGCTTATGCGTTGAGGCTTTTGCGGCTTTGTTAATATATAGGGATAAAGATATAAAGGGAATAGTATTTCTAAGATAATTATGTTAAATGGTTGTGTTAAAGGGTCTTATCGGCTGAGGTGACCGAGAATTAAAGGATCTCGTCGGTTGGAGGGACCGAGAATTAAAGGTCCCAGCCACGTATCTCCTGGCCAGGGAGATATGTTACGCTCGGTGGGTGTTAAACCGGCGCCGGATATGTTAAAACAAATTAATATATTTATAAGGGTTAGTTAAATTGAAAAAAGGTAGTTAAACGGTAATAAATAAATAATATAAAAGTTATCCTAAGGGCATAGGTATTTATATAATAATGGATAAGAGATATGGTTAATTAATAAGAATGTGGTTAATGGATAAGGATGGGATTAATGAATAATAATATGGTTAATGAATAAGGATGGGCAAATAGGGATATGGTTAATGAATGAGGATGGGGTCATGGTTGGTCCATAATTAAAAATATGGTTAATGGATAAGGATGAGATCATGGTTGGTTCATAATTAAAGATGTGGTTAATGGATAAGGATAGGATCCATGGTTAATTAATGAATAAGGATGAGATCCATAAATAAATAACGATATGGGTAATAAATAAGGATAAGGTTATTAATTAACCCTTTAATAATTAAAAGGTTTAAGGATTTTTTAAGTAAGTATATTATTTACCTTTTAAATAAACCGGGATAATATAAGGGTTAAAGGTTTTTTAACCGTAACAAAAAATGTTATTAAATAATAGGATTTAAAAGGTTAATTAATTAATGAAAATATATAAAAAAGAAGAAAAGAGCTAAGCTTTTAACGTCTTAAGCTAGTTATATATATATAAATAAGGTTTAATTAATTATAGCAGCAGCAACTATAAAAATGCCCATATAATAATAGCTATAATGGCTATCCATGTCCATGGCTATGTTTTAATAAAATAAGTTAAAAAAATTAACGATTTAATAATTATTTTAATAAAAGTTATTATAATTAAATTTAAGTTATTAATGTTTTTTTAATTATAAGTTAAAAAAATAATTATTATAATTATAAATTTACTTTTTATAAAAGTTAATAAAAATTATAAATCCCCTTATAATTGTTTTTATAATTATTTTAAATTTTTAAAAAAAGTAAAAAAGGAATATTTATTAAATTTATGAATTTTTAAAGCGATTATTTAAGTATAAAAGAAATAAGTCTTATGTGGAAAAAAGTAAGTATCTTAAATAATTAAAGGTTATATAATAAAATATAAGGATAAACGATTAAAAATATATAAAATTTAAATGTTATAATTTAATTAAGTTATTTTTATAAAAAATGTTAAATTTAACGAAAAAAGACGTTATGATAAAAATAAGTTAAAAGATTTAAAATATAAAATTGTTTTAATTAATTTAAATTTAATAAAGTTAAGTGAATTTAAAGTTAAAATTAATTTTAAAGAATTTAAAATTTAAGATTATTTAAAAAACATAAAATTTAATTTATAAGTGTAATAATAAGAAAAATTGATAATATTTTTAATATAATAATAATTAAATTATAATAGCTTTAAATTTATTTATAAACTAAGTTTTAAATTAAGTTATAAACCGAGCCTTAAATTAAGTTATAAATTAAATCTTAAATTAAGTTAATTATTAATATCGATATTATTAATAATTATATTTATTATCTCACTAAAAATAACCTTAAAAATTACTTTAATACTTAATATCACATCGAAGATTATTTTAAGAGTTATTCCAGTTTTAATTTATATATTAGTTTAAATATTTAAAAAAGTTATATTTATTATAATTTTTAAAAAAATTTTAAAAGTATAATTTAAAATAAGATTTAAAAGTTAAAATAAAAATAACAACTTTTAAAGCATAGTATAAAGTATAATTAAAAATAATAATATAAATAAAGATTTAATCTTAAACATAATAATGGTTTAAATTAACTTTAATCTTAATAAAAATTACGAAAATTAAGAAAAGATTTTTTAAGAAAGCTAAAATTTAAAAGAAAAGTTTAATAAAAAAAATAATAAAGTTAAATAAGTTAAAAAAAATTAAAAAAATAAGGAAAAAGATATTAATTTTAACGATTATAAAGATTTAATTAACAAAAAAAAAGATAAAAAAAAAGAAAATAAAGAAAATTAATTATAATAATAAATAAAGAATATATATATTATTAAATAAATTTAGTTTTTTTTTTAATTTTTTGTTTAGTTTTTTTAATTTTTTTAGCTTTTTTAGCTAATATAAGTTTAATGGTTACTTTAATTATTATTTTAATTTTTAAAATCTTTATAATTAAAACGATTTTTTAAAAAAAAGAAAGCTTTAATATTTTATAACGAATTAAGTTTTATAAAAAGAAAAAAAAAGTTTTTTCTTACGTTAATAAAGTTTAAAGTTTATTATTGTTATAAAAGTTAAATTAAAAAGAATTTATTGGTTTATACCTTAATAAATATTAAAGTTAAATAAATTATAACTCCATTATTAATTAAATTATTTAAATAAATTAAAAATAATTTAAAAATATAAAAATAATAAAAACCAGTCTTTAATAAATAATTTAATAATTTTATAAAACGAAAGGTTTTTAAATTAATTAATCTTCCTTTAAAAAAAAACCATTATTAATTAAATAAGTTTTAAATTAAAAGTTTAACGAGAAGGGTGAATTTATATGTAATTAAATAAAATTAATTATATATAATAATTTTAAAATTAATAATTTTTAAATAATTTAAAATATTTACGTTATAATTATAAGTTTAATTATAATTAAAATCTTTTTTACCTTAATAATAACTTTTAACCTTAAATATTTATAATTTAATATTATTATTACGTTTTTAAATGTTAATAAATATATACGTATAATAAATTAAATAATAAATAAAATAAAAATAATAAGGATAAAATTGATATAATATTAATATTTAAAAAAAGAGGTTTAAATTTAAAAGTAAAAAGAAGATTTAACTTTTTATATAATTTAAATTACATGGATACCTCCTTTAGTTATATATATACCGCGTTAATATATACCTTTATTATATAACCACCACTTATTTTATTTTCTTTTCGTAATTAATTAATTATAAACGTTACGTTTACCTCACGCTTAACTTATCCTTTTAATCGTAAATTAATTTAATTAACCTCTATTAATATCCTTATAACCTCGTTCGGAAATGCCTTAATTATAACATTAACTAAATTATAATTACCTTAGATTTAATAAATATTATTTATCTTTTAGTTTTTATAAGATTATCGAAAAGCCATTAAATCGATTATTAATCGCTTTTTATTTATGCTTCCCATTTAAATTAAACATTAATATAGTAAAAAAAAGTTAATATAAAACATAAAAAGAATTTTAAGAAGTAATAACCGTTTTAAAATAATATTAAAAATGTAATAAATAACATAACTAATGTTAAAACTTTAAATTATCCCATAAATTTCATTAATTAATACATTACGTATAATCCGTTTACACTTAATAAATAATTAATAAATAATATTTCCGGTAATTCGCACCTTATTATCTTAGTCGATAATTTATTTAATTCTTAAAATAATAATATAATTAATTTATAAGTTAAAATCTTAATTATTCGCAAATAATTTATTAACGAAAATATATAAGTATAAATCTTAGGGTTTAAGGTTAACATAATTAAACCCTTAATTTTTATTATTTAATTACTATTTAATTTTAATATTTAACGCCTTTACTTCTTTAAGCCTTAGTTATAAATATTAAGCCGTTATTAAATAATTAAAAGTAATTTTAAGTTAACAAATCGATAAGATATACGCTCCTTAAACCCTTTATTCGATAAACCTTTTAATTATATTTAAGGCTTTAAGGTTTAAAAAGTTAAGCTTTTTAACTTATTCTTTTTATATAATAAAAACACCGTAGCCTTTTTTATAAACCGTGATTTTTAAACCGTTAAAATCCTTCGTTCCCTTATCTAAAATTTTTTAAAGTCGTGCTTTAATACCTACCTCCATAAATGCTTTATTTTTAATAATAAAAAACTTATTTATACCGACGTTAAAAATATCGTTCGTTTAAAAACCGATAAGCTTAAAAAGATTTAATTATATTATTAATAAATATAAATTAAACGTTAATAGTTTTATATGTAATTATTATTAATAATGTCGCGAATAAGTTTTAAATTAATAAGTTTTTAATTTAACGAGATTATATAATGGTTTTATAACTTATAATAACGTTTTTTTAAGATATTTTTCTTTAAGTTTAACCGGTAAACATATTAAAATTATTTGTTTTATTAGCATAATTAATTAAATATAAGTTATTATAATATTTTTTATTATAACCTTTATTCCTTAATAATGTAATATAAATGTTAAGGCAAATATTATTTGTTAATTAACCTTTTAAATTATAAGGGTATACGTTATAATGAATTTTTTATTAAAGTTATCGTAGCTTTAAACTATTAATCGTAATTTCTTATAAAGGGTAAAAATATTTTTATTTTTAACCTTTTAAATCATTTATAACTTAAAAATAGTTACGCTTTAATAGGTTATTAGGTTATATATTTTAAGTTAAAAGATATTTTTTATAAAGAGTTTTGCTATGTGCATTACCTATTTTTACTATCGAGGCTTTAAGTGTATTATCATTAAGTATTATATATCTTATAAGTCTATTAAATCTTAAAAGCTAGGGTTTATTTAAGCTATCTATCCCATTTATCTAAATAATTTTTTAACCATATATCGTATTATGATGTAACTGGATTTAATAGAAGGAGAATTTAATTTTTAATTAATTAATATAGGCCTTAAACTGAGGCGATATGTGGTCGCAAAGTTATTTAAGTAAATAAGTGGTGGAATGAGAAGTATGTGATTATTTTTAGAGCCATATTATAGGCCTTTAATGCCCTTAAAGCCCTTAAGCCTAAACCTTATTAATTAGTTTTAATTTTAAATAATTTTTTAATTATATGTTGCACTAAGATGTTTTTGGGTTTAATTGAATGGTAATTTAATTGTTAATTGATTGATATAAGTCTCGAACTGAGGTAATATATGGTTAAAAAGTTATTGCGGTAAATGTATTGTGGAGGGTTATGTGATATTGTTTAGCGTAACCCCAGGGGGTTTTAGGGGTTTTAAACGGCTTTAAGGGTTTTAGCGTAGCCTTAAGAGCTTTTAGTCTGGCCTTAAGAGCTCCTAGTATAGATTTAAGGATAATTACATGCTTCTTAGGCTGCGATTTGTTTATTTGAATAATTTTGTGATTATGTATTGTTTTAATTAGAGATTTATATTAATTAATTGGCAATTGGATTCTCTTTTAATTAAATCTAGTTACACGTTTGTGGCTATATGTTTTAGAAAGTTATTTGGATTAAATTAAGGTGGGCAGCTGGGGGCGCTAGATTAGGCCTGGATTTCAAAATTTAGGGCATGTACCAGTACCTAAAGATAGTGTACCTAAGGCCCCGATAGCAAAAATAAGTAGTGCATATAATAAAACTTTTTATAAATAAAACATTTAACTCTTTTATATTTAAGGCTTTATATAATTTGCTTAAGGCGATAATCTTACCATTTACTTATAATTTAAATATTAAGGTAAGGTTATCCTTCTTTTTTATTAAAAAATATAAGCTTATAACGTAAAAAAAGTTATTAATAATTATAAGGTTTTCTTTAAGGATAATAACATAATTATTAAGATTAAAAATTAGTTTTAATAATTATACTTTAAACTTCTTTAATAATATTAAGAACTCCTTTAATTAAATATAAAATTTAATATAAATGTTTTTAAATATTAACGTGTTATTTAAAACGTTAAAAGCGATTATAACGTCCTTATTTATAATAGTAATAATTTTATATAATCCCTTTTATCCATTTTTTTCCTTATAAATAAGCACGTCATTGCTTATAAAAAGTAACATAGAAAATGTTCTTTAAATATTAAAGCTATTTTTTATATTTAAAGCATCTTTAATTAATTATTATACCTTTAACTTTTTAATTTCTATTATAACCTTTTAAACGGTTTAAACCTTTTAAGTTTACGTTAAAATTAATAATAAATTCATATTAATTTTTGGATATACGTCGAAAACTAAAAAAATAAAAACAAAACCGTCGAGATTAATTATATTATTTATTACTTTAACCGTTATTTAAAATTAAGACACCTTTAACCTTAATCCTTAAAATTCTTTATTTATAATTTTATAAGCTTTTTTTATAAAACCGTAATATTCCTTAACCTTATTAATTAATTAATACGTTTTCACAAGAATTTAATAATAAGTAATTTCTATAATATAAGCCTTATTTTTAAACTTAACGTTATTAAAGTTCATGCCGGCATTATATATAATAACATTTAATAATTTAAGATATATATCGATTTAATATTACTTTAACATCTCTTAAATTTCCTTAATAAAAAAATTCTTTATAAAACATGCCGCTTAAAAACTTATAACTATATTAACGACATAAAAAATAAATTATTTATTTAAATACATAATATCGATAATTACTTTATAATTAAAATCCACATTAAAATCCTTTAAGTTAAACTTAAACCTTTAAAAAATATTACCTTTAATTTAATAATAATAATAAAACTTATTAATTTCCTTAATATTACTAATCTTAACGTTATAACCAGCTTTATTTAATAAATTATATAATTTGCTAACCGATAAATAATTAAAACGGATATATAAACGTCGTAGCTTCGTTTTTATAAAAAATGTAATATCTTTAAAATAGAATTATAGGTATTTTTATTTACGGATAACGTTAATAATAATACCGTCCTTGCAAATTAACTAATTAATAATATTATTAAAATACACTTTTAATTGATTTATGTTTTTTAGCGATAGAAAAAATAAAATGTCGATATTTATAACATAAAAATCGATATAGTTAAAAAAAATATCGATAATAATTATCTTAAAAGATTTTATCGATTATTTATCTTTAAAACGAATTTAAGTTTTTTCTACGCGAGATTTATCCATCGTAACTCGTTTATTAAAATACTCCTTAATAAAAATTAAATATTATCCCTTTCTAACCGTAAATACTTAAATAACACTTATATTAAATATAATGTTTTAAAAGATATCCTTCATATATTAGTTTAAGAAAAAGATATTATCGATTATCGTTACATTTAAAAGGGGGTAAGTAATTATATAATGTTAAAAGGTTTAATTAAATAAGTAAATAATAATTAAAAAAAAGTCGTTATTATTATCGTAGTTTACTTTTAATATTACCGTTTTATTTTTTTATTCCGCTTTTAAACTAAGATTATTAAGTCCCTCGTAATTCGTTAAAAATATTATATAATTCTTAATTAATAAACCACGTTTACTTTTTCATTCCTTTTTAGCTTTTTTTCGTTTGTATTTGAAATACTTAATGGATTAATAACCTTCCTTTTTATAGATTTAATATTTACACTTTTATAATTTAAGGAACTTTTTAACATTATACTTATTACTTTTATTTGTTTTATAATATTTACGATTTATATAAAATTAAACGTCTTTTTCCTTATCATCGCTATTATTAATACACTTATAATTATTTAATTTAACTGTTTTAAAGATTTTATAAGTTTTAATCGACGTTTAAAACTTATTAGTTAAATCTTTAAACTTTAATAATAATTTAAATAAGGCATGTTATAGCTAAAATATAACATGATAAACGCAATAAATAAATATAATAAGTTATTATTCCCCTTTAAATTCGAGGCTAAACGCTTATTAATATAAAGAAAACTTATTAAAAAAAACTTATAACACTTTTAAATTACTTTTCCTTGCATTTTTCTTATTATTTTTAACATTAAAAAACGTTATTATAATCCAATTATAATAATATTAAATCTTATTTTATTTAATGTTAAAATGTCGTTTTATAATTAAGTATATGTTTATAAAGGTTTAATAGTATAAAATATTATAAAAAAAATATAAGGCTGCTTTTTTTATAAAGATTATAAAAAATATAACATAAAATTACATTTATTATATTCTTATTATATAGTAAACATTAAAGAAAAATCGAAACTTATTTTTAAAGATATCGTATAATTCGCTTATATAATTGTTTTTATTATTTTAAGCTTTTTTAAAATAATTAATAATAATTAATAAACACATTTCATTAAAAACTCGTATAAAAGAAACATTATAATAAGTAATGCCTTTTTAGTTATTAATAAACATTTATACTTGCTATTATTAATTAGGTGTTAATAAAGGTAATAATGTTATTTAAAAAAAGAAACTTAAATTTCTACCGAAATGATTTACTCCTTTTAATGTAAATTCTAAAAATAATGTCGAAAACATAAACGAACCTTTTAATAGCGGTTTAAGGGGTTTTATACCATTTCTTAAGGCTATTTAATTACCTTATAATTGCTTTTCTTAATCACTTTAATTAAATCCTTGCTATAAAATGTTATTATATAAGAACTTAAATAAAAGATTTCTAAAATTTAACGGCTATAAGGGGGGTGTTAAGGGTGGTGTTGGTTTTTATAATAACGGAGGTGGTTGGAATAAATTAAAGAATTTAACTTTAATAAATACTTAAATAAAAGGAAATAAGTTATTACTCGTTCGTTAAATAAGATTTAACAGTTATAAAGCTAAGTTTTATAATTAGTTAAAAGGAAAAGGAAATAAATAAAAACTTAAAAAGGAATTGTTAAAGTCACGAAAAAATTAAAATAAAAAGGGTAATAAGTTTAAAAACAATCGTTTTCTTAAAATAAGAGGAGGTGTAATAAGGGTGGTGGATTAAGTAGGATTTTAAAACGTTTATAATGCTTATATTAATAATTGCTTTAACCGTTATGCCTTAAAGATAACCGGACCTAATTTCGTTTAATACATAAATACCTTCCAAATTAACGTATTAAGTTATTTTATTTAGGCTTATATTAAGTTTTAAAAGCGTTAACGTGATGGCTTTTATATATTTATTAAATCAACTAATTTTTTCGCATAATTATCGTTACTTTTACTTATATAAATCCCTTATTACATAAGTACGTTTCGTAACGCCGTTCGTAACACCTTTAACATTTCATTAAAATCATTTAAATAAAATATATCGAAATATCTTTTATATTTTTCAAATGTTTCCTTCGTTATATAAGCGTAGTTAGCACTTTTATTAATTGTTTTAAAATTAGCGAGGGTTAGTAATACTTAAATATTCTTTTACTCTTAAGTAGTAAATGATAATATTTCGTCCCACTTAATAACTTTTAAAGCAAATTATTACTTTAATAATATTATTTTATTAAAAACGAAATTTAATAACTCGTATAACTCGTTTATATCTTCTTAAGCAATAAAATTAACATTAATATTATAACCTTTAAATTATAGCTAAGGCGTTAAAAATAATGTTGATTTTTTTAAAGTAGTTATCGTATTAGTAGTTAATGTAAACAAATTTAAAAAAGAAAAAAAGTATAAATCAGTATTATTATATAACGATAAAAATCCAAAACGATTAAATAAAATAAAATTATATTTTATTATAAATAAAATATAAGCGTTGGAAAAATGGTTACTTATGTCGCTTATATTATTATAATAAGATTTTTTAAGTTATTATAATAATAACTTTTTTAACCTTATTAATTTATATTATTAATAATTTAGTAATATTAATTAATATTAATAAATACGTACGTATAATAAATTAAATAATAAATAAAATAAAAATAATAAAAATAAGACTAATATAATATTAATATTTAAAAAAGAAGGTTTAAATTTAAAAGTAAAAAGAGGATTTAACTCCTTATATAATTTAAGTTATATAAGTACCTTTTCCAGTTATATACGTATTACGTTAATACGTACCCTTATTATATAACCACCATTAAATAATATAATTTTAAAAAAAATTATAATTTATATTAAATAAGTAATTAATTATAAAAATAAAATAAATTAAATATAAAAGTTTAAATAAGTATTTTATAACTTAAAATAAGTTTTAATTTAATGGTTTAAAAATATATTAAAAATAATAAAAAAGATAAAGTTTAAAAGTATATTTATAAAATGTTATTTATTTAAAAATGAAAAATTAAAAGTTTTTATATTAATATATGTTAATGATTTATTAATTATAAGTAATATACTTAAAATTATCGAGAAAATAAAAACCGATTTAAACGATATTTTTAAGTTTAATGAAATAAGTAAAGTGGTTAAATTTATTAAATTTAAAATTAAACGAAATAAGGAATTACGTTAAATATTCCTTAATTAATTTAAATTTATTAGAAAAGTTTTTTTAAAGTATAATATTAAAATATTAAAAAAAATAAAGTCGTTATAAAAATCCGATATTATGATTTTATTAATATGGAAAAAAATTATTAAATTTAAACGTATTAAATATATTAAAAAAATAAGATTTTTAAATTAATTATTTATTAAGACTTGTTTAAATATAATTAAAATTATATTAACTTTTATAAAAATTAATATAAAATTTAATAAGATTTATTTTAAATTAAAAAAATATTTATAAAAATACATTAATATTATATAAAATTTTAAAATAATGTTAAGTGGTAAATATAATTTTAGGAATTTAAAGTTAATAATTTAAGCAAATATTACTTTTATAAATTATTTAAGATTAAGAAAATTAACGGGAATTTATTTAATAATTTTAATAAAAAACTTTATATATTAAAGTTTAAAGAAATAATTATTAATTATATTAAGTAATATAAAAGTAAAGTTTATTAATTTATTTTTAATAAGATTATTAAGAATATAAATATTAAAACTTTTTTAAAAGTTAAGATATTTTTAATTAAAATTTTTATTATTTTTTTTAAATTTAATTAATATAATTATTATAGTTTTTAATCTTTTAAATATAATAAAAACCTGCTATATCGATATTTGGTATAAATAAATTATTAATAAAGTTTAATGTAAAAAAATTAAAATTTAATATATTAGAATTAAGGAAATGGTGGTAAATAAATTGATTAAATTATTAATAAAGGAAAAACATAAGGCTTTTATTCGATTAATAAATTTAAGAAAGTGTAAATAAAAAAAATAAACTTATAAATATTATTTTAAAAAATTAAAAAAAAAACGATTATTATTTTAAAAAGAAATGGAAAATTATACTTTAATTATTTAATTATATAATTTTAAAATTATTTATCGACAATAAATATAACAATAGTTATATGGTTTTATGTTAACGAGGGTATGTTATAAATGTCTTAAGCATTTTTAATTATATAGCCTTTATGGCTATATATTAGCACTTTGCCATCTATAATTTAGGAATAAAACAAGCTTTCTTCCTTTTTTTTTTCTTTTTCTTGGTTATAGTTATATTGTAATAAAAAGATATTACAGTATCCACACCCGTTATCATGAATCCCCATTGTTCCCCCGATCCAGACGTACAGGTCGGCCCCGTCGTCGTCGTCCCCGCGCGGCCGGGGGGCGACGTGGGCCAGGCGTACGGGGTGCGCCCGTCGGGCGCGCGCGAGCTGGCGGTGGGGTTCCGGATGCTGGTGGCGGAGCGCATGCGCTGCTCGCGCCTGGGCTTGCTGGAGTTCCGCCGCGTGTTCGAGGAGTTCGGCGCCGAGGTGCTGCTGCCCGTCGTGGAGTCCTGCGTTTAGGTACCGCCAGATCGCCGAGGTGATGAGGGGGGTGCCGAGGGGGGGTGGGGGACGAGGATGATGGTTGGATTTCTGATGAGGTGATTGCTAGGATGATGGAGGAGTCTGGGTTTTAGATTTTTTTGGGGGGGGATTTTGGGATTTTGTTATGCTTGGGGATAGATGGATGGGTAGGTGGGTAGGTGCTTGTTTGATGCCTACATGTAGGTAATAAATACATACCTAGGTTACCTACCTACTCACGCACAAAGAATATGATCGAAAGTGAAGCTGTATCGCAAATGACGCTGTTGTGAATGTATTTACGCCTATATCTCTCACCATGTACACTAAAACACCTCAGGAGGCGCCTATATAGGTACCTATATACCTGCTAGGTACAATACATACCCCTAGGTATACAACCCTACGAAGCAACCCCCTCCTCATCCGCAACCCTCCTCTCCCGATCCACCGCCTCCTGCTCCAAGCTCAAGTTCCTGCCGGCCTTCTTCAAATCCCGCTTGTACATGGCCGCGACCGTGGCGGTGATGCCCGCCTGCGCCGCGAACGCGACGGTCGAGAAGACGAAGCCCTTGCGGAAGGTGGGCGCGTCGAGCTGCGGGTACGTCAGGAGCGGGACCCACGCGTTGAAGGCGTAGCCGAGCGTGTTCATGATGCCGATGACGATGGCGCGCTCCTCGGCGTCGCCGCCGCAGATCTCGTTCGCCCAGCTCATGCTCAGGGGCCCGTAGGGGACCGACGCCTTCTGCAGGAGGAAGGCGAACCACTTCAGCCCCGTGGGGATGTTCCAGATCGCGAGGAGCAGCGCGGCGAAGCCGCCGAGGAAGGTGGAGACGGACATTATGGCGGCGCGCCGGCGCAGGGCGTCCGAGATGATGGCGAAGGTCACGGTGAGCACGAGTTGCACGGCGGAGGAGGCGGTGGGGATGAGGTTCTGTTGAGAGGTTAGTATGGTGAACTTTGGTCAGGGGGTGCTGGGAAAGAAAGGGAGAGAGGGAGAGAAAAGGGGGTGACTCACTATGCGCTCCACGGACTCGCCCTTGGACTTGAGCCAGAGAGCCATGGGGTTGATGCTTGACGATGGGCCGATGTTGATGAAGATTATGTACAAGATCGATAGAAGGTACACGTGCCATCGGCCTATAGATATTAATTAGCTTTTTTTTTTCCCTGTTGAGTGCGAGGGAGTTAGAAAAGGGATAGATAGGAGTTGCATACCGAATATACGCTTGAATGCCGAGCGCCCCAACCTCGTTCGAGGCGCGCGTCCGATTTTCTCCATACGGGTTCTAGCCATAGTGCGGTCCTGTTGTAATTTTCATAGTGAGCGAGCTGACTTATCATACTAGGGCTGGTGGAGACGGAAGACTTACCTCTTCGCTCAGATAGAAGGCCTTGGTGTTCTCCGGGAGATCGGGTAGGATGAAGTATCCCGCAATGCAAATCGGGAGACTGATAACTCCGTCCATGATCTATATGATAGGGCGTATTAGCTACTGTGCTGATTTCAATGACACTAACCTAGGAGGGAGGGGAGAGAGAAATATGAGAAACGCACAAATAGCCATTGCCAGCCCGCGAAACCATGAACGCCATTTAGCCCCTTATACACGCCGGCCTGGAGGTAGCCGGAGAACATGCTCGCGGCGGCGGAGGAGGCGTGGAAGATGCAGGCGCGCTTCCCCAGCTCGGACGGCTTGTACCAGGAGCCGAGGATGGAGTGGGCGGCCGGGTAGAAGGAGGACTCGGCGAGGCCGACGAAGAAGCGGATGGCGATGACGTGGTTGGAGGTCTTGGCGGCGGCGAGGCAGAAGGTCAGGATGGTCCAGACGAGCTCGCAGGTCGGGACCCAGACGGAGGGCCGGACTTTCGTTAAGATAATCTGTGATGGGATCTGGCCGACGACGTAGCCGACGGTCCAGGCGACGTCGACGAGGTTGATCTCGTTGCCGTTCATGGCCAGGTCCTCCTTCATGCCGCTGACGAAGGCGTTGCCGATGTTGGTCTGGTCCAGGTTCTTGATGAAGTACCCGAACGAGAGCATCGTCACCAGGAACACGTCCAGTTTCTGCACGAACACCCGCTCCTCCCGCGTCCGCCCCGGCTCGTAGTCCCAGATGTACCCCCACCATGGCACTTTGGCCTTCTCTCCAGCCTCACCGTTGTCGTTGCTGCTATGGGAGGATCCGGAGGCGTCGCGCGAGGACTCGATCACCACCACCTCTTTCGGTGGCGTGGAAATTAGCTCGGACATGCTGGCGACTGGCTGCCTAGGTACCTAAGGTAGATTAGGTAGGCAGGTATGTGAGGTAGGCAATTCTAGAATGAGAATAAAAATCCGTATCCTACTCCCGACCATCGTAACTTCCTAGATACTCGTACCAAAGGAAGGGACATCAAGGCCTTTATGAATAAGGAAACAAGTCAATACAAGCTAAGAAAACAAGATAACCAGTATTATTTTGTTTCCAACCTTACGTCCGGTTTGTATGGGGTCTCGACCACATGGGAGAGGAGGGATGGACTGGCTTACGGCGCTGCACGAACTCCGATTTGATAACCAGGCGAGTAGCTTCGACGTCGCCATGACGGGGGTTCGCTGTCGTGATAGCCCTTAAAGCTAGGTTTCTCGTGGATTTACGCGGGTGTGATTGGCCCTACCGGGTCTTAAAGTCGATCTCACGATTGACGTCTCCGATGGCGTAATCGGGGCCGCAAGCCACCATGTCGGGTTCGAGTGGGGGTGCGTTTTCTTTCATTTCTTCATTATCCAGCTGAAGGGTTATATGCTGATTCATACCTACACTGTAGCATATAAAATATCAGAAAGTTGTCATCGGCTTTTGTTCCCTAAAGGTCTTACTTCACACTTGGCCTAAGGAACTAACTAGGAGGTAAGAGGCCGACGAATTCGACCGAATGCTTGAATTCCTAGGTTAGCTCGGTGTTGATGTTGCGTAACGTAGCGATGAGCCATTTCTATGATTCAGATTTGATTCAGATGATGAATCCTTATCTTTCTTCGCTTATATGCGAGGAGCCGAAATTGTGTTGCGGTTCTGCTGCAAGTATAAAAATCGAGGATTTCCCGTTTGTCGTTGGATCTAAAGATTCTAGATTCTCTTTCCTTTCCCTTTCTTTCTTCCCAAAAAAAGGCCCAGCAACCCTCTTTTGAGCGATCTAGACGTTGTGCGCGATACTCCTCATGTCCAACTTTATGTCCATTTGATGCGTGATAGGCGGGATGGTATCGGGTCGCGTAGTAGCATGGCGAGCTCTTTGAACGTCGTAGTTCGTTCATGAGTAGTTATGTACCTAAGAACATACTACTAGTACATACCAAATTTCACATCTCATTTTGAGTCTAGGAAAATGAAGACACATGTATTAACAACAGCTACCTACACCTAGTTGTGATATTTAGCAAACTGAGGATTCCTAACTATGCCAAGGGCCACCTACGATATTCCGATCCTATCTCATCTCAAATCAATGTCGTGAGATGCTTCCTTTTCCAGGTTGCCATCAACATGAGCACTCACCACTGTCGCAAGCCCAGAACACTCGATTTCTACTGAATACCAAGTCTCAGCCAGCTTCCATCCAATCCTTTGATCCCACCGACCCTCTCTCTTGACATCACAACAAGTCTACCTAGGTAGATAGTACGATGGCTGTCTAGCAAGTGTATAGGTATTGTGCATGTAGTAGGTAGGTTGGCATGATAAGGTAGAAAGACCTCGATCGCCCATCTCGCCATATCACCAAAAAAAAACACACACAAGAGTCGGTCGTCGATATTATCACAGAGCTCAATCGAGCCAAGCAGCCGCTTACAACACCCCCTAAGCATCCCTCTTTCGTCGCTACATAAGTTTCTTCGTTGCCGCACTGATGCATGGAGACTAACTAAACTCAACTCATGATACGGGGACACACAGTCGGCTTTAAATTGACGCTTGGCGGTAGGTATTATACCAAGACGTAAAACTAAGCTCTAAAGAAGCGCCCGTGTCGAAATTGAGATTTTTTAGTTAAACGCATACCTAGGCACATAGTAACCTAGGTTGTTACCCAAGGGTTAGGTAGGTAAATAAGTCAGTCCCGGGGGGGGGGGGTTTTTTTCGGTTTTCGAAGGAATATTATCAGTGGGCCCGAGTTGCAGCAGGACGATGAGGCCAAGTCTCTCGGCGCCCGCTGTCCATTCAGCGTTCGCTAATCTATTGGATCGTCGCCGGTGTCTTGTTTCCTGACCTTAGTTGCCTCGAGGAAGGTTTATTTATACTAGTTATGTGCAATACAACATCTATACCTGGGTACCTAACTACGTAGGTATGGCCCCCAATATGGGGGGATCTTGGTAGCGGGAGAGGGGCGATTGAGCTCGCCTAGGTATTGTACACTATGGGGGATAGGTAAACCAAACCACCCTCCGCTAGGATTCTATTCCTGGCTCATTTATCATGATGATTGAGGCCCGGGTTCGAACTATGAAACTCGTGAAGGATCGATATAGATAGGTAGGCATACTTATTACTTGCTCCCGTAAGGTACCTAACCTAGGTAGGTTACCTAGGTCAATCGATTTTACGATTGAGGCACTTCAGACTCAGGTAAGTCATTGCCTACCTAGGTATGTGGTGAGACAAGGCTCAGCAAGGCTCTGTCACCACATGCGATGATCGATAGCACTATGTATGCAGAAAATGGTTGGTGTTCCAGATATTTGAGCCCTCTGGTCTGGGGTTTGGTGGTGGCGATACCGAAAATCCACTAGGTAGCATGGGTTGAGTTCTTTATTTAGACGGACTAATACTCGGACAGTCGGACATAAAAATCTTTGGAAGGGTGTGTGTAAGTAAGTGTGTGAGTGTGTGAGAAATATTATATCGTATTATATAAGAATCCCGATGCTCAGGAGTCAGGGCTATGGGACGGTACTCCGTACTGCACGTGTGATATGTGTGATTCTCACGAGGGATTGGCCCGTTTCCCGCATTCTTGGCGATGGTCTTTTGCCATAGTATTATATAACTAACTGGTATAACTAACTGGAGGTGAAACCCCCGTCTGTATAACATAGTATTATATGTAGACACTACAGTAGGTAGTATGTAAGCGTAGGAGTATTAGGCTTGGTAAATACCTACCTAGGTCAATAGTACTATATAACAGGCACATAAGTTATCAGTATCGATTGTATGTACTTTACCATCCTGCCGAATGCTACGTTCCCAAGCTTCCAAACCCAAGCACATTCTTTATTACTAACGCCGGATTGGTTGGAACACATCATGCCACACTAAAAGAAAAAAGTGAGCAGCTAGCTCTAGGCGAAGTTTTCTCTGGAATTATGATTCGTGAGCTGCTTCCAACTATAGCACTTTCGTAAACTGCGTACTGACTGGATGGAGGGATGGATCGCCGGTGTGTGGCTGACAAGCCTGTGTCATCCATGATGGCGGGATGGCACTCTAGAGAGGGGAGAGGGAAGAAGATCTCCTGCACCATATTGTTTTTTTCATTTATATTTCTTGGACAAGTTTTGGTTTAAAAGAAGCGGCGTAGTCCTTTGGGAAGATCGATCCCATCTCCGTCGTTTTTTTTTGTAAAAAGGGGAGACCATTACGAAAGGTTTTTTTCTCCTCCCCCATCCATCCCATTCCTCCTTGTATGTAATTAATTCTTCGCAGAAGCGCGGAAGCTATGCTCTACATATGGCCCTACCGCCTCCACAACAGGTAAGACAATCCACCCCATTTTTGACCCTGAATACCATTCTGTCGGTATTCTCGTGTAATTATCATGTAATCATAAATCACATACCTTGTATAAAGTTTGGTTGGCTGGTAACTACAAGTACTTACGCCATATCACAACAGCTTACGGGCCCGTCCGAGGTCCCTTCCATTCTAGCGGGAATCGTCACTCCCCTCGTGATCGCAAGTTTCGTCGTCATCGGCCGCCTCTACTCTCGGC
Source organism: Hypoxylon fragiforme (assembly GCF_022984875.1). Lineage (NCBI taxonomy): Eukaryota > Fungi > Ascomycota > Sordariomycetes > Xylariales > Hypoxylaceae > Hypoxylon > Hypoxylon fragiforme. The sequence goes on from NW_026054764.1 coordinate 377,008, forward strand.
TGCTGCTAAAGAACCAGTGGTGGGACGATGCGTCCATCTTCGTCGCCTGGCTCTTCGCCGTCGCCGTCGTCGCCGTCGTGGGCGTCGAAACCGAGTATGGCCTCGGCCACAAGTTTGAGTTTATCCCTCTCCACCTCCGACCGGTCGGCATCCGGCTCTCCTACGCGACGATAAGCTGCTACCAGGTCAGCCTGGTCCTCACCAAGATCAGCATCCTGTTCTTCTACCTGCGGATCCTGAAGCTGCCGTACCAGCGGCTCGTCGTCTTCGCCACCATGGCCTGCGTGACCGTGTACGGCGCCGTCTTCTTCCTCCTCACCTTCTTCCTCTGCAACCCGCTGGAAGGCGTGTACGAGTTCGACTTCCGCGTCGGCCGCTGCCTGCCGTACTACCCGATCATGACGGCGTCCGCGGCGCTGCACACGGCGACGGACCTGCTGCTGATCGGGCTGGTGCTGCCGCACATCCTCAAGATGCACCTGCCGGGGCGGCAGAAGGCGGCGCTCGCGTTCGTGCTGACGCTCGGCATCTTCGTGGCGTGCGCGTCGCTGACGCGCATGGCGGTGGCGTGGGAGTTCCTCAACCCGCGCTACGCGCAGTGGGACTCGTTCGCGTTCGCGATCTGGACGACGCTCGAGTCGAGCCTGGGCCTCATCTGCGCGTCGGTGCCCATGCTGCGGCCGCTGGTCCGGCAGCTGATGGGCAGGAACCCGTCGTCGAAGCCGGAGGTCATGAAGAACGTGCCCAGGACCAAGGGCCAGGAGCGCAGAGCGGTAAACCCGTTCGAACCGTTCCACTCGGAGGCCACGACGCTGTGGACTAGACAGGATGGAGGAGAGGACGGTGGCGTTGGTCTGTCGCCGGTGAAATCTAACCAGGAGGTTCGGCGCCCGTCTGAGGCTACGGCTTCGGTGTAACGTCTTGCGATTGTATAGGTATATGAATATCTCGTCTGCAGCTGGTCTGGAGGGGGACGGGGAACAAGGGCTACGATGATGAAAGGGGTAATAATATGATGACTTATGAATTATTCTTATGATACCAGTCTTTTTGTATTTAATTGATGTTGGCTCTTATCCATCGAAACACAGAGTCCAATATACCGGCATATCTCTAGCAAATAAAACCACAGTTGACAACGAGACATGTGAATGTTCCGGTCAAGGTTCATCCATGCCCCCGGCAGTGCTAGCGATTCTTTCTTCGGGTTTTGGTATTATCTGCATTCTGCCTAGTCCTACTGTACCTACGGTTAGGTAACCTACCTAGATAGGTACATACTCATAGTGCTCAGAAAGGGATGGCATAAGAAGACAAGCATCCCCAGTCACATTGCAAGAATCCCCTTCCTTTCTCAGTCACCTCCGGACACCTGATAGGACCATGACGTCGAAGCCCACGATATTATATACGTAGTTACTATTCATGTAGTACAACTCACATCCTACCACATGGCTTGAATGTCTTAGTATATCGAAGAATCCCGGGTACCTGCCTGCAACAACCGAAGCGGGACCAGACGGGGGGGGGGGCGATTGGAGGTTTCTTTGTCTGTTCGTCGGGGACATAATTAAGTAGTTAATTAATGATCGGGATGCAGCCAACCCTATCGGAACCTCAACTGAACCATGTTGCTGCTGTGTAAAGTAAGATTGCCATCATTTCAAAAATGCGGAGGGGGGTGTAAAGAAAACGATGCTACTGTACATACCTACCTACTAGACTATATTTACTTGTCGCCCTGGCGCTTGTTGAAGGAAGCAAATACATAAAATAGGAGAGAGACGACGAAACGACAAGCCACATGCGTCACGCGCGAAATCGACGCAGGCACTAAAGGCATGGGGAATGCAAACAATCTCGGTATTCAATTCCATTAGGCCCAGCTTGCATTTCAGGTCAGTAAACAGTAGTTAGTTACTATGTACAAGTACGGAAGCAAGTAAGTATGAGGCAACGTAATGGCGCCGAGGGCGTTCGCTCCATGGCCAACCAACGATCCCAAACGGCCACGACATCTGCAATCTGCAGGATGACGTGTTGACAAGCGCGCTACAATCAGTCCGTTGGTAGAGCTAGTCGATTAGAAATTTTACAATTCGGTGTTTTTTAGGTATTTTTTCATATTTTTTTTTCTTTTTTTGCCAGTTGGGACGTTTTGGTTTTCGTCTGGTCTCTGTTCTGGCCATCAGCCATTTGCAATGCGATGCGATGCGATTCTCACTTCTACCTACCCGCCCACCTATCATATGCTATCCTGCTCCCCTCATTAAACCCAAGAGGCGCAGAGAGAGGCTTTGGCCTGCCCTATTCTGGGAGGTTTCAGGGTCCGGAGCGCTAACTAGAAGCCTTGGCTGGGAGTAGTCGAGGTTACATAGTTACTTCCTAGGTCGGTAGGTCGGTAGGTGTAATTTTACGGCGTACAGTAGGTGAACTGCATATTTACACCTGGTGAATCGTGACAGGTTGGTCGCTCATTGCTGCAAAGTTGCAAAATAGTAACATAACAAAACTCAACTAACGTTGTTTTAGGCAAGTCTCTTTTCGTCGCTGTCCACAAAACAAGCCTAGCGAAAAAACAGAAAAAGGAAAAGCTAAGAAAAAAGACTTTCCCATCTGGATATCTGATTTTACTAGACTGAGAAGCTAGTCTAGCTAGGCTTGTTCGTTATGTAGGTACTAGGTAGGTATGATTCTGTCAGTGTCGTGATCTAGATGATTTTCAGAAAAAAAAAGATGTTCCATAATTTAAAAGCTTGGTACTGGGGAATCCAGGGGAAGAACCGTCCTATCAGATTTCTTTTCTCTTTTTCTTGCATTGACCAGAAATCGCAATATTAGTCCCGAGTGGGTTGTTAACTACACTATTTGGGAAGAGTGAAGTGTTGCGTCGTAGCGTTGTGACAGTAAGGCCTGTCGTGTGGTCCATCGTGATCCATGGAATGAAAGGGGAATAACTACACTAGTTAGTTAATGAAGAAGAAGAAAAAAAGGGGATGGGGGAGGCGTGTTTCTATTAATGGTTCCTGGACCATGATAGGACATGATTACCTAGAGCAGTTATAATGTTAACGTAGCCGCAGATCCCCCTACCTAATCTTACTATGTATTCCATTTTGGGATAATCCATTTGCTTTTGTCTGTCAGTGTCTGTCTAGTATCTACAGTCTGTTTATGTCCGTCTACTTTATATACCTAGCATACAGTCATAAATGGCAGTGAATAGTGCTAATAGTAAGTTAGTAAATACTAACATTGTAGCACAACTTGGAAACCTGCTCTCTACTAGATAACCTATTAATACTGTATCCAACAAAGCCGCATGGTTACAACATGGCTGCTACAAGCCTACAACATGACTGCATGGTAACTAACTAACTGGACTGCTGAGCAACAACCTGCATGCCGAATTCATGCAAGATGCAGGTACCAACTTTTTTCTAGTGTGTGTAGTCGTAGTCTAACTTACCCCCAAGCCAATCCTTGGCCCCCCCCCTTTCGCGACTACATCCTACACTAATGGCTTCCCTCGCCAATGATATTGATGATATCCCATGGGAACACTTGTTCCTGGTGGCGTTCAGTCTTTGAAACCAACTTTTTTTCTCTCTCTTTTTCTCTGTTCTCACACCCCCCTCCTAATCCTAATTCAAGGTATTGTACCTTTTCCCTAGTACTGTGCCCAGTGCTTACATACATAGTATTGTACAATTACAGGTACACTATTTACCCAATCCACGCCCTCCAGATAGGCCTGCCAGGGTTCGCCAAGTCCCTGAATTGCTCGGTCTTTAATCTCCAATTAATCCACCCCCTTTCCCACGCAACTCCATTCATCCATTTTATTCATAATAATACCCATAACCTATACCCATATCTCCATCCCATCCCTCCCCTCCCTCTCTCATCCCGTTTAGATTTTTTTCGACGCTTTGGTCTTCATTGTCGTTGGTCTTTCTTTACGCCCGGAAAGTAACTTCTGTTGCTTGAGTCACTCATTGTCACTGGTGAATTCTTCACCAAGCCACTCCTTAAAATAAATAACAAACAAGCAATTCAATTCACGTCAGGTGGAAAGAAAGGATTCGCTTCATTCATTGTTTTGCGACTCGACTGACACCGGTGTATTTGCTCGTCACCTTCTTTTCCCAACATACATATACACCACAGTAGGCTATTCGAACTTCCCCGGAGCCCCCGTTTTATACGACGGACAAGTATAATTAGGACAGATTACGCGGAGAAAAAAAGGAAGAAAGAAATAAAAGAAAGAAACATCGTTCATCCCTAGAATCGGTAATTCGAGTAAAATCAAGCTCATCATGAAATACTCGACCGCGATCGCCGTGGCTGCGGCCTCGGTCGCCAACGCTGGCTTCTGCGACGACGCCTTCAACGAGTTCGGCAACTTCTTCTGCCCGAACCCCGTCAAGCAGATCAAGTACTCCGGCCTCGACATCCCCGGCAAGTACCGAGCCGTCGCTTCCATGGACAAGTCCGGAGCGTGCACGTACAAGGACAAGCCGTATTCCGGTCCCATCGCGCCCTTCGACGAGGATGTCAGTATAATTTACTTAACCTAACCTAACACTCACTAGACAACCTCCGTGCGACAAATTTCTCCCCACATAGCTAACCCATCCTCTTAGCTGATGGCCATTTTCCGCGGCCCTTGCAACCTGGCCGAGTTCGCCGTCTTCACGCCCGTCGCCACAGGCAAGAAGCGTGACGTCGCCAAGCCTTACACGAAGCGGGACGTCCCTCACCACAAGCGCCACGGGCACCAGCACCTTCACCACAAGAAGCACCCGGTCGAAGCCGAGGTAGAGGTTGAAGCCGAGGAGAAGGAGACCGAGGTTGAGGCTGAGGTCGAAGATGGAGAGAACGAGGCCGAGGCCGAGCTCGAGCTCGAGAAGCGCGCCGAGATGGTCACCGCTGTCATCAACGGCGTCGTGCAGACCTGGGAGAACAACTACTTCGGCCCTGCCGCCACTGCTACGGCCAAGGCCTCTGCCGCCACGTATGCTGCCGGCACCACCGCCGCTACCTCTGCCAAGTCTTCCAAGACTACCGCGGCCGCTGCTGCTTCCGCATCCGCTGACACCAGCTTCGATGATGTTGGTGACTTCAAGCGCGCTGCGTACTACAACGCTGCGGAGCAGGTCGCCGACGGCCTCGTTTTCCTCGGTAACGTTGGTGACGATGCCGTTTCTGGTACCTTTGACACGTAAGTGCAATAATCAACATGTCCCTCAAAAGAAGGAGAGAAGGCGCTCGCTCTTCATAGGAATATAATATTGACCTGTCTATAGCGTTTGGGGTGCTTCTTTGGCTCTAGCCAACGAAGACGGCACCAAGGCCGCTGCTTCGCCCACCGTTCTGAAGGATGCCGTCCTCCCGGACAACACCGAGATCATCATTGCCTCCGACGTTGAGTGCGGCGCCGATGACTGCGGTACCATCCGCCCCGGTTCCGTCGCTTACAGTACGCATATTCCACCTCTTAATGAAAAGAAGATTGATTGATACTAACCTGGGTTTCTTTGTACAGAGGGCTGGTCCGGACCCACCAAGGTCTTCATCGCCAAATTCAAGATGCCGCTAACTGGCAAAACGGGCTTCAACCAGGACATGCCCGCATGGTGGTTGCTCAACGGCGGCATCACCCGTACCGCTCAATACGGTGGCTGCAGCTGCTGGAAGGGCGACAACAGCTCCCCCATTGAGGGCGGCTGCGGTGAGGTCGACGTGTTCGAGGTCCTACGCGCCGGCGACACCAAGGCCAAGTCGACGTTCCACTTCGCGGCCGGCACCGGCGACTCTCACTACTTCGACCGCCCCGTCGACAAGTACATCAACGTCGCCCTCGTCTTCCAGGCCTCGTCCTCGACGGCCTCCATCAAGGTCCTCTCTGATGACTTCGCTTTCCCCACGAGCTTGACATCCGACCAGGTCGAGGATATGGTCGCTGATGAGAAGGAGTTCAGCCTCCTCAGCTTGATGACGTTTGGTGCGCTATAAATTCCTATAAATTCTTAGGTACCTATATGTCAAACCACGGAAGACACGGGGCGGGGAAGGTGTGACGAGAGAATGAAGGGGGTGGAAACCGGTGGTCGATGTATGGTGTAGCATAGGAGTGATCTGATCTGATCCGGGTTGGGAGGAAAGGGACGGGGAATGGCGGCGGACGTTATTAATTCAATGCGCGATTCGATTTTGCTTTCTCCCCTTGTTTTTCCCCCCATTGCTGGATATAAAAAGTGCAGCCATGTTTTTTTTTCTTGCCAGTATACCTAACCACATGTCCTCCAGCATATGAAGATGATATCTGATTCTGCAGTATTTGCTTTTTAATATGGTACCAGCGTACCTTATTTTTATCTCCTTCGCATTCCTTCCACGCCATATATCCCTCTGCTTCGTTGCGCGTGTAGTAAGCATTTTCGTGCGTAAACTGCTTTTGACTCCGGTTCCCATGTGTCGTACTACAGTAAAACCTCATGTAAGTTCCAGCTCACGCCTCGGCGAGGATTTCATGAGAAGCCGTAGTGGTTGAAGAAAGTGAAAGCACGGGTGCTTGTTCCACATCCCTACCTACCGGGTACATAAGAGATTAGATATCGTGAGGCTCTGCGCATGGTCTCGGGATATTCCCGAGACAGATCCAGTGTTCCGTGCGACTACACTTGTCGCAAGACCAGTGAAGCTGAGGCCAACATCGCATCCCAGCGAGGTAATCCTAGATATTGTTAGTGTGCGTCCCACCTTGCGCGACGTCGAGGGCAACTCCCCTTATCCCTGATAGATCAGTTCGACCCACTATGAGCATAAGCCTAGGGCCATAACCCCAATATGTTTCGTCAGATTCTTTTGGGATTATTGCTTCAAGCATGGACACGTCGTGGGCTCTTTCTCTCGCAGAGCTGCTAGTAAGTCGTTGCCACGCTTGGACGAGGTTGCTTGGCTATTAACTAGAACAATATATCCTCAGGTAGTCACCATCTATCTTCGAGAGATGCACCTTACTTGCTTTTTTTTTTCATGCTCGTATCCTGTATAGGGAAACAGGATAGAGGTCATTGCCAAAGTTTGTCCATAGTTTGCCTTGACTATCGCCTAAGATTGTGCCTACCTACCTAAGCGCGTAGGCAGTAGTAGAGCTTTAAAGAAAGGCCGTCCATGGTCAGATCATAGGAAAGAAAGCTCAGGAGAGCAGTAAGTGTCGAGCTTGTTTCGAGACGAAACAATGTACATTACACGCCATGGAATAAGGTTCAGGTGTCTTGACTCTTTTCCAAATTTCGAATTATCACTGTTACTAGCGATCGTAGATGGCAGTAGCGATAGATAGATGTCATAACCAAGAAGCGGCAAGCGCACTCGGAAGCGCCATGGTAGTGACCCTTGAGAGCCACCGAAATGTTCCACTGTGCAACCCGTAGCGTCATTGTGCGTTGTCTCGAAAGCTCGTGGGGCAGGAACATTGAGGTCGTCGCTGTACATTGTCTGGGTAGGTACTTAGATGTCATTGTGCCTGCCAACCTAGGCTCAAGGACAACGTCATCAAGTTTCAATGCTCTTGCTCTGTCTAGACGGTCAGTAGGAACTTTGGTGCAGCTGTAAGTATTCAAGGAGTCAACCTTCCAAGTATTGAAGCTACTGCCTAGGTAGGTACCTACTATGTAGTAACCAAGTGCTGATGATATATCACTATTAGCTTGCATGTGGTAAGTAAGTACCTCCATAGCACTGGCAATGGTGAAAAGCTAAACAGAGGTAGTTCAGCAAACATTATGTGTTGTCCGTGGTTGAAGTTACATACATACTACTATGTAGTATGTACCAGTAAGGTTGGCCTCAGCACTTAACCTTGGCTCATTCGAGTAGGCCACCAACCCCTTTCCCCCCACCCCTTTATATTCCACCAAATCAGTCAATCGGAGTATATATAACCTTGTCCTCCTGAAAGTGATACTTGTCACTTGTCAACTGGAAATGCCCAAATTACACCTCAACTCAGTGCACCATAGGTCAGTAAATAGTAATAGATTAAACTCACATTCATCAGGCTGCCGGGGAACTCTCGTATCTTGCAAGTACCTACATATGTATGTCGATAGGCATACGATTAGGTATCCCTCCGTCACTTAGGCCACAAACAACGGGATGCGGCAGCCCAAGCGCAAAGCGCACGAGAATGTAGAAGCATTTCGTGAAGCTGCGAGATTACATATGTATTTGGCCAGGTACGTATTGGGTAGGCACCGATGGTAGATACATGTAGTTGCTTCATTATGGCGAGCACCTCCTAGGTACCTTAGCATGTACCTAACCTACGTAGTCAGGCACAGAGCATTCTTTGATGCCAGACTCGCATGGGCAATTAGTGCATTTGACTTGGGAAACAAACTCCCGGTAGGTCCCACGACGTCACCGAAGAATGATATGTAGGTATCGACTGCCGCTGGAAAGAGTTTTCGATACCCCCAGTGCTAGCCTTAGCAGAGACATCATGTCGCCACACTTTTGGTTGGAGTTACCTTAGGTACCTTGGTATGTAGTATCTTCAGAGTTTTCCGTGGAAGGAAAACATTGACTTAAGGGGCGCTACCTACCCTAGGTAGGTAGATAACCAAGCTGAGCTTTCCGCCCGGCAGGGTGGTGGTGATACATGTGTAAACACAAATTCCCTTTGCGGAAGGGGAGGGTGCATATAATCGAAGATGAACCTGTCGTCTACCGAGATTCTGTGTAGCTCGATCTCGAAAATAACGTTCAATGGTGAGTAAAGGGGTGCCAGTGTGTAAGTTGGAAAGCAGGTTGAGACAAAACTTGAATAGGCTTCTACATGCCGACCTACGCAGTTGACGCTTTGTATGGGCTTCTCTTTCCGTTGCTGGCGGAGCAGATAGTCCGCTTAGAGGCATAGGTACTAGGTAGGTACTCAGTACAAACACACTGACCCTTCGTGCTTGGTAAACTCTCGAGATAGTTTACCAGGTAGGTAAAGTCCAACCATCGTCCTAGGTATTTTAGATTCGCCTCACGTCACCTCGAAAGATGTCATTAGGTCGTTCCCAGCTTAACCTTGGAAGTTTTCGAGATGAGGAAGGCCCTGACCGTACTGCATTTTTTGTATATAAGCTGCAGAGGTGGCATTTCTTCCGTCGAATCCTAGAAAATACACAACGCTTCATGTCTATCCATATCTTACATTTAATTGGTTTATTTTTCTATCTTCTTGACTTAGAACATTGCCTCTTTTCAGTGTTATGGCTTCAAAGGAGTGCGAACCCGTGGTAGACTGCACCCCCCGAAAAAGTCACGATGTTGTAGAATCCCAACATGATGTGAAGGCATCCGACACTACACCATGCCTCAACCAATGCCTTCACAAAACTACACCCAAAGCCCAAAGTCCCAAACCTCAAGGGCGACGAAGCCGATTTTTAAGATCACGAACACCACCACCCAGGGAGCCACCGCCGAAAGCAGTCTGGGTCCAGGGGTATCTTTATAACTTGGACGAATATAGTGCTGCGGCAAGGATGAGGCCAGTCTGGAGTGTTGTACTACCAACCCCGTGCATAGTACGTCAAGGGGAGTGGAAGCCCGCCGATGTGCACTCTAGGAAGCCCCCACGCCAATCTGCGGAGGACCGGGCAGAACTTGGTGAGGCTGGCATTCATGCCCAAGAATCATCGGAGGGCACAGCCACGAGGCCTAGAACAGCCGCTGGTGCCGGCCATTGTTGCGGGTGCAATTGCAATGGAGCTAGACGGCCCGTCTCCGACGCTGAGCTATTAGGCGAGCAAGCCGATGGTGATGCGGACCCAGAAGGGGAAGGCCCAACTAAACCTCGCAACTGGTGGGCTCGCCAACGAGTAAAGCATCGCGAGCCGTTGGCTGAATTTCTGGCGGTATGTGTCGCCCCTGGCAACTTTTCTTGGAGACAGAGTTAACTCGACCCATAGACTGGAACATCTTGTTTCCTCGGATTGGCGTCCACCCTTTCGGTGAACCTGTCTTCGAACCAGGATAAAAAGTACGGTACTTATGGTAAGTACCATAAGTTGAAATCTAGCCCTGAGTTGCCTAGGACTCGAAAGAATCCATGATATTACATAGGCATACTAATCTGGGGATAGACACGACGTGCTGGGTAAGTATAAGGAATATGGCGTCCCAAACAAATTCACCCTCCCCCCCCCTTTTTTTTTATTTCCCCCTCCCGCCGAATGCTCTCTCAGTTCTCACCCCCATCTATTTATTGTAAGCTCGGAAATCAGATCAGATAAGAAACTAACGTGGCATATTTTCAAGGCTTGGGGGATTGCGTGGATGTTTGGCATGTGGCTTGCTTATGACATTTCGGGTGCACACATGAACCCAGCTGTTTCAATTTCTTTATCATTGTTCCGCAAGTTTCCCGGGCGCTTGTGCGTCATCTACGTGTTTGTGCAATTAATTGCGGCCATCGTGGCAGGGGCATTAGCCTTTGGTATCTACAAGGACACGATTCGCCATATTAACCCTACAATGACCAACACAGCTAAGACGTTCTTCTCGAGTCCGCAGGAATGGGTTTCAATGGGAACGGCCTGCTTCGACCAGGTGGTGGGCAGTGCTATAATGATGATAGCGGTTTGTGCACTGTCCGATCTTCGTAATCGTGAGCACGGTACTGGCACGCAAATCTTGGTAAGATAACTATCCTTCCTGTCCACGATATCCGATAGACAAAGATGCTAACACGATACTTAACATAGTTGCTTGGGCTATTGTGCACAAGTTTGAAGTTTGCCTTGGGCTATAACACCGGGTCAGCACTTAACCCAGCTTCGGATTTTGGGCCGAGGGTTGTGGCCTGGGCGGTCGGGTACCGTGGCGAGGAGGTTTGGGAGACAGGGTGGTGGCTCTTCGGGCCGTGGCTTTCCACTGTGGGGGGATCTATCATCGGGTGCATCGTTTACGATATATTTGTTTTTGTTGGAGCGGAGAGCCCTATTAATTGGCACGTGCCGGATTATATTAAGAAGCGAGCAAGAAGAATGACAAGGACGGAGACTGAGAAGTGAGGGTGGATATATAGATTAGTTGAGTATGAGTAGCGGTTGGTATTTTATTGATAGCGTTGGTAACTATTTGATTGTAGTATTGCATCGGATGGTTAATATTTGACGATGTGATTATATAACGAGTCACGTGTCAAATGCCTTGTGTAGTCTAGAAGTCCGTGCACCTAGCTTGTGTGGCGTTCATGTACAAAGCGCATGTACTTCTTACCTACTACTAGGTAGGTAGTAACTTGGAACTACCAGGTAGGTACAGTAAACCTTGGCCATAACGATTCGGTAGACAACGATATTTTTGTATAACGATATAATTTTGGGAACATTGCAATTTTGTATGGGAAATAACGATATTTTAACCTTAGCGATATATCGTTAATTTTTTGACCGCCACCACCAAGATCGTTATGGACCATGTGTAAAAAACCGTTTATTTTGATAATTTTTTGGTGGAATAAGTGGAATTTTGCGTTTGGTAGCCAATTAAACTGTCCTTTTTTCAGGTAAATCTAATCACCGCCACGATATCTAATCGCCGAAAAATTGGCTTACTGCATAATATCTATTGTACAATATTTTTCATAAAATAGTAAGTACCTTTTCCAATAAAATGGCAGTAAAGGTACAACGGCATTACACGGACCATGACAGTGGGTCCATCTCTACATAACGATACCTCTCTATAACGAATTAAGAGTGGTGTTTTTTCCATATCGTTATGGCCAAGGTTTACTGTAGTTACTAGGTACGTACCTAGTAGTTACTTGCCGCAGCCGAAAAGGAAACAAAAGACCAATAAATTCCAAGTTCCCCAAGTTCAATCATGAACAAATACCGAGGCCGAGGCCGTTTTTGACCTTTTCCCGTCTCTCACTCACACTCTCTTGTAGAGGCCGTTTTTCAATCATCACTCTTTTGCAAACCGTTGTCTTTTTTAACATTATATTTTATTATATTCAAATTCTTGAAACCTTTTTATACTTCTTTCAATTGAAATGGCGTCACCGCCTAAACCTTGGGAGCGTGGTGGTTCTACTAGTAAGTCGAAAAAACATTCATGGATATCATCCATTTCACGTGTTAATAACACCAGTTGGCCGAAATCTTCGTACACATCTTTGTAGCTAACCTATCTAATGTAGCTACACCATCAGCAACGGCCACCGGTGTAAATCTACCTCCAACTACCAACTCAAATGCTGTCGCGACCTCGTCATCAACAAGTCCTACTGGTGCTTCTTCTGCCACTGGCACTCCAGCTATCCCTCCTCGTCCCGACTCCCTGAACTCGACCGTGAACCAGAATGCGTCAGCGTACAGTCGCGCACCATACAATTCCGCATACAGCCCCTACCAATCTCCCTACTCTAGATATGGGGGCTACGGTGGCGGAATGGGTGGCGGAATGTATGGTGGTTATGGCGCGATGGGAGGTATGGGAACAATGGGAGGCATGGGGGGTTACGGCAGCATGTATGGGGGAGGCATGTACGGCGGTATGCCGGGAATGATGCCAAACGACCCGAACAATCCCAACAGCTTGACTAGCAGCTTTAACAACAGCACCCAAGCTACCTTTCAAATGCTCGAAGGATTTGTTGGTGCCTTTGGTGGCTTTGCCCAGATGCTGGAAAGCACATATATGGCAACACATTCAAGTTTCTTTGGTAAGTAAAATCCAGTGTGAAATCTATCGCAAATGGCCACCTAGTACGCTTTTAGCTAATCAAACAATAGCCATGGTCTCCGTGGCTGAGCAATTCAGCAATTTGCGCAACACTCTCGGATCCGTTCTCGGCATTTTCACCTTCATGCGTTGGCTTCGTACTTTATTTGCCAAGGTGACGGGCCGACCTCCACCTGTTGACGCGATGGCACTCACACCCGCGTCTTTTGCTCGTTTTCAGGGACACCAAGCACCTACTGGTGCTAGCGGTCCTTCAAGCCCATCAAAACCCAGCAGGAAACCCCTTCTCTTCTTCATCCTCGCAGCGTTCGGTCTCCCATATATCATGAGCAGGGCAATTCGTTCCATCGCCGCCGCATCCACGCAGGAAGAAGAGCGTAAACGCCTTGGGGTTGCGGGCCAGAATGCGTCTCTTGATCCTAGTAAACTCGAATTTTGTCGTGTACTATACGACTTCACCCCGGAGACTGGCAACGCTACCCAGGGCGTTGACCTTGCCGTCAAGAAGGGCGACTTCATTGCTGTCCTCAGCAAGTGTGATCCCCTAGGTAACCCAAGCGAGTGGTGGCGCTGCCGCGCGAGGGACGGACGACTTGGATATTTACCCGCAACATTCTTGGAGGTAGCGAAAAGACCCGGACAGCCTATCGCAGCTATCAAGGCAGCCGAGAGCGAACCAACATTATTCGGTAGCTCAAGCCCCCAACCACCTGCAGTTACTGGCAAGGCGGGGGACATTTCTGCTGAGAGTTTTCAAAAATCGCAATTCTATTCATAGGCAAATGAATTTGTGTCTAAAGAATCGCTGCCAAAACTAGCAAGCCTGCAGAATCTACCAAGGTCACGGCGTCCGAAGAAACACGGACGATTACATTCAAGCCTCCGCGGCCGCCCCAGTTCCTATCCCAATTAGTATGGCATAGTTCATGCCGTGCTCAAGACATCAGAGTCAACTTGCACAGCCTTCGTCATCTTTCACCCCAAAACACCCAGACTTTCCTATCAGAAATCATCCCTTCACTGCTTATGCTAGCCGGGGCTAGTCTTGGCGTTTGCGGACTCTCGTGAGACATGGAATTTAGCATCATGGGGCGAGGGAATGGGGGTTTCGCTTACGAATACGATCGTTGAATGGCTGGATATTCTTATAAAACCAAAGGACTAAGATTCATAGGGTGAGAATGTCGATCAGGAAAAAAAAAGGAAGCAGAAAGGATCGAACCGAATAATTCGCCACCCAGAACTGGGGCCTCTATAAGTCATTTGTCGTCAAGAGCGATCATCGGTGGTTTTGGACGGTATCGGACGGTATCCCATGAAGGGGTTCTTCAATGTCTGCCCATGAGCTAGCAAAAAAGCATTGACTCGCATTCAGAAGAGCTCCATTGCGAAGATGGAGTTCGATCCATCCCCACCGAAGCACAAGTTGGCTCATCCTCTACCGCGCCCCGAATTATTCCCGACCGGGGCTTTTCACTCGTCGTCCAAAATGAAGCTCCTCCCCACCAAGATGTCGCTGATATGCATCATTCATTGCAGAGATGAGTATAACAGGCTATGGTATCCTTGTTTTTTATGAGAGTAAACGAACAGTCTCTGTTGTCTTGTCGAGCGAGGTTCTTCACGAAGTACGGATTCACTTTTTATTTTTATTTTTTTGTTACATGCTTCTGTTGGTGCGCCATGTTTCATCATCACAGTTGGCGTTCAGGATTCAGGACGCACGAAAAGGACGGCATTACTGATGGGATTGATGGATGGCTCGGCTCCCTCATAGATCATGAGCGAGTGTGTCAGTGAGCGAGCGAGTGGCCTGGGGAAGTACACGTACACGTATTCGTACAAGTACAATAGGTACTAGCCAAGTACTACTCTCACTACATAAGATAGGAGGTACATACATAATCGTTAATACAGCGCGCTTTCGTGTTGCCAAAATCCGTGGATATAATTTAATGACTGTATGAATTGCACCTAGGGAGTTTGGACCCCGAGAATCCCGGGGTCCGGCCCCCTCCGCCGCTAGATATCTAGGCACATTGGGTGCTATCCGTAATGCTCGCGCCTCTCGAACGAGAGAAAAGGGGAGGGGTCCTCCTTTCTGTTTATGCGTCCCCTAGGTTATTATTTATTGCAGGTGCCTTAGGGGCCACGACTCCGCTAGGCCTGCCATATATTGACATTCCGCCATCGTAGTCTGGGATAAACCACGCTTTCTTCCTCCCGTTTGGTTGCAGTACACCCTGCAACGTTATTACAAGCTAAGTATACCTACCTCATTAGTCATTCCATCGTCGTTGATTGGACCTGAGTTGTGTAGGTATTGTAAATCATGTATGCCTCAGTACCTACCTAGTACTGCCCACATACAAGGTACCTATATAGTATACACCTCAATAATACAAGATATACCCATGGATATAGCACTAAAACTATCAATCCAGAGCGCTCCGTACTCTAGGTATCACACGTATATACGTATATAGGGCCCTACACAGGCAGGTGCCTAGGTTAGGTAGGTTAGGTACGCAACATCTCATGAAGCAATTCTACCTACCTACCTACCTACCTACCCAGACAGCATCGTACAATCAATCAATCACATGTATTCACACAACCCCCCCAGCACCATCAGTCATCGAGAATAGTTGTAGTCATATCCGTAGCATCGAATGAGCTTGAAGTCTACGGATATATATCAGTGCCTACCTACTACCTACCTAAGTAAACAAGACAATAAAGCGTACCTACCTAACCTTGGGTACCTATACAAACATAATACCTACCTAGGTACCTAGGTAGTGTATCACACAGCCCCCTTTCCTTTCCTTTCCTTTTCTTTTCTTTCTTTTCTTCCCGTCTCACTTTCAAGCATCAAAATCCATAATCCGAAAAAAAAAAGTATGGTATCATGATAAACACATCTACTTATTGTGCGCAGAAATATGTGTGTGTGTGTGTATGTAGGTAGGTAGGTACATATGTATTAGGTACTCTTCCTCTTCCTCTTCCTCCTCCTCTTACCCCAAGTATAAGTATAGTAGGCAATAAGTAGGTACTAGGTACCCACGTTGCGTTGTTGTATAAGCCCACCACCACCACGTCGAGCAAGCAAGCCATAGTTAGATAGATAGTACACATCCACCCATAGCACCTCGTCTCAACGCGTCCTGTATCCTCATCCTCATCCCATCTCGTCTCATAGGCGTCCTGTATCCTCATCCTCATCCCATCTCGTCTCATAGGCGTCCTTGTTTCGTTTCTAGGCATCTACATCCGTCCCTTGTCATCAGGCGTTTATTCTCCTCTCCTTGTACGTATCCCTCCTCGTTGTATGTATGTATTCCCGCACATTCCACACACCCCACCAATGATCTCTCCCTCAAGAAAGAGAAAAAAGAAACAGCCAGCCAGCCAGCCAGCCAATCTCCAACAAAAATAAAACAACCCCCTTTTAACTTTTCTACATCAAACCCTACCTAGCCTAGGTAGGTAGGTACTAGGTCGGGGTAGGTAGGTAGGCGCAAGTATAGGCAGGCAACACACCTACCTACCGCTTATAATACCCCCTCTCCACGACCCTCAGCGCAACATAGCTGAACGCCGCGAACGCGAACGCGAGCTCGAAGCCGACGTCGCCGCCGAAATCCGCACCGCACAGCTTCCCAATCGGGCCCGTGAACCACTCCTGCGCCATGCCGAGGACCGCGCCGGCGACGCCGACGCAGAAGGCGGCGATGGCCGCGAAGCCGGGGGGCAGGCGTTTGGGCTCGCAGTAGTGTTCGGGGTGGTAGCGGTCGAAGGAGGCGCGGCGGAAGACGAAGTGCTCGGTCAAGGAGACGCCCTCGTATATTGCCAGCCAGTAGCCGATGACGAGCATGAAGCTCTCGAGGGCCGACTCGAAGTGGTCGTACCCCGGGATGGCGATGGCGATGTAGACGGCGGTGCTGACCAGGGTCCAGATGAAGCGTGGCACGCGCCGCGTCTTCTCCGAGAGCACCTGCAGCGTGAGCGACACCGAGTACAGGTTCGGGCAGTTGTTGCCGATGATGGAGAGGCCGAGGATCACGACGCAGAACTCGCCGAAGCGCCCCAGTCGGGGCACTAGCACTTGCGCTAGGAGGCCGCCGATGTGGGCGTTGCTGTAGGCTTCCGCGTACCCCTCGTTGTACACCATGGCGGTTGCGACCGCCGCGCCGAGGAGCTCCGTGAAGCATAGGGCAATGAATAAACCGCCGAATGTCCAGAAGAAGATGGACCTCCTCGAGCGGTCCACCGGTTGGTAGACGGTGTAGTCGGCGGCGTAGGATGTCCAGCCGGTGGCAAATCCGAATACCGAAGCGGCAAAGGACAGCACGCCACCGGCCTCACTTGGACCGGTCTTGAGAGGAAGCAGGTTATTGAACTCGCCTGAATGGGCGAAGACACCGAGAACGATTAGGAATATAATCAATACCGGTGCCCAAGACCATCTTTCGTAGGCATGTACAACCTTGTATCCGAATGTGCAAATGATCAGTGTTGCAAAAGATATGACCACGATACCCGCCCATCCAGGCACGTCTGGGTTGACGGCGTGAAAGAACTGGGCGCCGACGATGGCGTTGACCGCGGACCAACCAATACAAGCCAAGATATTGAATATGGCAACTAGTAGTGAAGAGAACTAGTTAGCTAAGGGGGGCTTCTTGGTAACGTGGTTATCGGGTGATGTAGAGAGCAGACTTACTTAGTTTGACACCGTAGTATCCAAAGTAAAACCGAGATAGCACCATCTGACGTAGACCAAATCGGGGACCGAATGTAGAGAAGAAGCATACGGGCATGATCCCAAGAAAGTTTATGAATATGATGGTGAGGGCGGTGTCGAGAAACCCGAGGTTGAAGACGGGTAGTGCAAGGGCGCCAATGGCGAATGAGGATACAACCATATTGGCTGAAAACCACTGTCGATGGAGTTAGTATTAAACGCCGTGAGTACTAGGTAAGCACAGACGAGTGATTTGATCTTACCAGTGTGCCGATTTGGCTCATCCCCGCGTCCGTTCTCTCGTCGTTAGGGACCCGTTCGATCCCGCGTTGTTCAACGCCATACTTGCCCGCGAATCGTTGTATTTTAGCATACCACGATTCTCCTGATACGAATGCCTGTCTGTGAACGGCATTGCCTTCGTCGACGTAGCCCAAACCGTAATCTTCGTCCATCCGTATCTCCTTCTGAGCGCCATCGGCGTCATTGCTCGTGTTAGACAAGGACATTTTCGCCATCGCTAGTGACAGATATCTCTTCGCGAATTAGAAAAAAGCCAAGCCGTTGAGGAATTGCCAGTAAAATCAGGCTTCGCTCCTCTCTCTCTGATTGGAATTATCAGAAATTCGAGGAGGATCCCGCGACGTAAAGTTTGGTTGATCTGAGTTGACTTTTAAGTAGCTTGACGGACGGGTCGTAAATTCCTCCTGTAGTCGTTCTCTCCCTAGGACAGCTCGACCCTCATCGATGTTTTGTTGGAAAAGAAAAACAAAGTTGCGAAGGATCAACCGTGGAGAGAGACGGAGCACGCCGACTTACAAGTCAGTTGTTGTTGTTGTTGTTGTTGTTGTACATCACACCAAGAGGGCTTACTCGCGGATTATCATGGATCAATGAATGAAAATAGGCGTTCTGGTAATAGGTAGAGGAAGAAAAAGAGCTAGATTTATGCCACTGTGACACGGCACAAGACCAGTTCCCGTAAGAAGGAATGAGAGCGAATGCGCAAGTAGATATGGATATAATAAACCAAAAAAACCTGGATCTGAAAAAAAAGAAGCTAGACCGAGGCCTAGGGATCGGACAGTGTGTAAGGTGCTATTGGTCGGGGAATTTGTAGATAAGAAGCTCGCCGGGGGAGGGAGAGCTATCCTTGTGGGTGGCTTACAATGGTGATTTTCGACTAGGGGTTCGTGGCAATCACTACTACCTTAGTAGTCTCTCAGGTCCCATTCATAAGAGTGCAATCAATGAAAGCAAAGGGTCCTAATAAGGGGGGCTAGTCCTGATAGAATGTAATGAAGGAGGAGAGGCTAATGGAGTAGGGCTGGTTCCTGGAAGAGGGGATCAAGAAATGATTTGTAAAATAGGTTGTAGAACAGGTTGCAGAACAGGTTGTAGAATAGGTTGTAGAAAAGATGTAGAACTTAGGTAAAGTAAACAAAAGTGGCAAAGTAAGAAATATTATTATGATGAGGAGATGGGAAAGAGATCGACCTATCGACAGTGTATATAAACACAATTCCACAATCCATTCATTGTCAAACACTACGAGGCAAGAAGACGACCTGCCTACCTACCTACCTACCTAACCCAGGTGGCTACTAGGTAGTTCATCTACATAGCAGCCTGGCTGGTAGTAAGTACCTAATTTACCTATTCATCGAAAACCGAAACCAAACTAAAAGCAACGGATTAGTTATCCTTCGTCCATTCACACAATGTGGAGGTCCCGTTAAGTTGTGTCCGCGATAACCTAGCGTGAGATGAGAGAAAAAAAAAACCTCGGTGGCATCGCGTGGGCTGTTTCGGACAAAGCCAAGACTTTGCGGGAAAAGAGGATATAGTATTTAATGGGGTAAAAAGTCTAAGATGGTTGGATATTAATGAAAAAAGAGGACCAGCCAGCCCTTCAATGTAGAAACAAACAAGACAAAAAACAATCATGCCAAGTGAGTGACGTGCAGAGTCGGGACGTTTCTTCATGAACTGAATTCAGCAGTAGTAATAACTAGTTGGATATGTGCGTCATGCTTATGGAGACTCAAGATCTGTGCCAGATGCTGAAACTCGGTTCAGATGCTGCCCATACATTATTAACCTTGGATCCTAGACATCTGAATAATTGTCAGCGATCCAAAAGTCGAAACATTTGGTAGTTTAGAAAAGTATTAGGTGAGGTGCCTACCTAAAGTTGACCTATCTAGGGTTAAGTTGGGTAAGCAGTTGGGTAAGTAGGGTAATAATACATAGTAAGTAGGGAAAGTAGAAATTCGAAGATCTCCAGAGCTAAAAGAAGGTTAAGCGTTTTAAGTGTTGTGGCCAGGAACAGGGGATGAACGGTCGAGTAACTCTGATGAGACATGGTGCCGAAGCGCTTATAATACAATGTTACCTATAATAGTCTGCGAAGCTGCAAAGCTCAAACATGATTGGAGGATAAGTGAGCCAAGCCCTACATTGTCCAATGTCCTGACTCCTCAGCTTTAAAGGGCCTTTGTTATCAAATCATTCAAATGACTTTTCCCAATTAACAATTCATACCTTCCTTATCTACATATCTACCTATGTAATCAACATCATTGCCTAATGCTAAGGAAAGTCATGGCTGAAATAGGTATATGCCTAGATAATAGGAGACTCTTGAAGATAAAGAATACTGAAGAGACGCGCGGTTCCGGAGAGGTGCGAAGAACAGGAGGTAAAGGTAAGCACCAAATTCGGAGTCGCCCGTCTACGCTATTGACAATTTGAGGTTGCTTATGATCCATGTAAGCTGACTGATTCATCTCAGCAGTGAGGGCAATGACAATGAGGGTCCCTGATCCTAAAGAGAGAAAAAAAAAACCAAAAAAAAAAAGAAACCGCTTGTTTCTCATATATTCAAGCCCGTAATTTTCCCATCGCAATAGCCCAATGAGAGACGACAAGTTTTGGACTTCGGTCGGCGTAAAAGGAAACGTCAAACACGTGACATCTATCCCTAGGACGTCTGAGATAGATTACCCGCAGCCTGCATGTTTGCTCGTATAAGGTTTTATAGTATAATATATGAAAACCACATGCAGGCAGGTAAATTGGTATATGGGGACTTCTGCGTGGAGAACCATTGAAGCAAGAAAGGTTGGGGATGAGGGGATGAGGGGATGGGCACGACATATGCTGGACGAGGTAAGCCGTCGTGGCATTGGCCACAGCTTCAATGCCTCGTAGTTATTCTCAGCTCCGCGCGCGCTAGGCACGTTATATTATCTGGGTCTTGTGGTTCTTGTATACCTTCCTACAATAGTTCCCAACTTCCTATGAATGGTATGTATGAACAGGTCCATGCTTCTATCTCCATTTCTGTTAATTGCGAGTTTGATTTGGTACTGAAATCAAGGGATGAATTGGAGGTTTAATGGGTACGCACCTAATACATTAACCTACCATTGTCGTCAGTCGTCATTGATAGCAATCGGCTTGATACCTAGCTAAGAACTAAATAAATAGGTACCTATAGATATCTAGACTACAGAAATGTCCAGATGGTCCGAATAAACTCTCTGGCTGCGTGATACACGATCTCGGAATCCGGAAACCCAGTGTTTCGCCTTCGTTCCAAAGTCACGGAAAGGGGCATCACACCTGCACCCTCCCGGATGACAAACTGGGTCGTTCCGAATGGTACTATTTCACCGCCTATTCACCATGACCTTGGAACCTTCGAATTTAATAGGCCAATGTGAATATAAAGGTAGACGTCACACCAACGTCGTTACCCGCTCCCGAGCAAGGAGCCTCCCTGACCAAGGCGACAGGTTTGTAGATACCAGAAAACGATTCAATTCCATGAGGCCAAGGGGAAAACCCTAGAGCTGTGATTTTGATCGAGACATATTTCTCTAAACGACAGACGGTCCGTACTCTTCTATTCAATATCTAACGTACCTGCTAATGCATCCATATCCATCATCTACCTCCTCCCCTTCCAGGTATCCAGCGAACTCAATAAGATTTATGATTCTGGGTCATCTTCGTGTAGCTCCCCATCGACGAACTGAGCAATCGCCTTCGCAGACAACCTGAACTCTGCATTGTGCTGGATGGTGTCTATCAATGCCATCATAACGATCCCGATATCGCGAGGGTTAAGTAGTAGATACTCAGCTATGCCTAAGTCGCACTCAGGCGGGTAGTATCCACCCTTTCCCCAACCCACAATATGCAAAGAGCGCCGAGGGTCGAGAACAGCACTGCTGAGATCAAGCTGCATGTTCGTTAGAACGAGCTGAGTCCCCCACAGGTATGAAATAGGGGTTCTCCATGGTCGGTGGCGGTTGATCTTCCATATTATACCATTGAGGTACGCTTCGTATTCCACAATGTGCGGGCAAAATTCGGGGGGCCATGGGTTATGTGATAATGCCAGACAACGGCTATATCCTGGTGGACCAGGCTTGCCGCTTGCAACATTCGCGTGCATCAATCGAACGCAATGGGCGAACTGATAGGCCATGTTATATCGTGCGAGAGCATTGAGACGATACCAAGCATCAGCCAGACAAGGCCCTGGAACATAGTTCATGACGATGAACTTTAAGTTGTAGTCGGCGATTTCAAAGAACCTGTGCGCTTGGGGAACATGGTTCTTCAGGGGGAATTTTGTGCTGATGTGCATCATCATGTTTATCTCCGACTCGGGAATATCCCTTCCCTATTTGACTACCCAATGAGAAGATATACGTGAGACCACATTTCCGGTATCCTGCCGAAAGCATAGGATAGGAGTTCGATGGAAATCAAGGATTATGTTGGCCAGAACGTACTCCGACATACGTTGGAGTCGTGCAAGGTTCCAGCCGTTGAGTGGGAAAGGGAATCCGTTGTCTTTACTCCGGAGCTATGCGGGTTAGACGGACGACAAAAAGACTCGGGGAGGGAGATCAGGCCACGGGACTCACATCGCAGAGTTTTAGCTGACCTGTCCGACCGTACTCATAGCTCGGCATCCAACGTGGTGGGCTCGGCACCCAGGGGAGTTCGATAACTTCAGATACTGGTGTCTCCCCCAAGATTGGAGGAATAGGGAGTAAAATCGTCTTGCTCGGACGAAACATGTCAGGCGGTCTTGCTGGGAAGGTGACTTGGTTTCCTCTGGACGAGCTTGTTGGATGATCTGAGTTTTCTGGTACACGACAGTTTACAAGACTTTCGCATCCAAGTCGAATCACGAGGCCACTCGGGGTTCGATATAGCCTACGCGGTTCTTCGTTTATGTTTGGATAGGGATCTCGTAGTACCTAGGTAATGGATATCACTTCGGTTGTATTGATAGTTTTAGCTACCCTACTATGTGAACAATGCTTTGAGTCTCATGAACATTGAAGTAGAGATGAACTGGTTAGAAGAAAGAGCCTCAAAGAGGAAGAAGGTGAAGATGACTTCGTACTACTGGAAGGCCGAGTTCTGCTTGCCTCATAATGATCTACATGTACCCTGAACCTGCCTGCTGTTCCCCTATAAGTGCGCACCTGCCATAACTTTATGATGATATGCCCATGTGTCTTAGTACAGTACATGTCAAGTTGTCAACAGCACTACTATGTGAGTACTTATCAGGTACATAACTAACTGTTCGTGGCAACCAACATCAATGATAATAGGTAGGTACTTGTATCTACCTAGCACATAGTAATAATTACAATCAAAAGTAATATGTGCCAACTTGGCGAATGGCTATTAATATCATTAATGTTTGAAAAGAGAATAGTATCAGATGATTCAGATCATTACCCTAGGGCCTAGGTACTAGTAGTACTCATTGAAGAATGCTACTGTATTATGTAAGTTGGAGTTGGGACCATCATTGATCCATCATTGATCTGCCAGTTCAAGCTTTTCTACCCGGAGCCTCACCTTCCCGCTCCCATGTTCAGCCCCCGCTGGATTCACCACACTAAATCTGGTTAGTTACAGCGTGTCTTCAAGGTTCAATGAATGTTACAGGCCCTGACTCCCCTGAAGTTCCAGGGTTGTTTCTATTTACATACTGCGTAGTACTGTAGCCCTAGAGCATTTAATATTATCCGTTCCCAAACCTTATGATAATACCACCAATCGCTGCATTACCAATTCAATTGCAACGTTCCTTTTCTGTACAAGACTCTGACAAGACTCTGACAAGACTCTGACAAGACTCTGCTCGGCTAGAACATTGAATGCATATTCCAGTTAGCTTACCTACCTAGGTACTTAGGTTAGGTAGTTAATGCCTACCGACTTACCTAGCTTTCTCGTATATCGATCATTACGATATGGCCCTTGCTCTTATACTAAAAATCGCGACGAACGACTTCTAGTAAGCTTGGCAAGTCTGCTGGGCTGGGATGAACTTCCGATGAAGGATGTCTTCAAGGATAGCAAGCTTACTCTCACGACTTTACCAACTTTACCAATTGGCACGTAAATGACGAGTTTTGTTAGCAGCACTGGCTGACTTGGTTGACTGCCACCTTACATTGTCCAAGTCACAATTCGTCATGCTCCCTTACGAATGAAAATCACAGCCACAAGCGATTAGATCACAGGCCTCCTCAGCCGCGTCATGTCTGAGTATAAGGTAGGTCTCGTTTGTATGTTAGCCGCAGCTTACTATGTATTGTACTAAATTAAGTATTATACAGTGAGTGATTAATGGAATATTCAGCTCCGATGTCACGGTCATGGCTGTGGCGTGGATACCTCAGACATGGGGCGGAAGAATAAGAGGAAGAAGAAGACTAGAAGAAACGAGCTGTAGAATACGTGCATACTTATTCTACCAGGTACCCCAGGTATCACAACACTATCGCCGTATCACCGTATCTTCGATCTCTAGTTACATATGTAGCTGGCACCACCACCGCCTTAGTGTACCTAGGAAGCGGGTATCCATCCGATATCTACCACACATTTGGCACCGGCCTTTTCATTTCTCCTTTCCTTCTTGAGGTCAAACGACGTAGTATAATAATAAATCTTCCTCGTCTCTATTTGTTTACCTTGGCTAGACACTCCCTCGTTTCATCTATTTTAAAAAAAATCCCCCAAAACGATTCCAACACCACCAACACATCCCCATTACATAAGATTCTTCCCACACAAATATCTACCTAACAAAACCAACTCGCATATCTCCAATCGCTATTACTACCTATTACTTGGCTATCCCTTAGCTAGTAGACGTAGTCAACCTACCTACCTACTTACTGACAATGAAATTGAATCCTCTATTGTCAACTGTCACAGCTCTCACGCTGATAGGAGCTCTAGCTCAAGCTTCTCCCATCCGCTGTCCAGATGTATGTTTCTTACCTACTTGCAAAAAACAAAACGCTCTGAAATCATGACTTATAGGTAGTCACTCACTAACACATATCTTAGTCTAAGCGAGATGCAATTCTCAGAGGAGCACTGCCGGCGGAAGTATGCTGTAGCTATGGAGTCTGCAAGAACACAGTCGTCATCGCCATGGGCAGGGCACAAGAAGAATTCAGCTCTGCTGTCCGTTATAACGATAAACGATGACCAACAATAACAGAATTGAAGAGCGAGAAAAATATTTTCATCATCGGCCTCGGAAATTCAGCATGGTATCGGCGTTTTTGCATTTCTAGAGGGTTTGGCTTGCTTACTTACTACGGGCATTTTTTTGGCGTTCGGCAAGGAGGGCGGGGGGGTACACAGTGGACAAGTCAAAAAAGGATTACTTGGCGAGATGGTTGAGATTATTCACATGGGTGCTCGTACATAAGAACCCAACCGATAAGAATGAGGCATGGCTGCATCGCATCGCATTGTTGCATAGTATGGCGGAGTTAAAGGAACGGAACGGACGGTACGGTTATCTATTAGGTTACTTACTTTACTGCATGACGTGATAACTATGGGTTTTCGATTTCGAACGAAGGGGTCTAGGAATAGGTACATAGTGTTAACCATTTTCGAGAAGATGGAACGATAGATATCCATTTCTAATTCACGAACTGATACTCGAGTAACCAATGTTCGGTCGCTCAGTTTAACACATCAAAAAAAAATAAAAAAATTTGGGGTTGTGATTTTCCTCAGATCTTGTTGAGGTCATTGATTAACACACCACAAGACTTTGAACGTTCTAGTAAGACCCGAGTATTTACTAAGGTTCTCGGTACATACCGTTAGCACAACTTAGCAGACCTAAGCAGACCGTTGAGATATCGTTGAGCATGTACTACCTGCCCCTAGCATCGTCTTGGCAACCGATGGGTGGGATGGGATCAATCATCATTGGGATGGGAAGGGAAGCATTCCAATTTCCAAAGCCAGCCAGCCATGTGCGTGGGGCTTTCTTTCTTTCTTTCTTTCTTACTTACTTTCTTAAGCTTTCTTCCCGTCTGATGGCTTGATTTTTTGTTTCTCGTATCTGCAATCTGCACTGACAGCAGTAGCAGCAGAAATGCGGCAGCTTTTTGTTCTGTCTGATAAGGTTGAATTGAGACAGTACAGTAGGTTAGGTTAGGTTAGGTGGTTCGCCAGTTCTGCACCTTCTAATCAGAGATATGTAGTGTACATACCTAACCTACATACACATACATACATACATATGTATGCAGTAACCTACAGTACATACATGGCATGGTATTTATTATAATTTATGACCCAATCAGCTTCCTTCCCCTTCGTCTTTCTTTTTCGGATCCAAAAGCCCCACACATGAATGGGATGTGGGATGGGATGTGACTGTAGGCAAGATAATGCAACCACGTGCGGCTATATCCGAAAACCTCAAACTCTTAACATGTGTCAGCTCTGGACTTTGGAAGCTCTGCTTTCCTCTTCGGAATCCAGATAGTTATAGGTAGGTATGTAACGACACAGTCTAGACTCTATAGTAGAGTGAGTGAGTCTATACATAGTAGCTAGGCGAATACGGTCACGGCTATTGGCCGGTTATTCTAACTCGATTGAGCTGTAACTAACTATCTTTAAAGCGTTCGGCGCCTGGGTTGCGTGAGTAAGCGAGTCACTTGAAGTTGGCACTTGCTATGTACTGTAAGTAGAGACCGAGGCATTGTAGGGTAACTATCTTCCTTCTTCATTATTCTCTCTTTCGCTACCTACTCGTAATAGCAGGTATACCTATAGCTCCTCGTATCGTATCTGAGGTTATTTTTATGTTGGTATCTATCTATCTACCCACCCGGAGAAGCCAAGCCATCACGAGTTTTCCTCTAGCTTCGTCTTCCGTCGATGGAACTATTTGAATTCTACAGTATCTGCGTCTAACTAAAAAAACACATGCATACACTATTTTAGCCTCACAGCTAGAGGTTATCTCGATAGTTTTTATGAGGCTAAAGAAAACAACGCCGTGCGGTTTTTTATTATTATTTGACTTTTTTCTTCTTCTTTTCATATTAGCTCGCACGCTACGCTAGGTACATAGGTAGTTATCATCAAGCTATACTAGAATCTGCCCTCCTTACCAGGGCTACCCTTATTATTTTTTTATATTTTTTTACGATAGGTAACTCGGCTAGCCACCGCCGCATACATGTACCTGTACTTACCTAAACCACACCTAGCTATAAAGGTAGGTAGGTATGTAAGTATATGAAGCATTTCCAACGCTCCAAATTCTCATCCGAAGATCGGTCGGGTGTCAATCGTCCTTCTTTTGACAAACAATCGGCACTCGGGAGGGGGGCTCGTGGTTTAGTGGTATAATACTCCCTTAGCATGGGAGTGGTCCGGGGTTCGATTCCCCGCGAGTCCATCTTTTTGTTGTCTTTTTTTGGTCTACGGTCTACTTCAAATGTTCTACTACAGGTAGGGTACTACGCAGTTGAAAGAATGTAGATAGGTAAGTACTGTAGGTATTTTTATGTTCTTGGCTACTAATCTGCTACCCTGTCCAAATTGCAACTTTTTGGTGTTTTCTGTTTTAATAAATTGTGCTTGGTGACTGATCAGTAGGTGCTGTTTTAGGATTACCTTGCTTTCTGCACCTGCTCTTACGTCGTACTGAATGTTACGATGCCAACCCACATCAGAAAAATCACGAAGCAAAGCCCAATCACATCTCCGCACAAAACTGTAGGTTACTCCTGGGGATTTTTGGGACTATATGTACTTCAGGGCCACCACCCTCTTGCCTATACACACATACTCTACCACTGCTACACAGAACCACACTGCCCCCATACGCCCAAACTCGCCCAGCCGTCCTTTGTTGTCTAAATGTCCAATCATCATAACTTCATAAGCTTCTTCTCATCTCTATCCTCTTTGATATATATATAAATATATAAATCTATCCACACCACACTCCCGCATCCATCCATCAGGGTATTCACAGCACCACCAAGTTATTGATCTTCAGCCCCTGACTCTCCACATGGTATCGTCTCCTAAGCCCTATACTACTCGCCGTCTTTAGCACCTCATAAGCCTCCTGCCCCCCTCCCGTCATCAGCATGGCGATGGGATGATGCCGCGGGATGCCCGCGGGCGTCTTCTGCTGCTCGTCGAGCAGTGGCCGGATGAAGTTGAACCCCCACAGGTCTTCTTCCCCTCCTTCTTCCTTCTCGTCCTGGTCGTCCGACACGACGATGACGAGCTGCAGCGCGTTCCGGCTCGGCGCAAACGATGGGATGTTTGCCAGCTTTTCCGAAAACGAACACCCGCCCCGCCGCATGACGATCACATGGTGCAATTTGGGGGCCGCATCGGGTAGCTTGCCTTCACAGGCTTGGTCTGCGAAGTAGATGCGCTGCCAAGATAGTGGCTCGGTGAGGTCGATAGTCTGTGGGTTGGGGGCTTCGCGAACGTCCGGGAGGGAAGAAGCTCCCACCCCGACCGGAGTGATGGCGGGCATCTCCACGTACCGATAATTGGGGCCTGGTACAGGCTCAGGACCGAAAGTGGCAACCGGTTCTCTTAAGGCAGACGTAATCTGCTGCAAGAGTGAACTGAATATGTTCTGACTGCCGATAGTATCGCTATCCAGCTCAATGGTTTGCTCGGTCTCCAAAGAAGGCTCCGCGTTCACGGTAGTAGAATTGTGGTCAACTACTTCCGTGGGAATTTCAATCTGCAAGAGAAGGTCGACAGTGACAGAATCGCGAACGCGATGGAACAGAGGATCCGATATACTCTCCAATACGTCGCGAGTGATGAAAACTTTTTCATCTCGGCCCAACGCCAAGTTGCCAATACTAAAAACTCTCCAAGATCGTTCGGATGTGTCCGGTGGATGTTCCATAAGCAACGCAAGCTTGAGGCTGGAAAGACTATTGATCGCAATGCCTTCGCTTCCCATACGAACAAGGTTGTGCCCGCCAAACATGAGATTGAAGGCACTGCCAACAGACTGTTGAGAGCTGGAAGGAAATTCGATGACGGAAGTCTGAGCCTGTTTTGACATGGCGCAGGTTCCGTCAGTGGGCAACATCGAGGGAGGCAATGTCCAGGGAAAGTAAGTGTAGTTCTCCCTCGGCCCTTCTGGCAGGTTGGTCTGCGCTTCCAGTTTGCCCAAATTCGCAACTGCATTTTCCAAGCCGCTATGGATGTTGGGAATTTGGTTAAGTCGGATTAAGGTTGCCGCGTTGTAAAAGTCTGGCCGTGCGGCAATGGCAGATCCATACAGCGGGGGAAGGTCGGCTGGGCGAGGACAAGTATTGGTGAACTGCCTGTCAAAGTAGGGCTGAACCGATTTTTCCGGCGATGGTTTATACGCCCGACCAGATGCTTTGCTTCGGGGGATAATCAACGGATGTCCTTCCGTGGTAAACACGTACGAGGCATCAAGATTGTTTAACGGATGTTCTGGGTCGAAAAGGAGATACATGTACTTGGCTGTCTCCCCGAGGAAGAAACTCTCCATCCGGTCACTCTTCTCCCCGGTACGCACGTCTTGTAGACCAGACCAACCGCATTTTGTTCGGCATCGTCTGTTGATGTCCTTTAGGACCATTTCGCCCACATAAAGGTACCAAGGATCTCGAGTTGTACGGTACAAGTGGTACGTAGACTCAATGAATTCTGGACGGCCAGGCCACCACCCGAGACCGCCTTCGACATGGCCGTCGCGAACAGACCATCGCTCTGGGAGAGCAGAATACCGGGTCCACAGAGCTGTGTAGACAAGATGGGTCTCGATGGCTTCATCCAGCTCTCCGGCAAGCGCCAGTAGACCTGAGTAATACGCGCCTAGACTATCAATCCAATATGCTTGAGGTGAGCCCGTAGACATGTGCGCATTCACATAGTGTGGATGGTGTAGGCCGGAATAAAGATGTCGCTTGATTGCCGCATGGGCATGATGCCAAGCTTGAAGAAAAGAATCGGCAGCATTATCCTCATCTGTAAGTGGATGATAGATCTGATTGGGGTCCAACCAATTTCCATCGCGAACTTGAGGCATAGTTCGATTTGGTAGCTCCTGGCCCGAGAGCAAAATATGGGTCTTGAGAGCATATTCAAAAAAGCTGTCAATGCCCGCGCCGATTCCAGAGAACCCCCCGATCCAATGCCCCCCCTCAGCATCGACACCGGCCCCAATGAGACCAATATTGCTTCTTCTTGACCAGACAGCCCAGAAAGCCCTCTTGGCTGCTTGCTCGAATCTCGGATCTTCAGTGAGACGACTTAGTACAGTAAACTCAAGTACAAGACTACCCGCTCCGGCACTACAAGTCTCGGTAATTTCTGACGAGTCCTCGTCCACGTTGGATTGTGGATTGGCGTTTTCATGAAGTGGGGAGTTTTGATAAAATGGTATCCCATGACGGAGATTGACACGTGGGTAAGGTAGCCCAGTCTGAGTGTAAAAGGCTGGAAGCAAGCGCTGAGCCAAGTCGAGGGCAAGCCGTAGTAGTTGGCCGTCGTACTTGAACCCGCTCGGCCATGGTATGGGATGTTCTTCAAGATCCTCGCCAGTCCTCCGTGGGTTGTAACCAGAAATGGGCAGTTCTCCAACAGCAAACAGATGTGCGCTAAGCAATCCACCTACACCTCTTATAACAGTTTCAAAAACTTGGACTTTACTGTCAACATCAAAGCCATGACCGCGAGCACCCTGACCGGATGGACCAGGCCGTCCGTCGCCGTACTGAGCAACCAAAGCAGCCACACCATCTTGGAAATCGCTCAATGCTTTAGGGCCAGTATTATTACTATCGGGGGGCGCTGAAGCGAGGATTGCGAGGGAGGAAAGGCTATCGATGAGGGTTAAGGAGTAATTTCCGAGGACGTCATTCAGGGCAATATTTCTCGGATTGAGGGGATCTCGAGTTAAGGGCGTACAGGACACGGGCCGTAACTATAAATTATAAGCTAATGCACGAGCAAGCTTACTTTATACTATATAGTAATATGTATATGATAAAGATATATGGCTGACTGTTTTTATTTTCATACCTCATCTTCGGGAAAGGCAATGGTCATGTAGTTATCGAATCCGTGATAGAACATGTCGACGGTCTCTTGCCTTAGCTCGGCGATGCGACTGGGGCGCATCGCTTCCACTTGACCTAGCCATGGTAATACTGATACCAACAGCGCGAACCACGCGGCTAATCTTGTAAAATGGCCATAATTCGTTGAGTTGTGCGAGGGCGCCAACATCCAAATGCCCATGCCTAGCAAGGGCATCACCGGCAGGAGATTGCAGAAGAATGCATGTGTACCTGATAGGTAACTCTTGAGAAAGAAAGGCGGCGGACCGTTGAATAGCTAGCCGCCTCGATTAGGTAATTCGCGAAGTTCCCACCGTCCTCGTCCTCGGCCTCAGAATATATCTCAAAGAGAACGATTAATAAGGGAGGAAAATCACGATATCTTCCTTTATTTTTGAGGTCAAGGAAAAGCCTTATCCCTCCTTTTGATGTTGAAGCGAATAGTCAATGCAAAAAAAAAAAAAAAAGAAAAAGAAAAAGAAAAACAACCTGGGAAAGTTAAAGCATGATGGTCGAATGTTTGATGCTGTCATGAAAGATTTGAGATAGGTGAAAGTTACCTCTCTCACTAACAACAATTCATATCGAAATGCATGTTAAATTGTTAATCTGTCTCGTACTCGCAATCACCTGGCATTTGTAAGGATCTGGACCAGCCTGAGGACACGTGCCAACGTTGGCATGTGCAGGTGCAAGCTACCAGCATCTCGATACCTACAGTATTGTACAGGCTAGTATCGATAAGGTTAACTAGTTACCCTGTAACCTTACGACGTAGTAGAGTCTGTACTTGATATCACAGATGCTATGCATTCATTTTATGCAAGCATAACAGCGTAAATGATTCCTAGTTTTCAAATAATTTCCACAGACAAAGCATTTCACCTTAAAAATGATTTCTATTTTCAATGATTTTAAAGATGGAGATAATTTCTAGTCAGACATGATTGCTTATCTCAAATGATTTCTCTTATCCAATGATAGAAAATGATGTCAATCATTAGATTTATTTTCTAACATTTCCTAGGTACCAATCATTTCTACCACCTATAAAGTGCCGCAGTGGTAACTATCGGTCATCTTATTGTGAAGTCGCCAAGTCTTCTACAACACCAATATCACGATATTTATTGGTGTCGGAACACTCTATTTTATATGAAGCCAGGACCTACACGGCATTTTAATCAGCACTTGATATCCAAGTCACATAATTTGTATTGTATCACTACAATTTGTACAGTGCCATAACTACGCCGTGCGAATCCCTACAAACTCTACTCTACCCACACCACCTGGCGTTTGCCTATCATCTGTCTCAATGGTCGGGCGAGCCAGGCATATCCCTCTTGACAGGCCATCTACGGACCCGAACTCATGAATAAGACTCAATCTTGAATCCATATTAAGACATCGATCAACGCTACGGCACCGGTAGAGTTTCTTTCCCACGTGTCCGGCTGTCCATCTCTACTACCTAACTACAACGTAGTACCTTGCCTGGTACAATACAATAACCCCCTTATTAACTCCACCAGAGGCTGAGACAGAAGCTAGTCTAGACGAGATGGAATAGAGAACACTTTAGCAAGCATTCCCCGTGTAGCTTTGCACTTGATTATAGCTAATTTTACTTACCAAGGACTTGGGTCTTCAATGACATCAGGGCGATCGTCCCAAGAACAAAAGAAGTAGAGGCACAATGCCTACTGTACTTCCCGACAAAACTCCAGATATTATCCTATCTCCTCTGAAACAGGATATGATGCTAGGTACATACATGCCTACATTACTACTGATGAAGATACGAGGTCCATCTCATCTCCCTTGCCTATCGCCTTCAATCTTGTTCCCTCTTGACTGAGATAGGGGAGACCATCACCCCTAAAACGTGAAGCTCAAATTCCGCGCCCGCGCTCAGTTCGCGCGACGCAAGGGAGAGTCCACTCGGCATTATTTGAGCAGTGCCGCGGCTGGGGGTGTTTCGACAACAACGCGATGTTGAAGATGTTGATCGCCCTGCCTTATTTTACAAAATGTTGAGGCACTACGGCCCGAGAAAAGTACAGGCTATGCTCGGCTCGACGTGACACACCTTCGTTTCGCCTCACTCGATCGAAATCTCGCGTGTCGATGGGATTCTAGATCGTCGCTACATATCTGCCAAGGCACTTATCTACATACGTATAAGGCAAATTGCAACTACTATGTAGTATGTATAGATGTCGTTGAGTGGCGGGGAGTCCCTCGTCCTACCACGTATGATCGGTGGTCTACTGGTATAGACCATCTATTGCCCATCGGTCACCATTCCGCTCCCTCTAGCAGGGCTCATTGGACCTATTGATACACTTGCAAAGCATACCGGAACTGCCTCCAGGATATAGAAGAAACTAAGGAGTCATATCTGCAAGATCTGTCCCCTGAAAGATGCCCTTCGTTATACCTACACCGCTATCCCCATCGACTTGACCATATTGCCTCTCTTATCCATACCTCTCGTATTCTTCCATATGAGGGGCTGTGAGAACAATTGAGGCGAACTATTTATCGAACTGTCCCCTAAGGCCCCGTCGATGTTTGTCTCCCTGAGTACTAGTGTAAATGAAACGAGGACTTGGACGATGTGGGCCTTTCGCCCGCCTCGTTCCAAGACAAGCAGTTTCAATTTCAAGGTAATTCGTACCGATTCCGGGCATCGTTGTAGGTAAGGCAGGTAGGCAGATTCCTAGGCGTTTTTTCCACTTGCTTCGAGAACTACACATCATTACCACGCGCGTATGCTTGCCGATGACTATCATGATCCCACCCGGACACATGGAATTCTCGATTACCCCATCCCCTATTTGGGATGCAGTCCCTTTATCTCGGGCCCGGGGATAGGGGATATTTCAAATACCTAGCATGTATGCTAGGTAGGTACTGGGTATGCTGAGCTATTACATAGGTATCTACATACCTACATCCCTATGTACGTCGTACAAGACAAGCAAGCACCGGATGCCATTCCCACGCCCTTCTTCCTCGCCACTCCTCTCTCTCCCCGGCGCTAGTTCGAACTACTAAGATACCCTACCTACCTAATGTGACTACCTATTCCCTATATGAGCTTCAATATTTCGGGGAACGAGTTCCTAGCACGAGCTTCAGCCCAGGCTATTGGGATCGTTGTCCCGCATTTTCAACGTTGTGAATGCAGTGATACCTGGATGACATCGGATGAGTACCCGCCAACAGGCATATACACACATTACCAGTACCCGGCGTTCCCAAAATTGGAGTCTTGGAAGGAGACAATTACCTATGTAGGTAGGTATAAGGAGATTGGCAAGTCGTTTACATCGAACGAAGAGTCGGCAACTAGCGTGGTATACTGTATACCATCTCGATACCCACCTACCTATAGCTAATTACCTACATAACCTCCTAACCTACAATTTTGCAAAAAGATCCACGATAGTAGTGCATTTTTCCTCAACCCCCGGGGTCTTCCATCCTTAGGGATCTACGCCAACCCACTTCGATGTTACTACACTAAGTAAGTAGCCCGCTATTTTAATGATCGCTGGCTGGGGACATCCTTATGGCTAAGACTTGAAAACATAAAGCCTACCTAGTGTAGTAGTTATTTAAAGTATGTAGGTCGTTGAGATTATTCGGGCTAATTAGCTAAAATACCTACACGCCTTGACGACGAAACATCTGGAGCTAGATTAGCCTACGCCGTGCCGCAAATACAGGGCGGTTAGATTAAAATAAGCCCTAGCGTATAACGTAACCTTCCTAGTCGTTGATACTAATGTGCTCCCACAACTACTGCTTACCTACAATGTATTATATGATAGGTATGCTCTTGTTCAATGACAAATACATACCCTTAAAACATGATGGCCCTTCTGATGTAACAAATGCTTGCTTGCTTGCTTGCTTGCTTGCTGCACAGCATAATATCTCGCGATGTCTGTCCTCTTGAGAGTAGGTATGTAGTGTAGGCAGGGAGGGAGAATTTGGGGCCTCGGATCCAGAGCGTCGGGTTAGCTTACAAACGAGCAATCTGACAATTCGCGAGCCGGTAGTTGTCGTAGTAATCGTTCTCTTTAAGCCCTCATTCGGTAATTACTCATTCTGGGCAGCATCTTCTCCATTCTTACATACACACCTAACCTACTTACTTGCACATACTGTATAGTAGGAAGCCGTCGGGCGGTAGGGAGGAGAAAGGAAAGGAAAGGAAAGAAAATTAAGAGGAAGGAAGAAGTTCCCGCTCCGATCGAGACGATGGACGGACGGACGGACGGCGCCTCCTCCTCCCTGTCGCCCACTCGTACCATAGTTTCTAAGCTTAAAGGGTGGAGTACGGTAGGGGAGAGGTAGTTTTAGAGGTAGGTATGTATGTATGCAGTGTACCATGTAGTGTAGTGGCAGGTAGGGATCAGTATGGGCTCTTGGATCAACGACGGGATCCTGCTTCTTCTTTGACGGCGGAGCTACTGCAGCCCTGCCATCCCCCTGTCTCCCTGTCTCCCCGTCTTTTCTTGCTCCCCCCCTGTCCGTCCTGCTAGTTATCTCTGTTGTAGGTATGGATGTATTCCGCGACTTTAATCTTCTGCATGCTTTGGCATGTAAGTGTATACATTTACGTTACACTGGGTCTCAGATTATGTACTCAACGTCCAGATACATGTACGTCGCTCTCGTTCAAACGTTCTACGCCAAGATGTATGTAGTAGATGTATGTAGTACCCAACAAGTACAATGCCTAGCCCTGTATCTATCTACCTGCCACCTCCTGTATGCACCCGCGTTACGGAGATGTGCAGGAGGCTCTCCATCCCCATCCCCATTCCTATTTTTGTTGTCCCCATTCTATACTTACCTATACTGTATGTATGTATATGTACCTCGCCTCTTTGGGCATCTCGGCCGACTAAGCCTATACCTGACGTAATATCGTCTGTATACCTACCTAACCTACCTTTAGGAGGCTTAGGTACGGCACTGTACAATAATATAGTACCGTACGTATGTAGCGGGACGGGATGATCTGTTCCTTAGCTAATCCCGTAAGCCGAGTAATCCAGTCCGAAGAAGCCAAAGATATGTCCCGAAATGGCCAAATACCTAGTAGGTACTCGAACTGTGTATGGGGTATTATGAGAAAATAAAAATAAAATGAATTAATGGATGAAGATAATGAGGACCATTTGTTGTGTATTGCATTGAAATTGCATTGGCATCTGCGGTGGGAAAGAGGAAGATTAAAGAGATTCAAGTTCTATTTCCGATAATTACCTACCTACATGTACCATCGTAGATTCATGCTAGGTAAACACCCCCTTTCTTTTTGGGGTTTCGTTTGCGCTTATTTTTTATTTTTTTATTTTCTTTCTTTTCATGTATCTAGCATATCTCACGTAGGCTTTTTCTTTTGAGCCAGTAAGAGACACTCCAATTTCCCAGCAACGTGGTTCATGGCGCACTTCCTTGGACACCATCACATCTCAACCATGGGTGAAAGCCGGTTGCAGACAGTCGATGTGATTACAGCGGCCGCAGGTTTCTGCTCTGATTTGCCCGGCCAGGCCTCCTCCTCTCTGGTACATACGGGCAGGTTTCGTGCTGCTGTGGAAAGGGGGGCGGTGTCGCTAACAGATACCCATACCTACCTACCTGCCTACATACATTACTTATGAAATTGCATTAAACCTGTCTTGGGCTCGGAAAACGGAATAAACATGGAGAGAAAAACCCGGCATACATACTATACTAAAGAGGTACGTAGCTGACGGTATATCTCGGCTAGATCCAGGCCTGATGTATGTTATGTAAGTACCGTAGTCCAATAAGCCTAGTAACCTCATACATAGGTACATGTACCTACATACTGCACCATATGTACATCAACGTCCTACTAGCATGACTAGGCAGGCTTGCCGCACTACGGTATGTACATGGTGCTTGATCCGTCGGCGCTATCTCTGTCCCCGCGTGGACGTAGCTATGTAATATCAAAAGCCGATGTTAGTATGTATGTACATACCTACCTACATATGTAGCATACAAGTCTTAGACCCACACACGCGCGATGGCCTGCTCCCCGGGGAGAAAATAGCGTCGAGGAGGAGAAGGGTGCGCACGCATAGCTCAGGTCACAGGATCAGCGACACGTGGTTCATGACACGATGCTCTATTCATAGATGCCCCTAAGGTTAGTGATGCTACATCACAATGTATTGCGACGGTAGATACCTATCTCAGCCATGCTCTATATCAAGCATCGATCATCTCTTGACTGACTGATAGGTAGGTAGGTAGGTAGGTAGGTAAGCATGTACCTGACTATGTTCATACCGATGATACCCTACTCTACCCATGCTCAGACTCGGAGATCCAGGGTGGCTAACGGAGGCTAAATCCAGAAGGCCGAGAGACGAGAGGGAATAGCTACCTACCTACCTACCTACCTAGCCTACCTAGGTAGAGAACGATCTACAGAGGCGAGGAAGGAAAAGAAAAGAAAGGACACACCCGGCGAGCCAGCCCCCAGTTTACACGCGATGAGCAAGGTACATAGTAGCGGTAAGGGGAAACCATGTGGGTGCCCCAGACACCCGTGTTGTAGCATAACCTCCCTATAGGTAGGTCCTGGTAGGTAGGCAGGTAGGCAGGTAGGTACAATACATACCTAAGTTAATGGACCTATCTACCTACCTGGCACCCCGTAAATAGTAGTAGTGGTAGTAGCCCGTCCTAGGATAACCACCCAGGCTAGGTATGTCTTACCCGACCCAAGAGTAGTACCTAAGCGAATACTGCCTGCATACCCAGTAAGTATACCTACCTATAGAGGGCTTACCGTAGAAGGGGGCATGTATCTAATTAGAAACAGGCGCAGCGCGCTTCTTGTTTATGTCTCTCTCCCACTCCCACTCCCACTTCTCGCTCTGTCCCCATTCCTGGCCCACCCCTATCTCGCTTCCGCGCGGCTCCCTTTCCATGCTAGTCCCCTCCCTTACTTTAACGCTCGACCGCGCCCCGCCCCGCGTACTGGTCTACTTGCTAGGTAGGCATGTACCGTGAGCTTCTGTCTCATTATAGATAGCGGCTTGGGGAGTCAGGATAGGGGTTATAGTAGGTATGGTATAGCTGATTAGCTAGCTCTTTGTCGGGATAGACGGTTGCTAAGCCCCTTGGGAGATGAGAGAGCGGGTGGTAGGAAGCGCTTGTCTTGGTGTTTAGGGCACACATCGCGAAGATCGTTATGTCTAGTAAGTAGAAATCTAGTAGTATATCGATCGATCTTGAATTGGTCTAGAAGAGGTTTTTTTTTCTTTTTCTGCTGGCGTGAGAATCTCAATATCTCATCTACTTCACTAACCTAAGTAATTCCGCAATGGAGTTTCAATACCTATGTATATAGACACATGATAGTGATACTTTCTGAACTTCTTGACACTCAGATACTGGGAATAGTCAGTTTTGAGAGAAAACAATAGCTGGTATGATCATATGGTCCCGACTAGATACTCCAAAATGCTCCATCGCCACCATCGGACTGGCGTTTCCTCGATGATTCCCCCCCCTCCCCCCTTTTGCCCTAGGTATTATAATCCAGCCAACCCTTTGAAATAAAACAAAATCCTCCTTTCCATCCATCCATCCTTTTCCACCAAAAAATAATACCTAGTCGAGGTAAAAAGGAGTCGCCCGCCATTGTCTAATGATGGTATTTGATAACAACAAACATGATTTCCAAACCCGAAAATTTCTCATCTCTGCCTCGATTTGAAGGAATGGGGAAAGCTGTGAAGCTTGTGTGACATGTACCGTGAGCGAGGAAAAATAGATAAAAATAAAAAACAGTAGAAAAAAATAGAAAAGAAGAAACAGCAAAAAAATAAAAAATTGGGCAAATGCACCTAGAACGCCTCGGTGGAATCACCCTTCCACACCCAACACAGGACCTCCTGAGGTTCGTCAGAGATACATACCTAGCTACCTATGTAAATAAAAGGGACTGTGTTCGCTTCGCTGTGCAAACCAAAAGCGCACCTTTTCTGGCCCCAGCCATTCGTGCAAGAGCGAAAAGGAAAAAAGATTTCGTTTTTTTTTTACACCCCGGATACCTATAGGATATCTCTCTCTCTCTCTGTCTTCGAAGCCTCTTTTCCAACTCCTAGCAAAAAGTAAGCAAGTAACCTAGATTTAAGAAGAAAAAATTTGAACATGAAAATAGGTAGGCAAAGGAAAAAAACCACGTGAAAGATATCTATAGGTAGGTAGCAATCACATCGGGCGGTGGCCGTCGCCCATCGTCGCCAGCGCGTCGTACATGTTATTGCCAGGATGCGAGCCGCCGCGCCGCTGCTGCTGCTGCAGCAGCATCTGGTCGCACGCCTGCTTGGCCACGCGCTCGCTCTGCATCCCGGCGCCTTCTCTGCCGCCCCCCATGTCGACGCTGCCCCGGACCGCGTGGTGGTACTGCTGCTGCTGCTGCTGCTGCTCCATGATGCCCTGCATAGCTGCCGCGTTCGGGTCCGCGTACTCGGGCTCCGCCTTGCAGAAGTTCTCGAGGATGTAGTTTTCCTGCTCGGACGAGATGGCGCGGTGGTGGTCCTCGAAGGGCATGGGCGCCACCCACGACGGCTTGTTGCCGCTGCTGCTGGACGGCCGCTTGTTGGTGTTGGTGGTGCTGGTGCTGGTGCTGGTCATGGCCTTCTTGGACTTCCGCCGCGGCTTCTTCGTCACGTCCTCCGGGTCGAACTCCTCGACGCCGAGGTCGATCAGCCGCTTCAGGATGTGCCCTTCCTTCCACTCCCACGCCTGGCACCCGCCGTACTTCTCCTTCATCAGCTTCGCGAGGTCCGAGTACCGCCGGCGGTCGAGCTCCTCGACGGCCCGGAGTAATGCTTCGTCCTGTTGTTGTGGCACGGTTAGGATTCCGGTTTCTACCCAGAGAAAAAAAAAAAAGGTTCTAATAATGTTGCTGCGCTATGGATGCCAAAAACTTACTTCTTCTTGAGGCCACTCGGCGTACTTGAGCACGGCCCGCGTGAGGTTCATCTGCAGCGACTCCTGCCGCCTCTTGCCGAAGCGCTCCTCGTATTTCTTCGTGATCTCCTCCCATATCCCCTTCCCCTTGTCGCCGTCCATCTGACACCGCAGCTCCAGTATGTATCTGTCCTTTTCCGGGGCGTCGGCTCTTAACGTGATATTCCGGTTAGGGGGCTTGACGTTCACCGAGCCGTCGCCGCCTGTGGTCGATTTGGTGGGGTCCGGGTAGTCCAGTTCGTCGCGCTTCGAGAGAGCTCGGTTCGAGGCACGTGGTCGCTTCGGGGGTCTGCCTGATCGCCCGTTCCGTGATTTGGAAGGCTTTCTCCGGCTGTACGTTGTGGCGATATCCATGATCACATGTGGGGTCTGCTGATATTGCATTTCATGGAAGTGAGGGTGTATGTGGTCGATTGGCGTCATGGAAGGAGCTAGATCTCGCGGGTCCGGTTGCTGCTGTAGGGTGGGAATATGTGGTGGAGGCGGGAGAGCCATACCCGGGTGGCCTAGACCGAGCTGATGCCTATGTAAGTCCGTCGGCACTATGCCAGGCATGGAGTACATTGGGTGTGTCATGTGTGGTGGAATTTCCTCTGCCTCGGTGGTAGATACTCCATAGTTCCCCCATTGAAATGGAGGTTCTGAGACCATGTGGCCGTGTTCTGGAGGAGACTGGGAAGCTTCTAAATTATGCATCTCTAGTAGATCGGGGGGAGGGTGCTGTAAGCTGAGAGGTGATGGTGCCTGGCTACATTGAGCGTTCATCTGGTAGTTTGACCATGACCTTGAGGTGTTGGGAGGAGTGGGCTGCTGCGAGCCTGCCCGGTGTTGGTTGTACGGGTGCATGATCTTTGCGGTCCGTTCATTCATTGAAGGGGATCCAGCAATAGAGACAGGTGTAGGGAGCGAAGAATCATATGGTACAGGATAGTTGTTGAACGGGGCAACCTGAGTATCTAATAAGTTACCGTGCTCTTCGTGTTGTAGGGGATTAGAACAACACTCTCGACATACTGAGGCGTAGGTATTTGACATATCCTGCGCATAGGCAGAGTTAGATGGTGATGGAACAGATCGCCGGTCTTCAGGTAGACTCGAATCTCGTGAAAGACTATGGCGCATCTGATCGGGCCTTGCATGTAGGTATGTGCCGTCATCCATCTTAATGCTAATAAGTTGCTGTTAGTAGTATTGAGTGGTTGGTTAACTCTTTAGTAGGTAGGACGAATATATGTCGTGTATATGTTCGTGAGTG
Source organism: Hypoxylon fragiforme (assembly GCF_022984875.1). Lineage (NCBI taxonomy): Eukaryota > Fungi > Ascomycota > Sordariomycetes > Xylariales > Hypoxylaceae > Hypoxylon > Hypoxylon fragiforme. The sequence goes on from NW_026054764.1 coordinate 418,283, forward strand.
GAAACAAAATTAGGTGAAAGGGTGGGCGATTCTTAAAGTAATTTGTGTTCATGGATCTTCAAGTGTTCCTCAGATGATCCAACGGTGTAGAGTAGTGTTAGATGTTACTCGATGGTAAATCTGCCTTTCGGGTCGCGGCCAAGCGCGAGGCAAAGGGAAGAAGACGAAGGGGTATTATAGTAGTCACAACTACTTGAGCCTCGTTATTTCTAGGGTTGCTAAAGTTGAGGTGGGAACTGAAAAGCATATGTATTTACGTCGTCAGCGTGCTCTAAGAAGATACCTGGTACACGCCCGAGTCCCAGGGTCCGTATGTAAGAAGAGCTCCACCATGTACATTGACAGGTACATACATACCTATGTAATGTATAGGAACATACCGCACAGTACCCTGAGAATATCCACCTCGGTATTCGAGGTACATACATCCTCGAAGTCTGACCAGGGTACAGGTAGATGTGCTAGAACGAGCTGTGAGCTGTGAGGGGGGCTTGGATCTAGCGAGTACTGGGAGTGACCCGAGTGCTACTTGTGGAGACAAGGTAACGAAACGCATGAATAGCCGCCGCTATGTACGTAGAGCTTTTATGGGCTGTTCCCTGATGGGCAGATTAGCAGACACCCTAGTGTGACCGTTGAACAAGGGTCCCATTCCGTAAGGACTTCCTTCCTTTAAGCGCCTCTACATATGTAGTAGTAGGGGTCACACTGCCCTTAGTATGGGCTCCGACCATGGGAATGGGAACCCAAGGCTCACAAATCGAGGCTTAGAAGAACATGTACATAGCGGGGGGGTTGATAGATGTGGCAAGCTTGGGATGGGTATGGTAATGGCTAACTAGCCTCTAGGTACTAGGTAGATGGGAAGTATCGCATGGCGAGGAAATACGGGGCTGTAGGGCAGGCATGGATAATGGGGATGAGAGCAAACGTTCCAAGGTTTTCAGAGAAGCTCCCCGTTAATCTTAACTAGGAATCGAATATTAAGCGAATATGAGGATTGGGTAAGTAGTAAAGTACTGTATACCGACAGATATGATCGGACAGTATCAACACTGTACCCATGTATACCTAACATCCAGGTACGGTAGCAGGTAGCTAGGTACGGTAACTAGGAGTTTAAATCCCGTTTCAAGGTACCAAAAGGTGTGTAGTTTGACATATACTTGATACCTAGTACTAAGTATGTATGCTACCATCATTGCAGTAACTTGTAAGTATGTATTGTACTTAGGTTATGTATGCAGTCAAGGACCGGTACGGTAGCATATGTAGAGTGGTAGAGTGGTACATATGGATTGTAGATATAGACCAGGGTAGGGTGAGTCTGGGTGACCCAAGGATATGGCGTTGTGAGCGTGTGGAAGAGAAATATCCCTAAATTAGGAGTCGATCTAAGAGAACTTGACAAGTATGTATCTTGTATACCCTAGGTAGGTACTGTAGGTATGATTAAAGTCTGACTTCCAAATCTACCCAAAAATAAGACAGCACGCAATGAGGATGGTCGATGGACATCTTGACAGCGAAGTCTCTAGTCGATATCCATACCGAACGTTACTAAGATCCTCCCACTTTCTGTTTATGGATCGTGAAGGGTGAAGATTCGTGTATCTGGATGTTCCTAGTCAATGAATAGCCTCATAAGCATTACATACATAGGAAATAAAGGGACGTGCTTATTAGAGTAAGAACATTAAAAGGGCTAGTGAAATAAAACGTGGGCTAATTAGCATTGGAAGGATGGCGGCGCTATTAGAATTAGGACCTTTCTCCGCGCAGATCGTGTCCGCCGGGGTTCGAACTGGGGCCGTTTCTGCTACGAAAGATCAAGGAAATGGGGCCATGAATGAACTAGGGCCTCGTCCATAGCTTAATTCGGCCTTCTATACTTCTAATTGCGGATTACACACATACCCTATACAAATCCATGTACTTTACTTAAGCTCGCTTTCGCATACATATCCCCTCCTACTTCAAGGTATGTAGTCGAAAAGAAGTATTTGGAAAAGTCAAAAACACACAAGTGAAAAATTCAGTGTGGAGAAGAAAATAGTATCAAGGGTTCCTGAGTTGGTTTAGGATCTTACATCACTTAGCGGCCTTAGGGGCTACGCCACGATGATGCGTAGAATTCCGAGTGTGGAAGAGTTATCGTTAAAGCCCGAGGGAGGTCAATCTCTCCGCAGTTTGCGATATCGTGATAGTTAAACGTTGCCTAGCGCTGTATGGCGCTGGCGGAGTAAACGGGCCTAGTCATCGCCGTTTAGATAAAGAAGTACCTCTAGCTATTATTGTGTAGATAGGTACAAACGAAGTTCGTAAATCCCGAAGCATATTGAACTTGAAGTCCCTTGGTTTTTTCTAGGAGGCCGCCCTTTTACAGGACGAGGTTTGGTCTAGCATATAATTCGCCTGAAACCGATGAATGTTCGGTGGTTTGCGAAGTCATCAGGCAGATGGCCGGCCCGTTAAGTTGGCCAAGCGCGGCCTGATACCTGGCGAAATGTCGGCATCAGGAATAGTGTAGAGTATCAACCTAGTAGATATAGGTAGGCTGGGTAGAATTAAGTAGTAGGCATATACGTATATACCCAATTAGTAGGTACCCTTGCCATTCATGATGCGATGCTCATCGCAAAGAGCGGTAGAACTGCGGTAGTCTGACTCCCCAGAATTTTCAACTCGTGAAGGTTGAGTTGCCCAGGTGATCAATGGGTTCTTTGATGTGCGAACTATAGTGCATGGTAAGCAGATAAACATCATCCTACTATGATAATAAATACATGTAGATACTACATGTAGGTAGATATTATCTTGGGTGAGTAATGATCTACTGATGAAATGGGGCCAGGACGATGAACCAATTTGAATTCGAATGTTTGAAAGCAATGAGGAGTGGATTAACTTAAGGAGTTTGGGGGCCTTTTTTTTGTTTTGTCTGTTTCTGTTTCTGTTTCTTATTCTTCCTTTTTCCCTTTTCCTTTTTTTCTTACTTTTTTACGTGGGTAGTCCTTCGAAAATGGAGAAATATTCAAAGTTGAAACCGGGTTAATTAACCCTAAATTGTGGGTTTATTGATCGATGATAAGGGGAGAAGGGTTTAAATCGAGCCTTGAGCATGTCGAAATTTAAAATATGGATACTACTAGACTGCTAGTATCATAGTAACTAGTAGTTATGTGGTATTGGCTGAGAAGGAGGTTCAAGGTTGAGGAAGGTTGAGGTGAGAACGTGAGAACGGGGGCGTAATGCTCCACACACTGCCTGAATTGGGCTGGCCAATGCACTGAGGAGCCACAACCCTTACCATAATTATGGCATATGTAATGTAATTATTACGTTAGTATCCATCTGATTTCATATGCCATATCGATGTAGCTAGGTACTACATTTGGGGGTGTCAACATTGAAGTATCATTCAACGTTGATACCACTAGTAGTATACTTATACGTATGTACGATACTATCAATGCGGAAAAGTGATTAGGGGGTCGGCCAATCGCGGCATTTTTCCAAATCATAAACACTCGAATGTAGCACAATAGATACCCGAAATATCAACTGTAGATTTGATAGAATCAAGAATCGAACGTTATGCACATACCATACACATACATATAGTTACATACTAAAGAATCGGTCAAATGAGGACGGAATCACTTGAACAAACCCTTACAGCCCCCAACTTTACCCTACGTGTACTTACTACCAAATAAGAGCCATGGAATCAATCCCACAGGCCCACAAACGGGGAAACCATCCTGAAATGCCGTATACAGATCCGTGAGATATGCCATCCCGTCCCTAGATATATATCCATATATACACTACCTACTAATTACTAGGCAATTTACATAGTACACCTATTTGATCCTTCCCGGGCTAATTAGCTAGGTAATTAAAAAAATCAGCCCTGGAGATTGATTATATAATGGGTCTAGCGTGGACTTTGTGGAAATACGCTAAAGGCACATCGCGCAAAGTCTTGCCCGTCTTAGTTTAGCAGTCGTGAATCCCGTGTTGCAAAAATTACTATGGATAGGTAGGTAGGTACATATATATGTAGTTAAAAATGGACGAAGAAATCATACATATGTACACACACACACTCGCACACACTCGCACACATAGTCTAAGCGGTAAGGCGGTAAATCAAATAGACTAGCAGGCCAGATGTAGTAACTATAGTAGTAGTAGGGGTTGGGGTCGAAATTCTCGGACTGATTTTACTTATGCCTCGGTAGGGACGCTGATTGGTGGATAACCCAGGAGGTGATGGTCGTGGATCTTTGCATAGAAACCCGGTCGTGATATAGACAAGAAAAGAACTTTTGTGCCTTTTGTGTCTATGTTTTTTTTTTTTTTTTTTTTTTTTTTTTCGCTTTCTCTCTCTTCTCGCGCGGGACTGGCCTGGAGCCGGCGAGGCTTGTACAAAAGTTATGCAGACCGCGCAACGTCGGTGGTGACATGACAGGCGATGTGTTGTCTCGATAGGTACCGACACTCTGGGACGCATACAATAAATAATGCGAAGCGATCCTGCTGAGCGGTTTATTCTTGAACCTGACTCGACAACCGTGCATGAGCGCCGAGGCATGAGCCTAATGGAGAAGCGGATGGCTTGACGATTGCAGTAGCAAAAAAAATGTAAAGAGATTGCGACATGCCGACGGGACATGGGCCAGAGTACGGCAAGCCGGGGAGGGCGGGTTGAAAATTGATAGATTACTACTAGGTAGTGTAGGTAAAGACTGTTCAATAATGTATTGTAATTGTAATAATGGGTTGTACAAGTTCAAGCAGCTGAGCAGATATACAGTGCGAGTATAAAAGTGACGTGGTTTGCCCAATTAGGTAAGTTGAGCGGGGTGAATGGGTGGGATACTGTTGTATTGCAGCGCTTAACTAGTTAGCGTTTAAAAAAAAAAGGTGGCGCTGCACCATAAACCACATTGACCACATTGACCACACTTCTCATTGGCCAGATTCAAGTTGACCTTGTTCTAATAATTTAGCGTTCCGTCCTGTCGGTAACCAATCAGAGTTGGCCACACCTATTATCAAGTCACTGTCAGTAGAACTTCTCGAGCAGCCTCAGTGACATTGCAGCGACATAGCCTATACCGACTCTTTACCAAGCTCTATTTTCTAAAGGTTGTGTGACGCTGACCTGAGCCTGCTTTTTGTGGTCACGTTGATGCGTACGAGTCAGGTAAAGAGACGTTGATACTATTATACATGTGAATGTATAAGTCAGTCAGTCTATACTCTACAGTCTACAGTCTAGCTTTAGCAGTGCTACGTAATGCAGCAGGTAAGTAGTAGATAGGCAGGTAGACAAGTAGGCATACTTGAAGCTAGTCATACAAGTCATAAATCGAACGGTCCTAGGCAATGCCAAGCACCGCTCTCCACCAAATACATGCCTAGTCATTGATGCTTTTTTCAAATCCCATTCGGGCCGCAGTCCCTCTATGTACATATGATGGTAAACGACTTGCAGCGGCGCAATGTCAGCACTCTAAAGATTTGGGTAGGGGGGGCGCGCCCAGGTATTCCGGTAAGGGAACTAACCTAGGGGAATGCTGCGAATAGTATGTGTAACGTTGAAGTCTAGTCTTTCTTATCTTACCAACAGACATAAATTGTTCATCCATCTTAGACGATAGGGCTGAGAGAGAGAGAGAGAGAGAGAGGGAGAGGGAGCATGTGAATCATAAATCCGGTTTAGGTGATGGATGAGAAAATATGGATTTTGGCCCGCCGGAATACCTGCTGCCGAAAGATAACATGGTAGTAATACCTTGGGCAGGTAAGAGATCTGATCCAGCATACCTATCAAGATATTCCGCCCCTGTAAGACTAAAATGATGGCATTTTGGGGTCCTGTCGAGGGATGGGCCAAGGAGGAGGAGCAATGCTAGGATATGTACCTACCTACTTAGTTAGACGCCTTTAGAAAGAATCCTACAATCAAGAGATGAACAGCATTTCCCCCTTATGGCTAGCTATCGCGACTATCACGTCCTCATCCGCGCGCTTGTTTGATGCTAGTACGCTCTAGTCGGGTTTTCAATCTTCTAACATACTGCGAGCTGCTTGATTAAGCGGTCTTAGCTCGACTCTTCTCGACCCAACAAGTTGTACGAACCCCAGGTTCACTGATTGCAGTGAACAGGTAGTTCTAAGGGGCAGTCTAGGTAACTAACAGTAGCTTCCCCGGGCTCTTCTTCAGGGGCTAGGTACCCCCGCAGGGAAGGGTACACAGCACTTTCACTATACACTGCGCTGCATAGGGCAATGCAATGCATACCCATCGACTGACTACCTATGTAAAGTAAAATTCTGTACCACGACAGGTAGCACACGACGAACCCGAGTATTTGGATAGCATTGTAATGCCAATATTCTTCGTGGGCCCTATACTTTCAACCCAAGAGACCCGGGTCCCTACCCGGCCAGCACGCTCGTCAATCACCAATAGCCACCAATGACCAGTCCTTGAATCGAGCATAGAACGTCCAATATAGGTTCCCTACGCAAGGTATAGGGTCTCGATCAAATGCATATAAGCGCCGCCGACTCGCGCAATCTATGGCTACTGGGTAGCTAGGTACATGAGCATATGTAGTTGGCCACCCCGTCCCCCCCTTTTTCATTAACTCCGTGCTGGTAGGTACCTACTACCTACTACCCTACCAGTCACAGTCCAGCCTGGGCTTGGCGTAACCATGGGCAGTCGACGACCCCGTACCCAGTAATACAAGCTTAAATTCTTTGGCTTGAAGGTTACAGCCGATCTCCTCGAAAAATACCCCCCCCCCCCCCCCTCCTAGTACTTATCGATCCTTCACCAGCGAGCCTGCCGTGTTGCTCGGCAGTTGCTCCGAGATCCTCCGCGGGTATGGCGCTGCTAGTGGGAAAGGCAGAGGCTTGTAATCGTCCTATAGGTAGCGGTGACGTCTACCGAGAAGTGCATGCAAGAGTAGGTGTCAGTCTACCTACATATACTATCTGCCCAATGATATAGAATTGCTCGATGAAACGAGTAACAGAGCGTAAATGAAATGCCACCTGCAGTGAAACAAACATTGTGCTCTGCCACTGGGGAGTATTGAGCCTCACCCCCTATTTTCGTTGAGTCTCCCCAGTGTTTGCAAACGGCCCGTAGGCACAATCCCCCCCCCCCCCCCCCTTAAGCGAAAACAGCATCAATGTATCTATCGTACGGCACATGCGGGTATGCGGTCCCCATTGACAGGAAGGAATGACTTTAGAGCCTCCTTGACTTGTAGGCGTGCCCATCTGCTAGGTATTCAGGGGGCAATCTATTACCAGCGACGAGAAAAGGCTCAGGGGTGTCGCTAACGCAAGGAGAGCTCCTCCATCCTCCCGATCCTTGCCAGTTTTATCTTTCTGGTAACAATAACGATACTGATCTACTGTCGGGAAGAGGGGAAAAAAACTCTCTCATTTCACGAAAAAGGGGACAGACGGACAAATGAAGCCTGATGATCTACAGTTCGCTTGGACGGACGGTGAATGAACGAGATTGTGCGTGCTGTGCTAGGAGTAACTCAATGCCATCTGCAGGTTAGAGAAAACACACGGGGTACGACCCAAACGAAATTATCTCTACCTGCCTTACCTGCCTACATATTGCTACGATGCAGAAAATACTAAAGAGCGAGTTTTTTTTTTCTTGGTTACAAGGGGTTCGCTTAGCACTTAGGTTACCGAAAGACAGCTGTAGCAGCAGCAACAGCATTGTATACCTGGTAGGTATCACGAACTATCTCTACCTGGTGCTACCTATGCCGTCTTCTAGATGAAGGCAAACAATCTTCAACCTACCTAGGCGGCTACGCCCAAGAACAGAGCCTCAGAAAGCAAGGCGTCGTGATAAACGACGGCCTAGCGTACATACCGAACGAGAATGTCCTGCTGTATGTAGGTCAAAAGTACACTACCTACTAGCCGAGGGTTTCTCGATTGCTACCTACTATCCAGGGTGGTTTTCTCGGAAAAAAAGGGGGGGAGAGCGAGGGCGAGAGTCGGTAAGTCCAAACAGTGGGCAAGCCTCGGGTTCGGGAAGGATTGTTGGTGTGTGATGGGCGGCGAGGCTGCCGAAGCGAAGCCTCAAGAGGAGATATGCAATAACACCACAAGTCGCAGCGACCGGGCAAGGTCTAGCCTCCCAAAGTGTGGCCTGCCCCTTTTCTACATACATACATACATACATACAAACAGAATCCTCGCCTGGTGTAGATGAAACGAGAGCCAAACCGTGATTTTCTATTGGCACCGAGGTTCATGCAAGGCGCCTACCGCAACATAAAATTTGGATAAGCTATTTCGCTTTCCCCCCCCTCTTTCATTGTGCCCATCACCTGTACTACTTACTCATACGTAGGAAGTGATGTGATGGCCATCAGCAAGCGTGTATCTATGGCCCAGTATGGCTAAATCGTTCCCGGCTCTATGGATGGACCAGGGCGAAAAGATAGTACCAAGCCTCAGTCAGTCATCAGTCAGTCGGTCTTCAGGGGCTTTCTTCCTTTGTTTCTTTTCTGGCGAACACACGTTTACCGCCGAACCCCGGAATAAAGTGTGCTAGGAAGGTAACTCATCCCCGCAACCACGGCATCTACGATGACATATCGAGCACGCTGACTGGGGTGAATCTCTTGATAGGGTGCATATGCGTCATCCGGATTGGACGCCAATCCTTCGGTACCTCTCTCGCTGACACCTCACCGAGCTATTGGCCAGCCCTATGAGCAGGGACGAACTGGGTGGTAGGTAAGTAAGGTAAGTAGAGGTATGTATACGATACTGTACCGGTTGGAAATGAAGAGGATCCGTATTGTTGGTTGTGCTTATCGAACGTCAGGGCCCAGGTTTTGCATTTGGGGGTTCAACTTAGACGATTCTCTCTCTATGAGAATAATAGCCCTCCATCAAAAGATCCTGTATGTCTGTGCCGCAGCAGCAGCAGCAGCAGCAGCAGCAAGGCTGGGACTACGAAACAACATTGCAAAACCGATCAGTTCCCGAGTCTGGAACCAAGGGAGAGAGGGAGAGAGTGAGGATGGGAGGTGATAGACTGTAAATTACTTGACTCCGTGGCAATATTGGGCGTGTACATAGCAGCGGTGCTCCAGAGTTTCGATTACTTGCCGAAAGTGTAGGAGAATGTAACCCTAACGACCAACACTCTTCCTCATTCGAGTTGACGTTGAACCAGGTTTAGTAACAGTACCTAGCAGACAGTTAGACAGGTATCGTATCTATTTCAGTACCTAACCTGTTGTCAGAATTACAGTATACGGTATGGAACGGTAAAAGAAATAAGATACTCACATGCATGGTTCAAGATATTCGGATCTAACTTGAACATAGGAGGTTAGTACAAAAAGGAGGAATAAAAAAAAGAAGTGCAAAAACAGCCTGATCAGCACCGCCGCAATACTAGAGCCGGCCCCCATGCTGTATAACGCCTTATCCGGCAGTCACTAAAAACCCGACTTTCTCGACCACCTTTTTCTCTATCAAAGAACTTGAAAAAAAAAATAAGGGAAGAATAGATCTGCGGTGGTGGTCTCCTGCACATTTTTTTTTTTAATTTTCATGCGACCCCAACGCCGGCCGTCCTCCGTCAACGTTTCGACTTTCGTGGAGTCTAAGCCACACGGCCGAGCTCGTGAGCACCGGTTGCTCATCCCTAGGTGGACTAACCTACTGGCCTGCTTTTCTGGCCCCCAGGCCCGAAAACCAGACCTAGCTCCGGAGGAAAAGAACGTTTTCGAAAAAGATATTGGGAAGTGTACAAGCTTCTGTAAGACAGAGGATATTTCCCCCCCTTCCATACTTTTTCTTCTTCCACCTCTTCTTTCGTGTTCCTAACACACTCTTTGGCCCCTAGGCTGACGGGCCACACGTGTCGTGTCGCTCGAGAAGGAACGAAGCCTCAATAACCTGACCGGCCTCCCCGGAATGAGGGCGATGTAGGTAGATGGTTAGTTAGCTTTAGAAAACTCGAGAACATAAGCCAGCCCAGGGTAGATATTCGTTCTGGTCTCCCTTCTCTTCCCAACTGCCACGATCCTAGCTGACTCGTTCGCGAAAAGGCGGCTCCAAACAACCTCCGCGTTTTCGCCACCAATTCCCAAGATATAGATACATACCAGGTATCTCTACATAATAAATTATGTACCCAGGTAGTTAGGCTGACTGGGCTACCTACCTACCTCATATTCCACCTAGGTAGATGTGTAAAGTACATTACATTCCAACACAACCGCAACGTTAGCAAGAAAAAAACGTGCCCTATATCTGCGCATGTAGTCGCGTATGTAGGTAGGTATTGTAGTACTTGTACAATAACTACTTGGGCATCTCGTGCGGACTCTAGCGTCACACTGTAGGTGACATTTTGATTTTACCAATGCTACCTACCTACCCATACCTGCTACAGCCATACCACGAGGCAAGCATGAATCCTTCGGCACTGTTATCCACACCCCGGGCCAATTATTGCCGAAGTATCGTCGTCGTGCGTGCGTGCGTGCGTGCGTGCGTGCGTGCCCTACCCTACCGTACCCTACCATGGTTTGCCATAGGTTGCTTAAATCCTGCTTGCCGAAAGGTCGGGCTCCATTGGGTCGCGTGTATGATTAGGTAGTTAGGTACCCAGGAAGACTCTCGCGCAGCCTCGTCTCGTCTCGTCTCGTCTCGTCCCTGCTTGGGTAGGTGTAGGTGTATGTTACCAAACCTAGGTACGTAATGCATTGCAGGAGAGGTAAGTGGACTGATGGTTATTTACCTAGTGTTTACATAGATTAGGTATGCAAGTAGGCTTCGTCCCATGTAGGTAGCTACTACAGATCTACGATTAGTATCACTGACCGACGACTAGGTATGGACAGACCTACCGGTAGGTACCCAGGCAGTCTGACTCCATCCTTCACCTTCACCACGCTATCGAACGTGTCATTATACCTAATAAACTATCCCCCGAAACGAGTGCGTGCTCTGGACCTACCTAGTAGGTATGTACCTACGCGGCACAGACACACCGTGACCTCCACCGTGACGATATGATGTGCATACCTAGGACTAGATACACTAGATTAGGTAGATGGATGGATGGATGGATGTGCATCATCATATATCTCTGTTTTACATGTGCTACCTACCTGTCACGGCGGATGGTGCAAGAGCGAGGGTAATGATGTGTGATCTCTCCACCAAAACAAGGGAAATATAAGCAGCCTGCTGACCGTAGCACTGCAGCGTTTCTATGTGACTTCACACACACACACACACACACACACACACACACACACACACACACACAAGGGAAGTCCCCGAGGGCACAGACATGGATACGTCTGGAGGCTCTTGATGGCATAGACCTGGCTAATCTCCGAGCCTACCTACCGTTGTATCTGGCGCAAAACAAAATCGACAGCCGAGAGTAAACATAGGGTAGGTTATATGTAGGTCAGTCTCTAGCGATCGTAAGTCAATACTGAAAGAGCAGACGAAAAGGGGAGAGGAGGGGGGGTCGGTCGGGAGATGATACGGCCACCGCCAATAGTCTTCCGCAGCGGCTTTAACCTACCTACGTCAAAATAGCCGCCGATGTGAGATGCTTCTTGCTCCCCCCCCCCGACTTGATAGATGATATGATCTGCACACCAAATCTAATCCAATCCAGATGTGCACATCTAGTTACGTATGTGTCACCAAAAATAAACCACGCCTAAGCACAGGTAGGTAGTAGGTAGGTAGAGGTCCAGAAAGATCGTCTCACTCAACTCGTGCCCTCTCTCTCTCCACTTCCAGCCCTACCGTCCTCCGTGCTCTGCTTTCCAGGGTCGTTACATACATACATACCTACCCAGCAGCTTAACACCACCAGCAGAGCTAGCGCGACGCCAAAAGCTTACTGCCGCATCGCGAGGATCCGTAGATCAACGGTCCTTGGGGGCTGAAAATAACCCACCCAATAAGTCTGCTAATTAACCCTTATTGGGCAATTAGCTTTCTTTTTTTTTTTTCCTATTCTCATCCTCTCATTATATTTCTCCTTCACTCGTGCCTCTTTTCAGGTACAGTAAGTAATAGATCATACGGAAGCTAGATTTGCGACTTATCACATCAGCGCGACGTTACATACTCATCTCCAGGATCTAAAAGGGGGGGTAGGTAGAGTCGAGGAGAGGAGGAGCAGAAGTTTAATTCCGCTTCTACCAAATATGACACCAGGTCGGTTTCCTACCTACCTACCTAGGTATGTACCTAGCTACTCAAGGTGGGTGGTTTGGGTACCGATCCAATACAATCACGTCAAAAACAGCGTGTTGGTGTAGGACGTTGCCATCCACCCCATCCCCCCTCGGCAGCACTTTATGTAAGTAGGTAGTAGGCAGGTGTAACCGTTCATACAACCTCAAAAGCAAACCCCGGAAACATATTAAGACATGAGAAAAACAAAGAATTCCCCGCGAAAGGCGTCGTGAACCAGATCCCGTACCACGTACCCACCGACCTACATACCGCGGTGCATACCACACTCAAGGGGAGACACGACACGGCCAGCGCCACGGCCGTGCAGCCCTGCAATGCCACGCGAATAGCTAGCTGGCTGGCTATCTTCCTTCGTAAGGCGAACCGATGTAAGTCAGAGGGTAGCAGTGCGGACCAGCACGCGCAGTTCTGAAACATGACCGCCCATCTACCTTAGTACTTCATGTCACCCCCTTACCCCCTTTCCCCTTCTTTTGCTTGCCGCCGCCAGTCATTAGCGTTATCTTGTAACTAAGAATATAACCTACCTGCAGTAGGAGTAGGGTATCCACGGCAAGTTCCGTCAATTGCCCAGTCCCACCTCATCCAATACATATACATCCCACGGCGGAGGATGTGAGTAGGTAGGGTATGCAATAAACGGCGGTCAAGTGTCCCCGTGTTCTCGGCTGGGAAAGAAATGGGCCGAAACTTTCATAATCCTCAATTATCCACTGCTGCTATTTTTGGCACGCACGCGCATACACTCACTCGCTCACTCGCTCACACATCGTGTTCACCATCCTGCCATATTCTGGTCGTTAATACTGATGTTATGATCGCAAATTATTATCGCGTGGGTCCAACTTCGAACCCCGTCGCCCTTGCCAGAAGGATCGGATCACCCTTTTCTGTTGGGATCGCACGATCTCACGATCTCATGTGCTCTTCGTTGAAACCACATACACCACATGGCATTAGGGATTACTGGGCTTGTCTAATGGGCCGTTCCGCAGAGAGTGTATCTAACTGATGCTCTTCTGCTGGGCTAAGACCATCTTATTGGCGACGATTTGAATAAGATAATCAGGGGATAGACCAACGGATCCTTCTTCAATCACAAAATAGCACCAACGAAGATCTCTAACGCGCTTCATAGCACGTGGACTTCGGCCTTACTCAGACCTATATTCCACGAGGTTGGAGGGTTATAGCTCGGCTGTTGGCTGTCAGATTCAAAGTTTGGGGTGTACCTAGCTTCAATTGGCACCGACTCGCCTTTTTCCTACCGAGTAGGAAGGTGGCTAGTATCTAGATAGATATTGAATATCCTCACGTCAAGTCAATATGACTTGGGGGTAGTGTTGAAACAATTTCAATTCCCTGCCTTGCTCCGAGTAATGCTGACTACATGAATAACAGACACAACCCAGCGACCAAGAGTTACAGGTATAGATATCAGTAAAAACAATCCGCAATGAACCCCCGACACCCCTTGGTATACATGTCCTCCCCCCTTTCGCAAGATAATGGACGATGTAGAGGGGTATTAAACAATTCCTACTAAATCATTTCTCCCCGGTTCAATCAATCTATACTGGGGATGGACCTCCAGCAGTGAACGTAAATAAAACCTCCACTCCAGGTGGCAGATGAAACGAACAATCTTCTCTTACGCCTGCCGCCTTCGGGAGTCCTGGTTCTGATGCCTCGTTCAATTTCGTTTTCGTTTTCTCGTGCTCTCAATATTATATTATATCCGCGTATGCTGCGATGCTGATCCGGTACCGTTGTGCCCCCCAGGGGGTCCTGTATTTTTTACTGCCGTAACCGAATTCGTCAAAGGCGTTCCTACATGCCTTCTAGTGGTTGGGCAAACGTGTAGTTGAAATCTAACAAGCCGTCAAGCATCCAGTGTTGAGGATCGAAGAAATCGTAGTTGGCGTCGCTTCCGTAGCCTATTCCGATCATGCTACTCGCACCGGCACCCAGGCCGTGGTTTGCTGTCGGCGTGATTCCACCATTAGTCGTCGTCGTTATGGACGTTAGGTTCGCTAAGTTATTATGGGGTAAGAGTGTGCTATCCATGTGGGTAGAAGATGCTGAAGACTCGTTAGCCGAGTCCGGGTTAGTTGGCTGCTTGAGAGCTGCTCGATATTAGTAAGTCCCAAGCAACGCCAGCATGGTCATATCGACAAAAAGAAAACTGCCTTACCATCGAGCGTACCACGTCCTTGAGCTTGATACTCTTCCCTCCAACGCCATATAGAATCAAAGACGAGACTCATGCTGTGTCTACATCGCACCTTCAGTTGCAGGCTATCGTCTATGAGAAGAGAACTATCGTCGTCGTGAAATGTATTGCTTTTGTCGATTCGGGCGCCGTTCCACATCTGGACCATGAGTTCTGCTAGTCGCCATTGTAGATCATTATCTAGTACGCTTGTGGAACGAATCGCTTGAATAGTCCTATGAAAGAGAGTGCGTCCTCTCTCAAAGTCTATCGTCTTTGCAAAGAATGACCTCATCAACTTCAACAAAGCGAACCCGGCAGCGACGAGCATCTGCTGGATGTAATTAGTGGCGTACAATAAGATGTGCTGATTCGAGTCCAGGAACAAGAGATCCAGAAAGCTTGTGATGGCTCGCCATAGGCCCATAAGATCATCCATATAACCGGGCGTGCTACTCGCATCGAAGAATCCGGCAAGGCGAAGGTGCACGTTAGCAGCAGTCAAATGAACTTCCACTATTGGCGAGAGACGCTGCGAAAGTATTGATGCTTGTAATTCTTGAAAGTCGCGACGATACACCCGCATCAGCATCGCTCTATGTTCGTCACCAGCCACGCCTCTAGGGTCGCTTGCGTTACTGTACATTTCTTTGGAGACTTTGTCACAAAACCTCTCAATCCTCAACCTAGCCTCAAGTTCGGGTGAAAGGGTAAAAGGGCCGTCTTCACCGGGGCGAATAGCGAGCGTCCAGTCATAGAGCGTAGTTGCCGGCTGACCATAACCTGTTCCGATCGACTGAGCAACAATGTTGCAAACGGCCCAGGTGGTTACTCGATCATGAAGTTGGTCTTTATTGAGCTCGACGGAGACGCGGGAGAAATCCTGGGTATGATTAGGTCTATGTAGGCCGATACCCGTTGCGGCCTTCATCATAACACCGCATAATATATGAGTTGGATCCGCCGTCGTAGTACTTGTCGGCAGGGGCCACGTACATAACAGGCAAAGAGCCTTGACGACGAAATAACTGTTGGGAACATCGCCTACCGTGCCCCAGAGTAGTCGATTTAGGGGTCCGCTTGAAAGCTCATGTAATATACTGGGTTTATTAGGATAGCGCCGAGAAGCAATGGCAATGATTGTCCAGAATAGTAGAGCATGTTGTTGATAGTACAGGTCAGGTGACTGGTGCTCGTTTAGGAAAGGGAGGAATGGGTGATAGTATGAGAAGAATTCCTGAAATAGACCATGGACATCCTGTTCGGTCAGCCGCACTGTTTCAAGCTCATAGGCATAATGGGTTGCGGCCAAGCTGTACGACCCTCCCCGCTTGAGAGTTAGAAGGGAGGTGACAGCCTCATCAGATCCCATGAGGGAAGGATTTCGGGTATGCGAATACGCACTATTTGCGACGGGGGATTGCAATTGGGATTGCAGTTCTTCGTCGTCTTCTATCACAAACCCCTGTGCCTTAGCCTGGGCTATTTTGCGTCGTAGTCGATCGATCTCTTTTTCCATCTCGGCATGTTTTGACCTCTTGCCGATACGTTTAAAATTGGACTCGATCTTGCACTCGAGCTTTAGACGATTACACCTCGAACAACTTTGAAACGGTTCTTGGACAACATCGCACCTGAGTTTCTGCTGTCTACATTCGTTACAGGCACTGTCCCAGGAAGATGGTTAGCTATATGTGTTGTATATATCTGCATAGTATATAGAATATAAATCGGTAGGTAGGTTGGTAAGTAGGTATATGGGGAAGGATGAATGGTATAATGCTGCATAGGCTAGGTAGGTAGACTGGTAGACTGGTAAATTGGTAGAGGTATATGTCGATATGTTGACATATAAGCAGATACGCCGAATGAATGTTGGTTGGTTAGCACATACCGCTTCACGCCAGGCTGTCTCTTCTTTTCGGGCTCTGCCATAGAAGGGTCATCATCGCCGATAACGCTTCCAGGACTACTATCGATTCCAAGACCTCCTTCACTGCGCTTTCGCTTCATAGAGTTATGGCGATGGAGGCTCACAGGGCTGGTAGGACTCGTAGACGGCGCCGAAACGGCGCCGACAACTGTGTGACCATCCATGCACTCTCCAATTGACAAATAATATTGAGATATAACAGGCCGGTAGGAATTGAGGTAATTTCGATCCTCCCCGTAGAGCTCCGTTGCCGCTATATCGGCCGAGGCTGAGAGGTGTGTTCAGCTTTGGTGAGTTGTTCAAGATTCGAGGTTCCGAGACCGATCACGGAATTGGACAATTGGAGGAGGAGGGGTCTGGATTTACTAGGTACAGTAGGTAACAGGCGATGCGATAAGAGGATACGGAATAAATGAGTAAGAATTTGGGGGTGGGAGAGGCGGCTCTTTCCTCTTTCCTCTTTGCTCAAGGGAATTTTTGTTTTTTTTTCCCGCTAACGCGGGGTGTGGCGTGTGTACACGCGTGGCAAGTGGATACTAGATTCTTCAAAAGAGTCAAAAAAAAAGAAGGGGAAAAGATTTGATTCAAAATTTTATAAATCGACTTTTTTCAAAGACTTTTGATAAAGAGTCATTCCTCAAAAAAAACACAAATTACCCCGGTCCTATCTCCAAAAAAAAGTAGAAAAAAATTAAAAATTTCAAATCTTCCAAGACATTCATCGGTCAGTCTTCAATTGACCAAAGGGATTGGATTCATTTTCAAGGTCGTAAGAATTGGAATGCACGTAGGGTCAGGTACCTAGCTTACCTAATTGTTCTAATTGTAAAGAGGATCTCTCAACGACAAATCACGGGTCCTATATTGAAGCATGAGTTGTTCATTGTATGCACCTGCGCAGCTTCCACCATCTGAATCGTCGAGACTGCCCCCGACTGCAAAGAAAAAAACCTTTGGGTACCCTTGTACGGACGAGTAGAAATGAGGGGTAACAAAGTCACACTTTACCCTTCTTGGCTGGTCGGGATACTCGTATAGGCAGGTGATCCCGGTTTAAGTGATCAGGTGCACTCGCACCAATTTACTCTTGCAAATGAGATCCCTGTCAGGTACGGGATACTAGCACTACTTGGTACTAGGTGTTTCCTCACGCAAATGATTTACCTGGAATTTTCAATTGATCATCAACAATTAGTTTGATGCAATTCTTCAACGTTCTCTTGGTCTGCAATTCTTTTTTTTAATTATAAACTTCAGCATTTGCAATTGGCCTTTGTGGTTTGGCTAGTGAAGCTCTCTCTTAGTTAGGTAGCTACCCTTCTTTAATTATCTGATTTCTGCATGGCTACTGCCCAGGGTATCCATGGATGTACATACATGATGCAGATGGGTTTAACCTCAACAAGCCAGGTTAACCAAGGCAGCTTGGAAAGAAAGCCACTAGAGTCTAGAGGTCGGAGCTAGCCTTTTAGCTCAACGACGCTAAATACCAAACACCTGGCTCGTGCACGTCCCTTTTACATATTATGTAGTATTTGATGGCTTGCGCACAGATTACCGAAGTATAAGCGGTGATGTGTCTCGGTTCCAATTGCCATCGATGCCTGCACTTCCACTCAGTGACACTCACTCACTCACATGTAATATATCATTTACATACCTACAGACCTACATACCTAGGTAGTATATCATCTTACATGGTCCTGCACTACATACAGCATAGCTTCCGAAGTACAGTACTGATATTGAAATAAAAGGAAACAAAAAAAAGAACAAAGAAGCCTAATAATGCCTAGTCCTATTCGTCGAGAACTTGTCAAGGGCAAACTACAACCGCCATCTCAGCCTCCCTTGCGCAAATCTTACACCGTAACCCCGACCTCGATTAACGAAGTCACGGTGAGGCACCCTAGTGACAAGCGAGTCATCCGTACGTATCCACGGATTCAAGTACCCGAGCTAGATTTGATATCAAGCCCATACGCCGTACACGGGTATATTGACGTTTTCTTCAGAAGATCCCATCGAATTCTCATCCGTTGCCACGGCTCAGCCATTTGTAAACCCCACGGTTATCGTAGACCGCAGACGCAACAATAACGACCAAGCATGAAAGAAAGAAAGAAAGTCAAGCATCAAAGTCATACAGAAGGCAAAAAAAAAAGTGGCCCCTGACTTGCAGCACGACAAGTTAGCCCCCAATTTGGCAATGCTTGGTACTTTTCACTGCGCGTATTGATAAGATCCGGGCTTTGTAGACATTACGGCTTTCGGTTTCCGGCTGTAGTTGCTTGCCGCGGTGACTGACGATGATCCATATCTTAACTGTACGGCGAGAGGAGGCTCGAATCCTTCTGCCCAGACCAGGTCTTGCATTGCATATAATGCAATTGCGGCACACCGGGTCCTAGTCACACCCTCACATCCTCACATATCTGGTTCCGAAGCTGTCTTCGGTCCGGACCTCTTTCTTGGAGAGCGCCCATTTTCCACCCATTTTCCACCTTCGTTAGGTTAGATAAGTGCTATTATGCAAGGCCTCAGCCACTGTATCACAACCGCTTGCAGCTCAACCCGTTGACCCCCGGGTCAATCCCATAAAACGAATTCGCCTCATCAATCACGCGCGCCCTGCCTATTTCACTCTGAAACAAGCGTTTTGAGCACCGCAAAATACCTTGCCCAGCTGAAGCTTGTCTACATATTATGTGTAGATACTTTCAGACGAGGCAGCTTATGTAGTTGCGCCCAAAACTCCTGCCCGGGAAAGGGGGTTTCACAACGCCATGGCTTTTGGGTTTGGATATTCTTTGCACCGTCGTATCGGGCTACGAAAAACGCACGATACATTTGACATGGAGACACGGCGGGGGGGAAGGGAGAGAAAGAAAGAAAGAGAATTAAGCATGTGCTTCGACACTTCCAGCATGCGGACTTTTTCCCGACCTATCATGAGCCGTACTTATGCTGGTCAATAGTGTGTACCAAACCCACTAGTCTCTCCCAGAGTAGCACCCGTTATACGTACTTGACAATGTCGAATGAGGAGCAGCTAGTCAAAAGAAAGTCTTCCGGCCCCAAAAATGCGCTACTACACACGTCTGAAATGCACATCAACTATTTAAGCGAGGGTGACGGCATCTTGAAGTTACAGGGAGGGAGAGGGGGGGGGGGGCAAAATAAGGCTGAAAGACAGACAGAAAGACAGACATGTGCCGCCCAACGTCCACACACGCCATCCACCTTCGCGGGCACCGAAACAAACATCCAAGGGCCCAACAATTACTCCAGAAGGCAATTGACTACCTACTTAGGTTTTGTTGAGTATGGTAGGCTTTCAATGCGTGCGTTTGACACTTCCAACGCTGGGTAAGGCTTCCTTCCTTTCCTCAGGGGCATATGGGAGATAATGCCTAACCTAGGTAGGTGTTGAACCTACATGTAGGAGGTAGATACCTACTACATAGGTGGACATACATAGCCTACTTACTACCTACCTATATTCTGCTCGTTTTCCATAATTCCATGCATGAATTCCTAGGTAAAAAAAAACCCACCTACCTGAACCTAACAAAAACCCTCTAGGGTTGGATATTTTTTATTTTTTATTTTTCGTGATGTAGGTAAAATATATTGTGAGTTACCTACTGATCGTCGCGGCAGAGTCCGTGGAGCCAAGACCTGTGATGGAAAGTGGAGGGGTAGTTTTTTCTCGTGACCTTGGAATGTCGGCAATTCCGTCAGCTTATACACACACCTGCCTGGGCACATATGCCATTCTTCGAACTAGTTATACCTAGGTAAGTACATACCTACCCATGAAGCGTAGGTACTATGGTAGGTTGAGATCCCCCCGGGCACCGAGCTATCTACCTGCATGCGTACATACAATAGTTAGTAGGTAGTAGCCAAGTCATCATAGATAGATAGATATTTCTAGGTAATCTACAGTACATATAGATCAGATCCATGTGGTCTCAACCGCTACTTCAAGTAATGTCATAAAATTGTATTCCATGTGATTTGCTGTCCTCGAATTGTTGCGATCATCTTTTGTTCTTGTTGCTGTAACGCCGAGGTTGCCGAAAACAACGATGATAGGATGTCAACATCCCAATTTACATACTTTCGGTGGAGGAGAGGAGGGGGGGTTGGCTTTAACACAAAAATCGTGGGATTATGTAAGCCGCGTATGGCTATCCGTACACTGCTAGAGTTCGCCGGGCCAACAGACTTGAACGGCCTGGCATTACCACAATTACGAAGGTCAAAAAAGGGGGTAAATGCTTCAGGCTCACGACAGGCAGCTCAAGTCAAGTCAGGGTAAGTAGAAGGCATGTAATAGGGGCTTCATCCAGACGACAGAAAACCCTGAGTTTAATATGACTTCCACTCTCTCCTCCCAAGTATGTAGGTGCCCTATCTGAATCTCCAGTATCTACGATTCCGCCGCTAACGTATATCCCATACTCAACGCAGCACACACACATATTCATTAAATCCCGGCCTGCCCAGGCCCTCCCTCCCTCTCATCAACAAATTCCCAAATCCTCCTTTCCAACCTCTCCACCACAAACGTTCGTAGCTGATCACAGCACAACAAGTACCCAAAAAAAAAAAAGTTCGTTAAACTCGTAAAGCTTTACTCGGACGAAACCGTGTCGTATCGTATCCGCGTGGCATTCCGGCCAGGGATAGCAAAGTCCGCTCCGACACATGATAATAAGAATAAGAGTAGAAACCAACGCTCTCCCTTAGAAGATACTTCGTTCGAGCCAACCCTTTCGTCAAGAGCTCCTCATCAAAAGGGGACTTACCTACCCACCTTAGGTACCCAATCTCTAGGTAGGCAGGCAGGTAGGTAAATCGGTCGAAACCGCATCGGCAAAGAAGAAAAGAAACACCGCCAGGGCTAAAAAATCGTTGAAACCAGAAACTTTTCCCTGACCATCCTAGCTCCCATACATGTTAACAATATTCCCCTGTTTCCAGAAAATTTAAAAAAAAAATCCAACGAAGAAAAGGCTCCCTTTGTTGCTGAGCCTGGTCGTACCTTAGGCATATATGATCATAATATAGCCTGTCCATGACTCTCACACACTCTCTCTCTTCATATTTGTACCGCTTAATATATGCTCGGCAACTTCAAACTTAAGGCGATTGTCTCCTCGCCCTGTAATGACTTCCCCCACCGCCACCACCCTCACTCGCGCGTCTCCCACGACCGCTAAATATGCGTTTCAGCAATCCTCCTGTGGGTTTCTCCTCATAGTCGTCCTCGTACTCCTCGTCCAAATCCTCGGACATCATGGACGCAGGCGCAGGCGGAGGTCCTGGCGTTGGTGCTTGAGGGATCTCCTCTCTTCGCCCCTGCTGTATCTCAGGCTCTGTGTCATGGCCCCCGTCCTCGCCCTGGTACTCATACCACAGCCTCGGAACGAGCAGTCTGTACGGGACTGTGATACCCGCGGGGTCCTTGGGGTTGACTTCGACGTTGAGGCACACCTCTAGACCGCCTTGGATGTCGACCTCGAAGTGCTCGGGGCCGCGCTTCTTAAGTAGCTTCGTCGAGAGTCCGGTAGGCGTACGCTTAAACGGGCGCGTTGGCGGCGCCAGCGTGTCGTCGTACGCTTCCTCTGAACTTTCGCGGTTATAGTAATCGTTGTAGTCGTTGCTACGATTATATTCGTTATTGTAGGATGTAGAAGCGGCCACAGGTTGCGTGACCGCACGACGCGGGGAGCGGGCGGTAAAGAAGGAATCATCGCCGACCTCATACTCGTCGTTTCGGTGGTCCCCAGCCCCACCACGCATATATCCCATGTTGCCCGCGCTCGTGTTACTTCCGTAGTCCGAATGTCCCGGGCCGTAAACAGCTGGCCGAGCTACCCTTTGCCGAGCGGGCGGTTGCACATCGTCATACATATCCTCCTCACTATCTGGGCCCCAGTCGCCATTGATGCCGCCATCGTTGGACCGATCAATGCTACTCTTCCGCCCAAATAGACCACTACCGCGTGGGCGAGAGGGGTCACCACGGCCTAGTGATAGCGTGCGTAGAATCTTATTAGGCCGTGACACATTTTCGGAAGAGGTGCGCCGCCGTGAGAAGGAACGGAACAAGCCGCTGCCGCTAGACAAAGGCGGACGCGAGCGGTCCGCGGCAACATCGGGACGGATAGTGGGGCCACGATTCTTGGTCAACGAGAATTTACGGAAGAGCCCAACTCGGCTACCTGGTGGTGTACCTTCAGGAGTAAGGTCGTAATCCTCCAGCGACGGAGTAGGCGGTGGCGTCTGTCCAGGGACGTATTCACGAATAGAACACCAATTGCGATGAGGTAGAAGACGCTTGTTATTTCGTGGCTTGCCATCTACGCCATTGGTGAAGATAGGGATCATGTCTTCGTCGGTCTCCTTGTCGAAATGATGAATCTTGTTTCGCTTGTTGAGAATATCCGCCATCAGATCAGGAGGCGGCGTGTTAGCAATAGCAGACGAGATGATATTAGGCATGTAGCGGAAATCCTTGTGCTTGGCAAGGTTCTGCTTAGCATTGGAGTAGAATTGGCCGACCGCAGCTAGATGTACGTCGCCGCTCAGGATCGTCACACGAACGGATTTGTCTGCGGCAAGATCTTGTAAATCTTCGATAACAAACCTCCGCTCATCTTTGTGGTTCTTTGCTGTCCAGTGATCGTCAAGGTCATCTAATACTTCAACGCCCCCATCGAAGCGGTTGAGGAAATTACCTAACATTCCCGCTTTCCCGAGAGCCTTAATGGGATCCATTAATCGTGAAGTTAAGCTGGAAAATGTTAGTAGATATACATTGATTTCTATGGTTCATTTTAAATCTGAGACTCACATATTCTCAAGCCAAACAAGGCGAGGGTAAGCAATAGGAACCCCTAATAGAACGAGCAAGTGTTGCGTCTCGTTCTTGGTAATCTCGTCGTAACAACGATCCATGAGCTTCTTCCACGTATTCTCACGCACAACTTCGTTTCTCGTACGCTCGGTCCTGCAATCAACAGCAAGAAGGGAAACTTTAGCACCCAGAGGTATGAACATGCTGCGGCTCAGCTCATGGATATATGGCCCTTGTTTCATTCCAAGAACCCAGCTTGGCTCTGATTGCTCTGTTTCTTCAGGCAGACTCTGATGCTGGAAGAGCATGTAGTATTTGAACGCGACATTGCCTAGGCCAGTAAATACTGGCGACTTCATAAAATGGTGAGGGTAGGAACCAAAGCCATCAATTATATCGTGATCATCGTACATGTTGACCATGGGAATCTGGCAGTTCGCCAAACCGAATAATCCCTGCGAGAACCACATCGAGTATCTATCCAGGTAGAATTGTTCCATTTCATCCTGCATTTCG
Organism: Hypoxylon fragiforme; assembly: GCF_022984875.1. NCBI lineage: Eukaryota > Fungi > Ascomycota > Sordariomycetes > Xylariales > Hypoxylaceae > Hypoxylon > Hypoxylon fragiforme. The sequence goes on from NW_026054764.1 coordinate 442,133, forward strand.
GCAGTGAACGGAGCGTTGTTCTTGTGCAAAGGATTCTTGATATGTAGCCATTCCTGGAAGTGACGAGTATCTCGCATGATAGCATCATTGTAGACTTGGTCTCCGCCTCCTATCATTACGTGAAAAGGCCGGGTTTGATGGTTATTGAGAACGTCACGCCACATAGGATCTGGACCGCTGAACTCGTCAGGGTTTACGCTCAGGCTGAATCCATTACAGCTGTGGAACATGATGTTCATCGATTGGCCCCGAGCAGGCACCCAGAATGCTGTCGCAGGCCCATGATTAATACGGTAGGCGACCCTTTGCTGTTTTTCGCGAAGCTCAACTTCGATGTTGAATCTCCAAAACGTATGACCTCGCTCAGTATGTAGGCGAAATCCACGTACGTCTTTATACTTCCCAAGCTTCTCACCGTCAACCGGAGTGCGTCTTTTGCGACTAGTAAAAGAGCCTGGCGGATCAGGTGCATTATTGAAGTCGGGTGCGCTTCTAGTAATTTCGAATAAGCCATCATCGGGCTCAAACCGTGAAACATCTTTTCCTTCCTCTAGATGTTCTACTGGTCGTACATAAAGAGTCTCTCCTCGTCGGCCAAGCTTTGGTATGCCAGCGATTGGGTCCACGTACTCTGGTGGCAGCTCTCCATGGAGCTCTGCAGGGGGCGGTGGTAGGAGTTCGATAGGCTGAACAAAAAGCCGGAGAATTGGTGGAATGTCGTACGACGATTGCGAATCTTGCGTAACGATCATCACAGAGCCTCTCCATATCTCTCGGTCGGAAAGGGAGTTATCAAGACTTGTTCGTGTCACAGGCTTTTCATGACGAAGCCCACAATAACGCAATAGCGGCCCACACTTGAGATATAATTGTGGTCTGAATCTGGTTGGAACCTGCGCATCGTCGTACGCCCCGTCGAACTGCTGTGGCCGCGTCGTCGTGCTACCTCGACGCTTACTGGTACTACCACTACCCTCCCACCACGGAGTAGTTTTTTCGGTAGACGTAGAAGGCTCTTCGATGAGATCAAGTAGAGGGCCATGTAGGGTTCCTACCGTAGCGGTCTTCCACTCATCCAAGTACGTTGGTCGTTGGTACATCCCTCGGCCAGGCCTAAGCTTGCCTCGATGCAAATAGTCATGAAAACCGAGGCCATGACCACTCACTTCCGATTCATACTCGCTGCCCTCAAACATTTGGGCCTCGTTATGTCGCTCTGGAAACTTGACGGATTTTACCACACTACCAGTAGGCGCTTTAGGAGCGTCCGTGTTTCGTAACGAACTTTGATACGGCAATTGCTGACTGCTTCCCGTTCCCGTAGATTCGGTTCGGCCATACCCAATTGCGGGATTAATTTCTCTCTGTCTACCGAACGAGTCGTCATAATCTTCTCCCGAGTCAAACCTCTTACCCCTAGCTGGAGGTCTGTCGGGATAGTCGACTGGAAGAAGAGGTAATTTCCGGGGTGATCCGTTGTTGGACTGTGCAATATCAACTATAGTGGTGTTTCTGGGGGGCCCGGTCCTTTCCTCAGGCTGTATATTGCGTTGATTCTGGGCCGCGGATTTCTCTTCAGCCTCCCTACGCATGCTGTACCAAGGATCTCCGGGGGGGTTCTTTTTAAGCTTGTTACTTCCACTCCGAGTGAGGGAAAAGCCCCCGCTTGGCGGGGTGATGGGTGATGCCGGCGAGGTACTCTCTACTTCTTTTGGTAAGTTGAGATCATTCTTGGCAGCCCTTTCACGAAAGCTCAAGTTACGTTGAGGCAAATCAGCCTTTTCAGTTGGTGGAACATTTCGGTTCTTAGCAACTGGAATCCGAGAACCTAAGGAGTGGTCCGATGCTATGTTCTGCCCAGTATCCTCTGTTGGGTTTTGAGACAAAGGCCCACGAAACACGGCTGCTGATGGCTGTGCTTGCATCTGATCTGGAACAATTGCACGTGGTTCTTCAGGCCGATCTTCATGTTCACGCCGGTCTTTCAACCGAGCCTGCTGACCAGTTCGATGCCCAGACGGAAGTTGAAGCCGTTCTTGATCCACCTCATCTCTTCGTACTGCCCGATCTCTGGCGCGTTGTTCAGCAGCTTCTACTCGAGCTCGTTTCTCCTCCTTGGTGATGCTATCGAGGGTAAGTTCGAGCTTCTGCAACGGCGACCGATCGTCTGCCCATGTCGGGCGTTTTACTGGTGCACTTATGGTCCCTCGTCTCTTGGGTGGAGCAGGATCTGCGGTCCCTTTTTCTATAACCTTTTCGTTTTCTGAGCGACGTATGGGTCTAGATCTTTCGTTATCTGCGCCTACTTGCCCACCGAAAACCCCATCCTCGCCAAAATTCTCTCGAGATCGGTCGAGAATGGGTACTTTGCCCTGTTTCTCCGGGGGTGGGGTGCTAGTATTATAGAAGGACTCGATGTCCATGGCCCCGGTTCGGGTCTGTGGTGACCCGTACCTAGGCGAACCGTATCGGTAAGCTGAAAGCGGCGGTCCAGGCTGGCCGTCAGCGTTGTAAGAGTAGGTGGGAGTGAAAGCTGGACTACTATGTCTATACGGGTCCCTATAGCTAACAGGCGGGGCTTTAGGGACGTCAGGAGCTGCTGGGGGAAGGAGAGGCGAGGCAGGGGTCTCGTCGTGGAAGCCAATTTCTGGGGGCTGACTGGTGCGTCTTCGTCGGCGTTCTTGTAGCTCTGGAGGATATTGGTTTTGCCCATATGGTAAAGAGGGCGGACGAGGAGCGAGTCCGGTGTCTTGGAAATAGGGTGTAGTAGGTGTTTGGAAGGGACTAAAAGTGGAGTCTGTATAGGCGTCGGTATGGGTGGTTTGAACGGATGCTCGTTTCGATGGCGGTATCGGTAGCGGTCGCGGCTGGGACTGAGACCGAGAGAGTGATTGCGAATGTGATTGTGAGCGAGAGCGAGAGCGAGAGTCAGAGGTGGACTGATCCAACGACTGTCTGCGATCAGTCTGATCAAAGTCGTCGGACATGCGACGAGCTTTTGAAGGGGGCAATTGGCCCCAATATGGCGCGGACATGACGAGCAATTATCAGGCTCGGCGTTGATTGGGCTGCAAGGCAGGCTGAATGTAGGTACCTAGGCAGGCAAGTAGGTAGGTACTGGGATTGGAGGCGCGTCGAACTAACTATCATCTGCGGGTGGCCATGATAGATAGACCAATGCCGTAGAGACACATAGGATTCGGATAGTGGTAATCACCGTGGTAGGTTACCTTACCTACTTCTTAGGTAGGTAATTAATGCAGGGGGGAATAAGAATACTAGATACAGAACTGCAAGCGTGAACTCAGGAACTGCTACTGCATGTTCAAAAGCTCAAATTATTGGTCTAAGGTAGATTTAGGTGTTGGTCGACAGAAATCATGAAGGCTGGTAGATCGAGCTATTTCCTAGTGCCTCAGCTCACTTCCAGGCTGGCGGAAGAAGAAAAAACGAGGCCGGGTTGTTTTTTCTTCCCTATTCCTTTTTAGATCTCCAGGCCTTGCAAGCCTCCCGGGTTTTTCGTTTGAATCCTGGTGCGGAACAACGGGATCAGACCGGGTACTAGGTATGTAGGTAGCTGGCTACCTGGGTAGTCACATAAGCAGCAAATGCGACCTCGTACATGTATGTCGTGGAAAACTACATGAAAACAAAAGTCGTGGTCTTGTATGGGTTATCCATTCGTTAGAATAGAAATGCGGTAATCGAGAAAAAGAGCGGTCAACATTTTGACGGAGTTTCTTTATTCTGTTGCAAATATAAGTAAGTGGATATCTACCTGTTAGTCGGACTTTGATGAGAATACTCTACATGAAATGTAGGTAAGTGGCAGGTAGATAGAGGATTCTAGATAGTACACAATAAGAATCAGGTTTCCGGAACATTGAAGTTACCATGTGGGCAGGGAGTTCAACGTTTGAACGTTGTCTCTCTTTTTGCCTTATTGTACCATCGTATGTAAGAAGCCGACTAGTAAGACCGAAATAAAGGTGGCTGACTGGCTGGACAAGTCGTTTATAACATTGAACATTGAACATTGAACCTGTCATTCAGCATTATCTATAAGTAAGGCAGTTACTGACCTTTGGTAAGATCGAAATTCAAACCAATGACAAACGACCCCAGACTGGCTACTTGAGGCTGGAAATAACCGTCTCCCGTTGCGCTGCGCCTAGATGGACCTACCTACATACTACATAGTACATACATAGCACTATTAATTAGCCCTAGGCAAAGGGTTGGGGGTTCTTGGTCCTCGTTATGCAGTTAGATCTGTAGATCTTGATTCGGGCGTGATGTCATCCCGGAGGAGCAAGCATTCTATTCGATAGATAGAAATAGTAGTAGCGTAGGTACGGCGTAGTTTTATATCCTGGAATGAACCCGAGGAAATGGTATTGGCATTGGTATTGGTTTTGTAATTGGCATTTTTCCAATTTTAGGTACTTAGCAATTTTGTAGTAACATTGAATTTGTGATTTGAGTTAGTTAAAGGTAAAGGTGAAGAATCATTCAAGAATGGCCATGGCGCGGTCTAGTAGTTTAGGTAGTTTAGTTAAATACATATATATGTACTTAGCTCAACTTCACAGTAATACCCATAATAGCCGTAATAGCCTAACAGCCCTGAAAGTTGATTGAGAAACTAGAAACTATGACCTAACTAATAGTAGCTCTCACAGTTCTCACTCGCAAAGGCAGGGGGCACGGCACTCGGCTCTTGTATTCTTAAGGCAGGTGCGGAGCCTTTAATACCTGTCAATGAACATCGAATGTCTAAGTCACAGGTACGGGTGACGCTGCGAGCCAATGATGAGTTGAATTAGAGTATATGGTCTCCACAATACACTGTCGTGGCGCGTGGCTTAGAAGCGTTTAGGAACTTGAACACCTGGCTTCCACTATGCTTACTAGTACTAGCCTTGAAGGTTACGTACTGTAGCATGTACTATGCCGTACAATAATTATGTATTATGCCGCCACAGTCTTCAACTTAGACCTGTACTTTGCATGATTCAACATTGAACCAAACTTCCAGCAAGGAGAGAGAGAGCATCATCTCTTTTCCTATTAATTTCAACTGTCATTTTTCACTCTCTACTCTAACCACCCAATCTTATACTTTTAGACTGACACCACGTAATACGCTGATATCGCAAATACCTACATCTAAAGTGCCCAACCAACAAGCCAGGCATTCTTGTCCCTCGATGGGGAGGCTATTGGTTCTTCATCCGCCAAGATATTCTTTCATGGTTTCATAAAGGGGTTTGTGGGTTTCGTGCATTGCCTTGAATGAAGGTGTCTTATTCCAGTCCCTTTCGTTTCTGGTTTCTGCCTACTAAGTACAGTGGCTGGATAGTTATCTTGTTACCCATCTCGTCATTCTCTTGGTCACAATCATCTCACTGTGTCTATCCTTATCGCCACTTGAGCGCTTGAGATTCGTCGTCCATATCAAATACCACCAACAACTTACCCCCCCAGTCACCTCGATCCCTCAAGACCTCCTCGATCTTTAACCAAACATCTAACCTCACTATTCATTATGAGGCTCGCCCCTTTAGTCGGCCTAGTCGCCGGCAGTTTAGCTGGACTAGGCACTGCGGCCCTGCAACCTCGGAACTTCGAATCCAACGATTATTATGTCCTCCATCTCGATCGCGACATCCATCCTGACCTAATTGCGTCTCGACTGGGTCTAAGGCACGAAGGCCAGTTGGGTAAACTTGCAGACCACCATATATTCTCAACCGCCAAAGCCGGCGAAGATGTCGTACGGCGTGCAGTGCAGGAACGTCGGCGAAAGCGATCATTGGGTGGTCTAGATGTTCTAGATGGTGTTAAATCTTCCCATAAACAGAAATTACGGGCTCCCATGCAGAAGCGAGTCATCCCACCGCCCCCGGCAGATTACGTCCCCACGAGACGAGCGGATAAGTCTGATGCGGAAGCAGTCAAGACTCAAAAGTCCGTTATGGAGAAGCTCGAAATTTCCGACCCAATATTCCACGAGCAGTGGCACCTTTTCAACACTGTTCAATTAGGCCACGATGTTAATGTTACTGGGTTGTGGCTTGCAGGCGTCACTGGCAAGAATGCTACTGTGGCTATTGTGGATGATGGGTTAGACATGTATAGCAACGATCTCAAACCGAACTATTATGCCGAGGGTAGTTATGACTTCAACGACCAGAGACCCGAGCCTCGTCCGACTCTTTCTGACGATAGACACGGCACTCGATGTGCAGGTGAAGTGTCTGCTGCAAGAAATGACGTCTGCGGCGTTGGCGTCGCGTACGATTCCAAGATTGCTGGTATCCGCATTTTAAGTAAACTGATTAGTGACGCTGACGAGGCCGTGGCTCTAAACTACGACTACGAGCATAACGATATCTACTCCTGCTCTTGGGGCCCGCCGGACGATGGAAAATCCATGGACGCTCCAGGAATTCTCATCAAGAAGGCCATGCTGAATGGTGTGCAAAACGGACGTGGTCAAAAGGGGTCAATTTTCGTATTCGCCAGTGGCAATGGTGCCGCAGCCGAGGACAACTGCAATTTCGATGGGTATACCAATAGTATTTACAGTATCACCGTTGGCGCCATTGATAGGGAGGGAATACATCCATACTACTCCGAGAAATGTTCAGCTCAGCTTGTCGTTACTTACAGCAGTGGCAGCGGAGACGCCATCCACACTACCGATGTTGGTGAGAACCAATGTTACAATGGACATGGTGGTACATCTGCCGCAGCACCTCTAGCTGCTGGGATTTTTGCACTGGCTCTTGAGGTTCGCCCTGATCTAAGCTGGAGAGATATGCAATACATTGCACTGAATAGCGCAGTGCCCGTCGACCTCGACACGGGCGAGTGGCAGCCTACTACCATTGGAAAGAAGTTCAGTCACACGTTTGGATATGGCAAGATTGACAGCTGGGCTCTTGTGGAAACGGCGAGAACTTGGAAGAACGTAAAACCCCAGGCTTGGCTCTACTCTCCATGGTTACATGTCCGCAAGGATATTCCTCAAGGGGACCAGGGATTATCAGTCAGCTTCCACGTCACAAAAGAGATGATCCAGGAAGCGAATGTAGAGCGTCTGGAACATGTCACTGTTACGATGAACGTTGAGCACACTCGTCGAGGAGATCTAAGTGTCGACCTAATTAGTCCAGATAATGTGGTCAGTCACCTTTCAGCTACTCGTAAGCTAGATACCAGCAAAGATGGCTACGATGATTGGACATTCATGTCTGTGGTTCATTGGTAAGTTCCAAGATCGGATACTCGTAGTTTTGTTCGTGACTAATAATACTATAGGGGTGAATCCGGAGTTGGCACATGGACACTTATTGTGCGCGATACCAAAGTAAACGACGATAAAGGCAAATTCATTGACTGGCATTTGAAACTATGGGGTGAAGCTATCGATGCTTCCAAGGCTACGGTGCTTCCCATGCCAAGTGACAATGATGATGATGACCACGATGCAGTTGCCACCACTACTGCAACTGCCATTACTACTAGCCTCCCTCCTCCGCCTGCTGATACCAACACTGCTATAAACACCGCCCTTCCTACGGATCACCCAGAGCGCCCTATCAAGCCTAGTAAGACTCCCGGCAGCAGTGCTCCTACTTCGACGAGTACTGAGTCTTCTGCTGCCCAAACCACTACTGCTGCAAGCTCTTGGTTACCCTCTTTCCTTCCTACCTTCGGCGTATCTTCTAGCACTCAGGCTTGGATATATGGAGCTATCGGTCTTATCGCCGCCTTTTGCTGCGGCCTAGGCGCGTGGTTCTGGTTCATGCGCCGCAAGCAGCGCCTTAACAACCCACGTGACGATTATGAGTTCGAGCCACTCAACGCGGAGGATGGTGGCGATCTAGATGGTGGTGCTGAGAAAAATGGGCAGAAACGACGCGGTGGCGAGCTCTATGATGCCTTTGCCGGTGGTAGCGAAGACGAGGATGACGGCATAGGAAGGGACCATTTCAGTATAGCCAGCAGCGACGATGACGATGACGACCAAGAGGCCGAGGGACAAGCACGCACCGAAAAGCAAGGCCGAAGGTTGTTGAGCGGTGGAAGGTAAAATTAGATGGAACGGAGATAGAAAGTGGTCGTCCCGGAAACGCTGACAACAACTTGTGAATACGTTAAAAATTAGAATTATCATGGCAAGCTGCTTAGGGGAGGGAGGGGGTTCGTTTTTGGCTAGCATACCCATGTATATACACTGACACCTTATAGTATTAGCATATGGCATGGCCCGTACGGCGTTCGGCGCGTGTAAATTGATTTGTTGGACTATATGCGAGCATACCAGGTAGCTGTACTACAGTGTACTGCCTCGGTGTTTTATACGGGTGATGCTTTGCTGTTTAGGTACTAGGTAGTTGCAGTGTATTTTGGGTAATTCACACAAGGCTCGGTACCAAGTATATCAAGGCACACGATCTAGTCTACCCTGCCTACATGAATAATAGTAGTTCAAGTAACTTTTTGGCTTGAGAACACATGATGTATGGTCTCATTGGGTATAGAGCGTTAAAACCCCCCTATGTACCTAGGTAGGTAGGTAATGCCGCCTTGGAGATATTGAAAAAAAAATGCAGAATAATACCTGGCATTACCTACAACAAATCAGCGGCATCATCATCAAGGTAGGTAGGAAATCGCAAGAGGCTCTTTTCTATAAAACGAGAAACCTCCACGGCTCTCTCTCTCTCTCTGTGTGCGTGAAAAGCAAATGACACCCAAGAAACCCGCCCCCTCCGTCTCCCCTCCTCGTGGTTGTGTCCGTCCCTCCTCCTATTCATCCCTCTTCGCCGTATCTCATGAATGTTTAACACACTTGCTCACGTTACCACGTTACCGCGTTACCGCGTTACCACGTTGCTGCGTGCCATTAACCGTTATCACCCCCCCCTAACCTAGATATATAGATACCTGCCTAAGACACGTACATATATCATGAACCTCATGCCTTCAAGACATATATCGGTCGTTATTGTTCCTCTCCGTCCCTTTTCTTTTCTTTTCCTCCCTCTCTCTTTATCCCCCTATTCTCTGCATGTGATTCGAGGGATAGCTTGGGACGGGACGGGACGTAACACATATAGTATAGTAGGTAGGTAAATAGGCAGGTAGGCAGGCAGGCAGGTAGGTAGGCAAAGAAACACTGGAAGCGGGCTGGCATGGTTGGTAGGTCGCGAGTAGTAGAGTGACCCAGCCAAATAACCATTTGGTTAAAAAAGCCTTGCTATATGTTAGTTACCTACCTACCTACCTACCTGCCAATGACCAAAGTGCCAACGCCGCCGCCTTCAACTTTCTTCCATTGCTTCCATGAATCATTATTAGACCTCCCTAGCCCATCCGTCCCTTAAGAAGTCCAGCCACCCGGCGGATTTTGAAATTGTAATGTAGGTATGGATGTGGACAAAAAAGTAGTAAAAAGTTATCAGCCGGTGTACCCAGAACCCGATAGACCTTCCTTCTCCATTTCCCTGACATACTGCTCCCAGACATCCACCACGCCGCCGTAGAACTCCACGTGCGCGTCCGCTAGGCCGCCAAACTGTTGCTTGAGCTCTATGCGCTTGATGCGCTCGAAATCAACCACTTCCTTGACCACCTCCTCGTCAAAGGCCTCGCTCGTCTTCTTGGCCCGTTCGGCTTCGGTTGTCAACTCGTCGATGCGCATCTCGAGTTTTCGCAGGCGCTCGCGGCGGATGGCTTCGTGGTTTAAGCCTCGCGCATCCTCGATCTTGGACCGGATGAAGCCGCCCGCACCACCCAAGGCTCCAGTGGCGCCGTAGCCGTGTCCAGAAGCCAGCGAATCACGGTCCACGGTAGATTTGTTCAAGTATTCGGTTAGCTGTTCGTGATCGAGCTGTTTCTGCTCGCGCGCCTTGAGGAGATTTTTCAGTGCCTGGCTGTACGCTTGCATATCCCGTAGGCTGCCGAGGTAGTCTTGGTCGGTGTGCTCACGCAGCTTTCTAAGCCCCGTGGCTGTATCCTCGACGCTGGCAGCGAAGCCATGGACGGCACTCTCTACGCCTGGCTCTAGCGTGATCAGCTTTTGGAATTGCTCGGTAAGATCTCGTAGGTCGGTCTCCAGGTCCGCCTCCCGCCGAGCCACTCGTGCCACCACTTTCTCTACATGCCCTAAATCTTCGTCCAGTTTGTCGCTCTTCTCGCGCACTTCAATAAACCGCTTATCGTGTTTATGGACCTTGGTGAAGGCGTTGATAAAGGTGTCAGCAAAGTTGTCGAAGACACCGCCGGTACCTGGATCGGAAGCGGTGCTGGTTCTAGAGGCACGAGATTTCATGGTGGCGTTCCAGTCGGGAGATTCGAGGAAAGTGTGGAATATTGGGGCACGGCGGAGGATGGGATGTAGGGTGATGCGCGCGAGGAACCGTTGCAGAGAGTAGGCTCGTCGATTTGTGAAGTCCGAGCCAAAGCGATCGCCTCGCACATATTCCATGCGCTGTTTGTCAGGAAGAGGCGGTACAGCACAGGCTGCATAGTCCTTTGAAAGGGTCTTATAGAGGAAGACAAAATCGGTAAAGCGGCGGCGGGAGGTGAAAGTAGATTTCTGAAAGGAAGGGAATGTTGACTGTAGTGGTTGTTTAGCATTAGACATGTATACTTCAGGCACGCCTCGCAGCAGCCTCGCAGACATGAAATAGTTTATGGACTTACATTAGTAGTGATTAGATATGATACGAAGGCATCTTTGGTGCCATCTTGTTCTTTGCGAGGCTCAGATACGGTACACTCGAGTATATCGCCGGACAAGCCGGGGTCCTGGCGCTGTAGATCATCACCATGATGTTGGTCTTCGGCAGTAGGGGGTTCTGCTTCTATAGTTGGTGTCGACGAGCTTGAACCTTCTACGATATCATTGTGGCTGTTGCCATTCCAGGGAATGCTAGAGAATGTGTCTTCGTCAATGACCGCCATCGTGGGTGGGGTCTCGGATCTAGTTCTCAGCGCAAGCAAACTGATCCACTATTTGAATGCTGGGGGATTGTATGTATAGATGTGAATGGGTGCAAAGTGTAGGTTTTGTGGGCTAGGTAGGCAGTAGATAGGATTATGGCTAGATAGATATATTAGCCGAATGCACTTTTGCTCGAAAGGCGTAATATGGTATGGGTATGTAGTTGTCGCGAGTGAGAAAGTCGAGAGAGGGTGAGGTTGATGATGCGGGATTGGATTGGTGTAAGTTGCAAGTCGCAGGCTACAGGTCTACAGGTGGGGAGTTTGTTCAGGTACTGTGCTAATTCTAGACTCCAGGTGCCTGTGACTATGTATTACGACGACGTCACAACCCCATGCAATTAAATACACAACTAGCACGAAGTAACTACCTACGTATGCAAGACTCGGGTTAATGCACTAAGCATGACTTACATTAGGTACCTGGTAACTACCTACCCAAGTATAAAATCATGCAAACTCAAATAACTCAAGGTTCATTAAATGATCATGATCTCTCATTGTTACTATTTGTTACAATGCTAACTAATTCTTCTTTCTGCGTACAAATCATATTACCCTTCACTACTAACAACTAGGTACTATGTAAAGACCCTTGAAACCCTAAGCACAGAAATGTCAGCGGCACACTGACCCCTCTCACATCCCTCGAATACGGAACCACAGGAGGACGATGACACTTATGTTATTTGAGGTACGACTCCAAGAAGTACTTCATCGCCATGACGTTGAATCAGTTCTCGAGTGCCTATTTACTTGGGAAACAAACAACGATGGTACAATATGCGTAGATAGATAGGTACCTATGCAGTAAACAAACAGGCTCTACATTAAATCCCAACTCTATCCCAGGCACCTATACAACCTACATCCCTATGTACAACGCTTCGCTTCCAGATACATCCATGTGTGTATTACTTCAAATATCTGCCTGCTATGCTTAATTCTTCTTTTTTTTTTACTATACGCAACACCCCCAACCCCCCAACCCCCCAACCCCCCAACCAAGCAAATACCCACCTCTTTCACAGCACAAAGCCCAAGTTATCCCTATTCTCATCCACGACCCGCCCCCACTCGAGCAGCAGCCGGAACATGTACACCTCCATATCTTCTCTGCGGATCGCCTTGTCCGCCCACTTGCGGCCCTGTTCCGCGATCCACCGCGCGTCCTCCTTCCTGCCCTCGGTCATCTGCGGACGCCCATTGAGGGGGCCGCGGTCCTTGAGGCCGATGAAGTACGCCATGGTGCTGTGGAGGGCGTGGTAGCGCAGGTCGACGGGGACGAAGTGGACCCACGGCATCAGGCGCTCCGTGTACCACTCGCGGAAGACAGAGGACAGTACGGGCACGCTGTTGGAGCGCAGCGTCGGGAGCAGGTTTGGCGACGGCCCGTCCGCGCCGTCGAGCAGCATCACGTATCTGTTGTCGAGCGCGCGGCCCGGCTCCTTGAAGCCGAACTCCCGCTGCAACAGCTGGCAGTTGGCGTCTTCGCAGCCGTCGGTGTTGGTGAACGAGAATTCGAAAGGCAAGGGCCCGTTGGCGTCTTTCACTCGCGTTGCTTCGTAGCGGAACTTGTCTTTGTTCCCGACTTTAATTCCGAGAGGCATCGATACTTGGTCGAAAATGCTGGCGTTGTTTGCGAGATGTACGAGGCGATGGCGATGCCCACCCAGTAAAGATTGAGGCGTGACGACTTGCGCGTCCTTGACATCCCCTTGCCAGAAGACAATTTCCTTTTTTCTATCGAAGTCTACACCGTCAACCCCCTGGTCGACATTGGGATTAACTAGCGGGATGAGGATATCGTGGAAGCTATCTGTTTTAGATCGACTGAAAAGAGGTAAGAGGTCTTGGTGTAACTCGTAGAGATGGGGTGTTGTGTGTAAATCGTGGAGATTGAATATATCCGGTTGATGGCATGGATCAAGAAACATCTCCCAATCCTGCAGGAACTGTCCCTCCGAGTGCGGCTTGACACATGAAGAGCAAAAGTCTCGGACATCCCAATGTATACCTCCGCGAGCAGGTGAACCAGGTGGGCACGCCAGGGTTTCGAGTTGTCGGAATTTCTTTTCAGATACGTAAGGTTGGGCAACCGAGCCCAAAGGTGCATTCGACACGTCGATAGGATTGGCCTCCGCTAGCTTTGTGTTATCATCATCGCGCCGAGTTTTGCGATTGCCGTAGGGAAGAAACTGGAATGGTGACTTGCTCCCCGCCATGATATACCTATGGACATCGTCCCAGGGAATCAAGACCCTTGGCCGCTCTTTCATGTTGATGGCGATAGACATATCAGGGAGATGTTGGACAAATTTAGTAATCATTGCCACCGCCTCATCTAAAATCACCCTTTGTACAGCATCTTCTGGTTGGTTATGGGTCGCCTGTCCACCTGCGATCTGAATGATACCAATATCTGGCAATCCCCTCAACCTCTCCAGGCCTTCTTGGATATGATGCTGTTTCATGCCCCAAAAAGGTCGGATGTCTTTCCCAATCTGCTCGTATCTGTCAATGACAACCGACTTTTGTTGTTGTGCAAACTCGAACCACTTGTCGAAATTCGGTGGAGGATCACGCCCATCATGGCGGTCCTTATATTCAGTGACAGCCAGCTTCAATGTAGTGCTTACAGTCGCATGTCTCAGCCAACGATCAGCCTCTACTCGGTTCTTGTAAACGAGGTCGTCCACGGGATGGCGGTCCATATTCTTGCTCTTTACTGCAGCAAAGATTGTGCATGCGATGACAATACAGGCAATCAGCAGCATAAGGATTACTCGCTTAAACACGACTATCCACCTCATATTATTTGCGTACGTGAAAAGAATGAAGCCAGCGGAGATAAAGATGAGAACCACCAGTGGTTGGCCAACTGCGGTCTGCTGATAAGTTCCGATCGACAGAACATTTTGAATACTCGCTAGCATGCCGGAAGTGAAAGTTGCGATGGCCGTAGGCTCCAGAGCGGTTGAATCGCAAATCCAAAGAGCGGTAGATATGAAGAGCGTAGAGACGAGCAGGCCTGTGCTGAAAACGTCGAAGAAATAAAGGGAACCAATCCCCCTGAAGGGGTGATGACCCATGATTTCCTGATGTTGAGAAATCCGGGTTGCCATCCATAGAACCGAGACACCAACAGACGTCAAAATTAAAATGCCACCGAGTGTTCGTAGACGACTCTTGGTGGTTCTAGCCCACGAAAGTACCCTCCAGAACATGACCATGACAGTCGCATCGATGAAAACTCCCACCCACTGCATGGCCACAATGAATGAGCTGTGACTCACTATGGTGGAACAGAAGTAGGTAGATCTTGTGGGAAAATCGCCAACCATGAAAACGCCGTAACTAAAGAACAGAGTGCTGAAGAGAAGAGTGATTGGAGAACTCATAATCCAACTCTTAAAATCTTCAAAGGGGTTGCCCCACATCTCTTCCGGCTCGTCAGACTTGGCCTGAAGTGTACGATGTGAGAAGAACTCATAAGCAGCTAGGAGCGCAGGGAGAAAGGCCTGAATGACATTAGAGCAACGTTATATGAGGTGTGAGAGTGTGAGAGTGTAGATAATTAGAGCAGAATATTGTATATACCTCTATGCCTGCAGTAGTACACTCAAAGTCACGTATCGTCGTATGAGCGATCTCTAGCCTGAAGACGATGAGAAATATGATACAAGGAACGTAGAAACGACGAGGTCTATGAGGCAATGATGATTGCATTCCCTTCAAAATGGCCTCGGAATCTGTTAAAGGAGGTCAGGAGTTAGGTAGCTATGAATTAAGTGAAAGCGATTAGGTAATCAGAAGGACATACCAAATCTTCCATCTGCGCCGGGAAGCCATTTTGAGAAAAGGCTAGCTATGAAAGCTGCTGAGCCTGAGATGAACAGGAGTAAGAATGAAGAAAGCCGTGGCTGATCTGTAGGGAGTGTCGTGGAGCGGTTAGTCTCTAAGCGTATAGTATGATTAAAGGAGGCAGGGTACATAGGTAGGTAATGAAAGCGTACCTATTAATGAGTGTCTCTGTAAAGAGCAAGAGAGCCAGATATATGAGGCAAGAAAGCTGCGCCGTAAGTAAGCCACCATTCACACCAAAGACCCATCCATCTCTATACCCATATCTATATCCGTATATGGGCTCGGGGATGTCGCAAACTCACCAGACAGCTGTCAGCCTTGAGCCCCCATCACGTGCCATTGAGACTGCATAAAGGCCACAATTTCAACGAAGCCATTCAAAGGAAAAGCCTGTCAGTTTATGTCATTTCTGTAGGTGCCTAATAGTATTATAGTTATGCGGATTTGGACGAGTTTGATGTTTGATGGCTTGGTAATGAATGATTTACTACTATGTACCTAGTAAGTAGGTAGGTAGGAGATACAGTAGGTGGAATTGTAAAAGCAGAGCCACGGTGAAAAAGGGCTGAACATTGAAATTGGAGATCCCTATTTCCCCTTTAAGGCTTTGTGGCGCAAGCTAGCTGAAAGAGAGTTGACGTGCATGGATACTGTATTGCACTGTACTTATCAAGGTTCACATGGATACTACCTAGTAGGTATGTTACGTAATTGTAACTATCTCTTCTTTATGAATGCTTCTCTTCAGAGTCTTCACTCTTAAAGTTTTAATCTTTAACTAATCTTCAATCTTGAATCTTATTATCGCCTCTTTGTCACAAAAAGCATTAAGCAGTCGAGTATTCTGGATTTCTATGTATTGCTCAGCCTACCTAGCCTAGGCAAGGTAGATATCACAACTACCGTATACCAAGTTCAACTTGGCAACGAGGACAATGTGTAATCGGGCTATTGGTCAGAAAGAAGGATATAATTTAATTTATATTCGAAGCATTCTGTGTGAGTTCATTCAACGGAGATAATTAAAAGCGGCGTGGCCTTCTCCTGCTGCTGCTTCCTTTTCCTCTACGCCGACGTAAGTATGATGGATTCTCTACTCACGTGCTGTGTTAGAAAACCCCATCGATACTACCTTGGGCATGTCCTTGCCTGCCTATCTGGGGCCCCTTTTCGCCACCATCAAGAGAGACTCAAGAAAAGGCAATGAATTTCCTTCCATAATGAGCCATGAATCTCATTCTATTTCACCTCGCAGATATATGCTGTGTCGTAGCATTGTGATGAGGCCGTGGTTGCGTGTACTGGATGCATGATAGGATAGCATTCAAGTTTGCTACATACGCCTGCGTACCTAATCAGGTATTTTCTAATGTCATATACATTTAGAGATTCTAGAAGGTTAGACGGTGACAAGGCAACGTTACGGAACGCAGTATCCAGGAAACGCCACGCCGTTCCGTCATATCTTCCTCATTGAGCATAATCTCAGTACAAGACCAGTAAGTTAAATTAGACTCACAAACGTCGCAGCCTGCTTCGCTGTCAGTCATGCCGATATCCCCGTCTTTGCAATTTCTGGTACAAGCTTCTATTGGAGGATGTCACCCACGCTGTCGGCTGTTGGGCTTCAGCTGAGCTGGGGGGAAATCTAGGCAACGTCATTCGCGGTTGGAGACGGCACATAGGCTTGATCAGCTCGTCTCGTGGCATCCCCAGGCGAAGCTGTCACATGTGAATATGCGATCGGCGGCTCTACGGATCGCTGGATAATACCCGAGGAAAGTAGATGCAAGCTTTAATCTGATATTGCGACCGGGAAAAAAGGAGGACAAGCACATTTTTGCCGCAAAAGACCCCGAGATTGTTCCTTGGCGTGGATGTTGCGAGACTGCCGAACCAAGGCTCCGGTTACGCTGAAAACTAGCTTATTCGCTTATCTTATTATATGCGCGATGAGGCTCTGTTTGCCATTTCGCTACGTCTTTGCAAGATATATATAGAAATACGATGTTAGTGTTGAGCTAGTCGCTATCCTAAGGGGGTAAGAGGAAGAGGGAGAGGAGAGTAAGTATTAGGGGAATACGGTATCAGGAGAAAGGTATGACGGTCGCACAACTGCTTTCGGAGAAACGATCGCTTCGGTATCCTTCTTTTTTCGATTTGGGTCTTTGGTCAAGTCTTTGATAAATTATCGCGGAGGATTACTGCTTTCGAGGCTTCATCCTTGGCACTTTTGGGATGGTCTGCTTTAATGCTGGGTATGATTACCGACGATGACCGGATATCTCGCCCTCTTGTTAATATTGGGCATCAAAAGTGCTTTCATCGTAAGAAAACCTCCGGAAGTCCAGGACACGGCAGAGGAAAACAGGCCGTACGACCGAACAACTTCGTGATACTTCTCGAAAGAAAACGACTTGCCAGATGACAACACATGGACCGGTGTCGAGTTGTCGAGGGGGGAGGAATTTGAATTCGGCAATTATCGCGTCGCGTCGGCCGCTCTCGAATATTCTCGTCTCTTCACCGTCTCTTCACCGTCTCTTCTGTGTTTCGCATCCGCCTCGCAATAAACCGCCCCCGCCGGATATGGTGCGGTTCGGGCACGTATGAGGTATGAGTAGCAACACATTACCTTGACCGAATATGCGATGGCCTCACTTGGCTATTTGAAAGTAATATCGATTATTTAAGTATCCGCAGTAGGCGCCGATTTATTCTCATAGGTGGACACTCCGACGGCCTGGTAGGGCTGAGGAACAGGACCCTGAATGCCACGAAGCCTAACTACCTACGTAGATGGAGGGGCGGATTTCCAAAAATTGATGAAGCCCCCCCTGGCACACTTCTCAAAGATCACTCTGCTTGCAGTAGGGGTCCTCTTCTACGCCACGCCACGCCATGCTATGCCATGCTGATTGATCCATCGGAACGAGGGGTGGTTCATACGAATGCCATCCAATTACAAGCAAGTATTCCATACAGGTTCCGATGAGTGTGTCAAATGCCGAGTTGACTTGTCACATTCTGACTCTCATAGCGAATCGGCAATCTTGTCAAATCCATTCTGTAGTTGGCAAGTCTGGCATACGGGGAGCCGGGCCCTGGGGTACAATCTGCAACTCCGACGGGTAGGTATGTCGAACGTGAAGTGAGCCAATCGCGGAAGAGGGGAATAAAATATAAAAGGCGATTTAAGATCTTGTTCGAGGGCTTATTAGTTCATTTTAACGTTGTTTGTCTCACAGATTCATCCAGTCACTTAGCAGTATTACCACCTGGGCAAGTCTTGAGTGCTTTGGCAGAAACGCTAATGCTGCGTAACCCATATGCAGAGCTAACCCCTAATAGCTCGACGCCTCCTTCGATGAAGTTGCATTATTGGACCGAAGTCTGAACCCAAAATACCCCTTCATGCAACCTTGAAGCATCGTAACCCTAGGGTAGGTTCGCGGGGAGAAGCTTGACAATGCGGGGGGTTCGCGGAGCTTGTACACGCTTATACAGCTGTTTGTTTGTCTACCTACCTAGGTAGCTAGCTAACTTAGTAGGTTAGTATATACAACTTGGCCAGAAGGAGGTATAATGAGGCAGCGATGCATGGATACAGAAGCCGAGAATGCGCGTTGCGATCATGTGGCGTTGATTTATAGTCCCGGGTATTATACCTACCTACCTACCTACATACATACATACATACATACATACCTACCTACCTACATGTCTACCTTACCTACCTGGTAAACTGCTGGCCAAGCCGGCATAGACACACATCCAAGACACAACGTCCAACCTAACCTCCTAACCTCCTCTAACCTGTCTACCTACCTACCTAGTCCACCTTTAGTCTTAAACGTGATCAAAAAATTATCGTGAAATACGGTCAACATTGTGCAATAGTTTATAGTAATAAGAGAAATAGGAATGCTGCTGACGTTGCTAGCGCTGTTGTATGAACTCCACCTTATTTCCCTTCCTCGTGGGTTACTCGAATAGGCAATCCGAAGCATCGAAAACTTACCTAGTAAAGAATATTGCCTTGCTCCCTGTGATGTCCATCAGATGACCCATACCACGATGTTCTTTGTTGGCGTAGAACAGCACGTGTGTGGGTTTGACGGCACCCCCGGTTCGTTCATTGTAACTAACAAAAGAAAAGCTCCTCTTCTATTCTTGCCCTCTCTCTTGCTTTAGCCTTGCATCGTTACCGAGAATCCGAACCCATACCCTACCTTAGTACCCTAGAATAGAGATTAAGATGTCCGCCGGTCTTTGGTCACATATCGTATTTGGCAAACCTTCACCGGTTCCTTTGCCCCCAATTACCCAGTTAAGACCACTTAGACATGTCACCGTGCCGGTGGAGCTGGAGCAAGCAAATGCCATTTCAAACTTTTTAGAATTTCCTTGAAGTCCAATCCTCGCTCAACAACCAAACCAAAGCTCTCTCGGCCCCTCTCTCTCACAGCTCCTAAGACGGAGATGGGAGAGCGGAGTCTTCCCCCCTCGTCAGTTTCCTTCCTTCCTTCACAATTTGCCTCAGTACCAAGTTCTAGAACTCAAGGTGTCCCACGGCCTCTCCTATACCTGGTCTTGGGGAGAGACAAAGGAAAGAGGGGCCGGTTTTGGGTAGGTAGGCATTTTTATTGAACACCTTGGCGGAAGAGGGCATCCTTCGGCCTACCTAGGTTACGATGGGCTCCTGAACAAGGAGCACAGGAGCTTTTCGCTATATAGGACGCCCGATCGAAGCAAACCTTCGAGCTTCTCTTTAGTCCAACTCAACTCAAACTCTTCATCCTCCTCTCCGTTGATGTGACATTTGCGGGCGCTTTCCCCTATTCGTATTTCCGGTTTGCTTGCTGCTTGAGCCCCTCGCCCAACACCTCTGCTATTATCTCCTAAGGTCGACACACCCCATTGGCTTCTCTCTCTCTCTCTCTTTTTTTTTTACCAAACAAACACATACAAGTTTATCGGTTCAGGGGTTCGCGGGCTCAAACCCTTAAGAGCTTTGTGTCGTGTTGTGTCGCGCAGCTTCCAAGCTATTCAATACGGGATTATATATCTACCTATATATACAACCTGAGCACACACCCACACACCTTGAGTTTACGACATAAAGAGGCTTTTTCCAAAAAGAAACCTAAAAAAAAAACTATACATATTCACGATGACGTCGCTTGCGCTAAAAATATCTCGCGTAGCCCCTTCATTGGGCAGACTCGCCCGCGCCACGCCTCGTGTGACGCCCGCATGCACGCTGGCCGCCACCAGGACGGCAGCACCCTGCATGCAGCCTGCGCGTGACGGGCCAGCCACACGAACCTTCCACACCACCACATCCAAGCTTGCTCCCGGCGAGCCCATCGTCAACAGCCCCTCGGTGCTGCCCGAGTTCAGCCTGCGCGGCAAAGTCATAGTCGTCTCGGGCGGCGCGCAAGGGCTCGGTCTCGTGCAGGCCGAGGCGTTGCTCGAAGCCGGCGCCGTAGTGCACATCTGGGACCGGCAGCCGGAGCCGGGGCCCGGCACCAACTACGAGAAAGTAGAGCGCAGAGCGAGGAGGGAGCTGGGGACCTCGCTGACGTACCACCAGGTCGACGTGCTGACGGGCGCGGAGGAGCTCCATAAGATCACCGAGGGGATCGTGGCGAAGGAGGGGCATATTGATGGGCTGATCGCGGCGGCGGGCATCCAGCAGGAGACGCCGGCGCTGGACTATACCGCGGAGGACTCGAACCGCATGTTGGGTGTCAATGTCACGGGCGCGCTGATGACGGCGCAGGCGGTGGCGAAACACATGTATCAGAATGATACGCCCGGGAGCATAGTGCTGATCGCCAGTATGAGCGGCACTGTTGCGAACCGCGGGTTGATCTGCCCGTAAGTCACCCCCCCCCCCTGTCCCCTTCCCCTTCCCCTTCCCCTTCTCCCACCCCAACCCACCACCAAACCAAAGCTAACCCGCCCACCAGCGTCTACAACGCCTCCAAAGCCGCCGTCCTGCAGCTAGGGCGCAACCTAGCGATGGAGTGGGGCATCAAGAACATCCGGGTGAACACGATCTCGCCGGGGTACATCGTGACGGAGATGGTGCAGAAGCTGTTCGAGCGGTTTCCCGACCGCGCCGTCGAGTGGCCCAAGCAGAACATGCTGAACAAGCTCAGCAAGCCCGAGGACTACCGCGGCGCCGCGGTCTTCCTGCTCAGTGACGCGAGCCGCTTCATGACGGGCGCGGATTTGAGGATTGATGGCGGGCATTCTGCTTGGTAAGGGGGAGGGTTGGGTGGGATACACACATAACAGCCCATGGATGAAAATGATGGAAGGGGGAAGTATGGCCAGTTGCCTAGGTTAGGTTGGTAGAAAGGAACCTTGGCACAGGAGTTCAGTGCGGGAGCGCGGTATCGGTAGCTCACTGTGGATTGGCACGATATCGCCCTTATCTGTTTTCTGCTAGGGAGCGACCTGGACGGAACACTCGCTGCGGCTACGGCTGCGCTTGGGCGATGGCAACATTGGATAAAGTGTAGCTACTATCCAATATTGATGATATGAGGCGAGGCAATCATTATAGAAGCCGCTTTTTTTACATACATACATACCTCGAATACATACCTACTATTTTACGACAAATCTTATATCTCTGGAGTAGGGCTGTGTCGTTTTTACTATTTTTATTTTTACTTTTTAACTTTTCCCCTTTTCGTATTTTCACAACACATCCCCAGCAACCAAAGGCGACGTAACCCCCCTCGGCCCCAGCCTCTTCACCACGCCGCTCTTAAGCCTAAGCCTCTTCTCGATGTCGGCGGCCGGCGTGCCCTGCGCCTGCAGGATCAGCGCCTGCTTCAGCGTGCCCACGTCCAGGAACTCTCGCCCCTGGCCCATGTTCTGGAACTCGAGGTCTGCGCTCTCTTCGAAGTGCTTCCGCGCCTCCAGCGCGCTCAGCGTGGGGTTTTGCTCCGGCGAGGGGAAGATGTGCGGCCCTTGCTGCTTCGGGAACGGCGACGCGGTCGATGAGTTGGACAGCGTCGGGTTCGGCACGGCGACGCCCATCTGCCTGAGCCGCTGGGAAAAGGCTGGGTTCGTCAGGGGGTTGGTGTCGGGGTCCATGCTGTCGGCTTTGATGGCTAATGTGTGCGACGCAGATAGTAGGGTCAGCTACTAGATATCTCGTGGGAAATTCGAGGGTAAAAGTGACTACGCTGGCTGGAGCAACACTAACCGTCACTCTTCGTAAAGGAAGCCCGTCCATCTGATCTCGGTTGAGCTGCCGCCGGCCGGGGTGGCCTCGATGGAGGAGCAGAGGTACCCGGAGCTCTCGAAGGGAATTTGCGCGTGGCGGATTGGGCGGGTTTTGAGACTTTTGACCCCATTGTCGCTGTTGTCTATCGTGGTGGTTTTCATGTATCGGAGTATTGGAGTAAGTAGAGAATTGGAGAGTAGTACTGTACCTTTGGAGTTGAGGCAAGATTGCGATGCGAAATGACGTTATGATTGCATTGCCGTCGCGATTCGATTTATGTACATAACCTTAAGCTTTTTTCTCCAAGGTTACCTATATAATATGTAATTACAGGGATTGTAGAACTATGGAGCTTGGACCAAATTATTGCACTATTGAAGCTCTTGAAGGTCTTACATAATCTCTCCATTATTAACATATTAACATATGATCTCTTCACTTCCAAGCTTCTTTTTCTTCTCACTTCACTTTTCTTTTTTAATTTAATGGTTATCACTTGAATTAATATAGTGTCTATCTCATTAATTTTTCCAGGTGATTGTCTTCGATCGAACCCATTCCTCCAACCCAGTCAGGGCATTGAATCGGCCATATCCACTCGACTTGGCTCCTCCATGAGGCAATCCCGCTTCGTCATGGATAGTCATACTGTTGATATGTACCGCACCAGTCTCGATGCCCTTGGCCAGTCGCAACGCCGTTCTTAGGTTCTCTGTGAAGATAGAAGAAGTGAGACCATACTCGGTGTCGTTGGCCACTCGTAATGCTTCTTCTTCAGTTTCAACCTCGATCAGGCTCGCCGACGGACCAAATGATTCTTGCTTGTATATGTCCATTTCAGGGGTCACCTTGCTGACGAAAACTGGACGCATTCTCGTCTTCGTGCTCTGTTCGGTTTCGATATCTCCGTTGAGAAGGGAAGCCCCTTTGCTAATGGCATCCTTGACAAGTCTCTTGTTCTTCTCAGCTGCTTGCTGGTTGATCAAAACCAGCGCATCGCCTTGGGGTGGATGCATTTGCTCCACCTTCTCCGTCAACTTCGCTTCGAATGCTTTGCTGATCTTCTTATGCACGATGATCTTCTCCGTCGCCATACATATTTGTCCGGAGAAGAAGAAAGCCCCTGCGATGCACTGTGTGGCAGCAACGTCCAAGTCTGCATCCTCCCACACGATAGCCGGTGCTTTACCTCCGAGCTCCAGAACGACAGGTTTTAGATACTGGCCTGCCAGCTTTCCGATAATCCTCCCAACCATGGTGCTCCCGGTGAAGTTAATTTTCTTGATTTCCGGATGTGCGATGATGAACTCTGTTACTGATGGTGCATGCGC
Source organism: Hypoxylon fragiforme (assembly GCF_022984875.1). NCBI lineage: Eukaryota > Fungi > Ascomycota > Sordariomycetes > Xylariales > Hypoxylaceae > Hypoxylon > Hypoxylon fragiforme. Next base: position 465,599 of record NW_026054764.1, read on the forward strand.
TGGATCAGTTACTATGTAGTTTAAAACCCCTTTGGGAAGACCCGCTTCAGTGAGGACAGACACGATGGCCCGCTGCACCCGAGGGGCCGTTTCGGTGCCTTTCATGACGACTGTACAGCCAGCCGCAATAGGGAAGAGTATTGCACGCGTGCCCAAGATATATGGAGCATTCCTTTCAAATGGTGAGCTTTCATGTTTTGAATCTAATTGAGAGTTAAGAGGAGGTGCTTACCAAGGAGCCATTGCGAATGCAACACCATATGGCTCTTTCAGGACCAGTGCCGTGGAATTTACATCTGCACAAGCCGGAGATGTGCCTTCTAAAGTGGTTACTCGGCCAGCCACATCCTTATACATCTGAATGACGAGGTTAATGTTGAAGTCGGCCCAACCTCGTGGTGCGGCAATTTCGTCCTTCATATATTCAGCTAGTTCGTCTCGCCTCCTTTCCATTATCTCTGCCGCCTTGAGGAATATATCTCGGCGCTCAGACGGACGTGAATCTCGCCATGTTCGACCAGCAATCGCAGCAGCCTCGATGGCTGCTGACGCATCCGCCTCTGTTGCAATACCACATCTATGCACTACTTTTCCTGTGTCAGGTGACTTTACCTCGAAGGTGTCCTTGACGTGGCGTTCCTCGCCGTTGATGACAAACGGGACTGTGTATGCGGACATGACTGGGTATCTATACGAATATGTGATGTGAGGTGGCCGATCAAGGAGACTGAGGATGTGTTTTGTATGTGCTATGCTGGGACTGGCTTCACTATAAATGCCAGCAAAGTATAATCGGCTACCTATACGCTAACGACGGAGTCGGTCGGTTTTAGTATCGCACCGCATGTGAGGTTGTTCGAAATTGATTGTGGAACACAGCTACTATGGTATTACCGAGCATTCCAGGTTATTACAGTACTAGAGGACTATCCCTACCTAGTACCTAGGTGTAGTTACTCACACCTATCACTTACTTTAGATTTCCAGGAATGTGATCACGATGTTAGGATTCCGGGTTACCGTTGAAACCAAGCCCCGCATATTCCCATACACCCTAGCTGCCCTACAACTACATGCAGTAGTAATATACCTACGGGGTATTAGCAACGCCCGGGCCCATCATTTCGGTAGTCGTCCGGTAACTTCGCCCGGGAATTGAACGATGAAGTATATGTAAGCCGTATCTTGAACGGGATCTTTTGGCTGCTTGCTAAGAGGATCGTCGTATACGACCGACAAGCAAAAAGTCACACTAATCCAAATATTTCTAAGACTTACGCAACTCCAGCATAAGCCGAGCCCCTTGGAGCTACACCACAAGCTTCCCCCGCGTCTCGTCCGTCGTATGGGATCCCCTTCCAAGCTAACCTAACTGCTTTCACCTCGACCAAAGGCCTGTGACCATCGGCAAATGTACATCATATCTCGCTGTGCTACCCGCTTCGTTTTTACTTTCTCCCAACTTTGCTTTAGTAATTGCTACCCCTAGAATTTTAATAGGGTAGCTGATAAACTTGGCTTCACATTCAATCCCGGTGTTCCGGGTTCAATATCGATATATCCTAGTTCAACAAGCATACCTACCTAACCTCTCGACTTGGCCATAACTCATATAATCACAATATATATATCTTCATTACGTCAGCTCCACATGTCTATCCGCTCAATATTGTAAAGCCCTAGTCGCAGACAAGCTTATATTGCCTAGTAAGTGTCATGATTCCGCAAATGACCTCGAATAATCGAAAAGAATCTTGAATCTGAGCCGGAGTGTCTTATGAATTTATTTTTGATTTCTGTTTGAGTGCCTATATGACCCTTGCAGGCACCAAAGGACGATACTTTCAACGGTGTCTAGGTACCTACCTACCAAGTAGGCACTCATCGAAGTCAGCCCTACACCTTTTGCTGTTTTCTGCTACCTATTCAGGGTTGTAGCTTCTAGTCCAGCCAATGCGTTGCTGTAACACCTTTTTCGAGGACCCTTGCTCCCGAGCTATCCATAATGCTGTAATATTGGCATACTGCCCCTGAACGCCGAATACCGTCAAACTTGCCCAAGACTTCAAAATTATTCATTCACGGGCCGGCCCACTCACACCATCGCAAGGAACCGTGCGCGCCCGGTGTTGCCGTCTGCATGGCTACTGGACATCTTTAGCGTCCCAAGCTCTTTAAACTTCAAAGGTGGTAGGTAGGTAGGTAGGTAGGTAGGTAGGTAGGTAGGTAGGTAGGTAGGTATGTAGATAGGGTATAGTTATCGGGAGCATGGAACGCAAAACGGGGTCTGCCATGTTAAGTTGGCATACGCTTTTCGAACATGGTGGTGCCTTCGTTCAATCATCGGCCACCGTATAGGTCTCTCCTGTCGAATATCGACCGCGTCTTCGCCTGGCTGGAAAACTCTTCGACCTCCATCTTGGTGATGTGCTCTCCGGGGACAACGACCAGACCTAGATATCGCGACGTCATGTTGGCGGTCACTGTGCCTTTACTCTCGTCTTCGGCGACGGCTGCGGCTGCGGCTGCGGCTTCGGCTAGCTTTTGCTGCGATGGGTGGCGGTACTCGTAGGTGAGCGATAAGACGATGTTGTTGTGCTGTAGTTGTAAAAAAATTAAAAATGGTGGGTATTAGCGCATACAGTTTTGCAACGAGAGATGTAGTATTCGCATCATGTTTGAGTCGGGGCGGGACGAACAGTATCGGTGCATTTGAAGGTCCCTATGAAGAGACGGCCGTCGGTTGCGTAGATGCGCAGGTTCTTGTTGAGAAGCGATCGTAGAAATGTGCCCGCTTCGGCTTTCTCGGGGTCCGTCTCTGTGGTTGCGCCGGGGATGATCTCCATTATGCTCGGTGCGCCGAAGAGGTTGTCTATTTAGAATAGTGGAATAAAAGTAAAGAAGTAAAAAGCTGTGAGAGTTGGTGATTTCTTCTTCCAATCATGTCATGCGATTATGAAGTAATGAAGTAATTAGATATGTACTAGTAGTACCTAACCTAGATAAAATATGGTGGCATTGATTGCGTCGTAGGGACTTATCGATATGTAGCCCTTGCTTGCAGTGGTCCGCCACATTAAGCTTACTGGGTACTAGGCGGGTAAACCCCTGCTAGGTACCCCTCTAGTAGGGCCTCTAGACCTAAACGCGGTCCATTGTCGCGGGTGTTACTGTACATGCAAGTTCTCAAGTCATCGTTATTCGTCATCTCTATTTCCGTTTCTTATTTACATACAAAGTACATCTCCTCTCTAGGCAACAATTTCACTTCTTTAAAACTTCAAATGCTTTAAACTTGAACTCGGTCTCGAAACCCAGACTCGGACTTGGACTTTTTGATCTCAAGCATTCAGATCAACATCACCCATCATGCGGCTTCTTTTACATAATACATGAGTGATCTATCTCTGTCTCATAGAATCCAATAAACAACCGATTGTATCCTTAATTCTCGACTTTTGGTATTATAATAGCATTCATTGTGTGGAGATGGGTGTAAACGGCCTTTGGACGGTGATACAGCCTTGCGCTCGACCGACAAACCTTGCCACCTTGAACCGTAAACGTCTCGCCGTCGATGCATCGATTTGGATTTACCAATTCCTAAAGGCCGTCCGCGACAAAGAAGGAAATGCTCTACGCAACTCTCACGTTGTCGGTTTCTTCCGGCGCATATGCAAGCTGCTGTGGTTCGGCATCCAGCCTGTCTTCGTCTTCGATGGTGGCGCACCTGCCTTGAAACGCCAGACTATTACGAGCCGGAAGCAGAGACGGGAGGGCAGGAGAGAGGATGCGGTCCGCACGGCTGGCAAGCTGCTGGCCGTGCAGATGCAGCGCATGGTTGAAGAGGAGGGTGAGAAGCGTCGGCGGAAAAGAGAGCGTGAGGAGCAGGGGAGACCTGATGTAGAAGAGCCTGCTGAGGAGATCCCGGATGTCGAAAATCTGGTCTACTATGATGAGTTACAAATGACAGCAGACGAACGGAAAAAGAAAAGGAAATTCTACAAGCAGGATGCTTATCACTTGCCAGAGCTAGAGGGTGGTATCGAGAACATGGGCCAGCCTGGCGACCCGCGTATTATGAGTATCGCAGACTTGGAGGAGTACGCGAGGCAGTTTAACAGTGGTGAAGATATCAATATTTACGATTTTAGCAAGATTGATTTCGAGGGCGAGTTCTTCAAAAGTCTACCTCCTGTCGATCGGTATAACATTCTCAATGCAGCGAGAATACGGAGCCGACTAAGAATGGGCCTGAGCAAAGAGCAGTTGGACGCCATGTTCCCCGACAGGATGGCCTTCTCCCGCTTCCAGATTGAAAGGGTACGGGAGAGAAACTATCTGACTCAAAGGCTCATGCAAGAAGCCGGCATGACCGGAACTGACCTTACGTTGGCTAAAAATGCCCGTATAGCCGGCGAGAAGGACCGCGAATATATTCTTATTAAAAATGACGGAGCCGAGGGTGGATGGGCTCTTGGTGTTGTCAGCAAAGACAAAGACCTTGGCGAAATACATAAGCCCATTGATGTTGACGCTCTGGATTTCCAATACCAGACTAAGGAAGAAGAGGAGGACGAAGACGAGGAGGATTTTGAGGACGTTCCTATAGAAGGCTTAAACCGACTACCAAAAGTCCAGCACAGCCAGGAAAATACTCTTGTTGATATTGAGGATGAAGAATCACTTTTTGTTGGACGTAATATGGCAAACGTTGATGACCTCTTCCAGTCTCTGGATGGAGATGATGTCCTTTTAAACGATGAAGAAGAGGATCTTAACCGAGCTATTGCTATTTCTCTTAAAAATCAATATGAAAACCCTTTAGCAGGACAAGAAGAGCAGGAGGAGGAAGAGGAAGAATTTGAGGATGTCCCGGCGCCGGCGCCCGAATGGACTCAGAAAGCCGTCGATCAGCAACCAAAACCCATAAGTTCTACCAGTGGCAGTGCAATTGCGCATATTGTGAATCACAGAGCCATCGCATCTATACCGAAGCCCATGCCTGAGCGACAGGGCAACGATGAGAGTAGCGATAGCGAAGTTGATCTTCGGGCTGCTCTGATTTCTAAGAGAAAGAAGAAAGCCCCGGTCTTTAAGCAACAGGCTGCGCCCACATTTCCAAATGTGAAGAATCCATTTGATGGGCCGTTGCCTTTTGAAAAGTTGGATTGGAAATCTAGTATTTTTACACAGGGCAACCAAGCGCCTGCCAAGATGCCCCAAAAGGAGACCGAAAAAGGACAAGATCTCGATGAATTCGCTGGTGGGTTCATCCGAGAAGATGAAGATGAGAAAGAGCAGGACGGCATAGCTCAAGAAAACGAAGCCGCTCGTCCGCTACCGCCATGGATGGTACAGGACGAAACAGACATTCGTGAGGCTTTGAAAGTTCAACGAGAAATCGAGCATGAGATTAATGAACAAGATCGGGAAGCTGCACTTAAAGAGGAAAGGAGGCGCCGCAAGGATGCAATCATCGAGATCGAATCATCTGATGATGAGAGCGATGTTCAATTTATTGACGCTCCTTTACAGACTCGTCAGAAAAGTCCCGTTGTTGTGGAAGAAACCGGAGCTACTCCAAGATTATCTCCTGCCACCTTGACAAAGGTCAATCCTCCAGTTACTGATGAAGAAGACCAGTTTGGGACTACTCCTCAAGCAAAGGCAAAGGCGATGAATGATAATGTGTCTAGCCCAAAACCAAGGCTATCTTCACCAGAACCAGATTTCGAAGAGGTTGAAATCCCGCAACCGGCAGAACTCAGTGTCACTGTTGACCGGGATGAATCTCCAGAGCCGACATTTGAAGATGTTGAGATGCCTGCCCCAGAAACCATAGAGCAGCCCAATGCATCAGAAACTACGGCCGAAGCTGCTGATGGTGTGATTTTTGGCGACGCCGAATTCAATGATGATGAATTCAGTGACCCCGAGGAAGAAGAGCTACTCGCTCAAATGGCAGAAGAAGCCGAAGAACATGCACGTTTTGCTAGTCAGCTGAATAACAAGTCCGAGAAAGAAAACCAAGAAGCCTACGAGCGGGAACTGAAAGCACTGCGGTCGCAACAGAAGAAAGACCGACGAGATGCGGACGAAGTGACACAAATCATGATTACCGAATGTCAAGCTCTATTGCGCTTCTTCGGCATCCCGTACATTACCGCGCCAATGGAAGCCGAAGCGCAATGTGCCGAGTTGGTGAGACTTGGCCTTGTGGATGGTATCGTGACGGACGACTCGGATACCTTCCTCTTCGGTGGCACGCGGGTGTACAAGAACATGTTTAATAGTAATAAATTTGTCGAATGCTACCTCGGCAGCGACCTGGAGAAGGACCTCTCGCTCTCCCGCGAACAGCTCATCTCCCTAGCCCAACTTCTCGGCTCTGACTACACGGAAGGCCTACCTGGCGTCGGACCCGTAACCGCCGTCGAGATCCTCTCCGAATTCCCGGGCAAGGACGGGCTCACGCAGTTCAAGGAGTGGTGGCAGGACGTCCAGGTCAACAACCGCCCCAAGGATGCCGACCAATCCTCCACCTTCCGCCGCAAGTTCCGCAAAGCCCAGTCCACAAAGCTGTTCCTGCCCTCTGGGTTCCCGAGCCCCGCCGTCTACGACGCCTACCTCAAGCCCGAGGTCGACAGCGACGCCGACCCCTTCCAGTGGGGCGTCCCCGACGTCGCGGGCCTCCGCCAGTTCCTCATGAGCACCATTGGCTGGAGCGAGGAGCGCACGGATGAGGTCCTGGTACCCGTCATTAGGGATATGAACCGTCGCGAGGCCGAGGGCACGCAGAGTAATATCACGCGCTATTTTGAGGGCGGAGTGGGCGTCGGCGCGAAGGCGAAGGAGGTGTTCGCGCCGAGGGAGAAGGTCAAGGGGAGTAAGAGGATGGCGCAGGCTGTTAGTAAGCTCCGCGCGAATGCGGCAGGTGGGAGTGGGGGTGCCGGTGCCGGTGCCGGTGCGTCTGTTGCGGAGGATGCAGGGCTAGCGCCGGCGAGGAAGAGGAAGGCCGGAGATACGATTACGATTAATGATGATGATAATGATATTGACGACGACAATGAAGAAGGGGAAGGAGAAGATGGTGATTATTTACACCAAAGTGGCGAGGGCACGGGTAAGGGGAAAGGCAAGGGTGTTCAAAGGGGCGCTGGTAAGCAAAAGGGTAATGGGAGGGGTAGGAAAGGGGGGAAGAGGGCGAAGGCTCAAGCTTAAGCTTAAGCCTCTACATTATGTTGCCTAGGTACCTACTACAGATAATAGTGAAAAGACCTGAATATTAAAAGATAAAGATCCAAAGGATTGTGCAGACCTCAACTACTATGAAATATTCTCAAATACATCCATTGGCTGTCGCACTTCCTTGTTGTCGTAACCTGCCACCATCTCCTCCTACCTATGTAGGTATAACGACTTTGAGTGATGGAAGATTGTATAGTTGTCTTGCTAGATGGCCCAGGCCGCGCATTGTACTAGGTTGTGATCGAGCTTGCACGAACCTGAACTTGCATCAGTTCATGTTAGTTAGGTGATTTAGTTGCACAGCACTTTTGACGATTCATACTGCTGGTGATTTGGTGTTAGGTATTGGAATTGGGCGATGTTTGTGGGAATTGCTTCATGAGAAGACTCTGAGACTTTGGCTCACATTAGCATGTTCGATGTTTATCTAAACACAAATTTACTCTTTAAATGCTTCGGTGTTGGTGCGACATCTTTTAAAAGTCCTGTGTGATTCATTCCATACATAGACTTTCCGATGCTAAATGAGTTAACTAACTACCCGCATAGGACGGACTTGGGTTAAAGATATGATTATTTATTATTGATGCGCAGTCAGTTAGCTAGAGAAAGAAGAGAAACCAAGGCACTGCTTCGGAGAGATAACTATTGGAAGAGCTGAGCAAAAAGGCTTGCTGGGTTTGCGCAACCAGATCGTTCATTGCCATCCGTACAGTAGTTACCTCCTGAGCATCGAGCTGCCTGACGAAACAAGCGGCACGGGCGGCGCAGGTCTTCTCAGGCCTAGTTAGTCGCAATCGTGATAATTCCTTCAGTCATGTATCATTGTGGATTCGCAAGTTAACTGATCCGTTTTAGCCAACCTACATACCTGGGCTGGTTAGTTAGTACCTAATTTATTATGAAGGCTTCTCCGTAGGCTAGCTTACTTACATAGGTTTAGTTATAGCTAAAATAAGCAGCACACTTTTTCATCCCCGGTCGACTGGTGTAGTGGTTATCATGTTTGCTTTACAATACTATGTTGTACTACGCAAAAGGTCGCAGGTTCGATCCCTGCGTCGACCAATTTGTTTTTGTTGTTGTTAACCATGTAACACATGTTTGTCACGACATTACTTTTTCTTTTTCTACCTTGACTACCTTCATATTATCCCCTAATGTAATGAATAGTTATGCTCGTTTAAAATATGTCGCGCGGTGTATTATAAGCGTCACAATGCTTATCGAGGTGCATCTACATACATAGATCATAGATGGCCACAATCACTGATAAGATAAGAACGTCGATTGGGTGGGAGGGTTTTGGATGGAAAATGGATGGAAAAGGCTAAGCGAGTAACTAGTCATTAATACTTCGTTCTGTCGAGATATGCTAGGAAGGGTTAAAATATGTGTGTGTGTGTGTGGGCGCGCCACGGGCTGAGCCGTCTATGTATTCTAGAAGCAGGTTCGGGCTTTTACATGCATACATAGATGATAGGCATGATGTATGTATCCGGATTCCGGTGGCTTCATTGTTTGCGACAGGATGCTATTTGGGCGATGAGCCTGGAAGACTTGAATTAATACACTAGGGATATATATAACTACTGTGAATAGCCAAGTGGTGCGGGACAGTGAAGAATATAGCACTCAAGAGTATATATCCAGACTCCTATTTAAGCTTACTATAATCGAAGTTTATATACCAAGGTTGAGTGTGTTCATAGTTTTAATTGAATTATATAATTGAATTATATAACTAGGTATACACTTGCTCTTTCCTGAGATATAGAAGTTAAGAAATTGAAGGCCTGGCCCTGGGACTGCTAGGTCAGGTACAAGGGAAGGAACTTCAAGGAAGCATCTAACTAGTTAGTCAACGAACTTATCGATAAGTACAATACGACCAGTCAACTGTAGAGTTTATGAAGTTTATGCATGCAACAAGCAAATACACTCAACACTAAAATTTCGATTTCACGAACAATTTTCTTTCGATCTTACCCAAGCCATGCGAAACACTGCCGCCAGAGCGCTCCTACGGCAAGGCCTTACTATTCCTGAGCTTGGGAGGGTGTGTGTAATCCCCAATTGCCTTCAAGAGAAAGAGAGAGAAAAAAGACACTTCAACTTACACTTATAATTTTTTTTTGAAAAAATAAAGCAGTCACGATGTAATCCGACCAGCCTTCAATGCGATCAACGCTAAAAGGCCACAATGTCTTCGCCAACGAGGCCCCGAAATCTCATCCCCTCGTCTTCCCCTAGACAACTTGAGGGCTTTCCACACCACCACCGCCGCATACAAGAGTAAACCGGGGAAAGCCAAAGACACGAAGTCGAAGAAAAATAATAATTCCAGCAACGGTGCTGCTGCCACCACCGAGACCGAGAACAGCCACGACGACGACGACGACCCCAACGGTCCAAAACACCCGCCCGCGAACCCCGAAAACCCACTCGACTTCGCAGACGTGCTGTCGCGCATGCGTCGGCACGACGAGTACTTCCGCGGGGCTTTGAAGAAGCTGAAAACCGGCGGGCGCTTCAACCCCGACATCCTCGGGACCCTGCGCGTGCAGCCCGACCGCAAGAACAGCGCCGTGACCTACCCCTTGCGGGAGCTGGCGCAGGTGAGCTCCCAGGGAGGCCGCATCGTGTCGGTGCTGGCGCACGAGGAGGCGTACGTGAAGCCGATCCTGAGCGCGGTGCAGGCGAGCCCGGACTTCAACCAGCAGCCGCAGCGGGTGCCGGACAACGAGCTGGAGCTGCTGCTGCGCATCGAGCCCGAGAGCCGCGAGGACCTGCTGCGCCGCGTCAAGGCCACCTGCAACGACTGGCGCGACCGCGCCCGCGCCACCCGCCGCTGGCGCGAGAAGCACCACGCCAACTGGCGCAAGGACGGCGGCATGGGCCCCGACCTCAAGCGCGCTGCGGAGAAGGAGCTCGACAAGGTTGTCAAGGCGAAGATGGTCGAGATCGATGATGCCGAGAAGGAGGCGCTGAAGGCGGCGGAGAGTAAGTAGAATGGTTAGAGGGATAGATGGCTAGATCAAGACGGTTGTTGTTGCTTGCCTAGACAAGACATACCCTAAAAGTTCAATGTTTGTAGATGCCTGCATCTGTACCATATACCTAGGTGCATGGCTAAATACCACATGGAAAAAAGTTATGTAGAATATCAATAGTCCATTCAAGCGATCACTTAGGCCCAATCAACCGAGACGTGTATGCTGCGAGTGTGTTTTTGTATGTGTATGTACCTAACCTAACCTAACCTACGTAGGCAGTATAAAATGTACACTCACTGGCTCAAGTGTTGTTGTTGTTACAAGCGCCTTGACTCGCGTGATCATACGAGACGAGGCAAGATACCCAGGCCTATGTAGAGCCCAAGTCAGAGCTTTTTAATTCTTCCCCCCTATTTTTTTTTTTTTAGTAAAAAAAAGGTGATAGAAAAGGATCGCCATATCACTAGCAACGACGGCCCTCACTTCTTATGATAGCCCCACCGCTACCCTGCTCAGCTTACTACAGCCTAAGCAAAGTCTTGACCTTATGCTCGATGGCCCTCTCGGCACCGACATTCCACGTGCCATCCCTCTTGACATAGCTCCTGACCATAGCGAGCGTGTCGTTCGGCTCCGCGTACTTCGGCCCCTCGTAGCGTCCCAGTACCGCGTCCTCGAGCACCGCGGCCTTGACCTCCTCGGGCGCCTCGAACTTCCGGCCCTTCATGACGTTCTTCTTCCACGCCTGCCCCTCCTCGGAGGGGGGCACGAAGGCGCCGTTCTTGTTGGCCCACGACTGCACGAGGTCGACGGGGGGCTCGAGGGCGAGCGGGTGGTAGGGGCGGCCGCTGCCGAGGATGCGCGCCTGGCGGATGACGGCCTCGCCGGTGCTGAAGGGCGTGCGCGAGGTCGCGAGCGCGGGGCCCCAGCCCGCGAGGATGTCGAGGGACAGGGCCGGGTTGTACGGCGTGTCCACGCCCATCTCCTTCGACGCCATGTACTCCCGCACCGACGAGTCGTACATCAGGCCCATGTCCAGCTCGTCCTCCTCTCGTCCCTTCCGCCCCGCGTCGTCCCTGTCTCGGCGGCCGCGCCCTCCTCGGCCACCCCGACCACCTCGACCACCTCGACCACCTCTGCCGGCGCCGCCACCGCGCCCGCGCCCGCGGCGTGGTCGGTCGTCTCGGTTGCCGCCCATTGGTCCACCGCCGCCGCCGCGACCTCGGAAAAAGGAGCCTCCTCCTCCTCCTCCGCGCCCGCGGAAGCCGCCTCGGATGATATTTGGCGCGCCGCCACCACCGCCGAAACCACCACCACCCCCACCACCGCTGCCGCCTGGCTCAACGGCCCGCCCGTCCCCGTCAACCCTCCTAATGCCTTTGAAGCCGCCGCGAGGTAAGCTCGCGAGCGAAATCACATTGGAGCCCAGAGCTCGGATCGGCGGGCGGGGGGGCGAAGCATCTTCGGGGGCGGCAGGTCTTGATGATGATGGGGATAACGGTCCTGTCGGCTTATTGAACGTGCCGTCCACGGAAGCGATCAGATCGTTGAAAGCGGCCGCGGCTCGCAGGCGGCTGGAGGGCCGGTCATTATCGTCGTTGTTGTTGTTGTTGTTGTTGTTGTTGTCGGAGGCGGCGCCCCGTCGCGCGGATATGGAGAACTGTCGCAGCGAGGCGGCGATGCCGTCGGCGACCCGGTTTATGTCTGGTCGTGCGCGGCCGACGGCCGAGTGGAGCGGGTTCCGAATCATTGAGACGAGACCCAGCTTATGTGTGTGTGTGAAGGTGAGAGAGGAGGAATTATTATTGAGGCTCCCGGGTCTTCATCTAGGTGGATTTTTGATTTTTTGATTTTTGAGGTTTGGAGGTTTTGGAGCTATCGAGATTTCGAGATTCCGATAAACTTAATAAACTTAATTATTCTCCGAAGCTTAGACGATTTAATTGCGATTGATGAATTTATGTAATTACGTAGTAGAGGGGTATTTCATTATCGCGATACAAGCACTTCTTTAGATGCATAACCAAGATATCAATATGAAAGCACAATTTGAACTTATTCAACAGTCTTGGCTTCATTGATCATCTATCTTACAGTTGATGGGTTACCTATATAGAGTTACTCAGGTCCGATTCTAACTCATAACACCTACATCGTAGCTTTGCCATTAAAGAAAATACCAATCAACCTTGCAATGACTTGTTATTGCCTCCCCATGTTATCGTCTTGATGTTCAAGTATTCGTCGATGCCATACTTGGATCCTTCCCTGCCAAATCCAGATTGCTTCACACCACCAAATGGTGAAGCAGTATCCGAGATCAAGCCGGTATTAACACCTACCATTCCCACTTCCAACGCTTCAGCAACTCGGGTTATCCTCTCCAAGTCTCGCGAGAAGAAGTAGCCCGCAAGGCCAACCTCGGCAGAATTTGCTAGGTCAACTACCTCCTTTTCAGTTGCGAAGGGGAATAGTCCGGCTACAGGTCCAAAGGTCTCCTCGCCAGCAAGAGCCATATCTTTTGTCATGCCCGTAATGACAGTAGGTTGGTGAAAGTTAGCACCTAGATCTGGCAACTTCTGTCCACCCACCACAACCTTGCCGCCCTTCTGCTGGGCATCCTTGATGTGGGCTTCCACTTTCGAGACAGCCCGATCGTGGATCAGAGGTCCGTGAGTGACACCCTCGTCAAACCCGTTGCCAACCTTGAATTCCTTAACTTTCTCGGCGAATTTATTGGCAAACTCGTCGTAGATTCCCTTTTGGACGTAGATCCTGTTGGCACAGACGCACGTCTGGCCCGATGATCTAAATTTGGAAGCAATTGCACCCGTCACTGCCGCATCGACGTCGGCATCATCGAAGACGATGAATGGCGCATTACCTCCCAGCTCCATAGACAAGACTTTCAGGGTCGGGGATGCTTGCTTCATGAGGAGACTGCCCACGTTTGTCGATCCCGTAAAAGATATCTTCCGGACCGTAGGATGGGTCGCTAATGTCTCTCCGACTTCGGGTGTGTTTTTCAGAGTCGTCACGAAATTAACAACACCCTTGGGAATCCCCGCTCGGTGGGCCAGTTCAGCCAATGCCAACGCGGTGAACGGTGTCTCTCCTGGTGCCTTGACAACCACTGTACATCCAGCTGCCAGAGCAGGACCAAGCTTTCTTGTTACCATTGCAGCGGGGAAATTCCACGGCGTGATGAGTCCACAGACACCCACGGGCTGCTTGATGGTCACCACCCTATTTGCGGCCACAGTGGCTGGTATCGTGTCGCCGTATATTCTTGGCGCTTCTTCGCTGAACCACTCGAAGAAACTAGCAGCGTAGTTTACCTCGCCCTTTGCATCCGCAAACGGCTTCCCGTTTTCCCACGTGATTAGTTTGGCGAGGTCGTCCGCATTTTCTACCATCAAGTCATACCACTTGCGGAGTAACTTAGCCTTCTCACGACCTGTCTTTGTGCGGAAGGTTGGGAAAGCAGCGGCGGCGGCAGCGATGGCTTTTTCAGTATCCTTGCCAGTGAACTCCGGACATGTCCCGATGAAGGCGCCCGTTGCCGGGTCATGCACCTCGAACGTCTTATTCGATGCTGCCTTGACCCATTCTCCGTTTACATAGCAGACATCGGTCTTGAAGAGCGATGGATCGCGAAGCTATAACAGTGAGCATATATTTGATGTAATACTTGGAGTATTCAAGAGTCTTACCTTGGGAGCTTTACTAGACGCTAACCGAGACATCACAAGGGGTAGACTCGTCCTTTGGAAACTCGATCTCACGGCAAGTCGTGGTGAAGAGGAGATTACACTCCGTTGTATGCTCCTAAGGAGAGTCATTGTGAAGCGACTTGAGGGAGACGATTGATCAAGATTAGAACTAGCAGAGGATGATTAGGTCACGATGAAGTAGAGGTAGTCAGGTAAGTATTAGAGAACCAATGAATGGAATTATTAAGTTAAGGCATGATAGGACCTTAACTATCACGATACTACACTACCAGGATGATAGTAGGTATATGTTTACTACTAGCCCTGGAGCCTGGAGGTATGAAAAGGATGTATTGTACCTAAGATGAATTAGCTTTAGGGTAACTTGAAGTTATGTACTAAGATATGAAGTGTTTAGTACATTGGTAGTAACTTAAACAGCTTCAATCAGGCCAAGTGACGTCGGCAAGATACTTGGAATTGGTAATATTGACGACATCGGCCAATTATGAGGGGCACTTATCCAGCACTACGGCGTACTGTGTACAATACAAGCTCTCCCCCACCGAGTCCCCAAAGCTCGCTGTGGGGTAACTATTTATACCGGCGTATACCGGTGTAGCTACCCCTGATTAGGCAGGTCCACCCTGAGTTCTGTTCTGTTTCTCTTTACTTTTTTTTTTACCTTTTCTACTTTTTTTTACTTTTTATTATCTTAGAGGACCCTCAATCTCGTGTCTCACTCTTTATATTCCAGGTTATCACCACAAATATCCATAATTCATTTCAATTGCTGATTTTATTTTGTAATGAGGATAAATACTCGATGTCTCGGTTCTTTGGGTAGGTAAGAGAGCCAGGTACATAGGTTGCAGCCGGAATGTTACCTGAGTGTACCCCACATTCAGTGCGTTATGCACTCCAAGGAGACAACACTGTTTAGTTGTATTCTTACGTTCGAAAGAGGCAGCTCATTGTGTGAAGCTGTATGTCATTTGTAGGCTGAAGGTAGTAGAAGCGTCCTATTCTGATATCATGTACATACCTACTTTACGAGAAGCCTCGGTTCTGACGCGACCTAGAAAGGGGGGCTTGAGGTTTAGATCATGTAGGATTTCATAGACGCCCCTTATTTACAATATCCTATATCTTGGATTTCTTGTTGGCATCATCCACACGGCAGGTAGGAATAAACCTACACGATCTATCACCATGCGTAGTCTCGCAATGCTAGTAGCACAGGCAAGTTTGTCTATGGCCAAGCCCCTAGCCAACCTTGCTGGGAGTCTTACGAAACCTATAAACGCCAGCCAACCTCTAGATGGATTCATTAGCTACTCCATTGAGTTCTCGTCATTTCCGGATTTTGCAGGTAAGACAAGATCCTGCCCGAGAACAGGTCTATGACATTCCTTATACACAGGCCAGGCAACCTATCGCATCCTAACGAGTTCTCGAACAACTTACTGAACAATCTCGCTTCCCTTGCTGGGACTAAGCCGTACATACGGGTTGGAGGAAATACTCAAGACTACGCTATATACAATCCTGACTTAGCTGTTGCCCTGAACGGCACTTACAACCTTTCGAGGTCTGCGGACTACCCAACCACCATCGAAATCGGGCCTTCGTATTTCGAGTCGTACCACACTTGGCCAGACGTGAAGTTCTCTCATGGCTTCAACCTGGGCGGGAACCACGACGACAGGCAATGGGAGTCGCTCCTGGAGACGGCTGCCGTGGCTTGCAAGGCCATTGGAAAAGACAGGCTCTACTGGTGGGAATACGGCAACGAACCTGACCTATTCACGACGAGCAACCAGGGGCCGGTCAGATCACCAGAATACAACGAGTCGGATTACGTAACGGAGTGGCTAAACGGAACGAGAGCAATCAGGGACGTAATTGAGTCGAACTGCCCGGACCTTCTCAGTCACGATACATACGGATACCTGGCCCCTTCGTTTGCCGGCATTAATAACCATCTTAAATCGTCTGTAACCTGGGCCGACGGCCTTGACAAAGACGAGAGCATAAAACTCTTCTCTTCCCATAAGTATGTATCTTACCTATACCCCCCCCCCCCCCCCCCCCCCCCCCCCATCCCTTCCCGGTGCCCATCTCACCTCCAAAACCACAGCTACATATCCAGCTCCGACACCCCCGGCGTAACCCTCCAAGGCACCCTAATGAACCACACACGCACCTCTCTCAGCATCGCCTCGCACACCGCCGAGAAAGCCGCCCTACACCCATCCACCCCCTACATCCTCGGCGAGACCAACTCGCTCTCCAAGCAAGGCCGCCCGGGCCTCTCTAACTCCTTCGGCGCCGCGCTCTGGGCGCTCGACTTCGCCGTGCAATGCGCCACCACGGCCGCGGGAATCGATCGTGTACACTTCCACATGGGCACTGACTATAGGTACGCCTCGTGGCAGCCCGTGGATACGAATAAGACTGCGCGGGGGACGAAGCCGCCGTATTATGGTAATATTGCTGCCGCTATGTTCCTTGTCGGCGGCTCCGCTGGGACGACGGCGACCGTTGTGCCCGTTTCGTTCGAAGCAGACGATGACGACGATGCGAGCGGGGAGACAGACGTAGCATACGCCGCGTACGACACCGCTGGCGCGCTAACGCGCATCCTGGTGCTGAACCTGCGCGCCTACAACTACACGCTCAACGGCACCGGGGGCCCGGAGCTGGACCCGGCTCCCCGGTCTGTGCGGACGTATCGGCTCATCGTCGGTGATCAGAACGTGGATGCGGTGGTCCGCAGGCTGCACGCGAACGGTAGCGACGCCGTCACGGGGATCACGTGGGACGGCTGGAGTTACAATTACGAGCTTGATAGGGGGCGGCCGGTGCGCTTGGATAACGTGACGGTTGGGGAGACGGTGGCGGTTATTAGTGGCGGGGAGGTGCTAGTTGATGTTCCGGATTCCGAGGCCGTGGTGTTGGATTTTGGGGATGCGGGGAGGGGAGGGGTCTGGCGGAGGACTGACTGATGGGACTAAGGTAAGGGGTGCTATGTAAGGGGGTAGGTTAGGAAGGTATGTAGACATGTATGTAGGTATGCATGTGTCTATATTGGGGCGATGGCATACCCGGCTGGGTGGTACTGGCTATGATGCTGATTAAGTCGACACACGCTGGGAGGCTCACGAGAGCTGATTGCTTTGCATCATATTTCTGTATTCACCTGTCTCTAAGCGGGATATATAAGCAGATTTTAATTTCAATAAATGAGAGAACAAATAGTAGAAGCCTTAATTGTGAGAACGCAAAAAGAAAGTACCTAGGTACCTAGGCAGCTAGGGGGACGCAAAAGGGGAACGAGAAATATAAAGAACAGATAAAAAGTAAGAAAAGCAAAAGAAAAATGCGAAGGGTGCGGATTTGAACCCTCACCTTCGGGCGTCCCGCAGTGGCGTTCTCTCCGAACCCGCACTTTTTAAGGGACAGCCGCATGGTGGTGTTCTCACTTTACCACTGCGCCAACATGGGTGGAAATCCCCTGGGAGAATTTCTACCCAGCCAAACACAGGATCCAGTAGATGACGATGATCGTAAAGGGCGAGAGAAGCTGCTCAAATCACAAACTATGTTCAGAATCGCCACGACAAATGACAAAGAACAGATCTCAAAGAATCCTGTGATATATTATCTGTACATCGTACTATAGAGGGAAAAAAGGGGGGGTGCAGCTATAACTACCCCCTTTCCACATTTCGCTTGGTATCAATCAATAAAGCAATCCGCTTCGTACGCACAGTCGTCCTCCACGCCTGTAACCTTCTAACTCGTACAATTCGCCCGTCAAAACCTCGTCCCGTTGTCCAGGTACCTTCGCTAAAGGATGAGAGCGCACTTAAGCCGTCCCTTTCCCCTTTCCCTTTCCCGTTGTAAGCTTCATCCTGTAGGGGCTGGGAATATAATGCCGTGCCCCGCTACCAATTCGCTTCCGGAGCGAGATGAACAACCGTTATAATAGCCCTCGAGGAGATACTGTATCCCTTTTCTTCTTCTTTCTTTTTCTTCTGTTTTTCCTTTTTTTCAAACCCAACGACCCCAGTAGGTACCTAGGCATTTCATGCGTACTGATTCCGCAGCGGAAGATTTCTATCGAGCGTATTAAAGGCCATCGTCCGCGGCGTGTACGGCATGGCCCCGGTCCTCGGCGTCGGCGGGACCCCTTGCATCTCCCACCCGTCTCCCTTCTTCAGGGCGGCGGGCGAACCAGACTCGTCGTCGTCGTCCTTGAAGTTCTGCTTGTCGGCCTCGTTTGGTAGCAGGGCCCAGATGTTTAGGCCGAGGTTGATGACGTAGATAGAGCTGTCGTATATATATATATAATCAGCCAAAGTGCATGGTGGAAAAAGGAGGGGAGAAGGGGAGAGGAAAGAGGTCTTCGCTTACAGCATGAAACACGCGGCGGCAAAAGCGCCTTTGGCCTCGCGGCAGGAGCTCTGGATGTCCTGGTTTGCGGCGACGGTGCATGGCTTAGCGATGTACCAAGCAACGCGGCTTGGATGGTCTGGGTCGAGATAATCGGGGCCGGCTTGACCACCCAGACTTGCCGAGTACAGAGCAGCTAGTGCGAGGTTGATGAATAGGGCCACGATCGGAAACCAGACGTGCATGATGAAGGCGATAAGCTTTGACAGCAGGAGGAACAGACTGAGGACGGAGATGGCGACGTTGAAGTCGGTTATACTGTATGTGCATTACATGCATGGTTAGCTATCTAACACAGGCAGAGGGAAAAAAACCCCCAAACCAGAGCGGCATCATCACCTACGTTTGCGACCAGACAAATGGCAATTTGGGCAGTGGCTCGTAGTTGGCGTACGCCCACAGAATCACATTGGGGCTGGAATTGAAGCCGAGTTCGTGGCCGGCGCGCCATAACTTGGTCCGGTACAGGTCGGGCTGCGCAACGCCGAACATGACCAAAACCGCTACAGTTCCCAACAGCTCCGCTATCATCACGATATACATTGCCCTCGTCGACCTCCATTTTCGTCGCAGCAGTATATACGCCATGGTGAAATCGCTCAAACCGCTTCGCGCTACGAAAATAATCTCCCTTGACTATTTTTTTTTTTTGGAGAAGGCTCCTTGCCTCACTTGTCCTACAATCCGTCGAAAGTCGGCTGCTTCACGCGGGTCGGCTAAATGCGCTGTTTTGTGGGGGATTTTTCTTTGTCTCCCTAAAAGTTGGCTGAATATCACGGTCGCTGGAAGCCAGCAGTTCGATTAATACTTCACATCGGAGCGCCTACGATGGCGGGGGGTGGTGATCGTGACGGGGGAAATGGAGAAATAAGGAATGTTAATACGTCGAAAACTCTCAGAAAGGGAGTTCCGGGATTGATGGGGAAGTTGGCGGTCGACCATTTTTAAAAGAGACAGAGTACGGCGCCAACAACAACCATATGGTTGCCGGCAGGGCGGAAGGGGGTGGGTGTGCAAGTCAAATCACAGGTTTGCGCAAGGTGATATGTCCTGTACGACTGGTAAAGCGCCAATGAGCAACGTTTGAGTAGCTGTAAGCGCCGGCTTGTGGTTCGTTGCGGGCGCTTCACCCCAGCACGAATCTGAGTGGCCATCGTATCCCGTCGCAGGATTGGTTCCATTCACTTTTTTTTGACTGGCCAATGGTTGTTGCTAATGGCTGTGCTGATGGTTGTAGTTATTGTATTGTCCCTACTAGTCTGTATAAGGCGCTGGTTTTTACTATGTATGTACGGCGTAGTACCTAGCAGACGCTGATCGTACGCTACACTGGCTTCACTGACTGCAGACGTATTCTCGTACCTACTAGGTACGATTTTCATTGGTTCGTGCCTTTCGAACTACCCTCTCGGATCTTGGGGTCCGCACGATCCCGTCCCGTATTTTCACTCTGTAAATGAAAGCCCCCCCAAGCCCCCAAGAACCAACCACGCACTAAGCATGTACAGACCTACCATACCCTGTAACGGGGATTGCCCGGCTGCTGCGCAGTGGCCCCCATCGGACAGAAAACTCACCAGGTTAGGTACTTTAATCGGGGATAATCTTGATGAGGCGTTCCAGAGTATCGTACAGTTTGGTGGTCATGAAGAAATCTCATCAGAAGGTGACGATGAAGCCTAATCGAGTTTATACGTGCGCTTCTACCTGCTACCAACGATAGAGAACAGCTTTGCCTCTTTTTTAATTTTGATGAGGACTGGGTTTATCTATTAGCTGAACAGCGAGATGCGGGTCTACCACTTTTCTAACAAGCCAACCAAATTTCAAATTATCGAATTGGCATTCAAGAATAAGATGAAGAAAATGGAGAAAATGGAGATGGAGAAGAAGAAATCCTTTGAGATGAAATCATTGAAATGAAAGGCGGCTGAACTTTTATAACTCCTATGTACTACGACGTCTAAGAGAAGCCAATAACACCTACGACGTACCATAATATTATGGTATGTAGATACATAGTTGCAAGGCTGTGCGTATTCTAGAATATAGGCCTAGGTAGGTATAATGAAGTGCATGTAGCCTGGAGTTATATACAATCGTTTCTAACGCGTGGGGGTAATCGCCTTAACTAGCACGTATTTGACGTAAACTTGATTGTTGCACTGCTGGGCTTAATTTAAGGGGGCTGGTGTTGGAAATGATGATATGGAAAAGAAAAGCAAAATGGAACTACCTGCCCTACGTAAAGTAACCTAACCTAGAAGAAAATCCGAGACAGAAAACCATACGGGCTAGAGTCTCGTCTTTGCAAACCCCAGGCATGTATATAAGGGGGAGGGGGGGTTTAGGGGCGCACTGTCTCTCTTGTCGCCGAGAAGATCCGCTGGGATGCCCGATTTGATGGCGCTTAGCATTAGCAATTGAGATTCGGACGCCGCATTAGGACACACATACATACATATATCACAAATGCTCACCTTTTCGATATTAAGCCAGCCGAGGCACCCCGATAATAAGCCGACGTAATCGAAGATCGACGATCGTGGATGGTCAAGCCAAATCAAGCTGGGAAAATGTGAAAAATGATTGCCCGGGCTCATGACTTGCGCAATCGTCCTTCAACGAGCCGCCCGAACTTGCGTCTTTTGTAAATCAGAATGGTCTAGACTTGGGGATCGACATGGCCCGCCAACTGCCCTTTGCTTACCTAGCTGCCTAGGAATTGTACATACACACACAGTTGGTTCAACCAAGGCTCAACCAAAGCTCAGGCAAGCCGAATTGCGGGCTTCATACCATCAACGGACATACCTACATATGTCTCTGCTGTGGACAAGATCCCCTTCGCTTTCTTTCGAACGAGCCGTGGGGAGAAGACGATCTGTATAAAGAGACCACGTTTGTGCTAAGCCGACTGGGAAGAAAACAGGAATAGATCAGCACTGGGGTTTTCTGGGGGGGCACGTTCACGTGGTTTCAAAAGGCCCGGATATAAACTTATCCAAGTAGAAATTATGGAACATTCAGTGCTTAGTTGGGTGGATAGTTACATGTAGTAGTGTAGGTAGGCAAGGCCTGGCAGGTACAGATACGTAGTATTACATATCCTAGGTAGTATCATTGATGACAAACACACAATCTTGATGTTTCAATGTTGACAAGTTCAAACATTGAAACTCACATACATACTTACATAGCATGATACCAGACAGCCTTGGAGATATGTACATACCAACCTAATCCTACCAAGTTTCGATATAAGACTCAAGCACTATATGTAGCACTGGGTAAGTTACAACTGTTCCGGCTATAGGTTACCGACTACTACATGGCGCACCAAGAGTCTCGTTTGGGTAGCATTTGTTGTCTAAGAATGACTATGGGGAATCCTGCTTCATGCATCAACGCCAGTCACGTTGATATATATTACAGTTGTATGTTGGATCCAGAATCCTGTCTGTCTACCTATCTGCCTATCTATCTACCTATCTATCTACCTATCTATCTACCTACGTAGGGGGCTCAGTGCCTACTATGTATGTTTCTGAGCAATATTACTTGTGATACGTTATAGATACATACTTCGCCTTATGCAGTTCAGTTACATGCACTTGATGTATGCTATACCACGACATCTGGACGCCAACATCGAACTTTGAAATGTCGGTATGCAAAGGATGTAGCACTTGAGGTATTGTACAATTACTGTTGATACATGGTAGATATGTACCTAGTATACCTAGTAATAATACACGGCACTACTAGGTATGTGCTTATACTATTATGCACATCTAGCTACCTAAACTCAATCAGCGTTTCTAGCGTGTCGCTGAAAAGAAAGCATTACACAAGTCTTCAACTAAAATATACCTACCTATCCATAATCCATAATCCATAATCCATAATCCATAATCCATAATCTATAATACTAATAATATATGTCCATAGTAGATATCAATAAGTGCCTAGACATGGATATTTACTATGAGTAAGAATACACGATCTACTATCCTTTTTTATCATCTTCCCCTTCTTTCATTTCACGTGTAATTCGTCCAAATCATCAATATCCATTCAAATCTATTTACATCATGATATACCTATAATACTGTCGTTATATAGGCAACGTTAGGTAAGATATGGCAATATGGATCTTAGGTAAGCTGGCAGGCTGGTAGGGTGCAATGGAGACAATGGAGGCAATGGAGTAGCAGTGCCTGGCACCTGCGCTGCTGCGGCGGGAAGCAAAGTGTTCCCACTGGGCAAAACTAACCTAATTGGGCTTAAGTGATAAACCAACTCCTACCCCCCTTGCTTGTAGTTTGTATGTAGCTTGTATGTAGCTTGTAACTACATAATATGTAGAAGAGATCACCAGTAATACTTTCCCCAAACTGTCACCCGAACTGCTGGAGTTGCAAAGTCTACTGAAGGGTCTGGAACGTGAAAATCAACTGGACCCTTGTCATCTCAATTTCCTTCGGAAGTTCGAATCTACGGTACTTTCCAAGGTTTCTTAGTACCTAGGTACCTAGTAGTTAACTATTCTTACCCACAAACAAAACTAAAAGTTGCAACATTTGAACGTTGAACATTAAACCTCCTTCATCTAGTAAAAAAAATCCATAGTTGCGCAAGTCACTGGTCTTAACATTGAACTACATACACATACATACATCTCTGCTCACTTACATACCCGCTCAACTAGTAAGATCTTTCTCACGGGCACTAATTTAACTACCAAACAAACAACGGAGTGCTCCAGGCTATTACTACATAATACTACTATTGGTACTACTAGTAGCTATACATCATGTAAGTCTCCAGATCGTTGATGTCTGTGATCATCTACATACATACACTACACACACATACACATACACACACACACACATACACACACACACACACACACACATACACAGTAACTCCTCCATATACCCACATCCATACACTACCTACATACACACCTACCCTACATACATACATCAAATACCTACATATACCTACATATCTACATACGCACATGGCTTCGTACAGTTAATGTTATACTATTTCATACATACATCCTACACCATCTTATAGTACATATGAATATACCTACCTCATACATCCATACCTACATATCTACCTACCTACATACATACTTACCTACTATATACTTAGTATCCTTACCTGCCTTGCCTAGCATTCTTAGTCTCGATTCGCACGATTAATTACTTCTCACCTAGCCATTGAGCGTATTGATCACTATCCCATCCCATCCCACCCAGGCCGCCCTCAATTTCGACCCTACCTAATCCTGCCGATATATCCATTTGTATCAGTACCAGTGCATGTATAGTGGCATAGCTGCGCTTTCATAGGTGACTGGCCTACATACCTATCTAAAACCACGCACCAAACGAGCGAGTCATACAGCGATCCGACCTCCAGTGAGCAGTAGAGCTTACACACTTTCTGACTCGTTCTCCGTTCTCCGTCCACCGTTAATCCTTTTCCGGGTTGGGGGGGTTCTTATAGTTTCTGGTTTTCCTTCCCTTCTACATTTTCAACATTCTGATCAACCCCAACCTTTGTAGAGGAGTTGCTAGCAATTCTCAGGGTAGAGGGTATAGGAGCTCGGATCGGGAAGTTTTTTGTATTCGTACTGTATTAACTAACCACATACCTCATACCTCGCCGACCATCTGCTGGTGTGGAACTTTCGGTTTGAAATCTTGGATACCCATCTTGGATACCTACTTCGGGAGTCTCTATGCTTTATGAGGTACTCGATAGACCGTATCCACCTCGCATAATCTTTTCTCGCCACTATCCTCGTCCTTGTTTTTTTCATCCGCGGGCCTACGCCTTCAATGGCAATAGCCCGAATTGTCTCCACTTCCCAATCGTTGCTAGTAGTAGGTAATTCGGAACGATTCTCGGTCGAGAAGCTTTGACGTTGGTGCCGGTAATTTGTCGAAAGGAAATATTTCCTTCATGACTCTACCACATGATTCTGACAAGACTGATGTCCCAATCATCCCGGGTACACATCCGACATTCATACTCCAAGATAGCAGCGTCTGTTCCGAAACGACCTCGTCCAAAACCACTGATAGTGCCTCTGATCCCTACGCGCGAGCGGTGCGGCAACACCATTTAACGCTCGCCAATGAGGCCGCCGGTCCTGCTGGTAATCGCATGATCGAGCAGTATTCGACGGAAATCGAACAGTATGGTTTGACCCCTGTTCCGCGCCTTAATCAGCAGTCCATTGTTGGGGACCTCAACGTACGATCGCCGAGCGAGTCCAGCGCGAGACCGAATGTGAATAAGGCAAATACTACTGTAGCACAACAGTCGCTCTACGCCACGTCGACGCAAGTGAAGAGGTTATCAGACGGCGATCCTGCCGGCCGAGATACCGGCCGATGCGTGCCTAAAAAGCCGCGCACTACGCCGCCCAATAGAATCGACCTCGGCCACTTCAGCAAGCCAGCAATCCCCACGAGACTTGCAAGCGGACTCACGTCCCCGTTGTTCTTCTCGCATAAGCATCGGCCACTTATTGCCAGACCCCCAAGTTTTCCTGGTTCAGAGGGAGCAGCTATGTTGAGGAATGTGCGCGAAGGTGCGGAGGTCACGACTTTGAAACTCGCCAGGGGCACGGTGAGCTCTCCGAGTCCAGCAAGGTCTTTCGGTACACCGGGTAGTTGGTCTTCCATTGAAGGGAATATTATGCGAAGTCCCGAGTCTACCGCTTCGACCCCGGGTTTCCAAGCATTGCAAAACATCGGCATCCTCGAATTGCTAGAGCGCGATGATAGGCCGACTTTTATCGTTGATGGCTTAACCGCAACCGACACAGGGCCTCTCACAATTCTCTATATAAATCCAGCTCTTCAGGTTTCTGATCCTATCCGTCACCTACTTTCCGGGGAATTTCGGGACAACATAGAAGCGCGGGATGAGTTTTCCGCATTCAAGTCGTGGGTGAAGACGGGCGGTAGCAACGTAGATGGGCTCGATGTCTTCCTACCCTCCTTTCACTATGGCGGGCTCAATTGGACTTGCTCAACAATTAGAGGTCGATACCGGTTTGTTAGTGCAAATAGGAGTGTCGTTTCAATCGCGCGGACTTCTCCTGAGCCTACGCTAGAACGGGAAGCCAGTATCGACTCGCGAGCTCGTGACCCGACGCCGAGTGCTCAGCCCAAGACGCCAAGCGATATCGTGTTGCCTGATCGCGACTACTTTAGCGCTATTGATTCTAATGAGAACGACGAAGACCGCATGCAACAAGATGGGGGCAGCAATATTGGAGATGATATGCTATTACACCGAGATATCGGCGGTCTCTCGCCAGAGACCATGACTATACCACCATCTGTGTCGCAGTCTTCCTTCGATTGGACCCAAATACCCCTGACATCAGATCTGCCGGAGCATATACTGTTCGCCCGGACAAGAGATTGGGCATCTACACCTCTGGGGCCCATTGAACATTGGTCTCCTGGATTACGTGCTATGGCGAATATGGTCATGGGTAGTCCTAATCCTGCATCATTATATTGGGGCGAAGAATTGACTACCATATACAACGAAGCGTATGTTGCTTTAGCAGGCTCGAAGCATCCGAAGCTCATGGGCCAGAGTTACAAAGAAGCTTGGGGTGAAATCTGGCCCGAGCTAGCCCCTATTTTAGAGAGTGCCTGGGAATCTGGACAAGCCACGCTGAAAAACGATGATCGTCTTATAATACGACGCCATGGCTTTGATGAAGAGACATTCTTTTCGTGGTCTATCGTGCCGCTAGTCGGAAGTGACGGCTCCGTTGTCGGCCTATTCAATCCAGCCTTTGAAAATACTCGACGGAAGATTGCCGAGAGGAGGATGTTGACCCTACGTGAAGTGGGAGAAAAGACTGCCTTGGCACGTGATGTCAAGAGTTTTTGGAATATGGTCAATGAGGGCCTTGAATACAATGAAGATGATGTGCCATTCAACCTCGTTTATTCAGTCACAGAAGAATCCGAGAGCGATGTGTCATCCATGCACTCGGGAAGCTGGGTAAATCCACCTTTGCTGATGCTGGAGGCTTCTCTTGGGGTTCCCCAAGGTCATCCCTTGCTGATAGAATCCCTGGATCTTAAGACGAGTAGCGATGGCTTCGCCCCGTACATGCGTGAATCAATGTCAAATACAGGGCAGCCTATCGCTCTTTCTCTCGAGGATGGGACGCTTCCAGATGGTCTGATGGACGGGCTGGCCTGGCGAGGCCCGGGCGATCCTTGCAACTCCATTGTCATATTCCCAGTTCACCCTACCACGGGTAGTGAGAGTGTGGTTGGCTTCATCGTGATGGGCGTGAACCCGAGGCGGCCGTACGATGAGGACTACAAACTTTTCATCAATCTGCTATCTCGTCAGCTGGCGACCTCACTGGCGTCTGTTGTGCTATTTGAGGAGGAGATACGTCGTGGTCAAAAGGCAGCACAGATAGCTGCTGCAGATCGCCAGGAGTTAACGAAGCAACTACACTTACGAACACAAGAAGTTGAAGAAAGCGAGCTACGATTCACGAGGATGGCGGAATTTGCGCCAGTAGGGATGTTCATCGCCAATTATTTAGGGCACATTACGTACTGCAATGATATGTGGTGGGATATATCAAGACACAACAGATCACAGAGCGTTAATGACTGGATGGATAGTGTCAAGGATGATGACCGGCCTGCTCTACAGACAGTATGGCACTACTTACTCACCGATAAAGTTGCGATCACGCACGAATTCAGGTTCAAATGCTCTCGGCATGAAGGGGAAAACGTGATAGATACATGGGTGTTAATGAGCGCGTACCCGGAGAAGGACGCTAATGGCGGTATCAAGGGGATTTTCGGCTGTATTACGAACATATCACAGCAGAAGTTGGCCGAGCAGATTCAAATGCAACGGCGAGAGGAGGCGGTCGAACTCAAGCGACAGCAAGAGAATTTCATTGATACGACCAGCCACGAGATGAGGAATCCACTTAGCGCAGTTCTTCAATGTGCAGACGAAATTGCGGAATCTCTAGCGACCATAATCAAGGAAACCGGTGAGGATAACGCGCAAAGTCGGAGCCTGAATCTTGCGCTTGAGGGTTGCATAGAAGCGGCCAACACCATAACGCTTTGCGCTAGCCATCAAAAGAGGATAGTAGATGATGTCCTCACGCTCTCCAAGTTGGATTCACAGTTACTTCTCGTGACTCCCGTCGACGTGCAGCCATTAGCTGTCGTACAACGAGTTCTGAAGATGTTTGAAAGCGAATTAAACACGAATGGTATTGAAATGACATTCCAAGTCAAGAATCGTTATCTTGATATGGGAATCGATTGGGTCAAACTTGATCCTTCACGGCTCTTGCAAGTTCTGATCAACCTAATGACTAACGCTATCAAGTTCACTCAGTCACGTCCTGAGCGATCCATCGTCATAACTTTAGATGCTTCTAGCCATATATCTGAACGGACCGACCCTGATATCGAATATTTCCCAAGCGATCGTGCTGACAGACACGACCTCTCGAACCAACCGGATTGGGGCAATGGAGAGAAGGTCAATCTCCATTTTTCTGTTCAAGATACTGGAAGAGGTCTAGATGAACACGAGAAGAAACTTCTATTTCAGCGCTTTTCGCAAGCCACTCCCAGAACCCATGTTCAATACGGCGGCTCTGGCTTGGGACTATTTATCTCTAGGACGTTAACTGAATTGCAAGGTGGTCAAATTGGGGTGACTTCCCGGAAGGGGATAGGCAGCACATTCTCGTTCTATATTCAAAGCAGGAAGAGTCACGACCCTGATACCAACTCGTTGCCCGCTGCTCCTCCTCTTACTCGTGCACCAGGGTCCTCAACAACGATCGAGACGCGCCAACCGAAAGCTATGCTCAGCGAGATGGGTTCCCATTATGGCAAAAATGCGGCGTCAAAGCCGCGCTTTTCCGAAGATGGTCGGCGTTTGTTCGACGTTCTCATTGTCGAGGATAACCTGGTGAATCAGAAAGTACTACAGCGATCTCTTCGCAACGTTGGGAACAGCACCAAAGTAGCTAATCATGGAGGAGAGGCATTGGAAGTGATACAACAATCCCGATACTGGACTGGAAAGGAAGACACGGGAGATGAGATCTCCATCATTTTAATGGACCTCGAAATGCCTGTAATGGATGGCATGACTTGTGCTCGCAAGATTCGGGAACTGGAGAGAAACGGAACGATCGTCAGCCACATTCCAATCATTGCCGTCACAGCGTACGCTCGGCCAGAGCAGATTGAAAACGCTAAGGCCGCAGGAGTCGTACGTATTTTCTATATCGGCATTTTGCGAACATTGATGGGCTTACTAGTTATACAGGACGATGTTATCTCGAAGCCGTTTCGTATGCCCGACCTCATACCCAGAATAGAGCAGTTGGTCGAGTTGAACACACCATACGCCGAGGTTATGGCAGCATAATACTGCTGATTTTACTTAAACAGCATCTAGCCACATTTATTTTAATTTTCAAATACAAAGTACTAAACTAAACGTATTAGGTTTCGACATCATTTTTCGCCCAGTCAACACAATTTCGTTTACAATCCGCTTTACTTTTATTTTTTGAAGGCGAGGCGTTTGGCTCCATGAATCCAGGTAGTTAGAGGAAGACTTTCACGACCAGGCACAGAAGCATCCTAAAAGTTTGTTGGAGTTTGTTTTATCTATTTAATTATTATTTTCGCCCCTTTTCTTCTCCTTCGTCTTATCTTCTCCCATCATCCATCATCTACGTCCTCATGGCGTAGCCCCCTATATTCAAATTTAGTATATTGGAAACACAGTACATGCCTCGGTACCTACTTTTTTTTTTTAACCTCGGCCTACTTCCTTACTACTTAGGTGCCTCATATAGATTTTCTTCGGGATACGGTTCATATGGCGAACATGGAGCACATGACAGACGTTTTACATACACATGCACGGATCAAAGCATCAGAGAGGCGTTAGCTACTTATATTGTTGTTTATTTATTCATTTATCTATGATCTATTATCTATTTTTATTCTCATCCCGTGTCCCAATCTTACCTCTAGTCGGGTTGGGTTGTTCATATTAAGTCTACTTCTATTATTATCTAATGATGCCGCCTACTTATTCCAGGGGGTAACCTCGGGGGGGTTTTTTTTTCTTTTTTTTTTTCTGCTTTTCATCTTTGTCTTGGTTTTTATCTTTTCGATTTCCGGGACCACGCAAATTGGGATGAGATGAGGTTAACTTACAGAACGCATGCATACCCCCACTACAGGGCTATCACCACAGCAAATACACAGAGAGAAGAAAGGGGGGGATAAAGAATGAAAATTGTATGTGTGTAGGTATGCATGTGTGTGTGTGTGTGTGTGTGTGAAAGAGCTTACTTACCTACAATCTAAACAATATATGGTGATGATAACTATGGGATAACTATACCTACCTAACCTAGTATGAATGATTTTTCTATTTTTTTTTATTTTTTGTTAAAAAAAAAAGAAAAAAAAAGAATCAATCCTCTAACCATGGTTTGATATAAAACCAAATATCCTTGATCCCCTTGCTCACGCATGCTATCATCAATACCTACCTAGTGTAGTAGTAATATGAAATTTACCCTACCTACCTACCTACCTGTCCAGGCTCTATATATTGCATATTGAATTAAGTTGAGTATATGAGGTCTGAACCTGAGGGTGGATGGGGATGACTCGGTACTAAGTCTATATACCTAGGTTAGGTGTCTTCATCTTTGTAGCATTTACCTACTGCAATATTTCGTGAGATCTTAGTCTATACCTGGTATTGACTCGATGGTGCTGCTATAAATCCAAGTTACGGTAATTGACTCTTCACCCCTATTTTCACAAATCATCCACTCCCTTCCAAGTTCCCATTCCCCCCTTTTATTCCATACCCCCCAACTCCCAGACTTCAGCGCCGACCCCGACAACTATGAATTTCTTCTTCTCACTCTCTCCCTCTCCTTCTCCTTCTCCATCCCCATCTCCATCCCCATCTCCATCTACGTTGTCGAGAACCTCCAAGCCCCCGGCATCAGCAATGGAGCTATACCTCTCATCAACCAACTGCGCCCTCAGCCCCGACTGCGCTTCCCGGTGCCAGCCAGCAACCAGTCGCCAGACCCTGACGCGCTGGTCGTTGCTCGCCGAGACCACGAAGGCGTCGCCTGTTTTTGTAATCCGTGCGATCGCCACACCGGTGACTGCGGCGGCGTGAGCGGAGCGGATGATGGATTTGCTTTGGATGGAGATGTTCCCCGGGGTATTTTCTTGGGAAGAAGAGGGAAGGGAGAGCGAAAGATGCATAATTCCCAACGCATTATCGTCACCACCCGTGATGACGAGGTATTCGATTGAGGATACCCCGTTCTCCACGGAAGTGACTTGCCGCACATCGAGTGTTTTGATGGTGTTCTGGTGAAGTCTTGCAATAACAGGCACCACGTCGTTAGAAATAGAAGCCCCATTCTCAGCAAACGAAGCAGAACTCGTGCAGGGATATATTGCTAGATGGCCGTCTGTTGCCGCAGTGAGGATGTGAGAGGCTCCTAGATGTCTAACTTGCGTAAGACATGCTCCAGTATAGGAAACCCTTCCCAACAGTCGGAACCCAGTCTCTTTGCTGTACCCGTATGTCTGTAAAGTCGAATTCGATAACGCCATGGAGATGCGGAACTCACGTGAGCCACTATCATCGCTCGCAGTACAAGTCGCGGCGAAATCAGTGATACGAGCGTCCCCTATCTCTGTGCGGTCAGGGAACACAGCCTCACAGACGACAGCAAGTCCGGTAAAATCGCTGCTACTAAGTTGATTAATCTTCCACACAAAAAACTCTTCGTTGCCGCCGCTGCTAAAGAGATACTCGTTGTTATACCACTCAAGATTTTGAATGCCAGTGGCATGCTTCTCTAACGCCGCGACACAGCGAAGTCTCCGGTCTTTATTATAAGGCTTTTTAGATTGGGAACCATCGTCGCCTACATATTCCCAGATCCGTATTACGGTGTCTTCAGCTGCAGTAGCGATATAACGACCAGAAGCGCTTACAGTCTTTATCTCACGCCCATGACCTCCTATTTTGAGTGCCTTGTGAGGGGCCAGTGTCTGGGAGAAAACGTGCATCTGTCCTGCCTTAGTAAACACAAACCGAAATCCGTCATGGTGATCTCGAATGGGAGTCCAGGCATAACTCCGGGAGGAACCTCCACAGTCTACCGTGGCAGCTTCGTGACGTTGGGTCTCGTTCCATACTATAAAGTTATGGCTCCTGAAGCCACAGAGCATGAGGTTTCTAGTGCCGTTATCGTTCTTAGAGAGCCAGGCCCCTTCTATGGACGATACAAACGGCGGTAGCGTCTCATGGAGAAGCACGGCCTTTATTTCATCAGACTCTGTAACGATTTCGTGTATCCTATATTTGCCATCACGGCACGTGGTTAAAAAATAATTGTGCTGTTGATCATCCTGACTACTGAGAGGAAGAATGGAAGTGATTGCTTCGTCCAAGTGTACTTCGAAAGTCACTATGGGCGAATAATTGCTATCCCTCTCTTGTTTGAAGATGGTTATCATGCCTTTTCTTGACCCCAAAACAAGATAGCCTTGAGTGAACGCAGTAGCGGTGACCATGAAGCCTGGGTCCAAAACAACCTCGGTATGTTTTACTACCGAGAGGTCGGTGTCAGTTTGAATGATGACAGCCTTAGTACTGCGTAGAATAGTGGTGAGAAACTGCAAAGGTCCCGTGGCAGAGATCTCGTCTTCGCCGTTCCGGACGCCATTTTTGCTATCTCTAGTAGGCCTATTCCTAGTATCGGATAGGCAGAATATATCCGCAACCTTTCCGTCTACTTTTGTGAGTAGCCGAAGGGACTTTCCTCCCGATTCACTATACGAGTATATGTTACCACTTGCTGTGCCAACAAGTGCCAATGGGTTTATCGCCCAGGCTCCAAGCAAAGCATGAGAGAGGACTATCTGGCCAATCTCATCTGGGAGAGCAAGCTCTGTCCACTTGAGGCCGCCTTCCAAATCGCCGGCAAATAGTCGGCCTGAATTAGTGGCAGCAAGCAGCTGGCAGTCGGAAATGAATGTATACCGGTTAAACCCTTCTTTTGCATTTTTCAGGTTAGTGCTTCGCGGCGTCGAAATCGCCCTACTCGGAACTTGGGTGTTTATTGACGTATCGTTTGCTTCTGAGGATTGCAAGACGTCTGCGAGAGACCACGTGACAGCTTCCTTCTCAACCGAAGTCGTATTCATACGCATACCCTGGTCATCGCTCTGTACGGTCGGTGAATGATATGGGCTCGTTCCCATGAGAGCAATTTTTCCATCAGCACCGCCAGTCCCTATTAGGAGGTTATCGCCGCTGTATGCTAAAGCGTGAGACCAAATATGCTTCCCACAATGGTTCGCAAAAGTCGACTGATGCGTTAATTTAGCAGTGGATTTTAGGGAGAGGCTCCATTTCTGAGTAGTGGCATCCTCGCCGAATGAGTAAAGTTCAACGATATCGGAGGGTTTAGATAATGGCTGGTCCTGAGGAAACTCCACCTGCCATATTCTAGACACATGGCCCATGGCGCTGGCCAAGCATCTCGTCACAGACTCACAGTGGTCTATGGCCTGGACATTGTTGCCAAAACCAGTCTCTCGCACATTTGAGACATGAACATCGTATTCGCCCGCCCCTTCGTGCGTGGGCTGTTCAATTTTTTCAGTGATGTCCCAAATTCGAATAGTCCTATCATCGCTGCAACTTGCCAACAGTCTTTTCTTTTCCCCCGTTGAGATTTCTATTTCCGGGGAGATGTGGACTCCAAAAATCGATCCTTCGTGGCCGGTAAACACGTATAGCACCTCGCATTTTTGATTCTGCCCCGGTGGTGTTCCGAGGTAGCATTTCCAGACAAGGATTTCGCCGAACACCGTGCCGGCAGCTACAAGCACGCAATTTTGTGAGACCCAGAAGAAGTTGCCTGAGTATAGGATTGGCCTCGAAGGAGACTGAACACCGCCAAAAACGAGCGTGCTATTCTGTAGGTCTACCTGGGCCTGGATGACTTCGTTATGTGCAGTCAGTAGAACAATGCGGCCGTCATCGAAAGGCGATATTCTTCCATCGAATATCCAATCCGGCGCTCTAGCTTCGGCGGCAATACCTGTAGTAGTAGAATTTTGGTCGGAACCTTGAGTAGAGACGATGCCTTCAATAGTATCACCAGACACCACCTTGACAGACTGTCCTCCCCAAACAAGGATCAGACGATGTTGGCGAGTTGAGACATTCTCCGGTGGTACGGCGATACCATGAATGGACTGGGCCTGGAATATGCTCAGCTGCCCACATAAGCATGAGCTTTGGGCATTGTAGATCTTAATGTCTGTGTCTTCTCCAGCTAAAAGGTACTGCTGCCCGTCGACGGAAGACGTGTAAAAGGCTAGCGCCGTAATGGGATTCAGCACATATTCTCTACGAAGGTGGCTACTTTCAGCCAGCTATACGAGAAGTTAGTCCCGAATTGTACATGGGTTTGGATACTGGAATGAATTTCTGTGTGTAAGGGAATGAAATAGGGTTGGGTTTGGGTTTGGGTTGGGTTGGTGTGTGGGAGATTGGGGAGAATTAGGGAGAATTAGGGAGAATTAGGGAGAATTAGGGAGAATTAGGGAGAAGGGATGCGGAACTGGGGAATTACATCGTGAGTTAAGCGAGAGACGCACTTACCTCACGAGACATCAGGACTGGTTACTGTTACAATGAAAGATGCCTGATTTAATGTTTCGACAATCTTGAAGTTAAATGGTTTCTTTAGTCGCACATTGCTTTATAAATAAACTTTTCAAAAGCTTCCTAAGGTTTAGAGAGAAAAAAATAGTAATATATTATAGAACATATTTGACATACACGTGATTGGCCAATGTCTGTGTACTATCTCGACTCGAGTCTTGCGCAATCAATCACTTTTGGATAAATATCAACATTCAGCAACAAAAACAACAAAAACATGTTTGCCCATCATTGTCATTCATTTGGTTCATTATATTTGAAATGAGAACTATCATAATCGCCCGGGTATTCTCTTCAATCCAGGAAAGCCCTTGATCTATTTCCTTCAGCCTTCAGATACCACAATCATCCAGTCTCATCATTCCCAAGCCAGTAACGCCGGCACAATGCAAAAGTAATACCATGGTGACACTTAGATTATCGCACGCCAGCCATCTCCTCCAGTCCTAGTAAAAATATATTTCTTGCATTTAACGAGCATGAGAGTATGGCTCGTAGGCCAGGTCTGAACGGGCACCACCACGCTGCGGGGCAGCATAGTTGCTGTAACCAGAGTTGCGGTTCGGCTCACCAAGCGGCGCGTACGAGCCAGTGGGAATGAACTTCTCGCCCTCGGAGCCGTTGACTCCTCGCTTGTAGGGACGATGCTCAGACTTGCAGCAGCAGGCAGAGAACATCCAGAATAGGCTTGCGGCGACAGCGAAGGCAGCACCAACCCAAACACAAGCCAGGTAGTTCTTGTTATAAGATGCATCTCCACCATACTGCGAAGTAGCAGCTTTAACGATACCAACTACAACCATAGCCAAGGCAGTCATCATGGCAGCGGCGGCGATAACAGCAAGGGTAGCCACACCAGAGATGACCCAAACCAGACACGAGATCGCACGAGAGCAGGCGGTGAACAGGCCCATTGCGAGTTCTAGACCCAGTCCAATCATAGCAATAATATAGACTACTTCGGTCCACTTTAGAAGGGTTTTGAAAGTAGACAAGCCATTTTCGATATCTTCGGGAACGGTAATGTTACCTCCGAGACGCTCGTTGAACTTGTCGACCCACTCGGTGCTGAGATCTTCTTCAGCCCAATTGAATTTGGCCTTGGTGCATGTCTTTTCGCTTCCGTTCTGGGGCGTGGTGCAATAGTTCCAAAGAGTGAAGTCGTATACGTTGTCGATTCCAAGGTCAGATGCGGAGATGTTGCCCGTACCAGTGATACCTTCAATAATGCTGGTCACATCTTGCGGAGCCGGGTCGCGGGAGCTCAAATCCCTCCCGAGGTTGTTGATAGTATCTTCTACACTATCGGCACTGCTGCTGATGCTATCCTCAATAGCCGAGATGTTCTGACCAGTTAAATCGCCTATTAAGCTCTGAAGGGTGTCACCATCAATAGTGACATTTCTGGTATCGATTTCAAAAACATATAGGCCGCTGTTGGTGAGACCCGAGAGACCAGCGACCAGCATACAAATAATACTGGCTACCGTCAATATGAATGGCAAAGCCACACAAATAAATCTTCCGACACCCATCTTTTACCAGTCGAGGCGGAAAAGGCGTAGAATAATAAATAGAGGTTTTTTATGGTTTGATCGTTTTCAGCGAATGCCGGCCGTTATCGTGTAAACGAAGGGCTAGTGATATAGTTTGATAACGTTTTGCGTAATGGGAGTCGAGGAGGAAAATGAGTACAAACCCGACAACGGAAAACACAATAAATATGTAAATAAATAGATAGATAGATCAAGTAGTAATACGAGAATAATGAGATTCGAAATCAAGTAGATGGAGAGGTAAGACAGTTGTATTTATTACGCAGCGAACATGCGCAAGTGAGTGTAGATCAACGGGCAGGCGTGGCGCAGTTTTGGACAATACCAGCCCTGCCAGCACAGCATTCAAGACTAGCAAGTGACCGGGGGTACCCTTCCCTGCCCTCCAGTCGACGTCAGCTTTGTTTAGGTCCATGCTCAGCCCCCATACAAATGCACCAATGAAACATGGTGTATCTCCACTTAAACCCTATTAACTCAGCAACCGAGCCCACTACAGCCTGGAGTACTAACAGGCCGACCCCTCCACAATGCAGGCTACTACATGTATGTATGTACCCAGCCTGCATTGGAGGGTTTTAAAAGCACTTGAGAAAAAGAAAATACTATACATGATACATGGGGTAGGTACCTACATACATACATTCAATGTGGTAGCAATATTGAAGACTGACGTACCAGGTGAGGCACTTGATCAGTCTTGATGAGACATCCTTGGATGTAGCAGAATATCAAGAT
This sequence comes from Hypoxylon fragiforme, assembly GCF_022984875.1. Classification (NCBI taxonomy): domain Eukaryota; kingdom Fungi; phylum Ascomycota; class Sordariomycetes; order Xylariales; family Hypoxylaceae; genus Hypoxylon; species Hypoxylon fragiforme. The sequence goes on from NW_026054764.1 coordinate 502,178, forward strand.
GTTCAGGCAAAAAACTTTTACTTCATTCATGCGTAACGAAATAAGTTCATAATATTTTTCTTCTTTCTTTCTTACTCTCAAACCCTACGAGATTCAAAATGAACTTGTTAGTAAGGTATGACAGAGGTGCAGCAGCTGAAAGACTATCATGGCGACATCTCACTTCAAGAAGCCAATTAGGCACATCACAATTCCCGGGCTAGGCGATCAACTGGGATGCCCAACAGCTTCTTACGTAGACAGGAATGTAGCTGCGCTTTTGTGTAGGGGTCTAAAAGTCTACTATGTAAGACCCCGAGATTTAAACGCAGATGGATATGCAGTTATTCATCCTTCAGGTCGATACTACTTAGTACTCACAGCTCACAATCTTGGAACCTTGTTAGATTTAAGGAACCCAATAGCACATGGCTATCCTAACTTCTAAGCAGGCACCAAGAGTTGCAATCGCGGCTAGCAAGAAACAAGCAGCACCTACCTACTTAGGGCCCCTAAGTTAGGGGTCCTGTAGGATATTTGCGTTTGTTTCGTGTGTTACAACAACATTACTTTAGTACGTCAGGTACTATTAGTAGTACATTACTACGGTACTACCACCAAGAAACTAAAAAATATCAAGGGAACATTAAAAAAAAGAGAGATAATTTAAGTGGATTTAGCCGTGTTGATCAGCCCATATGGTCGCAGGAAATGCAGATCATCCTCACTAACGGTCCAAAGAAAATTTCGCTTTGGTAGATTCTATTCGAAATAGGCGTCTTGCTTGTTGCGTGTATTGCGTGTATTGCGTGTCCTGGATGTTCACATTCGTGGGCTTGTGGCGTTAGCTTTCTCGAGTTCGAAGGAGGCAATGCATCTTGACGCGTCCTCCACACCCCTCTCTACACTCATTTTTTTTTTGAATTATATCCAAACTTGCTGACTTATCAAAATCAGATCAATATCGAAGGAATATGATTATACGAAGTATGCCAATATCATTAACCTAACCTAGGCATATATCCAATAGCGCTAGGATCAGATAAGGACTATGCATAGCAGGTATATAATTAATTACCTAGGCAGTTAGTAGATAGCCTAGGCTACCTAGCAGTTCGGTAGGGTGTTACCGTGTTAGAGACGTTGGAATCAGAAACAAGGGGGATTGATAGGAGGATCCGGAATATGGCTTTAAGAATGAGATCCTATGCGGAAAGGCTCTTTTGATCAAGCCGAGCTCTGGAGTCTGGAGTCTGGACAATGGACAATGGACATACGACCTCGGACCAAGGCCAGCTCTGTAAATGTGGCTTGGGCTGTCTAGCGGGACTTGGCGGGGTTCGTCGGTACTATGTATTAAGTGGCAGAGCAGAGCGATAGTTTTTGTACGTAAGCTGCGGGGCAGATTTAAGAATTGGATCTCTCAAGGCTCTGACTAAAAATAGGAATCCGGAAGCTAAAGCTTTAAATTGAAGCCTTAAACAGTCAATATGTACAATACAATATGTACTTCTCCAATCTCCAATCTAGTACCTACATATGTAGGCAGGTAGTTGCTCACAACTTCCAAGAGATCACTCGCTTCTTCGTCATATTCGATTTCGATCTTACAAATAATAAGCAAGCAAACAAACGAAAACTCTCCGGATCACCGACCCCTTACTTTATACAATGGGGTAATTTCTGAACTGCCGGGTTCCGGGCTATCTTGAGCTAGAAAAACGACCCTCCAACCCTCCAACCCTCCACCCCTCCAGCCCTACCCGACTGGGTGTCTTCAAGATGCAGACAAAAGCTCACTTTGGAGTAGGTACATAACCTGACATTCTAGACCATTACCTGGTCCGGGACACACCGACCGACCGGATCAGTTCGGGCCTGTCAGCACACGTTGGAGAAGGATCTCAACATCACCTTTCTTGCCTAATTGCCCCTATCTCCAATCTGCAATTTATTGTCTAGTAATAAGCTTCTCAATCGAGAAGCTTCTTAATTACGACGTATACCATTCCGAGACGGTTTCGCAGACATGAAAATATCCTACCCGCCGACCCAATCACGATCCAGCCACGAGCATCTTTCTAATTGCTGTTGCAACGGTCTAATGACGGAATAAGCGATATATCATAAACCTGACTCGTAAGTGTGAGATTATCAGGCCTTTTTCCTGTTGATCTTGACTTAGTGCTACGTATCTCACGGCCCTAACATTAACAACGTTCAAAAAACCCTCGTGCTTGTTGCTAAAATATCTTACGGCGGTGACGAACGTGCCGTCCCCATACCATTGAACCGTCGCGTGCTGGGTGACGGCGAATAGGAGGATGTTCCTTCGAATCATGAAATCCCTGAACATGGCGGTGTCGAATTTCCACGTGCTACACTACCCGTGATATATTATACTATAGAGACATCCAACGATTCGCCAGCACACGAGACGACACAACGCCACGGGATTTTATTGGGCCACTCCTCCACCAACCTGGGGCGTTATCCTTTAGCCCTCTGCTTATCTGGAACATATTCTTGGCTAATCAATGCAGACCTGCTACCACAGGCGGGCGTGTATGCAGCTGCCACGATACCGGTATTAATTGCAGTGTCAAGCTTTTGGTCGAACTCCAATAGAAACGGAAGCCGAAGTTGAGGTGACAGACGCCAAGTAAGCAGGTCTGGTAAAGCAGAGCCAAGACGGTCGAGAAGAATGCGGTGCCTCCCTACACTACATAGCATTGATGCTACAATGTGCCTGTCGCGGCTACTGCCAAGCATCGTGTTTTATCAAGACTTACTTCACATTGGGATATGCGAAGATTTTATCTGCAGATTATTTTTTCTACATGTAGGCATATGCGGAGTAACAGACACTTAGCAAACTCGAAACGGCTAAGCATTCGATATCGATGATAGATATTTACTACATACTTACCTACCTACCTACCTACCTACCTACCTACCTACCTACCTACATATACTACATAATTAGTACTTGTACCTATCGGACGACACAACCCAACTGCTACTATCCGTTTTGGGCAAGAAGGAATCAAAGAGACGAACAAAAGCCGGGCTCACAGTCGAGATCTTTGCAGCAGGTAGCATTGCGCTCCCTGATCGACGGGATATCCAGTGTCCCATTGGAGGCTCAGCAATTTTGACTAGATTGCTCCCGCCTGCATGTCACCTTGATCGACCTGAAATGGCCGCTCGGTTGTCCATTCGATATCCAAACTCATGCAGTAGTATCATTAGTTTTTTGGGCAATTTTGAGAGTAGGGTAAGGTAAGGTAGGATAGGGCAGGGTAGAGGCCTGATCTCCTGCCGTACCTGGCAGATTTCAGAAGTCAGCACTGAAGTGAAGTTGGGGTTTTTTTAATATCTATTACATTGGTTCATGTCTATAGGTACATGTTGGTATATTGTTGTCATACGTATACTATGTGTATACTATGTATATACTATGCAGATAGTTGCAGATAGTATTCGAAGTTAATATGCAACCACTTTAACCCCATACGCGTCAACCACTAGGTAACTTTTCTTCTATTTTAATTAAGTAAACCAAATCTACTCGGATTACTTTGTCATTGGTATACGTTTACGATTTTACATTACATACCTGACAACGTTTGAACCTTTTTACTGCTAGTAGTTAGCTACTAGGTAGGTAGGGTAGTTAGTTAACCTAGTACCTGACAAAAATATGGAGTTGGGCAGACAAACATGTTTGGATTTCAATAATTGAATTTATCACTTTTGAGTCACTTGACTCGAGCCGGAAGGACGGAGCCCCGCCAAAATATTACTTTACTACATAGTATGAGGTATGTAGTGACAGTAGTGTATGTAGTGTATGTAGTACATAGCGGTCTAGGTTAGCTAACATTGAAGGTTAGCACTTTGCAAGTTCAAAGCTCCTTCCGTTAAACGGCGTCACGGACCATACGATTTAGCTGTAGTGACAAGTAGCGACTCCTAACTTAGAATAGCATTTGGAGATTGAATTGAATCATTTGAACAAAAACAACAAGTCGGGACCTTGAACATTTTGAACCTTCCTCAAATAATATACCTGGGGTAGTGTTCCACATGCATGTATATGTATGTATTTCTCTCTCTTGAATGTTCAAATTCAAATAAATCAATTGATGCTCAAATGTTCAAATGGTCTTCTCAAGCATTCAGCCAAACATTGAACCAACTTATCACGACGCCCGGAATTCCAACGTGCTGCATTCATTGTCCTACCTGGTCCAACCTGGTTGCTCAAAGGAACTATAGGAACCACAACCGGAGCCCCATCCTATCCTAAATAAAGCAACTACCTTTTTCTTCTTCTTCTCCCTTTTCCATTTGCAACTCGTGCATTGTAACGATTAGGCCAATCTAGCCCAACTACTATCTTCTCTATCCGCCTCGAAACTGTAACTCGACGTTCCTCTTGTCATACGCACACGCACACGTATTCGCATTTTACCAGCAACAGCAAGAAGAAGGACAGATAATACAATAATTTATAATACCTACCTAAATAAAAGAGATAACTAAGTTCTTCCCCTTGTCTTGGCTGTATACCTACTATGTAGTAGGTTAGATAGCAATCTGACCAGATCGAGACTCTCAAGATTAAAAGACTACCTACCAGACCTACCAGACCTACCAGACCTACCAGACCTACCAGACCTACATAAGGTACATCATACCTAACCTACCTGGTACCTCGAGCTTCTTAGCTTCCTTCCTCCCTCCCTCCCCCCAGCTCCCGGCTCCCAGTTCATAGTAACTTCATACTACTACATACTAGGATTAGAGGTATACTACATACTGCTACTAGTAAAGGACTGGAGTATGTACAATATAATACATACGGTACGGTGAGACAGTTACCCTTTCGTTGCTTGGCGCCGCGTTCAAAAGCTCCACACAGAGTCTAGCACGTTCTTCTGACCTTCTTCTTCTTGGCCTTCCTTGCTTCAAGGGTTAGCAGGTTGGGTATAACGTATCCCCATGTCTTATCTTCTTCTTTACCTTACTCATCAGCAAGTTCGCCGCATTCCCAGAACGAAATAGATGAAAAGCTTCTCCCCGCATTTTTCATTCTCTATTGTCATTTTTTGATCTTTTGAATGAATGTATTTAACCCTCCAAAAAAAGAGAGGAGAAGCGTGACCTTTTTAAGAGGAGAAGAAAAAGAATAGACGGCCCAAACTGCCAAACCTTGGAGATCGTCATCATTATCAACTTTCCTCCTTCTGCACATCTCTTACCTCATCTTTCTTCCTCCGCAACTTTTCCCTGTTGTCCCTCTTTCATCACATCACACACCTGGGCATTACTCATTTGCAATCAATTCAATCTTTCAAACTTGTATCCTCCTATACATACACATACATACACACACACCCTCACATACTGCTACACACATACAACACACATACAACACACATACATATACGATACGTACACACATACATACACACACACGCACACACCCCGCCGGATTAACTACACAACTGCCGATAAACTCATACATGTACGACTTCGATACGCATGGCCCCATAGCTGATACTTCCGACCTGCAACATTAGATTAATTATCTTGCCTCTTCCAGCCTCAACCTTGCCAGCATAGCCTCTTACGCAATATTTGTCAGTCTTTCCCACCACCTTCCATCCTCTTCTTCCCGATATCTTCATTTGACTGCGACGACAACTCTATCCCTCCCCCTATTTCATTGATTTACCTATCCTTTTCCGCAATTCGCCGATCTCCTTTTAAAGAAACTGTCGCTTACCCTTAACTCGTTGTAGCTACGAAGACGGAGAACAAAACGGATCCCACCTCTTCCTCCGCTGCCCTCTTCCTTTCCGTCCTTGACCGACTGTTCCATCCTCCCTAGTAGCGAGCCCGGTTGTAGACGAAACAAACAAACACACACACCGCACCATTGAGTCCCGGACTATACAGTGGCCGTCTATTAGGCCTTACATTTTATTCTAGTTGGATTGAAAGAAAATATAATCGCGAAGCTGGATTGCGTACCTTTCGAGTCTCGTCAATACCTAACACGAGACCATGGGAAACCAAACATCGAAGGAGGGAGGAAGCTCCAAGGGCTCAGGAGGCGCATCCGGCGGAGATCGCGAAGGAAATCTACAATCGTATCCTTCGTTTGGTAAGTCGGATACCAAGGAATCCTCCCGCTCATTCAAAAACCTCCGATCCAAGATACCCGGTACTGGGAGAACGGACAGTCCGCGAAGCTCGGCCATTATGTCCAATGGAGATGCTACTGCAGACAAGTCAGATGTGGCATCCGTGAAATCCGCGAAAAGCAGCAAGTCGAGAGGTGGCCGCAACGATTCCTTCGCTTCTCCATCGGCACCGAGATCGCCGGATGTAGAGAAACTACTTGACGATTCGCAACCACCCCCTTCTCCTGTTCAGTCCGCTTCTATTAGGGCTGGGCATGGCAACATAAACGCCGCTCAAGCCTCTGGCGAGGTCGATCACGTGTCTGACCAGCCACCCTCGGGAGTCGTGAATCCGAACCCACATATCCAGCAACAACCTGGAGCTCCTATCTTGGTGAAAAAGGAGAATACTATTAACCCTATTATATCGGTACCGCCACCATCTAAAGATGACACGTCGCCTGGTGGAGTTGCTATGAGTGACATTAAGGATATCGACCTTGATGATTTTATCAAACGCCTTCTAGACGCTGCCTATGCCGGGAAGGTCACGAAGAGTGTATGCCTGAAGAACGCCGAGATAGTCGCCATCTGCCAAAGGGCTCGCGAGTGCCTTTTGTCCCAACCTGCATTGCTAGAGCTCGATGCGCCAGTCAAGATTGTTGGCGACGTTCACGGCCAGTACACGGACCTGATCCGCATGTTTGAGATGTGCGGCTTTCCACCGAGTGCAAACTACCTGTTTCTTGGAGACTACGTCGACAGAGGCAAGCAGTCACTAGAGACTATCCTACTTCTATTATGCTATAAGCTTAAGTACCCCGAGAACTTCTTTCTCCTACGGGGCAACCACGAATGCGCCAACGTGACGAGGGTCTATGGATTCTACGATGAATGCAAACGAAGATGCAACGTCAAGATTTGGAAAACCTTCATTGACTGTTTTAACACCCTCCCGATTGCTGCCATCGTTGCCGGAAAGATCTTCTGCGTTCACGGCGGTCTTTCCCCAGCTCTAAGCCATATGGATGACATTCGCAACATTGCTCGACCTACCGATGTTCCCGATTACGGTCTACTGAACGACTTGCTTTGGTCAGACCCTGCTGATATGGAGGCGGACTGGGAGGCCAACGAGAGGGGGGTCAGCTATTGCTTCGGCAAGAAGGTTATTACTGATTTCCTCGCCACCCATGACTTTGATTTAGTCTGTCGTGCGCATATGGTTGTCGAAGACGGATACGAATTCTTTAATGACAGAGTCCTGGTCACTGTCTTTAGCGCACCAAATGTAAGATGCTTCCACCCCTCCACTTATGTACTACCATGTGTATACTAACCAGATATTAACTAGTATTGTGGCGAATTTGATAACTGGGGAGCTGTCATGTCTGTTTCCTCGGAGCTCTTGTGTAGCTTCGAACTGCTTAAGCCGCTCGACTCGTCCGCGCTCAAGAGCCATATCAAGAAAGGCAGAAACAAGCGCCAAAACATGTTAAACAGCCCTGTAAGTGGCACTTCATTCCTATCCAAATAGTTCCATGCATGTTGGTGCTAACTCGCGTGTTCGTCTCAGCCTGCCAGCGTGTACCCTCAGAGTGTATAGGGTGATACTCCCCGGAGGGCCCCTCAAGAGAAGGCCCTTGCCAATATAATCATACGGACGACTTCATTTCGCGTGGAAACGAATCGAAGAACCCCCCCAAAGTAGAGTATGGACCTGAGATGCATATTTATGCCAGTAGGCCTTCTCTCGCCAAAAATTGGTATCGCCACTATAACAGTTACCAGGTGCGAGATGTGAGGAAAGACACCCAATTTAGTGGCAAGTCCTGGCATCAAAGTCTACCTTTGCCTAGCCGATCTACCTCGAGGCAAAAGACGTTGTAGGAACGGGAGGCGAGGGTGTGATAATCCTTGCAGGAGAACAGTAGGCCAGAAATGGTTCTGCTCAGTGACGGTCGAGAATAACTGGTGTTCGGGGAAGATAGATACCTGATATCTATCTAATCGACACCGAGAAAGGAGATAGGGTCCTCTCCCCCCCTCCCTCTCTCCCCATGGTATAGGATAAGGAAAGAAAGAAAGGGAAAAGGGAATTGGTGTGTCACAGTCCTTGAAAGTTATCGTGTACATGGTCCAGGGTTTCAGTTGTTAATTATCACGAGTATGCCGGAGTCCGCACTCTAAGGGCTTTTTTTGTCTGAAGAAATTACTACGTAGCTAATGAAAAAGTCGGGTTGGCTTTTGTTATTATAATTTTGTTTGGAACTTTTTTTTTTCTTTTTCGGATTCTTTTCTTGATAGAACGTCGTTCACGTATGTATGTACGATTGATCGTTTCTTAGTACCTAGGTTAGGTATTTATCTAATATTTTAGGGTTCGTTTTCTTCGTTTGCCGGTTCAAAAATATTGGGCTCCGAAAGAGGCTTTTTGTAGTTTTGTATAGATATATATATACTACGACGTATGTAACCTAGGTAGGTTGGTGGGTGGGTATGTATCTTAGATACTTACCTACTTACCTAGGTACATACACATAGGTTATCTGCTATTGTTCTAATCGGCTTGAGTCTTTAAGAATGTTGGTTGTCTTTCCTTCGTAGAGTCCTACTTATATAGGTACCTGAACAGCATGATCTCTTAAGAGCTTTTTAAGTTTAGGTAAGAAGTTAGGTAGGTACATGTACCTATACTTTGTATACATGGATACCTCTCCTCGATGCCTCTATTAGGTACATATATCCGCTGCTGCCATACATACATAGGTACCTACTCCTTAGACCATCTATATCTCTAGGTATGTTCTAGGTATGTGAAGAGCCATGAATCATAATAACAGCACCTAAACTCCAATGCCTAAAAGGGAGCCTCCTTAATAATAGTTATCTACCCTGTACATATAGTATGTATTATCGAAAATCTTGGGTAATTTAGGTAGGGGCTTAGACATCTATCCAGCCTACATCAGCAATTCAGAATAAACACGAAAAGAAAAGGCACCAGATCAACTAAAGCTCGATATATTAGCTATTATCCGAGCCTAGGTAGGTAGGCAGAGTTGTAGATTCCATATCTAGGTAGCCTCGCGGAGAACCTCGTAGCCACATTAATTTATCAGGGTACCAATATCTCTCTTCCCATAGCTATACCTATTTACTATACACTTTTCTCAAGGCTAGGGGGGCGAGCGAGCGAGCTTGATTTGTGCTGAGTCGGGCGATGATCGATGATGTTTGGGCCGACCGGGACATCATGGTTGAGACTTGAGCCTTCACGTCCTCCTGGCGGCGAATTGCCTCTGAAAAAAAACATCGCAAATCAACTCAGTAATAACAAAAAAGCAGCCCCTATTCACGGGGTCTAGTCTTCATACCTGGCCGGTTTGCGCCTCGTCCTGGAGCGATCAATCGGGAAATCGTCGTCACTATCGTCGGTTTCGATGCCGCCACCATGGTGTCGGACACCATCACTATCCTGCCAGCTACTTCCATTATACTCGTCATCACCATGTGCCGCTTTCCTAGGGCGGCCTCTTTTAGATATCGGTCGAATATCTGAGCCAGATAGTTCGAGCTCGGGGTAATCGATATTAGAATCTGGAGTCGATAGCGGACTGGATTCTATCGCCTCTTTTAACTGCCCTCGGGTACGAATACGTGACGGCGTGTCCTCGTTGGCTACCGAGTCAGAGTCGTGTTCGAGCCTGGCTTCCGTGCGCTTCAATCGGCTGCTGCTGCCTGGAGCACTCCCCGAACCGTTGCCTGGAGCGCTGCGTGGGCTGGGAGCGGATTCGCGTTGGCCACTAATAACTACCGTATCTCCTTCGCGCCCCTTAGCTTCCTTCGCGGCAGCTGCGGCGGCGGCCTCAGCAGCTTCCTTTTCCTTCAGATGTTTCGGCTTCCTGCCCCGTCGCTTAGGTACAACCACAGGTTTGGTTTCGACTACCAAGGCTTCGTCTATCTCAGGGAGGGTGGCATCGTCCAGAAGTTTGCGCGTCTTTTTGCGTTGGCGCTTCGATGGCGTAATCCCAGGCTCATCATCATCATCATCATCGTCGTCGTCATCATTCTCATCGAGGTCCTCGTCTACCTTTTGGCGCTTTGTAGGGAAGCCTTTCCTTGCCTTCGGTGCTCCTAGTCGTTTCCTAAAACGGGATGCCTTCTGAGAGGGCGATCCTTCACCAATATCAACCATCACATCATCCTGAGAATCGGTCGTTGGGTGGTACTCACCCTCGTCCGAATCATCTTCGAGAAGACCACGCTTGCGCTTTCGCGACTTTGTAATATCAATATCGGGGAATGGCTCCTCCGAAGGTTCGAGAGCATCGTCATCTTCCGGGTCTGAATCTACTTTGGCGAACGTCTTCTTCTTCGGTTTCGGGCCTGGTTTACGTCCTGGCTTTCTACCTGGCTTGCGACCAGGCTTCTTCCTCTGTTTCTCGCCACCATCTTGTTCCTTTTTCCGAGCCTGCTCCTTGGCCTTCCGTCGTTTCTTCTCCGCCTTTTCTTCTTGCAACAATTTCTTGGTCAGGTTGGGGAAGTTTTCACCGTAATGAAAGAATAACTCCTCTCCTGCCTTGATTTCCCGCAAAGAAGTAAACTTAATGCGGTATTCGCCATTCACATATAAGATACGGGGGGTGACATTGCAGTTAGTCTCCTGGTGATTGATGTAGCGACTGAGGTTACCGTAAATAGCAGCATCAACCCAGATGCCCTCCTGCTCCAAAAGAGTAAAAAGATATGATGAATTAGATGATTCGTCAAATACATCTCCACGGCGTGCCTCGCGGCGCACTCCTTCATCTTGGCTGATAAGTTCACCAACATATTCGATCACGAACTCGTCCTGGGCAATGTCCTCCGTCGCAAAGAGCCCATAACCGGCAATCTTGGATTTTCCAAGCATGAGCGACTTGGACTTACCTCTTTGTAATGTGCAGTTTTGGCATCCAGTAGCATATAGTGCATCGTTGTCCGCGTTCACCGGGTTCGCTCTTTCGGACGCACCACAACTCCCACACAAGGCAGGATCACATTCACGGTTCAGCTGGACACAAATACAGGGCCGATCTTTTTGCTTCGAATGGCATGTCTTTCCTTGAGAATGACACGCACAACCTGTGAACTTATTGGCGCAAATGGCCGCTGTACAGCGGCAGAAACGTTCACACATGATATGATTCTGCACACACCCACAGTTCTTGGATGTGCACGGTCCATCATGGTTGCACGGATCGAAGAAATCCTTTCTCTGATGTTCATGGGTGTTGGTTTGCTCATGCCAATCTCCTATCAACATTTTCTTTTTCCTATCGTACCAAGGTAGCGGCTTGACCTGAACTGGGGGCGTTGGAGATGCGCTCGGAAGAGACAGGCCAAGCTTATCAAGCTGGCGGTTGACATCCCAACATGGTCTCCCTGTGGCCACAGCAGTAGCGCATTGTACTGGTATGCTAGTGTTGCTCAGTGTCGAGAAGAATGCTCTGAGGAGCATGGACTCACTTTCACTCCATCCTCGGGCCCGTGTTCCCGGTCGTCTATTCAAGTAGCAATCTTCGCTGCAAGGGCTCGGTTTGCCATGCGTATGCGTGGGGCTCTCCTCGCCTCTCTCTTTTAATCTCTGCGTAAGCTGTTGGCGAATCAGAGGTTGTAGGCCACCAATCACTTCAACTGAGAATCGTTTCCGCTCATTATCAACACCATATTCGCCATGTTCGCAAGAATGACTGGTGCAAATTAGACAGCCAAGTAATGCGTATGTTTCCAGAAATGATTCGACGGTTGGGTGTTCCTCGGAGACTTTAGACCCGCCAGGGGTTTCCTTCATCCATTTTTTAGAATCAACGATAGTATCAACGGACTTGTCCAGCAACAGAACATCGCGCAGAGGTACAGCGCGCTCACGTAGAGCTGGCGAGTTAAAAACTCGATCAAATGCTTCCGTGAAAATTCGAACAGCCTTGGCCGAGCATGGCGAGCCAAAGTCTTCGCTATATGAGTGCAAAATACTTGACTTTTGCTGAGGAGTTACGTTATCTCCTTGACTTGCCATATAACGGATGAGAGTTGTCTTTGTGCAGTTTTCAATCTTAAGCCTATCGAGCCAGGATTCAAGATACAATAATAGGGTTGTGGCGCGTTCCTTCTGAATTGTCTTGGTCACTTTTTGGTGTCTACTGAGTGTGGCGAACCCAGAAGTCTTGTCCATATTTTCCAAGTTCTCGAGCCATCGACGGTATACGCCTTCTTCGTTGTCTGCTAAATCACGTAGGTGAGGGACATAAGTAAGCATAGTATTTGGAGATAGTATGTTTTTCCTAATCTCAACGTGATGGAAGCCATAAGGAGGGACGGTGGCGGCATTAGTCTTAATGCATATGACTTGATGATGTGCACGCTTCTCTTGCTTTCCAGATCTACCTTGTCCGACTTGCTAGGAGTTCGTTAGCTGATCCCTCATATGTCAATATAAATATAGACCCAAGACCGAGGAGTTGCCTGGCCTGCATTGGCTTATCGAAACCAACCTTTGTCCTGATTCTCATCGTATCCGATGATTTTGTGGCTGTTTCCACCGGGATGCGCTTCATATCAGCGAACCAATCCTTCTTGCTAGGGAATTGCTGTTTAGGTGCTTCCTTTTTCCAGGCCATGTGAATCAGACGTGCAGTAAGTTTGGCCCCTTCTGTGCCTATCTCATCCGACAATTCTCGCAAAGCCTGCTCCAGCTTATCGGTGGTCCAATCAACTTTCCTTGGGGTTTGAGTTTTAGGTGTACGGTGAACTGAGGGTGAATGATGATGAGTTGACGAAGGCGTAGCGTCTTGTTCATTATTGATACTACCGGCGGGCTTTGGTGGTAGTGAAGCCATCTTGCCATCTAAGCTGGCAGACTTCGATGCGGACTTCTTTGCGGACTGGGAGGGTGTTGTGGCATGGATAGATGTAGAACCTTCACGTAACGGTAATGAGGTTGCTGATTGTCGATCTGGCAGTGACGGACTCGCCAGCTTGCGTGTACGCGATCCTGGCTGTGATTGTGACTGTGACTGAGATTGCGACTGTCTACCTCTCCGTGGAGTACGAAGCGTGAGATCAGCATCAGCGTTGTCAGAGTCTGACACGGTGGTCAAATCGATGTGATCTCTCGACATTGTAGGAGGCTGCTTCGGATTAGGGGAAGCCTCCTTTTAGTGACCAGTAAAATGAGAAGGTAGGTAGTGCGTTATCTTCCTTGCCCAGATGTTAAGAAAACTTATATAGTATCCACTAATTGGATACACTTTATCCGCCTTTGTTTTTGTGTTGAATCTTGATATTAAATTTCAACGAAGCATTCAGATGTAGAATAATAGTCCATTAAGACCAAAATCCAAATGCTCAATGACTATGATATAAACATTAGCATCACTGCCAGGGATATAATTATGTGGATGACTAAGGCAAGTACAAACCAATGAACGACATGCAACTATGAATGCCAATGAAAAAACCACAAAATGGGTATACAATTAATGTGAAATTTAGAACTGGGTGACGCGTCAATGAGATGAAGCGACGCGAGATGAAGTTGAGAACATGAACCTTGAAGGTTGAAGCTACATAATGTCTATTCATTATCTAATTGATTCTATGTACGTACTTGATGTCAGGTCAGTGTACTCTGTGGCTGGTAATTATTGACTGTGGCTAGTGAGTTAATTCGAACTGCTTCAATGTTCAATGTTGTTATTAACATCAAGGAAGGTGCATTAAAGCTGAGCCTGCTGAGGTACACAATACATCAGTACTTCAAGTTACATAACTATGTACATATATATATGTAGGTACCTAGGTTAGTACATTCATACTTGCCTGGGCCCTGGAGATGGATGACCATTTAAACGTTTCTTCTTGAGTCAAACATCAGCAGACTTGAAGAGAAGCTAATTACCTAGTTGAGAGCTAATTGATATCTAGTACGCATGCAATCCGTAATGCATGTTCAACGACCTCATCGGCTCATTCAAGAACATTTGGAGAAGAACAAGAACAAGATCGACGCTAGTGAGGCACTAGCCCTGTTAGCTCTGTTAGGCCAACTGCCATTTTAGGGTTAGCCCTGCCTTTTGTGGGGCTGAAAGAATACTATGCCGTACAAAGGACAATATTTGGTAGCGATGATAGAAGCGATGACGTAGAAGAATAAGGGACCATGGTGTCTCTCAGAGTCTCTCTTTTCTCTTTATGTTGCATTGAGCGTTCCCACTTTTCGAACTTGTCTTGAGCCCAACCCGCTAAGCCGCTGTTTGAACCTCTTCTGATGTCCCTCCCACATGCACTCAGCCCATTCGCATCCATCACATATCCATAATACATACCACACATACATTGTACCTTACCTGACCTTACCTTATCACCTTACCTTACGTATGTCATCTTCCAAATCCGTCCACCTTTCTTAAAACGAAGATCACAGCACTAAATATTTCCCCCCTCCTCCACCTTTTCCGCAACACTTGCGTCCTTGAATATCGAATATTGAATAACTAAAGGTGTCGCATTTCCCTAATCAAGCTCCGTATCTGCCTAATTATAATATTCTCCTTGCTTATTGACAGAGTCAGTTGAATCAGTTCAACCTCTGAAACCGTTGTCTTCTTATATTTGTTTTCTTGGTACCAAAACCAAAAGCTTCATCTACAACTTTGTTGTTGTTACATCTTACCACCATCACCATCACCCTTACTCTCACCACACCACCCACCTAGTCACGCAACCACTCACTCGTCCACAATGCACCGAACGTATTCTATGCGCCAGACTCGGGCGCCAACTGCCTCCCAGATCCAAGTGAGCTACCTTACTCTATTCAATGCGCCTTCTCCTTTGGTTTGCATAATTGACCTTCTCGTGGACAGAATCCTCCCCCACCGCCGTCATCTACCAAATCCGGCAGGCTGTTTGGAAGAGGCGGATTTGGTAAGTTGCTTACCACCTTCCTCCACGACATTTGATTCCTTTGGCAATTGGTCCATAGGGCTCATTTACAGGACATTCGCCGGCTAACAATAACCCCAAGGACATGCGCTTCGTCGAAATGCCGCCGGCGCCTTCGGGCCCGATCTCGCTAAGAAACTTACCCAGCTCGTCAAGATGGAGAAGAATGTGATGCGAAGTCTGGAGCTTGTCGCGAAGGAGCGTATGGAGGTCGCCGTATGTTGCGCTTCGCTACCCACAACTAAAGTACGTCTTGCTAATGCGTTTACCTGTTTAGCAACAACTCTCCCTTTGGGGTGAAGCTGGCGATGAAGACGTTTCCGATGTGACCGACAAACTTGGGGTGTTACTCTACGAGATCGGCGAACTCGAAGATCAGTACGTCGATCGTTACGATCAATACCGTGTTACCATGAAGAGTATTAGAAACATTGAGGCATCCGTACAGCCAAGTCGGGACCGTGAGTATCCTGTGGGAAGCTTTCATCCCAATTTCAGCCACTAACGTCATAATAGGCAAACAGAAGATCGCCGACCAGATTGCCCAGCTCAAGTACAAGGAACCCAACTCGCCCAAGATTGTTGTCCTTGAGCAAGAACTCGTCCGCGCCGAAGCTGAATCACTTGTTGCCGAGGCTCAATTATCCAACATCACCCGCGAGAAGCTAAAGGCTGCCTACACTTACCAGTTCGATGCTATGCAAGAGCATTGCGAAAAGGTCGCCATTATTGCCGGCTACGGAAAGCATTTGCTTGAGCTGGTTGACGACACACCCGTAACGCCTGGCGAAACCCGCGCCGCTTATGATGGTTACGAAGCCAGCAAGGCCATCATTCAGGACTGTGAAGATGCGCTGACTAACTGGGTGACATCGAGTGCAGCCGTGAACCCCAAGTTATCCACTCGAGCCCGGACCCTCTCCACAAGACGCCGCAACAACATCAAGGCCCGATCCGAGGGTCTGGACCTATCCGGCCAGGACGCGCCGCTTAATGACCGCGAATCCTGGGTTGCGGCCGGCGAGCACAGAGGTCACGAATACGAGGATGAAGAGCAGCCAGAAGATGACGATCAGGCTCATTCCGTACTGGATTCTGAAAGTGGAATGAATGGTGAGCACCGAGGCCGAGCACCGGAGATGGTTGTCTAGGTGGCTTAATAGCCCTCGACGGTGTGGGTAATACTTACTCGTTATTAATGTCTAATATGAGAGACGCCACGGGTGGGCTACGAACAAGCTTTAATATGCTCTCCAAAAGGGCGAGGCTTTGGCTTTGAGTTTGGTAGTGGAACACATACCTTGCTTGGATGAAAGAAGACGAGAAGATGGACGACGGGACAGATGAGCAACGCACATGTAGTAGGTAGAGCCGGGTAGCGAAAGGAGGATGGATGGATGGATGTGTAACAACCCACCCAACCCCCCCCCCCCTTTTTCCACCAAAGATGATGCTCTCCGTACCTATTTTTTCCATCCAGATGACTCAAGGAAAGAGGAAAAATGGTTTTCCTGTACTTATAGGCACCCCAAAAGAAAAAAAAGTATTTTTTTTTAGGTACTTTTACTTTATTATTAGTCTCTGCCTCGTTGTTTTTGGTCCTTGGAGACGATATACGAGATGAGAGCTTTCACGATACGTCGGTCGGGTTTATGAATTAAATTTTTTTTTTTGCAATTCCCAACTCTTTTTATCTTGTAGTTTCCAAGGGAAGATAGGTAGGTAAACCTATCAGGTACATACATATATACCTACCCATCGCGGAGCCGGACCGAGTTCCATGGTTTGAAATCGGCGTGCCCGGGGATGTTGTTTTCTTTGAACGGTGCCCAAGTGACCTCTTAGATTTAGCCAATCTTCTTTGTTTAAACCCAGTTACTACCGTACTGGATAGGTACATCTCGTCGCCATTATACCTAGGTATCAATCCATCCATCCACGTAGTAGGAAGCCGATAGTCACAACCTTCTTCAAACACTATCAAGTCAAGGAGGTATCTCGAGATCAATAATATATCAATAATAGACTACCTAGGTAAACAACGCAGTACGTATCTCATAACTCAAGTATCTATCTCTCATTTTCCCGCTCCTAATCATATCATATCCATCCATACAACATACCCCCCTATATTCCGTATGTGCCCTCAAATATACGCACCTGTGCTCAATAAGTTCCTCAAACTCTTCTCCCCAGACAGATCCGGTTTCCCCCTACCCAACCTCTGCTTAATCTTTTTTACCAGCCCTCCCTCCGACCTCCCAATATCCAACCCATATGAAAGCCCCATGTATGGTCCCTCTTCAGTGAACGCGACTCGCTGTGCCCTGGCACGGCGGTTCTCCCACCCGTCCGTTAAGTTATCGGTTGCATGGTAGATCGCTACGACTTCGCCTCCGAGATTCAAAAATGAGCCATGGCCAGGACCGAAGGGGCCCGTGCCGTGCTTCCGCGTCTGTATGAGCGGCTCCTCGCTCTTGTGCCATGCTTCTGCATTAAGTGGATCGCCCCCGGCGTACCGCAGGAAACCCATCTTGTATTCATGGGTCCAGCTACCAGCGGCGCTGTATACCAGGCCCTTCCATGAGCCGTCCGGCGAACTCAAGAACTGCGGGCCCTCGTTGATGCCGTGGTCGGTGCCGTTACCCTCCCGAGTGATTTCCCAGGGGTGTTGGGGTGTGGAGATAGTAACGGCAGGACTAGCCGCATTTGTGGGGTCTGCGAGCTTAAGGAGGAAGAGCTGTTGTACTAGGTCTGAGATTTCGTTGTTCAGGGCACCCTCAAGGGGCCATCCTGAGTACGCAAAATACAGGTCGCCATTGAGCGCGAATACTGTGCCATCGATGGCCCAGTGGTCTGGCATCCCGTTGATTCGGCCTAGGAACTCCCACTTTCCGTGACACGGATCTTCGGATGATGGAGGACCTCCAAGTACGTACATCCGGTGGCTCTGGTTACCATGTGCTGGGTTAGCTGCAGCGTAGTATACGTACCATCGCCCCTGTAAGGAGTGCAGCTCGGGAGCCCAGAGATCAGCCGAGTGGTCGGTGCCTTGAGGGGGAGTCCTAAAATGTCGGTTAATGTTCCGTAAGGTGTGTGTGTGTGCCTTGCAGGGTGAAGCATACCATATTACATGCCTAGAAGCGGAATTCTCGATGTCTGCCAAGTTCCGGGAGGACCATATCTCGACCCTATTTCCGGCAGTGAAGGTCTGGTACATCACGTTAGTTTACCAACAGCATTTGCCACACCTCGTTTATGAGTACCGGTCGCTAGAATGTAACTCACAAGGTAGTAACGGCCTCTAAACAAGGTGACGAAAGGGTCAGGAGTGCCGATGGAGGTGAGGGTCAAAGTAGAATTATCGTATTGCATGGCCACGGGAGCTTCCAGCGATAAAAACGACGCCAACGCGCGGGTCATACCCGTTAGGACGTCTTTGAGTGAAATATAGAGCATTGGCCCTTAGCTGACTTTGTGTCGTGACGTAGTCGCCAAACTGTGCTCGCTTCAACAACTAACCTACCTGGTATGCCCGGTCTCTGAGAATTGCTATGACTGGTCGCAATTAGGTTTCCCGTCCTTAGAAGAAAAGAAGCCAAGTAACTAACATCCTTTAAGTTTGGAGTGCCCAAGGTGAAGGTGGGTGACTATCAAGGATCCATCCAACTTGGAAAGCCTCGTCTAATTTTTGGACGTTGGTGGTAAGGTTATGACTAGGGATGAACGACCCCTGACAAGCAGATGATGCCGTGGTTGCTGACGACGCAGGGTTCGAGTGTGGTTGTGGTTGGGAGGACAAACATACGCAACACTGAGGAGCACAAGTGTTTCTTTCTCTTAAGCCGCTGTCACATTGAGATCAATGTACTGGGATGTATTCCAATGTTGTATTGTATGGTATGGAGTAGATTCAATGTTGTGGAGGAGAAAGCTTGGAAAAGCTTGGATATTTAATAAAATCCCAGATATCTTTATAATAGATGGTTGCAACTACCCTCAACATTGACCGCGTAAGTTCCCCCATCTAAGACGTACACTACCTACAAGGTAGGCACCCTGACCTAGGCACCCTGACCTAGTATGGTATGTAGGTGTAACCGTGTAAGTAGGAAGTCGAGACCATAAAATAAGAACTCGTAACGTAACACAACTCTCAACTCCTCAACATGATTCCCAATTACCATTGCCATTGTAGTTTCCCAACTGTAATATTTAGAGAGTTGTAAAATGTTTAGTGGAGTTTTGCACAGTTTTGCTTGCACCTCTTTTTTGCCCAAACACACACATAAGACATAAGACATAACACAAGAACGAAAACATCAAAAACATCAAAAACATCAAAATCTTCATCTTGAACTTCAATACAATGAATGCTTTCCAAGTTTATAGGTAACCCATCCCAGCGCCGTGCTAGTATTAGCCCATTAACCTATCCCTCTCCCACTCTCCCAGTTATCTTTCCCATAAGCAATGGTATAGTGTGTATATGCGCCTTTTGTGCCTGGCAAAATCAAAGAAACCGAGTCCAGCACCTAGGTAAGGATGTTTATATAAGGATATCTATATAAATGAAACCAAAAAAAAACAACGTTGAAAATGCCTTGGCTCCTTAGCTCGAGTAAAAGTCGCCGGCATAAGCGTGCTCTGCCTCCCATTTTAGGAAATCTCCCAAGTCGTGTCCGAGGTTGTATCCCATCGGGACCACATCCACATCATCGCCGTCTTCGCTGTGGATCACCCGAAGATCTAGCATCGGGCTCTGCGGAAGACTGGCGTAGCTCTCGCGGAATTGATTTTTCAACGTGTCGAGCTGGAGTCCCTGCATGTCGAGCTCCAACCGATGGCCTCTGTGCCGAAGCGGCTGCCATTGGTGGTGAGAGCTGTACGGGTTGTCCTTCTCGATTTCGGTGTACGACACGTCCGAGTAGTCCTCGTCCGACGTCATGCTCGTGGGGCTAGGCGCCTCGATCTCCCGCGCGACAAGTCCTCCGATGCTGTCGAAATTCAAGGAACCAAACCAGTCGACGAGGTCCTCGACCTCTTCCGCCTCTCTGCGGCGAATGGTATCGTCGCTTTCGGAAAACCAGTCTCCGGCACCCCCGGCGATGGCCATCTGGAATGCCGTCCAGTCCAGGCCTTCGTCGGCTCCGACCTTCATATCCGGCATGAGATCCAACTTGGCTAGTCGGATCGGACCTTGCCGGAATGAAGGGCACGTCACGGAGCACGGTGCTGATTGAAGAAAAACAAAATTGGAATCCACTACCATATCCTGTGAGCCGATAAAGCTCTGTCCATGGATGGGCTCCTCTATTGGTGATGTGATGGTGCTCGTTTCCGGAATGCTCGGTAATGAGGTCTTTTGGTTTCGCCCACCAAATCGTGCGGGATGCCTCATTGGTGGTGTGGGGTATGTGGCATTCTTGTATTCTGCTTGTTCTTCTCCGATATCTGTCTGCGATGATGCCGAGTGGGATTCATTGGGACGATGATCCTCGTTTTGCGAATCTACCGAGAAATCCCGTCGTACGACAGGGTCAAGACTTGGCGAGGCATGCTTTCCCTCAATCGGTCCGTTGTCATTGATAATGCCGGCTGATCCGATTCGGGAAGAGAGATCTTCGAGGTGAAATGGCTCAATCGGCGTATCGCTCGCCTCGGCGTCGATGGTCTCAGTCGACTTCTTCGTCTGTTTCGACTGCATTATGGACAGCCGGCGCAGTTTATACGCTTCCAGCTGACCCGGTGTGAGCATCTCATCTACCTCAATTCTATGAAAGAGTTTCCCGCTGAATAGCTCTGTTACGTTATCGGAAAGGGTCCACCTTGGACCATTCTTTGCCGGCTTGGCCGCATTGGCTTTTCGGTACGATTTCATTGCCATGGCCTTCTTGGACTTCTTGGACTTATTCCTCTTGACTCCATTAGACACAGCGATGTTTCGGTTAGGTGCGAGTATTGGAGATACCGCTGGGGCACGGGGTGAGTTCTGCATTTGATCAGGAGAAACCACAGGTGTTGGCTTCAAGATTGGTGATGAATCAGGAGTGGAAGCTTTTGTTAGCTCTTTGGACGCGCTTTTAGTTGTTAGTTGGACTTCGGCGAGGGCGCTACCAACGGCCTTGAAGGCCTCGTCCGCCTCATGTATTAGCTGTTGGATGTCACTCGAAAAGCTGGCCAACGATTCCTGCCGTCGCGAGTGCGGCTTTGACCGAGTCGCTTTGTTTTTTTCTTGCTGGGAAGATAAAGCTTCTGGTGAGTTAAGGAGTGAGCTTGGAGAGTCCGCTCGGAGGCTCAATGACTCCGATGACCTTGCATGGTGCTTTGGTACAGATCTAGGAGGAGATCCATCGCCCTTGTAACTAGCGGTGCCGGGAAGCTGGAGCGATTCCTGGCTTTGAGCGTCCTTTGACGAGGAGGTCGAACAAAGAGGTGACCTAGACCTCTTTGAGTCGATTGATCGAGGGCCCTCTTGGTAATGCTCGTAACTATTCAACGAACTCTCTGAAGAACGTGGTTCTGTGAAGCGTGCCTCGGAGGAACGTGGTATTTCGTATGGCGGGAGTGGCGGTATTGAGTTGAGTATGTCATGGATGCTTTGTTCTCTACTGACTATAATAGGTGGCGGTGGTCGTTTTTTATAACCATACGGCCGTTTCCTATAAGTCCCAGTGTCTTTTTTTCCTGCTTTGTGATCCGGTCTATCGGTACTAACGGGAACCCCATCCTCACTCTGATCTATAGACCTTCGTTGAGAGATAAGCCTTCGAATGCTGACGCCCGGTTTGGATAGCATCATGGTGGAGGCCGACGCAAGGGAAAACTCGAGCATACAGAATGGGAACCAGTTGCCTGGGGGAGAGGACTCGACATATATGATGTGGGATCTGCGGATGGTGGGTGACACAAGGCTCTGCAACTACATGAGGAAAAGGGCCAGCTGCATGGCACAAAGTAGTTGTTACTGAGCCGTCATGTCATTCTATTGTACATGCGTATCTTCTAACCTACATATGTATGTAAGTGGGAGTAGTACTATGTATGTAGTACATACATTGATGTACTTGCGGCGGGTAGGCATGTTGACGGCATGTGGTGGTCTACCCCAGTCCATGGCAGTCTGGCAGTGTCTACATGGTATTACATCCATGTATCTCGAGGTAAGTAGGTTAGTACATAGTACACGAGCGTGGCTCTGTCAAAGGGAGCCCCTGCGAAGCGGGAAGAGTTGGGGGTCCTGCAGAGGAAAAGTACAAGCCCTGGGTAACCTAACTCGGAGCAGGGGGTCCTTCACCATGTACTCCATCTGCCTACTAGGGACTCTGTTATTTTTATCGCCCATTGGTCCACCTCGGGACTTACTATTCGTGCAAGTCATTTGAAAAATATGTACCGCAGACCCTGTTGACTGCGGATCAGCTAGGATATTGGTCACGATACGTACCTAGCTAGGTACTTACCTCGTGAGCCGATCCGGCTCGCGACCATTACAATGATTACATACATACCTAGCAGTGCTATCTATGTACGATATATGTAGTATAATTGCGCACAGCCAGGCCGAACCCTGGGGGAATCTATCAAAACTCATGACACCATAGTATCGCCAAGGCTACCTCTACACAGTATACGGGGAATTCAACTCACCTCCAGCTAGCATCAATGATAATTACTAACCTACCTAGGTAGGTATGTACATATTACCTAGGTATGTAGTAGTATTTTACATAGAGAGGGACAGGATAGTCGCATACTATTAATTCCTATTCTTATTCCTATTCTTATGCGGTGGGTATTTCTTTCAATGTTGTCTTCCAATGTTTGCTTGGTACTTGGCTTGAAAGTTGCCCGACCATCAGGATTTTGCATTTTCTTGGTGCAGCACAAGGTAATCCTAAGCTAGCCCGACCCAGAGCATTATACCCATAAGTTAGAGCATTGGAATTTACATAGAGCTTCCAGCGATAAGAGAAATAAACTCACCTAACCTATATATACTGGATAATTGACAAGACACTAGCCTTTTCAGTAGAGTATCAGAGATATTGGAGAATTGGCGTACAACATGGCAGCGGCTATGCTCAATGGGGCTACCGAGATACCACCTCTCATACTACCTACCTTTGTAGAAGTTATTAATATTCAATATTGAGCGATGCAGCGAGTTCACCGATATTTCATAATCCAATGTTGTCTTTTAGACAGCGGGACCGGGCTAAGGTACTGAGGGGTTAACCATTGAAGTGGTTGGTTGGTTGGCTGGCATGGCCGATAAAGCAACATCAGTTAGGTAGAGGTGTGGGCAGGCTCGAGGTTACAGTGCTATTGTATCTAGGCTACTAACCTAAGTACTAGGTGGGCTACATGTAAGTGGGAGGAACGAAACAAGGACTGATAGATGGAAAAACGAAACGATAAACTCGTCCATAACTACTGTACCTAGCCTGGATAAATTACCTAGTGTAGAACGAATGCGAGGTTAAAGATCCATACATAGGTATCTACTATGTAGGTCTTAACTACTATTAGATAGGCATGTACCAGATGGATCTGACAGTCTGATAGCACTTGAGACCAAGACCTAATACAGTCATGACTCGTCGGGCATTCTAGCCGTATCCGTGTTGGACCAGCCACCTGAACATTAGAAAAGTGATCAAGGCGAAAGAACGCTCTGCTGATCCTCTAGAAAGTGTGTTCCGTCAGCGCCGACGCCAATGCTCAGCTAAGTCGAGATGCCATATGTCAGACCAATACATCCATTGTTAGCCTAGATAGTAATGTCAGACCAACCAACCAAAGAGAACTGTCTAATACCTATATGGCATGTAGTAGGCATAAGGGGGGGGGGAGGGGGGATGTGAATTGTATGGGAATACCAAGTGTAACGTATCCGAACGGATGTGATTTAAAAGAACATTGAAGGCTACCCCTAAGGATACGCGCATTTACATCTGAAGCGTAGGATGGGACGGGAATGGGTAGCAGTCAAAGCAGCCGGAATATGAGATGAGGAATTGTAGGGGAATTGTAGGGGAATTGTAGGGACATGATATGCTGGAAAGACAACTTGAGCTGGGGGCAGAGAAGGGAAAGCCAAAGAGGGAAAGCCAAAGAGGGAAAGCGATGGGAGGGAATTGAATATTCAGGACTGGGGACTATTGGGGAAAGTATCTTGGCCTACGCTCCTCCACCCTTTCCACTTTTGTTTTACATATGTACATAGTTACATACATTTCAAGGTTACGGTTATCAGAGATCGGTAAAGCCAAGCCCGCTGGTTCAAAGCCGTGCTTACGTAGTACGTCGTACTTCGTATGTACTAGTACATGCCCAGTTGAACAACTTGAACTCAAACCAATCGACACCTACACGTGATTCTTGTTCTTGACTCAAACCAGCCCCAGCCCTACATACACAGTAAGCATCGTGTAGAGAGACAAGGCAGTTATGACCAGGACACATACGCCCATAACATCTCCATGCCGAGATCATCAATCGGTGCCTATGACTGAATTCCCTTCCTTCTCCAATTACAAACAAGCATACCATACATATATGTAGGTTAGAGCAATTCAGAAACTGAAATGTGTATAATGCGTGTGTCCACACTTTGAAGTATGTGTGGGCGTGAAAAGTCGGTATCCGATCTCGAAAGTCAAACTTGAATTGAGAAGTTCGTTTGGTTCCTACATGTTCCTACATATGTCTTTCATCAACACCCAGGACGATCTACATGTATGCAGCAAACCGCTAGTATTGCTACTTATTATTTTGAGATCAATCCTTTCTCTTTCTTGCCTAGATAGAATTTATCCATGATGACTTTTTATCCCTTCTTTTCTTTCTTTGGGGGCTATCCCCCATTCTTCCCCTTTCCGCGCCGTCGGTGGAAGCGATCTGGATGGTCGGAAATCAATGCGACTGGACTTTTAGCTGCAGTATGCAATCTGCAGCAAAGCGAGGCTTATTATACACAGCAATCGTAGGTCCCTACATACTATGTAGTACTCACGATCATAAGCGCCAAGCAATATTTCCGCCAGCCTATCGCACCATCCGGCCCCCATTCTCTAGATGTGGGTTCCCATGTGAGCTGTGGATGCCCTTTAGTTCATACACTACGCTATATTATACCTTAACTTACTGGGTACACACCTGATAGGAAAGGCCTATGATGTTCACCATGAGATGATCCACCTATCGTTCATCGGGTCGGCCCACGCAACTATCTACTACGCACAGAGTACCTACTATAGTAGATACCCCACACTCAAATAGCATTCTCTCCAATAGCGCGCCTATCATATTCGTGATAGTATCCAGCCCGAAGCCTGTTGTGAGACCTTGCTAAGAGATCCTGCGGGAATCGCAAACATCGTCATATCTTGACGATTCCCCAAGATTGAAATTTCTACACATGCCCCCCGATTTTCATTTCTTTCCCTTCCTTCCTTTCTTTCAATTTCCTACAATTTTAAAAAAGACAACGATAAGTGAGTGAGACACACACAAGTACCTACTTCCCTACTATTTGGAATCATCATAACAATACAATTACATAACAGAATAACAGAAACTACTACATAACTTCCAAGCTAAACCACATCTCACTAAGATTCTTTTTGCTGCGCCTGTAAGCTTATTAAACAAGCCCCTCATAGTGGGATAATAGTGTGCGGCACGTGCAAGAGAGGCCACATTTATACCCAGTAGCCTCCCAGAATACTATTTTGAGTTTCCCTATGCCTCGTAGCTTGGCCAGGCAAGTTTGCCGCTTACGGACGATGGCGCTGGCGATCTTTTTTTGGGTACTTCCAACAATACCTACATGCCTCGCATAAGTTCCAAGAAGCAAAAATACGAGACCTATTTTGCCTGTTTATACGGTGGAGAACGATGGCGCGAGTTTAGGCTACATACCTACCTACTAGGTAATCTCCATAACCCTAGGTATATACATAAGGTGCACGTTTACGGATGGATGGGATGGATATGGGGTAATAAATGGGTTTCCTGTTTGGTAACGACGAATCCTCATGACGCTCAACTGGCTACCGAAGGGGAATAGATATTCTTTCGCCCGTGAAGTCCGAACTTGCGAATAGTCTAGATAGGCAGATATGTAGGTTTACGATATACCTGGACATACCGAGGTATATAGATATATTCCATCCCTGACGAAAAAAAAACATACCTTTGATCCTAAGATTTCTAAGCCTCGCTTTTCTTCTTGGTAGCGGGTGTTGGAAAAAAAATTGCCGGGTTGAATGAAGTCATCGCCACATACATTCTACGATCCTATTTTCGAACCCCCTACCCATCTCAGAATATCGAAGGTGAAGAAAAAGAAAAAGAAAAGCCACATTATCGAAACAATAGCATTACTAATACTACTTACTGACCGCTGATATGCATTTCAATACGACGTGTAGACCTTAGGTCAACGCAAGTTCCAACGCCGAAATGCAAATAACTCCAAATAACATTGTAACGTCTGTCCTCGCTTGACGAGCCCACTCCACATTTTCTTTCGTATCTTGTCTTCGTACTCACTCGACTGGCACTTGGGAAGTCAAGGCACTAAGCAAGAAGAGTAATTAGAGAGATGGAGAGTGGAGAAAAGGGGGGTATAGAGAGAGAGACAGATGGACTTTCCTAAGATATATATGTATGCAAGAGTTTGGGCTAAGTTAATCACACACTTACTTCTCGATGGTGACGATGTCGCTGTACACGAGGAGGGGGTGCCCCACGCCGCGGGCGACGGAGGCGCAGAGCATGTATTCGCCGGGGAGGTCGATCCGCAGGCTCCGGAACTTAACCTCGAGGCGGCCCAGGGCCCACTTGCTGATCGGCTCGAAGCCCTCGTACACGTCGTAGTTGGGGTACGCGACGCACAAGAGGATCAGGCACTTCTCGTCGTCGGCGAGCTCCCGGCTGATGCTCACGGTGCAGTCGAGCTCGTCGCCGTCTTGGGTGACGCTCATGGTCGGGGCGGGGGTTGGGTTTGGCATGTTGGTGATGGGGAGTTGTTGACCTAGGTAGGTAGGTAGCTAGGTTAAGGAGGTACGTAAGAGAGGTATGTAGGATTTTGGATATTTATTCGGTGATGTCAATGCTGGTATTGGTATTTGATGTTGAGAGTAATTGACTCAAATGCTACCCAAGGTACCTAAGAACATGTGGTTTGGTAAGATGACATATGAGCTGTTTGTATTGTACATACGGATGGGAATATGGAGGAGGACGTGATGGAAGAGCATGAAGTGTCTTTGGCAGTTTGAATGTTGTAATGAAACTACCTGAACCTTCTACAAAGGTACTGTCATGTATGTGTTGCAGTGTACAGTACCTGCCTCCCAGTTGTCTCATTTTTTTATATCACAGGGACATGGAAGTTGCATGTTCAATATTGATATCGTGTCGCAACTTCCAAAGTACGTACCTAAGTTAGATACATACCGAGGTAGGTACAATACATGTGCTGTTTGGTACGTGCTCTTACCTCCTTCCCCTACATGCAGTTTTTCTGAAGGAACTTCAAACTTCAAGCTGACATAATAGATTAAGGATAATACTAGGTACCTCCCAGATATGTACAATGTATTACATACCTACCCAGGTAGGTACGCCAGCCGCATCACATATGAAAGTTTTCATTTAATATTTCTTTTTAATTGCTACTCCTGACCTTTTCATTATCGTATCTTGATGACTCATTTATCTACCTAGGCATCTACCTCGTACTATCATATGATCCAATGCCCGCCCAGAAGAGAATGCTATCATTTCTTCCGTATATTCCAGTGTGAGATTACGTGTGGCATCCACTTGTATATATGCCTAGACATTATCATGATACGGCGGGCTCCACTAAGTCCGAGCGACCCAGTCTGGTTGATCCCGCCGACCTGTTCCCCGGCCCGAGTCGGCGGACGTATCCATTTGTCAGCCGCAATTTGTCAGCCGCAATAAAATAGGCATAATCAAGCTGAGTATACAGGAGTCGTTAGCAAGCATGTTGCCTATCCAAGTGCCTACCTCTTAAGCACATAATAAGGAGGCAGGCAGGTTTGTATATAGGTATGTATACATACACCACCAAGAAAATCGGAAATGCCTATATATCTCCTCATTGGTATAACACAATTCAATAACATTCGAAGTCTCTATACTATATTCTTTTAACCTCAAAATGTCAAAGATCCTCGCCGTTTTTGGCGCTACCGGCCAGCAAGGTAGCTCCGTTGTCAACTACGTCCTAAACGACCCGGAGCTCTCCAAGGTATACAAGATACGCGCCATAACCCGCGATGTTGACTCGCAAAAGGTCCAGAAACTAAAGGGGAAAGCCGAAATTGTCTACGGTGACGTGCACGACCGAGCCTCTCTTGAGACAGCTTTGACTGGTGTTCACACCGTCTTCGCCATGACTGTACCATCGTGGGGCCCGGGTGCCGTGGAGGCGGAGTACAACAGCGGCAAGACGATTGCCGACGTGGCCGTCGAAAAAGGCATCAAGTACATCATTTTCAGCACTTTGCCATCTGTCACGGAGATATCCGGCGGCAAGTTCACCAGCATGACCCCCTTTGACGCCAAGGCCAAGATCGAGAAGTATATCCGTAGTCTCCCCGTCAAGAGCGCCTTCTACGCCCCGGGAGGTTTCATGGAAAACTTCCAGGCCATGCCCTTCATGACTCCGCAGAAGACAGCCGACGGCACCTGGGCCATCACGCGCCACATCTCCCCGAAGACCAAGATCCCGCTCGTCGACGCCATTGGGGACACGGGCAAGTTCATCGGCGCCATCCTGGCCGCGCCCGACAAGTACGCGGGCAAGACGTTCTACGCGGGCATCATGTACAGCCAGGAGGAGATCGCCTCGGCCATCGCCAAGGCCACGGGGAAGACGGTGGTGTACAAGCAGGTGTCGCCCGAGGAGCTGAGAAAGACGCTCCCAGCAGTGATGGCGGACAACTTCCTCGAGGCGTTCGGCTTCCAGGAGGAGTTCGGCGGCTTCGGTCCCGAGTCCGAGGAGAAGGCTGCCTGGAGCACGGCGAATGCCCGAGGCAGACTTACCACGCTGGAGGAGTATCTAGAGGCCCACCCTCCGCAGCTCACGTGAAAAATGTTTATTGGGATGGGGTATTTCAGGGGTCAGATCAAGTTTTTGAGGCGAGGGAAAGGGGTGGAAGTTCTGGCTGATACATATGTACAGGAGCCAAGAAGAGTAAATACATGTAGACATCTCCTTTCTGGTTGTATGATGTAAGATTAAGGGTGTTTCTTGTATATTATGTAGCTTGACGATACAATATACCTACATCCTGTTTAGGTAGGATAGCCTAGAAATCATTTATCAAGAGGCTGAAAAAAATATCACGCACGAACTTCCAAGGTCAGGTTAGATTTTTGGCTGATCACTTGTCCTCAGGTGAGGCGGTTTCGTGGGTCTCATCGTGTAACCCGTGGCTTCGGTTCCGTGCGTGCGTGCGTGGGCTGGCTGGCTGCTGGGAGGGACGCTGACGCCATGTACCTACTTCAGATGAAAAGCCAATGCAGCCCGGCATGCAAGGGGCTGACGCGTTCGTTCAGGCCTGGGTCAAGTATGTAGATAATCAAGCAAGTGGGTAGGTAGGTAGGTAGGTAGGTAGGTAGGTACAATACCCGTTTCTGCCTCAGTGTATTCATCTTTTTTCCCTGTTACCTATTTCTTACCTGCACGCAGCGCGATAGGTACCTACAGTAAACGGGTGGTCACATCTGACCCCCAAATCTTACCTAGGCGATGTACCTACCGTTTCCACACAGGATGAAACGAAACAAAACATGTCTATGTACCCTATGAAGCTCCGAGAAAAGCGTTTGGCTGGTATGTGTGTATGCTGGTATCGAGTACTTCATGCAGGCTTCCTACATAGGGTTTCCTTGATGTTTCTTAGGTAGTTAGTAAGTTGTCTATCCGGGGTGTCTGTGTGATATGTACCTAGTGGTAGGTGCAATGTGTGGTACCTGGTGTTGGTTTCGTTAATTACCCCGGATGGCAAGTTCCCCTGTACCTACATGTATGATATGTATAATGGATGGATGTATTGGTATTGGGCCACGTGAAAAAAGAGAACCCACCCCCCCTTGCGATGGTGTGCATCGTCTGTGCGGGCATTACATCCTTGGGGGAGTTCAGGTACATACTTAGGTTAGGTATGTCATGAAACCTCCCCTACCTACATACCTTATATTTGCTCCGGTGCCAGCCTCTACCCTAGGTTAGATGGCATCGGTATCGGCCGAGATATATACGGGAGATATTGTAGGGATACTCATGGCTTACTCAAACCTGAAGTGCCGATTCAGATATGTAACGGCTCGGATCCCCCTATACATGGCTTTAAGAGGGCACTATTGGCACTTTTTAGTAAGTAACTAGTTCGAGGCATATCTCGAATATCACTATACCCCCCTTGTTATGCTGGTGATGCAAAGAACCCTCGTTGACTGTGTTTCTGTCTGTTGGTTTGTCCATATGCAAATACAATTAATAAGTCGCGAACTATGCCGATAGATATTTACCGCATTATGTGCAGAGGCTGGAGTGAGAAGTATGTACAGGGTCTCGCATCCAGGGCATTCCTCTTCTCCGCACGGGACCGATGACCCCAAACGTTCAACGTTCCTTTAGAATGCGTTTTCCCCAAAAGACAACTTAGACAAGTAATTCCTCAAACATCTACTTCTACATAGTAATTCTTGAGCTCAGCCTCATACATAGTAAAAGAAGTAATAAAACCACGAGGGCTCGAGACAAGTTTCTGAAGCCTCGCTACCAGGGCGATAAGCTGCTGGGGCCCCTCGAAGTAACATCGAAGCTACCTACCGTTGAATTGGCATCCGAGAGAGTTCCTTTGTTTCAACAGAGCTTGATTGGCGTAGCCGAAGGACGGTAACCCCTCTACATAGGTAGGTAGGTAGGTAGGTAGGTAGGTAGGTTTGGTTTCGCCAAATCGTGGTTCGAGGATGAATCACGCATGTTTCCAATACAATATGCACCCAAGTGCACATACCTGCCTAAACCAGACCTGGGTAGTAATTTAGATGCATAACAGAGATGGTCCAATGCTTGAATAGTAACATGGAAAGTTGATTTAGAGTTGCTCATGCTACCTGGATGGCAGGTCGGTTCAGGTACACACATACCTACACGTTTGATACCTATGTATGCCGCCATCCCCATCCCTCCCTGGCCCCCTGCAGCAAAGAGAAAATCCTTCGAGCAAAAGTCTTGGTTGCACCAAAAGTGCCCCAATCAACATGAGACCCCAGGACGAACCCAGCACCAATGAAAAGCCGGCAAACCCAGTCCGACAAGCGAGTGGTCGCCTGCCCATACGTCAGTGTCGCCGTCCTAACCCATCGCGACCTGCCCGGAGGAAGGAAGCATAGGCACATTTCGCTACGTTTTGCCTTACTGGGACTTTTCATAAGTTATGCCCGGATCAAGCCTCCAGAATTGTTGGAAGGGAAAGTTGGAAGGGAAATAAGTATTGACGGAAATCTTTCATAATGAATTGGATGATTAATGGTTAATGGTTAATGACCAACGAGCTGACCGAGCAGGTGCCTAGATGCGGTAGATGGAGGGCCTCTACTCAGCGCTAGGTCGTAGGCAGAAAAGGAATACGAAGGTTGAAGAACATATTCAATATATTTCACCTGTGACTTGTATCTTTTCCCAGCCGAAGTAATAATTGAATGCCTATCCATACGACCAATACATAAATAAGGAGATGCCAAGGAGAATTAATCAAGATATACAAGAAGAACGAGGCGAATACAAGAAATCAGAACACCAGCTCGGCCCAGGTCATGCCATCTCAACACCGCGCCGCGCCTCGCCGCGTAACACAACAGGTTGCGGTAAGGTCTAGTTAGTCTAGTAAGACGTGAGCACAGCGATGTGCACCTATGTGCAACGAACGACCTTGGTGACCTCGCGTCTAGACCCCCCCTCCCTCCCCCTTTCTCCTCTGTGCAACGTAAGACGATAGATAGAAATAAGGCGAGCAGCAGCAGCAGCAGCAGCAGCGCGGCGCTTATGTCGCCAACCAGACATTGATGATTGAATTTGGCCCCCCCCTCCCCTTCCCCTTTCTCCATTCCCTCTC
This sequence comes from Hypoxylon fragiforme, assembly GCF_022984875.1. Classification (NCBI taxonomy): domain Eukaryota; kingdom Fungi; phylum Ascomycota; class Sordariomycetes; order Xylariales; family Hypoxylaceae; genus Hypoxylon; species Hypoxylon fragiforme. The sequence continues at coordinate 534,510 of NW_026054764.1, forward strand.
TACCCATCTCTCTGTCCCTACCGCCTGCACGCCCAGCCAAACCAAGCCAAACCCAGCCCCAGAGCCAGCAACCCGAAAACAGTAATCAAGAGCGAAAGCAAAAAGTAAAACCCCCCTCCCCAAAGAAAAGGAGAGAGAAGGAGAAACATGTGAGGCAAGTACGCAAGACAGCGAAAAAAAAACGAAAACAGCAATTAACCCCCGCAAATATCAAAATAATCAGAAAAAGAGAAAAAAAGAAGAAAAGGAAAAAAGGGGCCTAGGTAGGCAGGTAGATGCGGCCGGCCAGCCCGCCTCACAGCGCCTTGCCATTCGCCTTCCTCATCGCGCGGTTCGTCGTCGTCCTCAGGAACGAGTCCCTGGAGTGGCGGGGCTTAAACGGGGAACGTGGAGGAAACACCGCCGAGACGTCGTTTTTAGTTGCGGCCGCGGCGGCGGTGGTGGTGGTGGTGGTGGTGGTGTGACGCGGCTTGAAAGGTGAGTGTGGAGAAAACATCGCCGCGATGTCGTTGCTGCTGCCCTTGTTGGTGTTGCGCTTGCGGGGGGAAGATGATGATGATGAACTACGGAGGCCGTTGATCCGCGACTGCAGTCGGGCCAGGAGGCCGTCCTTGGGTTCGCGGTCGGGCTTGGCCTTGGTGCTGTCCTCCTTGGACATCGCCATGATGTGATTCGATATCAGGTATGTATGATCCATGGATGAGACAAGGCTGCTCGTCTTGCCTTTTTCTTTTCTCTTTAGGATGATAATCTCCTGTGTGTTCCTACTTGCTAGGTAAGGAAATGTCTCTCCGAGAACTCAGGGGGAAGGGGGAGGCTTACTTGATGATAGATTGCGAACGAAGTGGGCTCAATGCCGAACAAGGGTGGATATTGAATATCACGACTTGTATAGGGGTTCAAGTATAGTAATATAACCTTGGTATATTGCGATATTGTGATAATATCCAACAGCGGTCTTTTCAGAACCTGATAGCGAAGGGAAATATCAAGATAGATGCAGTGATAACGTCCGCGGCGTTTACATGAAAGCTTTGGGATACCTTGAGAATTGACAGCCAGGATCTGGAGCAGCAAGTCACCACGGTCTTAACGGTTATGCGTATCTATGTATGTATATGTGATACTTGGTTGTAACAAGCAATCATATTCTACTTTGTATCTCCTCGTGCAAATGCTTTGTAGAATTGTTCTACGGTCCAGCTGCGAATCGAAATGTTGAGGATACGAGAACCAAGTCGCCAACAACTTAGCACCGTGTGATAGGACGCTTCTCCCCTATCGTAAGCATTTAAGACATCAAAGCACAATGGGTTAGTCAGGAATAAGGATATGGGAAACATCAAGACTCGGTCACGAGCGTTGCTATGATGAGCATCAAGAGTGGGAGCATCGTATAGCCGCCACTCAGCAATGCCGCCATATACTCGGACAGAGTCGTAGCGTACAGAATTGCTCGGGTTTGGCGACTTGCTGCGACTGAGACAGGGCGAAACATGGCTTGAGGGCTCTGGTATGAAAGGAAAATGGGCGTCGGTCAGTCCATAAGGTATAAGCTTCTTTTCAAGCTTAACCCCCAACTAAGTTCAGCCCGTTCAGCCTCGACCGACGATACGGGGACAGTGTCTCATCTGCCGACGTAGGTAGGCACTTATAAACTCACAATGACTGAGTTTGGTTGGTGGCCCTAGTGGTGTTCAGGGACAGTACCGATATCATATCAGCACTACCTACTAAGCTTCTAACCTTAGTTAGATTCTATTGAAGTGCGAGCGGATACTAAGCCATTCATATTATCCGAGTTTCAGTTCTTTGACATGTCCGAGTGTATCTACACACATAGGTCTCGGATTGTCTTAGGCCTTTGTAGTTGAGCGCTCAGCTATTGTTGTACAAATCATGCCTCGTAAAGAAGATCGTTACCTATATAGCATTAGACTTGTGCCTAAACGTCAGCTCTCAATGTATGTACCTACATAAGGTCGATTATAATCATTGATACTAAATCTGCCTGTTCCAGTCGAGCGAACATTTTAGATAGCCAAGTAAGTGGCGCGTGAACTTAAGCTTGGTACATTGGAGAGGCTACCGAGATAGCCTCAGTGGTCCTAAGCATCGGCCAATAGATAACTAGACGCATAGCATTATACACAGAGGGCTTGCCATTGAATTGTGAAGTAACGTAATGCATTAAACATCTCCATCATCTGATTCTGTCTCGTTATCTTCTTGGGTGACATAAGGAACAAACCGAAAATCAAGGAAGCTCACGGCACCACCTTCGACCTCGACCATAAACTGTAAACTGAGAACACCTTGACCATCACCGCGGAAACTAACTCTGTTTGCTATTCGCATGGCCTCAGTTGCAGATTTGACAAAGTCGAACTTGAAACTCTGAACCCAGCGATCATGTACTGAGAAAACCTCGAGAAGCTCACGGCCACTTGAAAAGTCAACGCTAGCACCACCGAGGCCCCCACCGCTTGATAAACTTAGATAGGGAGCATTTGGTGATGCGGTGATGGTGAAGCGAGCTGGAGCCATGGGAGCCAGCTCAGAAAGAGCATCCAGTAGCCACCGAGCTTGCATGATAATCTTGAAAGACAGGTCGTCACGGTCAAAAGGAATTTCATCGGGGGATTCAGGAGTGTAGGTGGTCATATTACACCGAGTCTTCAACCCAGTTTCCTCTAGGATGATGCTCAGTGGGGATCCATCCGCTTCGTACATGATACAACACGTGCCTGACATTCCTAAAGCCTGGTGGTTAAAGGCATCTGGGCGGTAGTTACGGAGATTGCTGCGATACGATTCTGATTCTGCCTTCGCTGCCTTCGCAGCTTGGTCTGTGGCACCAAAGATTTGTAACGCTTCTAACAGGGCTGCTAGGTTCATCTGAAATTGTGGTAGGTCACTCGCTTCATCTGACTGGGTAACAAGAGCATAAGATGTGAAAAGGGATCGATCTAGGAATGCCACACCTGAAGACATTATTAGATCTTCCTAACCCTATCATAAATGGGACCAAAGAACCTACCTTGCATTACACGTGCGTGGTCCGCAGTAAATCGAATGCCATCTTGTGTTATTCGAACATGAACCTTGGTAGTGAAGCTGATGCATTTGAGAAGCTGATATATCTGCTTCGTAGAGCTTGCTACCGCTCGGAATATTGGTTGCTGTGGAGGTTCTGAACCAGCAGACGAGGCCATGGTAAAATGTGCTCTTTCTTGGTGGACTGTAGTAGAAGGAAAAAGGAAAGGCGTTGAAAGTTTTAGTGATAATAGACCTTATCACATTCATACAACGTAAAGGGTTGACGATCCGAAATAATGGTGTGAAACCTCAATTCATCTATGATACACCGACGCTCTCTTAAGCTCGTAGCACCTTTCTTCGGGGTATCTCTTATTAGACGTAAACTCCAACAGCACAGAACATGTAAACGGTGCCAAATCTATATTGACGTTAGTATCCATAGATCTACTAAGTTAGGTACCTTAGATAGGTAAAAGGTAGGCTAAGATTTTGGTGGCTCGTGTTGGGAGGCAACGTACGCAACGGCTAACGAGGCTGGAATTCCGTAGATGGGAAGGTTGGGAATAGATCGGTCTAGAATAACGGCAATTAGCTATTAAAGTCATCATAAGAAGAAGAAAAGTAGCTGCTCACTAAAGGCGAATGCGCCAGTTAAAAGAAGGCCGAAAAGAAGGAGGGTGAATCCAACTAAGAATTGACTTCCCTTTCCTACTGTCGGGAGAAACGGACTGCCCGGTGCAGTTTGCCAGATTTCATGAAGTGACGAATCCATGAGGGAATATGCGACTGTAGTATATTTAAACAAGAAATGGTAGGCAAATCTGGTTTACAACGGCATGCCTCGAATTCAATGATTGAAGCAATTGGGTAAAGTGTGAATTAGTGAAATATTCCAAAAATCTAAAATCTCAAAGACCACATGCAGTCAAACCTTGAACCGCTGCGACTTCCACCTTAGCAAATAGGTGGCCTGTCTTCAAGATTCTTACCTCAATCTTATTGGCTGTGTTACAAGCTTGTTTGCTGTGTTACCCTAGGCATTTCTCCAATAACATTGAAGAATCCACATACCGTAGTAGCTAGTGTACTTAGTGTACTGTACTAGGTAGTAGGTACCTACAGTAGGTCTCCATCAACTAAAGTTTAAGCTGAATCCACCTTTACGTGTAACGTACTAATCTTATCAATTCGATTCAATGTTCCCACTCTCCTCCGCGTCATGACCAAACCTCCAACTTCAATGTTCCTATTATTCAACTTCGACGAGGGAGTTGCGCATTTCCCAACTCCACACAACCTGTCTACCGCTAACGTCACACGTCGCACGTCGCGATTTGCTGTAACCAAGCCGTCACCATGGTGAAGGATGAGAGTAAGTCTTATAATCTACTAATCCACCCCAATTACTCAATCCCATTTCTTGCGCATCTAACTTTATATCTTCTCTTCCCTCTTTACAGACGGCAAGCGTAAGGCTAGTGACGAGCCAGCGTCGCCAGTCGCTGCCAAACGAGTGAAGCATGCTGGTTCAACCGATCTAGAGAAGAAGGCTATCATGAAACCGATTCCATTTCCAGAGAAGGTCAGTCATTCCTAGTCATCCCCCACAATCGCATTTCGCGACAAACACCAGGCATATATGTCAATATCCTACCTAACATATTCTTATAGCCTGCTGTCGTCGAGGAGCGAAATGGCGAGATCGAGTTCCGCGTGGTGAACAACGATAACGAACGCGAGTCCCTTATCATCCTTACCGGCCTGAAGTGTATCTTCCAAAAGCAACTTCCCAAGATGCCCAAGGATTACATCGCCCGACTCGTCTACGACCGAACGCATCTCTCTATCGCCATCGTCAAGAAGCCTCTCGAAGTCGTCGGTGGCATCACGTATCGACCATTTAAGGGGCGACAGTTTGCCGAAATCGTCTTTTGTGCCATTAGCAGTGACCAACAGGTGAAAGGCTATGGTGCCCATTTGATGTCGCATCTGAAAGATTACGTAAAGGCCACTAGCGACGTGATGCACTTTCTTACGTACGCAGACAACTACGCAATCGGTTACTTCAAGAAACAGGGCTTTACCAAAGAGATTACCTTGCCGAAATCAGTTTGGATGGGTTACATCAAAGATTATGAGGGTGGTACCATCATGCAGTGCTCTATGCTGCCTCGCGTTCGATATCTCGAGATGGGTCGCATGCTACTCAAGCAGAAGGAGTGTGTTCAAGCCAAGATTCGTGCCATCTCCAAGTCGCACGTCATCCACCAACCGCCTAAGCAGTGGAAGAACGGCGTGACACCTATCGATCCTGTCACAATCGAAGCTATCCGAGCCTCAGGCTGGTCATCTGCCATGGACGACATGTCCCGAGAACCGAGACATGGCCCCAACTACAACCAGCTCCTTCATCTGCTTAATGACTTGCAGAACCACCAGTCGGCATGGCCATTTCTCCAGCCTGTCAACAAGGATGATGTGGCGGACTACTACGAGGTTATCAAAGAGCCCATGGATCTCGCTACTATGGAGACCAGGCTCGAATCCGACTTTTACGCTACACCAGAGGACTTCGTTAAGGATGCTAAGCTCATCTTCGACAACTGTCGCAAGTACAACAACGAGTCAACACCCTACGCGAAGTCGGCAAACAAACTCGAGAAATTTATGTGGTCCCAGATTCGAGCCATTCCTGAGTGGTCACACCTTGAGCCATAGTGCTGGCGACCGGTGAACTCACTTCAAATGCAGAAGAAGAAAGTTAAGGCGCCGATAGAGACGCATTTCGAGGTGTTCCCAGAACTCAAGCCGGGCCTTAGAACGACGAGAAACAGTCTCCGTAAATGGAAAACTGGTCAGAATTCTGATCAGTCTCGCGTTCAAACTACAGAGAATGCTGCGCAGCCATCTCAAGCGCTAGCTGTGGAGGTAGACGAGAGTGTTAGTGAAGTCTCCCACCGACCAACTCCGCCTCAAGTACCTATTAAAGACACAACACAACCGAGATACTTGTTCACAGCCCGCATCTCTCGCGAAGCAGCCCTCCAATTTGCTTCTAATGTTTCTCTTTCTAACTGCTTCTCTAGTAATCAAGCTCAGTTCGTTCAGCCATCAGCTCAGCACGATGCTCCAGTTAATGATGCTATCGTTGCTCCGCCTCGACCTTCATGTGCAAAACCGAGTCTGTTCCCCAACCCACAGGCTTGCCATTAACCTGGCACAAGTAACTAGGTAATAAGATATTTCCTACTGGCCTAGTATCCTTGAGAGTCCTCTTAAAGGGATAAGGACATGGATATGGATATGGACATGGACGGCGAGCTGCATTGGTTGTCCCACTCCCCAAGTTATATTCCACTAAGGGCCCCGTCTTCGAAACCCCTAGATAATTGAAGGATTTACGGAAGGGGGACACGATACTTGAGTGCTCCTAATATGGAACCTTGAAAGGTGATTGGTGTAATGACCGTTGGGCTGTGGCTTTTCGCCATCGCAAGCAATTTCCATTACCCTGACTGTGCGAACACCTACGAGGTCAAACATGGGAAATAAGGGCGGTAATAAGGGTGGTATGCTTGGCAAGGAGTGAAAGGTGAATTTGGGATGATGGAATCAGAGAACGTGAGGAGAGAAGATGAAAACTGAGAGAGAAGCAAGAGAGCCAGATGTAATATCGCAGGATACTTACTGTACCTGCTCTTCGGCATGTAGGCAGAACAGTATCAATACGTTTGTCTGTCTGTCTGTCTGTCTGTTTTATTTGTGCTTGTTTGTATCTGGCTTCTACTCATACAGAGAAGAAATAGGTGCATAGGACGAACAAATCCATGGATTTGTCTTTTAGTACCCAGAGAGAGAGGCCTGATGATCGTGAACACATCGGTTGGTTTCTATGATCGATGCTATGTAACTACCCAAATTGCAATACGATTGATGAAAACGAGACAATGTTTCTATTGAAAGTGCCCAACCTACTCTTAAGTGACGCGTCTATTTCTGACTAGAGCTAGCATTATTCCGCCCAAAGGGCTGCCTTCAATGTTTGCAAAGGCGACGATCATCCCACGCATGATACCTACTGTAGGTTAGGGTACCTAGGTAGGTAGGTATCTTGCATAGTAGGTAAGTACCTACCTATACAGCGAGATGGTGCAGCCATCTATCTATCTCTATCTACATGTACCTAGGCATCCAAAGATTTCCCCTGCCTACCCCTCCCTGTAATGGAAAATAAAGAAAAGGGAAAAGGAGTCGGCAGCCAAGCTTAGGTAGGCCAGTTTACCCTCCCCCCTTTTCCTTTTCCCTCTTCATATAGGTATCCATCATTCTCTATCCCATCTACCCTCTCTTCCCACGAACTATTCACAAAGCCGCTAAGCATATCTAGGTATGTACATATTCCAATATAGTTGCTCGATCACAACATACATGCAGTTACATAGACCGATACACCAACAACAGCAAGTCTACAAGATATATCAACGTGAAACCATTTTTTCTTCCACTACAGCTTCATCTACGTAGGAAGGTAGGTAGGTAGGTACACGGGGGGCAAGTAAGTACAACATGGTATTGCATTGTACCAAGCAGTGAGTTAGTTCCCTGCCTCGCCCTCCCCGAACTTGAAGCCATCTCCTTCTCTCTCCCATGGGACAAATTCAAGCTAAGTACTGAGTAGAGCCACCAGGGTAAGTCGATAACAAAAAAAAAAAAAAGAACAACAAAAATACACCGCCAGCAAATTTCAGGCTACCTTTTTTGCAAACGACCAACAAAAAACGCCTCCTCTTGCTTAGGTAGGTTAGGTTAGGTTAGGTACACAGACGAAGAGGGGTGGGAAAAGACAAAAAAAAAAAAATCTGCTGGTGCTGCTGCTGCTGCTGAGTGCAAATAATAAAACGGCCATGATAAGAATGATGCAGCCCACAACTCCTCATACAAAGTCCCCGATGACTTCAAAGCAAGCAAGATGATGAAAAAAAAAGCAAAATCGATCGATGTGGTTTCCGTTCTGTCCACCGGTCTGTTCTCCCCTTTTTCGAAAAGGCTGCATAATTCCATTGACTCACGAATTTATGGCAACAAAAGCAATGGTCTCAAGGATTCTCTAGCTACTAGAGAGGTAGGTGATTTAGTTTGATAAAAATGCGTAGGTAGGTAGGTAGGTAGGTTTGCATGTAGTAAGGAGCCCCCTAAATTTCAGACTCCTACTTTCGTTGACGCAGGTTGTTGAATATAGGCTGGACAACATAGGTTGAACTCGCTCGCTCTGGAACGTCGAAAGTAATATCGGACCATCTTCCAACACCAAGAACCACAACACAACTTCATCATCAAAAGTAGTCGCTGTTATCGCCACATCAGTGTATAATTCTAGGGTCGAGACTTGACTGCTTTGATCGTGACCTTTCCTCCCGCCTCCAGAATCTACCAACAGTGCCAAATGTCGATCCATATGCTTCAAAAAAAGTCCTTCACTCGTTGGTATGCGCATCATTAAGTGGTCTAGCAGAATGCAACAGCCATCAAGGCCGGTTGTAAATCATCGCATGCAACATCAAAAAAATTACTTAGTGACTGAGCACTAAGAACGCCTCGAGAGTTGAGAGAAATCGTATATGATGTAGGGGTATCGAAGAATGGAGCGCTTAATGTTGCGGTATTCACGTCAAAGACTGACGTTATTCCGTTGAATATGAACTACCTATGGAAGAGAGATGTAGGTTTGAGTGCCGGACTGGGCGGTCCGCTGTAGACGCACTTCTGAGGTATTATTGGTAGTGGTAGATGATTCACTGGCTGGGAGCCGTAAATCTGAATAGTTGCGACGCCAATTTCGCTCTCTTGTCTCTCGTTCCCTCGTCTCCCTTTCCCTTGCCAAATAAAGCCTCTGCAGTATATCTCCAGATGATCTCTGTGATGGACGCTCGCCCGATATCGGTGTCAGTGACTCTTGGCCTCTATTCGGTGTCGGTGATTCTTGGCCTCTACTCAGTGGTTCATTTTCTAGGGCATATCGGAGTACGCCATGAAGGAAGTCCGGGATCTCGCCCCAATGGCCAGCTCGTGCCGCATTGAGCATTCGTGGTGGGAAAAGTGTTTGCGGAGTGAGGGTGAGGTTATTGGATTCTCGTACGATCTGCTCTGTGAGGAATGGAAGTTCGCCAGACTCGATTGCGTTCTTTAACCACTGCTCCCATTCTTCGTCTAGGGGCAATGAAGTATCCCCAGCCTCGTGGCGTGCAGCTCGTTCACGAAGGCGTTCGTTTAAGGCGACACCAACGCTCGTAAGTTCACCATCACTATCTTCCTCTTCCTCCTCACCTTCCATATCTTCATCTACTGTTGCCGTGCTGTCCACCGCAGTCTGGGTCTGCGTTGCTCGTGCCGTCTGTGGTCTATCCTCAGGCTCGACCCATTCGGAAATGTCATCAAAAGCTGTATCATGGATGACGATTCCAGAATCCCTCTCGAACCGCTCCTTGGCCCATCTTGTACCTTCCCATTTGGTTAGATTTGCAATCTCGGAATTAGTTAGGCGCAAGGCATCAAATGCCCTAAACAGGCGACGATGCCATGGCCAGCGACTGAGTCGTATACGATGAATACGGTGGGTGTAGTCGAGGCCTGGGTACTTGGCTTCTTGGGTATCAAGATGGCCATAGAAGGAATGGACTTCCTGGCGGACTTCGGGAATAAGGCTTCGGTGAAGGAGAGTATGGAAGTTTTGTGGATCGCTTGTTCGGGGTTTGGGAAACATGCACTCGTAAACGAGTTGATCAACTGGGCGGCCCTTCATCTCGATAGATGGTAATATTGTAAGATGGAAGTTTGGAAGTTGTATTGAAGACGGTATAGGTTGGAAGTCTCGCCAGATTGAAACGTTCGGTAAGCAACGCCAAATAGGCAGAGATCGTAACTAGACTAGAATAGAATAGAATACGATGGAACGTGATAGACAAAGGGTGATTTTGGGACCAATGTCGACGACGCCGCTGAGGCTAGTTAGAGTAAAGTTTCGTATTTGGTAGATGTTGGAAACAATAACGTGAACGAAAGTGAACCTTGAATTAGTTAAGTTTTTTGTGGCCCAGAAGAATTCGCAGGTATCGTGGACAAAGGTAGAAGACGCTAACTACCTAGTACTAGGTAGGCAGTTGTTGTGTGCGTGTGTGCGTTGGCGTGTGGAGGGGCCCAAGAATGGTTGAAGGGGGACCGAGGCGAGAGTGGGAATAGGAACGAACCGTGCTTACCGTTTGGTTTGATTCCTTTGACCCTTTTTTTTTCTTGTCCTTTTTTTTCTTTTCGTCTTCTCTCTTTGGGTTTTCAATATATACCTAATTAGAGGCGTCTATGTAGGTAGTAGGTGGGTTGTCAATGTGGATTCGTAAAGTGTGAACTGTCTAAAAATAAAAATAAATAGAAGAATGAGTTTGTATAAGGTGACACAGGAGACTCCAATCACTACATAGTAGTTACCTAGTAACTAACTACATGTACTAGAAGGAATGTACGGCGGGTGGAAAGTTTAAAGGTAGCCTGGCGCAGTGGCACTGAATAGTAAGGGTAGTAAGGTACCTACTATATTAGCCCCTGCCTAATGATAGTGGTAGGTGGTAAGGTTAGGTGGTAAGCAGGTAGGGTGACAGGGCGTTTGTTGTGGGAGGGAGAACACTGAAAGGGAAAGAAGAGGGAACAGACAACATTGAAATCCAATCCATTCGATCCTCAAGATTCTCGATTGGGATTGGTACTTTCCCGCATGGTGTAACAGGGTATGGGCCCAGAAGGGCGGTGATTACAGGCATCTTCCATTGCTTCGATTGGCTAAGTGGATGCTTCCCATTGAGGTTACTAATGCCTTTATCCACTTTGGGCAATTTATAATGAGATATCCATGATATCCATACCAATTATTATGTCCGTTGCATATCGGTATCTCCTTCCATCTGAGGCTACTGTACCTATCCGAGCCAGTTCAATGTGGCTATTAACGCTATTAACGCTATTCAAGTTAACTAACCTAGGTACCTATGTAGTATTAAACCCATCTGAGCCTAGCAGCCTAACCTACCCAGCTTGATGCCTCCTTACTTCAAGGTTACTTACCTACTACCTTAACTACCTGCCTACCTTTAAAGTAATAAAGTTGCCTCACACATAGTAGTAGGTATCAGTTCCTAGTAGAACTTCCTACCCCTAAGAACATTATGAAGGGACTTCCACAACTTCAAATTATTGTCAATGTTTCTGTTGGTCTGGTCGTATAAAAATACATCTTACATCTACCTACCTAGGTTAGGCAGTACCTAGAGTTCATCCAAGACACAACAACCTGCGACAAGGCTACCTGTCCTTTGCTGAGTAGCCCAAAGCATCACACATGTGCATGTCGTATGATATACATGTCATATACGGCTGAGATCGACTCTACCGAGTCTCCGATCCGATACTACCGGTGCTACCTAGGCACGGGATAAGTGGCTCGTCTATACATACCAAACATCATAAATGCATACCTACTTGATAGGTAGGTACCTATACTATGGTGTTCATATATCAGCTTACCACAAACCACTGCGGGAACCATTTGACCTCGACCCGCACCCGCACTCGCATTGCTGTTCTGTAGGAATCCGGAGGCTTGACGGAAAGGGTGCCTACTTAATTACAGTGCACAAATGGGCTTCCCGTCACCTATTCAACACCTCTCTGTTAGGCAGTTCCATAGCCTCAGGGGCTGTATAACATCACTTTGTTCAGGTCATATTAGTCAGTCATGTTAGTCCGAAACATGTATGTAGCATTCCATCAACTAATTGGAGTTATATGGGCGTGTACCCTCGCTAATATCATTCAAGCTATCCTATAACGCAGCAGTTAAGTTAGTAAGTAAGTAGGTAAGTGCATCTTATACACCGATTTGCATCGAATTCATAACACATTTAGACAGCCCGCTCGCTCCGCCCGTCTACGTGCCCTTGTCTCCTCTTCCTCTGCCTCGCGGCAGGCCTCTCGTACATACCCCCCCTTGACGGCCTCATTGGAACGTCTGCACCGGAAGTCCTTCTCACGGAGCGCCGTGACCCACTGAGGCTCGAACGGCGTCTTGGCGTTGCCGAGGTCTTTCCAGACAATCACATTGACCATAATCTTGTCTTCGACCAAGTCAATCTGGACACAACTGTCAGTGCTGCAGTGCGGACAGTTGAAGGCCCGTCTGCTCGGCCCGTACAAGCTGCACCAATATGTATCCAGCACTGACTTGTCGAGAGGCGCGTATAACCGGGTTGTCCGATACCTCATACACGCCTTCAATAGGCCTCGTTTTTCCCTGAAGCTGTAGTCCAGAAACCGGTGCCGAAAGTGCGGACATATCTTGAACGACCATACCTCCCGCCGCCAGTCGAGAAGACGGAGCTCCCATCTATACACCGGGTCTCGCTTCTTCGGCGTTATGGAGAAGCGTACAGCTTGCTTTAAGAGAAATCTGTTTCGGTACCACCAGGGTGTGTTGAAATAGTAAAAGTCGGGCCGCGATCTTCCGTTGCCAGGCACCAACCCGCAGCACGAGAGAGAGGCGGCTCGACTCATTTGCGCTTCCAGTGTCCCCGCACTTCGGACCCAGTACAAGTGATAGTACGCCAGCGCGTAACAGATCGGGGCATAGATAGGGTTAAGAGGGTCAACGGTAGACGTGTCCCGGTGCAATGTCGACCATATGCGCTCACTCTCTTGGACCTCGTCGTACTCGGGCATAGTTTTCGATCCAAACAACCACTCGAGGATGCCGAGTTTCTTTTTATTCGAGGGAATGTGGTGGTTCCACGCGATGGGCAACCTCTTGGGGTTGTGGAGCGAGCATCCCTCTACTGGCCCGAAAACGCACGGGGGGTTTCCAGCCCAACCTTGTGAGCTGACGAGCTTGAAGGGGTAGCTTGCATTGCAGCCCGCACACGGTGCAGTTTTCGTCTTCTCGTCATCCTTATCGCCTTTATCCCGGGCACTAATTGTGCATTGTTTCTTACTGCGATGTAAAAAATTGGCGAACCTTTGACGCGGCTCCCGAGGAGGCAAGTCATTCCTTTGGGAGGTCGGCAAGGATCCTACTAACGTAGATGAACCCGACGACATGATGATGTTGCTCGTTTGATGAAAAAGAAAATACGCAAAGGGGGGGATATACTGCCGATGATGAAAATTAGGGAGAAGTGGCAATTATGGGACCGACCCGATTTATTTATTCAAGGCTCTAAGTAAGTAAACGATGTCAGTTAAGAGTTGGAGGAGACTGGACTCGAGACTTGGTGTTGATTAAAAGGAGCAGGATACAATAAGCAAAAACCCAATATCTGAAGGCGTCTCATAAAGGGGAATGGCGCATTTGCGTTTGGGTCCCAACTCTAAAATCGCACCAGCAAAAAAAAAAAAAAAAAAAAAAAAAGTTGCTTCTCACTTTCACTCTGCGATGCTGGGTGTGCTTGATAACCAAGGGTTGGCGGAACGGTGCTTATCAAAGTTTTGGTGAAGGCTTTGGTGAGATAGATGTGTGTGGTGTTCCTATATGAGCCGCTATCGAAATAGGCTCGTGCCCGAGTAGCCCAATCGTGGCCCTGCTGACTGGTCTCGGTGGTCTCGGTGGTCGAGTGTCTGTCGCTTTGAGCTTCTCCCCGTCACTAGAACACTTTGTACTATGTACGCTTGGGCAAAACCATACCACGTACCTTTTTATTCCTCTTCTCTCCCACTCTCTACCTAAGTAAATGAGGAACAAATTGGCTAAGCAGCTTGGTTTGTGCCTTTCTGGCTACTTGGTATTTGTAGGTTGTGCGATTGCCTATGCGGAAAAGGGGGTTTACTTGTTCTAGTCTACGCCCATCTAAGAGCCGAACCGGATTTCCTCCAAAGCCCATAGAGATCGGATGTCCTACCTACTTACCGACCTACCGATATCACAGCTACCCATCTACCACTTTATGTAAGGTAGCATGCGGGGTCTAAGTATGTGCTGTTGCTTACCACTGGCGCAAGGCCGATGTGACGTTCAATCAACTGGATGCATACACTGACCTCCTGCGCAAGTGAGGCTAGCCCTCTGAACCACTGGCACTGGGCTTCTCACATTCGCCCCTGCCTCTTGCACGGAGTGAGGCTTATTCTTTTTTTTTCATGTTGACCTATCATGTTGTTATGCCCACAAACATAAAAAAGACCTTACATAGGAAGTCTTCTATTAATAGTAGGTAGCTTATCAGCAAGAGCCTATCTGTGCTTTAGAGGCCATGTTGCTGGGCTAGAACCCTACTCCGTAGTTCTGTTTCTCTTGGACGGCTTGATCCCCCGTCTTTCGGGCAACTCCGATGGGTTTCTGATGGCCGCTGGCTTGCTACCTAGGGAATATACCTACCTTGGGCGAGGGAGATGTCTAGCAACGTCGTGTTCACCTTTCAACATCGTCTACTACCCCCGTTGTATACGATTTGCTTCTTGTTAAAACCTGGACATGCGTGTGCTTGTAATATACTGACTATTGGACATTTTGTTCATTGTTGTGAAGCTTGTGTCTCAATATTGCAATCCCTTTCGTTATATGTAGGTAGGTATTTTTTTCAGTTCTTTGTTCGATGCATGAAATTATTGGAATTTTAAAAGCGCCATGTATTGATATTTCGTCAGTGGCTCAATTATCTGCCACTGTTCCTTTTTGATATTGCCAAGACATGGATGCTCCCTGCATATTGCGGCTACGGCGCCTAGTGCATCCATCCCTTGCGTTCATCACTAAGGCAGGAACCTTCAGGGTTCCAATCCACCATCGGAGAAATTTAGCCGCGACTCCTAAGATTAATGTAGAGTACAAACCTAGTAAGATTATCGCTACTTTTGTAAGTACCCAAGTACCTCTATAGTAGGTAGTATCCATTTAAATTATCCATTTCCAAGTTACCAACCACGTACCCCATAACTAACTGCTACTCCATATTATTACCATCCGTATCCACGTTTTATCTTCGTAGTAATTAATTAGCGAATTCCTGATTTAAAACCGTCCCGATGTCGACGTGGCGCGCGCTATTGCTTTATTGCAGGCTTCAATGGGTTGCATGAGGGCGTCCCTACAATGGGCTCACACCAAATCCGTTTTCCTACTCCTATTTTTACTCCCATTCCTTTTTTCTGCCCGCGTTCTCGCCTACGAGGAGTTATCTGACGATGCCCTCCGCACCATCCCCTCCGGCGGCGCCGACTTCGACATCAACCACGGCGCCCTCCTCTCGCCCATCCTGATCCCTCGGGTGCCCGGCACCCCGGGGTCGATCGCGGCGCAGCACCACTTCGTCGACTTCTTCTCGCGGCAGCTGCCGGCGTGGCGGCTCGACTGGCACAACTCGACATCCAAGACCCCGGCCACCGGCGACGCGGACGTGCCCTTCAAGAACCTCGTCTTCACGCGCGACCCGCCGTGGGCGCAGCGTGGGGACGTCAGCCGCCTGACGCTGGTCGCGCACTACGACAGCCTGCACCAGCCGGACGGGTTCGTCGGGGCCACGGACAGCGCGGCGCCGTGTGCGATGTTGATGCACGTCGCGCGCAGCATCGACGATGCGCTGACGCGGAAGTGGGAGGCCGTGGAGGCGGCGGGGGACGCGGGCATGGGGCTCGAGGACGACGAGAAGGGCGTGCAGATCCTGCTGCTCGACGGTGAGGAGGCCTGGGTCAGCTGGACGGCCACGGATTCGTTATACGGCGCCCGCGCGCTGGCCGAGAGCTGGGACGCGGAAGTGCACCCCGCGAACTCGGCGTACCGGACCCCGCTCGAGTCGATCAGCCTCTTCCTGCTCATAGACCTGCTCGGGGCGGCGGATCCTCGCGTGCCGTCGTACTTTTTGCCGACGCACGGGGCGTACTTGGGCATGGCGAAGATCGAAGAGCGGATGCGGAAGCTCGGACTGCTGCGGACGGAATCGAAGCAGCCCTTTCTCTCGGACGCGGGGAAGGAGGCGGCCCAGTTCACGAAGGGGTATATTCAGGATGATCACGTGCCGTTTCTGGTGCGAGGAGTGGAGGTTCTGCATATCATTCCCTTCCCGTTCCCCGTTACGTGGCATACGATGGACGATGACGGGGAGCACTTGGACCCAGCGACGGTGGATGACTGGGCGAAGATTGTGACAGCGTTTGCGGCGGAGTGGATGGAGTTGGATGGTTTTATGAGCCAGCCTCAGAAGGAGAAGGAGAAGGAGAAGGAGAAGGAGAAGGAGAAGGAGAAGGGTATTAGAGATAGGTCGGAGCTATGAGGTTAGTCTTGCTCATGGCTGTAATTTGAGCATGCATATTTAAAGTCTCGGAGTCTTATGTCTCCCTTTTTAGGTACTTATATGTACATATTGCTTGCAATGCTCTTTAAACAAGTACGAAAAAGAGAATACTACCGGTACTCCCAAGCAGGATGATAGGGGGAGCTCGCTCTCCAGGACAAGACCGTGTGAATACTG
Source organism: Hypoxylon fragiforme (assembly GCF_022984875.1). NCBI lineage: Eukaryota > Fungi > Ascomycota > Sordariomycetes > Xylariales > Hypoxylaceae > Hypoxylon > Hypoxylon fragiforme. The sequence goes on from NW_026054764.1 coordinate 551,048, forward strand.
CCCCGCACATTAAATATTCGCACCGTCACATCCCAGATTTACAGGTATTACGGTCGACCTAGCGTACCTAGGTACATAGCTTCAAACCACGTCAGCCACAACGACACTAAAAAGAAAAAAGTGGAACGGGTGTTCTGTTCAATTGACGAAGCTTCAAAGTACCTACCTCTATCTACTGAGGTACCTACTGTAGTTACTAATTTCTTAAGGTTTCCAAGTCGCACTCGAACTTACAACCTCGCAACAAATTCAATTGCTCTAAGCTACCAGTCGCCTCCATTGATTGAACATCACAGAAACAAAGAAAAGAAAAGAGAATTAGAATAGCCCACCATGCGCTTCGCACGCTCTTTGGCAGCGCCCCTCCTACTTCTAGCCGCTGGTGCGGCCCAGGCTGCTGCTTCTTCGTCTTGGGGCTTCGATGACGCGAGGGTCACTGTGAGCGCGAAGAAAGCTACCGACGGCGCCAAGTCAAAGGATGTCCAGCAGTAGGTTATTTTATATATATAAGTGGTGTTGGCGATGACGATTGATTGTTATATGGGAGCAAGGCGAAAGAATTATGCTGACAGTTGGTTGTGCGACACAAAAAAAATAGATTCAACGATAAATCGGATGTTCTTTCTAAACCTGTAACGTTCGACAGCGACGACAGCTTGAAGATCCTCTTGACGATCAAGGAGAGCGGCAAGGGCAAGCGTCCGCACCAGGCATTCCTGGTTCTCCGGGAACCTACCACGGGCCTCGAGACACCATTTCCCTTAACCGTCAAGGACAACGGGAAGGCCACTGTTGAGATTGTACGTCCTGTGCAAACTACCCAATACATTCTAATTCTACTCCATTCTAACGCACATAATCCCCTAACAGAAACACGCCGACCTCCCCGTCCAATTCGCAACCGCCGACAAACCTGTCACGGCCTCTCTCCTCCTAGCCTCGTTTGGCTCGTCCGAGGGTCTCAAGAAGGACATATTCGACGTCGAGATCACGCGGAACCCGGCCGCGAAGCCCATCGTCTACGAGAAGCCCCTGCGCTACGGCAAGTTGGAGGAGATCCATCACATCTTCCGCGCCGACCCCAAGAGCCCCCCCAAGGTCATATCGCTCGTCTTTGTGTTGGCTATCTTGGCTACCGTACCGGCTCTCTTCATCGGCGTACGTTTTAACTACTTACACCCCTTACTAGATACCTCCCTACATGTCTATCTATCCATTGCCCACCCCAGAGAAAAAACACTAACAAGAGTAATAAAAAACAGTGGCTCGTCCTCGGCGGCAACGTCTCCCACCTCCCCAAGGCCCTAGGCGCCGCCCCCATCGCTCACAGCGTCTTCTTCGGCTCCATCATCGCTATGGAAGGCGTCTTCTACATGTACTATCTCAGCTGGAACCTATTCCAGGTCCTCCCCGTTATCGGTGTCGTGAGCACCACCGCCTTCCTGAGCGGCGTCAAGGCGCTGGGCGAAGTGCAGAGCCGCCGGTTGGCTGGGGAGAGGTGAAGAAGATTTTTCTCTTTTTCTGTTTGCTTATGTGTGATGCAAGTTCGTGGAGAGGGGATAGGGAAGGAGATAGAAGGGGGGGATTGGACGTGTACCTAGGTTGTGTGACCAAATTTCTTTGCGACCTTCCAGAGACTGAAAAGAAATGCTGCCGCTGTGTATTCCGTGGTCGAAAAGGACCGTGATATTGGGACATACACAAAACTGTGCTATTGTCTTTGGTTCTGTTCACGAACTCAAATAGGGGTCAGATGGCGCGGTATGGTTTTCAACTAGCAAGGACGAGTGTGAGGGGAAAAAAAGGAGGAAGGGGGAGCAGGTAAATTAAAAGGCCAATAAGTCTATAAGCTACTAGGTAGGTAACGAAGAAATGTATAACAAGTGCAACTATACCTACAGTTATGTACGTACATCTTGATACTCTGGTGGTCGTTTCCTTTCCCTAAGTTTTTATATGCATGTCCCCCCTTTCTGTTCTCTTCCATACAGCCCCTGAGCTAAATCTAAGAACAGCATGTCACTAGGTTAGGTAGGTATCTGCATGCATAATACCTACCTAGGTATACATAGGTATATTTCGTTCCGTATAACATATCTACCACCAGGCACGTACTACACACCCAGACACCACATATGTGCAATGCAAACCCGTCAAGCAGCCCATTAGTATACCTACATAGTCTAGCTACCTAACCTAGGCATCTCATTCATTTCCTCCCCATCCCATCCCATCCCATCCCCCCCTTTTCACCATTTTCTTTTCTATTCTATTCTACCGATTCAGAATGCCGGCCTACATGTACCTCCACCATCGCAATGCAACGCAAACTAAATACAATACAATACAATATCGTAGTAGACAACAAACAACAACAAACAACAACAAACAACAACAACAATAATAATAATAGACACATAAACTTGGCAAATAGTAGTAGTAGTAGCAAGAACGAAACACAACCACAAAACACTCGCCTTCTAAATAACTATCTGCTTCACCGCTGGAAATTGGAATGTGGCCAGTCCGGTCCAGCTTCATGAAAAAGGGGGGAAGATTGTCCACCTAAACTAGGTTAGGTAGCTAAGTTCAGTGGACCACAGGTGCCAGATAGTCGATGCGTCCAGCGAAGTCAAATGAAATGAAGCGAAGACAGGATATCCCATAGCCTTTGGATCTTCCTTCTTTTCTGCGATATATTACATTAACATAGGTAGGTGGAGGCTATGCGGGTAGTATGTATGTAAGAGCCCAATCTTCTTTGTTCAAGAAGGGGGTGGTTTCTCCCCCCCTTTTTTCCCTTTTCCAGAATCGTGTCGTAATCCCTCATGAGCGGCCTCAAGCTCTTTGTGTGTGTCTATGTATAGACATTTCCCATTTTTTGCTCCTCCCCGTCTATTATTAATAAAATTCCCAAATCCCATTTTACTGCGACTTTTTCCCATTTGCAGCCCCATTAGCTTCAAGCTCCCGTTTGCGCTTGTTCTCCAGCTGCTTCTCACGCGGGATCGTCAGGCAGTTGATGCCCAGAAAGTTGCATATGCTCGTTGTAACTAGGTAAGCCCAGCGGAAGTAGACAATGAAGGCGAACACGAAGTAGCCACATAGGTAATAGTACTCGAGCTCCGCAGTGATAGGGGCTAATCCAAGGCGTGGTAGGTTGCCTAGAACAGCACCACCCACCAACGGAACCAACATCACAGTCCAATACGGGAAAGGTTGGCGGGTTAGATGAGCAAGGATCATCTTGGTTGTCATGCGCCCGAACACAAGGGACATGGTTAGGCAGAAAAGCACCAAGTGATTCTCGCGCAAAAGGGTCGAATGAGGGGAGTAGAGCCAGGTGCCGATCGAGATAGTATATACGCCCATGGGGATCCACTCAAGGAAGACCGGAAGAATAGGCAGCTTGTCCCGTCTCCTGGCCTTGACGACATTCAAGACGCAAAATGGCATGTGACCGAAAACGAGGGAGCCCACAATAATGAGGATCCAGATATCGCGAATCGAACGGTCACCAACAACGTGGTCATAGCCAAAAAGGTTGTCCTTTCCTAGAATGTCGATGATACGCTCTGTCCAGATATCAGGTCCATAGATACCCGAGATTGCCATCAAGCTGCACGCAATAAGGATACCTTCCGTGGGGCCGTTAAAATAGCCTAGGTATAGGGTGTGGGTGTGGTATGTCTCCCAGGTCGAGAAGAACATGGGAAGGCAAGGGCAAAGAGCCGTAAAGACGCCTGATTTAGAGGTTCCTAGGGCCATGGCGGCCGTCTCCAGTAAGCTACCGAGGGTACAGTTTAACGAGTCGATACCGTGGTCGAATAGTTCGCCCAGACCGCTCGAGGTACCCGTTCGCCTAGCTTGTTTCCCATCAATATTGTCCATGGTTTGGTACATAAAGAGGCCGAATGCGAAGCTAAGGTATAGCCATGATGGGCCCTACGATTCGTCATATTATTAGTTACACTATGTTTCAATGGGTAGGTACCGCTGTTCTTGGTACAAGGTATGGTGGTACGTACAGGTCCTACTAGATCTGGTATGAATATTACCAGCAAAGCGATGTTTACGAGAATAAAGCAAAACCCAATCAGGGTCACCATATTCGGGGCTAGCCATAGTGGCAAAAGCTCAACGAAGGCATTCCACTGGACCAACTCTTAGCACTAGTAAAACGGAATTGCGACGACGGTCACAGGGACTTGGGGACGTACGTAAGGGCGGAGGATGTAATTTGATACGGGCGACTTGTCGACGGCCGAGTACTTGTAGGATTTTAGGTGGATGAGAGCATCGTCCGAGATACACTCAGCAATAGCGGTCTCTAGACATCAAGGCTAAGTCAGAGTCTGGGCGGTAGTCTTTAGGATGACATAGGATGCCAAGGGGCGAACATACTGCTATTATTGGGAGCCATGGTAGAGAACACTCTCCACTATGATCAGTTGTCGTAAGGTGGCTGGCGATCAACTCTGAGCCTGGTAAACCGAAGTTGGTAGGATCTGGACGTCAATCGGCAAGGGGCGCAAGGTGGTATAGAAAGTCGGGACAGTATTCGCGAGGCCAGTTTTCGTCAGATGGACTGATCAACTGGATGTCTAGGAAATGCGATTCCTGCAAGGCTATCTATTACGCGAATCCATGGAAGATGTCTGTATAGGAAAATAATAGGGTACAGGAGGTGAGAAGTAGGTAGAGTAGTAGGGGAAGACCTAGCACAAATGTGACATAAAAAAGGGTTGTAGACGGTTAGGTCGGTCAACGGTGTGTATAATAAAAAAGTAGGAGAGTAGAAGAACATTGAAGAGTTAATTAGTATGTACTATGAGTATGTACTACGTATGAGTTTTGGTGGGGCCGAGATTTTGGTCCCTTTTTCGGATCCACATGCAAAATGGGTGCTAAATGGGTGCTAAATGGGTTCTGAATGGGTTCTGTATGGGTTCTAGCTCAAATGTTCTTGCCTAGGTTCTCCGAGAACATGGGTTGCAGCTGCGTACCCTTACTGTTAGTCAGTGTTAGATCACGAATCAAGCTGTCCACTTTTGCACATGGCCCCCCTTTTTCTTTGATTCTTTTATGGAAGGTTCCATCTTATAAAGCCTGTTTAAATTGTAACTGTCCTAGGTTAAGGAATTGGCCCTGTGGCCCTGTCAATTGTATGTAACTTGTACATCGAAAATTAAACATTTACCTCCTCGAATCAATTGATGTTTTAATTACCGCTCAGATGAATTAGATCCATCTATATTACATCTAAAGATCGAGACGGACTTAAAACGGAGTCACGTTCACCAATGATGTCAGAAAACAAGGCAGATGATGTAAAGTAGTAAGCGGATCAGTTAAATCTTGATCTCATCTTGAATACCGTCGTATCTATCAAGACTCAAGTCCTTTTCCAATTATTAAATCGTTATGAGCTGTGAGCCTTCTGCTCCTTAAATGTCTCGACGGGATTTCCTTCCTTCTTTCGTCAAGCATGATGTTCAGGTTTGAGAAATCCCACGCTCCCAATTACAATATTATAATAGCAACACGATAGGCTCGTAGGTGGATAGCTGGGCATTGTCATCACACTATTGAGCCTCCTCGGTTGTGCATCTCGAATCGTTGCCTCTGATCATGAGAGGCCAAGGTTTTGTCGGTGTTGTGTGTTGTATAGGTAGGTAAATGGGTAAAGTCGAAGAGCCTCTCTTAACAACCAATATGTTCAGGGACGAGCATCAATTGCCAATCATAATATGTAAATCCGAAAGATTGCATCACTAGCACTGCCAGAATGGTCTCTGCTCCATGTCTAGAGAGCGAACACTCCTAGGCAAACACTAGCGGCGAGTACGACGAAACCGAACAGGCCATTGCTGTCGGCGGCACGGAAAGCAGCGTTGTCAGTCGTCGAACCTGAGCCACCATCTTCGCTGCCAGCTAGACCATTGTAAATAACGTCTCCGTCATCTGAAGCTGAGCTCGATGTTGCTGATGGGGCCGAGCTCGTCGAGGTCACGTTGACTCGCGTTGGGTTCCGGGCACCACATGGGTGGTCCTCTCGGCAAGAGCTAGAGCACGCATTGTCCTGTCCGCACCTTTGCACGCACTGATCGCCCCATTTTTGGCAAACGAAGAACGGAAGGGTCAGAGAGTACTCGGAGACATTGGGCTGCTTGTTGTCGCCGCACACGCAACCGTACTGTAGGGTTTTCTAAAGCACTGGGCGTCAGTCCCCGAAAGAAACACTGGAGTCCGTCGATTACCCCCGTATTTTTGCATAGTGGAAACTTACCGGATCGCAATCGTTAACTAAGGTCGACCCCGTAGATGTCTGTTGGCAGATCAATGGGCACGTGCTCTTCTCAGACTGGCACCAATTATCTGGATATCGTGTTAGTCACCAACTCAAGACTTCTTGTTAGGATCGTGAAAGCTTCGGCCTACTTCTGTCGGATAAAGACACTGAGCTCGGGTCAATGACATAGTCAGCTCGTACGGACGAGACGAACACAACGGCCGCAGCCAGAATGTTTCTTATCGAAGGCATGGTGAAGTTGGAGTTATGTGTAAGGCCACCCAGTATATTAGGTAGGTATGTATGTACGTACGTATGAAGTCGAGGTCGGTTGTGATTATTATTTATTAGTTTTATCCGATTGGAAGGACTGTGTGTGATATTAAAGGCAATATACGGCGGAAAAAGATTAAAAGGCAAGTGATTATTATTATAAATACCTAACGACTGAAGTGACCGAGTGCAAACGAGAGGAACGGCCCATAGATACGAAAGGGAAACTGGGGAAACAAGAGGAATGTCGAGAGAGAAAAGAGGTTCCGGGCAGATATCCAAGACGAGATGCCGGGGGTCTGCCTACATCTTGTACTGTATGGAGTAGGTACATAGATTACATAGCTATCTATGTACAATGTAACTACATGTAGTATCACCAGTAGTGGAAAATAAAGGAGATAGACATGGACTCCTGTTCGGCGTTGGTGGTCTCAGCGCTTTCTAAATCTCCAGTTTCTCTTATTAGTGGCTGTTTTTCTATCGGGTTGGACAGGGATCATAAGCAGCTATCGACCTATTTGTTACTGTAGCGGTGGTACATATGTATGTATAGTAGATCTGAGATATCAAAGATAGTTCAAGTGTTGTATGTATGTAACCCACCGTTGCTGTTGTCATGGATTTCGTTTCTTGTATACGAAGCAACTCCGTTAAAACCTAGATCACGAAAACCTAAGCTGGAGTTATTGTATGCAACTACATATTGTATCTGTCAACTAGATACACTCGCATACACAAGTTACGAGCTTTTGGCGTCCTCGTGGTCCTCATAGAAAAGGACTAAAAAACAGACTAATAACTTGGCTTCGTACATAGTAGTGCTCAGTTTTTGAATGTCTCATTAAATGAATCAAGGCATATCTAGTATGTATCTATAAAGTAGTATTTATATGTAGCATCTAGTACTACATCAAATATAGTACCCCGACCGGATTCCCTGCAAACCCGGGAAGATTTCACCGTTATGTCCCCGGTCCCTGTTTCAGAGCCTCAGAAGTTAGAATAGGATGTACATATATGTAGTTAGTTACATCCCTAGTACCTAATCCATACATACTAGGTACCTAGGTTAGTACCTAGTAGTATGCCCACATGGTAGCTTTGGATCGTTTGCTTGCAAATGTTTTACTTTAGAACAAATAAGAAAAAATAAAATTGTATCAAAGTAAGTTGGTACATAGTTCGAGCTTGTCAGTTGAAGTCACAACATTTACCGCCGATCATCTGTAACTATCGTCCGATATCTAGGTTGGACGGTGATCACATCGTCCACTATAAATACCTCCTAGATGTCGGTGTTTGTAACCCACAAGTGCAGTTATTGGTGCGAGAATATCAACGTACATACATATGTATGCATGTATGCGAAAACCTACGACGATACCGTATGGAGTATTTGTGTTCGGCATTCTGCTGCGGGCATTTTCATTGGTCCATAGTAAGATCAGATGCCATTTGGGGAAAGCGAACATTTTGCCATCCCCCTCGTTTTTTTTTGGTTGCTACGCCTCCCGAGTCCCGAACTTTGCTAGTCTGTCAACCCTAGGGAGTTGGTATAAAGCAGAGATTCTCGTATTGCAGACAAAGAGGGTAGGACTGCAGAAATCCGAAGCGTGACGATGCATACGACCTAAATGGTTCGCTTGCCTACCTACCTATGCATGCACTTTACGAAGTTGATTTTTGCCTTGGCCGGTTGATATTGGAGGCTATTTATGATGCATGTGGAAGTGTTGAGAATAGATAACTACGTAGATACCTACCCACGTTTTGCCCTCATCCAACTTCCAGCATTCCAACACCTACTAATTACTGTACCTACTACCTACCTACCTACCTAGCAGTATATATTATACTATGTATTATAAGCACTAGATACCTAGATGGAATGCTGATCGTGCGACCCCGCAACACTCACGTACATAGTACGAACGAACTTCAACGTCCTTCATGAACATTGGAAGCTCAAGTTTGGTAGGCTGGCAGGCAAGGAGGCAAGATAGATCCATATGAATTTCTTGAGTCCCCTAACCTTGGCTTAGAGTCCCCATCCGGATCGCCGTATTTCGAAGCAGGTGACCGAAGTCTCCGCCCCCCATCAAACAACGACATCTCCAAAGCCCAGCCTCTTTTATTTACCAATTCATACTCATACATACACACATCAACCTAGGCAGGTATGCTTGGGGACCACACACCACACCACTGCGTTCATCCTATCCAACTTGAGCAGGTATAATAGGCTTTTTCTACATAAATGCTTCAAGGTTATTAATTCGAACCATATCATGTAGGTACAACTTATAGTAGACAGTGCGCATGTTTCTGTCAAATTGTCAAATAGGGTAGCAGCATGATGCATGTAGGCTTCCAGCCTCTCGGTGAATTGCACATCCGTAGATGCCCACGGCACGGCATGCTGTAGTCTCACATGTCACCTCATTTTTATTATTTTCGGAAAATAACTATGTATAGTTAATGTGCCTACCTGACTAATCTATACATCTAAACATAGACTATAGACATCATAGGAGACGGGCACGGCGGCACGCAGACATCTCCCTAGGCTACTTACATTATCACGAAACGCCGCCGATGCCAGAGCGGAACAACAACCTCGCCCGCAACCGGACTTATCCGATGTTTTGCTAATAAGGGTCCCGTAGCTCCACCTTTTGAAAGACAGCATTCTCTTTTTTTCTTTCATTCAAATCATGCATATCTTTTTCTCGATGTTTTGGGTGGAACTTTTGTTTGTGTCATGGTCTTGGTGCTCCACACAAAAATAACCTCAGCCTGATAGATCGGCAGAAGATATCCCATGTGGCATTTCCTTACTTGACAAGCAAAAGATCAGCTATGGCCCTCTGATAGCTCAACTTCGGCGAGGTCAGCTATGACCCTACACAGAGCCAAACAGGTTCAGTGATTGGGCCATAGTTAGCTGGAGAATCTTTATTCCCCCACACGTGGAGAGGGTGATCTTCAGCTGAAACTCACCTCTCACCGAGATACGTGTTTGGACACAAACGTGCAACAGAATATCCAATTCAGAAATATTCGATATAAAAGAAACGAGATACTGTTATCCCAAACTTTTGTGTGATTCCGTTGACATATGTCTCTGTAATCGAAGAGCCATTCTTCAAGCAAGATATATCTGAGCCAAGAATCATTCCTTGGAGTAGACTGGTGACTTGATGTGAGACTGGAAAAGAGGCAGCACAATGTTGAGCATGAGGTTGAAGAATAGGTACCCGGTAGATATCTAAGTACACTTTGTACCAACCATCGAAGCTTCGAAAGATAATACGGCGTAGTAAATAGTTACATAGGTGATAACTACATGTACTACTAGTAGGTAGTACATAAATGACAACCCTGGACTCCTGGAGATTAGGTAGATAATCGATAAGATAGATGCCTGGCCTTGATCCCTGTAACTTATCACCAATCAGAATAAGATATGAATGCAGGGATACTTGTCGTAAATCGTCGTATCTTTCTACTGGCGGACTCCAGGAATTATTGCACCGTCGAACCTTACAACTACTAGTTACTAGGTTACCTTAGTCAACATACGCTTTTCTTGACACTTTGCTCCAAAAATTCCTTTGTCTCTTTATTATTGCCTTATCAGTAATAATTGACATCACATAACAGTTCCGAGTGCGTCCGATAATTCAACATTCAGAGAATTGAACCCAATAACCACCTTCAATACACTTGTTGCGGTCACCGTACAACTAGTCGCATCCACGAGAAACGTCACGACATCATCCCCCACCAACCCCTTGCATTCTGTGCGCCTGATTGAATGGCGTCGGTGGTAGCAACCCGACTTCCCAATGCCCACGTAGGCGGCATAGACAGAAATGTGCACAAGAACCTGTCGCAAACCACACTACGCCCGAATCCTCCCCCCTCGCCGCCCACAACCGAAACAGACACCGAGACAGAGTCCGACACCTCGAATTCGCCACCAAGGTTATTCACCACGCCTCCAAGAAGCCGAGCCAGGGAAGAACACGATGATGATACTTCATCTGTATCCTCGCCCGTTACATCACCGCCTTATTGGATGAACAACTACCCAAACCACACTAGGAATGTTTCCAGCACTTCCGTAGAATCCATACCAACCGGCGGCATCATACTACGCGACAACGAGAACAGTAGCCTAGACGATAGGGGCAGCGCCTGCTGGGCCAAGAGCGTCGAGATCACCGATTTCGTCACCGTCAACGGCAGCGCGACCAACATAGGAGCCTTTGTGGTCTGGAATATCAAAGTCGGGACACTAAGTGTGAGTCTTCACAGCTAAAAGAGCATGAATGGCAAATTTCTAGGACTATGGGCTTACACAATGATCTATCATATAGGGAAGCTACATGAACATCCGCAAGCGATACTCCGAATTCGACGACTTCCGCTGGCGCCTCATACGCACATTCCCTGGTTTCGAGGCGGCCGTGCCTGAGTTGCCACCCAAGGGCTTTGTGTCCAAGTTCAGGCCGAGGTTCTTGGAGAAGCGCCGTGCTGGTCTGCAATATTTTCTAAAGTAGGTCTCTCGCTTCCTCATAACCCCTAGGATAAATGGATGCTAACGCGATGGTTATCTAGTTGTATACTACTAAACCCGGAATTCTCTGGATCTCCCGTCCTGAAGGAGTTCCTCTTCTCATGATTCATGAGCCCCCCCTTTCCTAGCCTACAAATTGTCTAGTGAAGGGGGCTTGGCTGCGACGCCTACTATATACGAATCTCGACGCACGTTTTAACGAAGTAATGCATAATCCTGTACGAATACAATCGCTTTGGATACCCCAGAATAACGAAATTGAGGAAGTTGTGAAGATGAAAATGAGCCTTGAAATTTATAGTCTTATGTCGGCATCTTGGGACTTTCTATATGTAGATATTTATTTACTTTCATATATCTACTTACCTAGATAGGCACGGGGTATATAGGAAATGACTTTGGAGAAACCAACATGCATTCTAGACATGTATGTATCTTGAAAATCGTATCAAGATGTTACTAGGTTACATGGATTATATCATGGCCCGTATGAATATTGGCAATAGGGAGTAGGTAAATGCAAGTCGAGCCTAGGTAATATATAAGCCTAGCCAACGTACCTATACATGTATGTATGTTATGCCTACCTAGGGACCCAGCTATCCATGCCTTAGCCCAAACGACGGCGAAGTAGAAGAAGAAACAGAAGTACCGAAGATGACGGCCAAAGATGCATGCACAACGCAACCGCTCTATGCAATGAACCTCCGGCTGCAACAAGAACGCCCTGTCTATCAACCCGTTGGATACCTCATCCCCCCTCCCCTCCTTGCTCATCCCCGGTGGCTATAATTCATCCAGTGCCGTGTCTCCATTTTTTCCTCTTGATGTCCCCGATTTCCTCCGTCGTAGTCTGTAGTAGTAAGTACCCTAGGGATAGGCAGTAATATGAAATTTCAGATATGTAGGTAGGTAGAAAGAAGCTATAAGTTAGGGGTGGTTACTTCAGGAGCTCTTTAGGGCCGTCGCTCATTTCTGGCTGTTGATCATGCTGAGGTAGCAGTTCCAGCCGATGCTGACGACGTTGACGACGAGGACGCGGTGCTGGAGGGGCACGAGGGTGAAGTTGGCGGCCTGGACGAAGGGCCAGATGAGGTAGTTGGTCTGCAGCGCGGGCACGTAGCTCTTGGCGAGCTTCTCCTGGGGCGACCCGCCTTCCATGACGGCCATGCTCGACAGGAAGATGCCGATGAAGGTCGGCGCGAAGATGAGCTGGTCGGCCGCCACGCGCGCTACCGTCTCCGCCTGCTTGTTGCGCAGCGTGATCGACCGCTGCAGGATTCCGTACCAGGTCGTGGCGGCGGGGCCGAAGACCGCTGTGGTAGAGTGTTAGTATGTGGGTTTTGATTTTGGCTTTTTTTTTTTTTTGGCATTATGCATTGCATTTCATTTTATCCCCCTTTTTACAGCTTATGCCTGTTTTTTGTTGAGGGTTTACAAATGTGACTAAGGAAAAGGGGCTGTGGGGGGGATGAGAGATGGGCCCGTGGGGGCGGATTTGCTCAAGGTTTGTGGGGTAAGCTTTGCGTGCTAAGATAAGATAAAAAGTAGGTGAGAGATCTGGGACAGCTTTTGAGAGAAATTGATAAAAGCTTTTGTTGGTGGTGATGAGATGAGATGAGATGGGTTTTTTGTATTGACGATGATTATATTGAACAAAACTTACCGCCGCCGTAGAGGAACATGCGACCTGTACGGGCATACTCGTGCTTGTCAATGCCCTTCTTCTCGACAACTTGCTGAGCTGTGACGTCTCCGACTGCGAATAGCACAGCGGTGGTGACGGCCTGTGTCAAAAGTGGCCGTGAGGCAAGCTTGCGTTGGTACCTGGTCACAAACTAATTTAGCACTCCATGTTGAGATTATTATTTCATAAATACCTAAGTACTCAGGTATATAGGTATGTATTTCATAAGAAAAGCCAATGGGGATAAATAGGCTAAGGTGACATTTATCCTACGTACCAGCGAAGCATGATTGCGTTATGATGCCGTTAATGAGGATATCGATATTGAAGAATTGGAGAGTTGGAGTTGGTGGTTTACTGCAAGTTTTACGTGTGGATTTCCTAATGTTGGATGGACCCCTAAAAAAAAAAGTCCAATGTTTCTGTACAACTTTGCATGTACGTAATTTTGATGGATCTTAACTGAGATTGTTACCCTCATAAACCTATTAATTACCACTAAATACCCTTATAAACCATTGCTTTATTTGCACTAATAGGAAAGGTGTTCTACGTCATAAGCTTGAGAAATTCACTTACCGAGAAGACTTTTGCTACTATATGATTATATGGCTTTGTTGCAAATTAATACAGACACATGTGTGTACTACTAGTAGTAGCACAACATTTTTAACTTAGATTGAACATGATGCTCTTCTTTTTTAAATCACTTTAAAGTTAACAGTATTGAATTCATCTATCATCTTGCTATCACAACAATCGGCCCCTAAGGGCATAGTATATATCTAGTATTCAATGGTCCACGTATTATACGGCATTGAGCCACTGTCCGAATGGGAACATCAATTAGTAAGCATCATTAGGCAGGCAAACACTACTATGTAAGAAAGCTTCCATTTACAAATCACATCGCTACCATGAATTATCCCAAAATATGCCTCCAGGTAGGCCAAAGACAGTCGTGGAACCATGTCGGTTCTGCAGTAAACAGTTCAAAAGACTTGAGCACTTGGTGAGACATGAGCGAACACGTAAGTACCTAAACTCCAAACCTCTATCCCTACAAGAAATCTAGGTAGGCATATTAATCTCATGAAAATCAATAGATACCCGTGAGAAGCCATTCGCCTGTGGATGTGGACAAGCCTTCTCTAGACAGTTAGCAAACTTCCCGTAACATGACACTATTAGATCCATGTATAACACTTATATAGGGACCTGCTAGCACGGCATACTAAGGCCTCTCACCCGCCCCAACTAGGGGGGACGCAGGAACCGAGCATGTCCACTAACATGGTAATGGAGGCTTCTGACTTCCTTTGGGATCCTGACCTCATAACAGAAGACTTGTTGCCAACCACACTCTTTGGTGCTGACTTTCCTCTCATCGACACGTCGTCAAGCACCCCCCCTCCAAAAACAGGCAACTTTTCTCGGTTCACTTCTCGTCTACCTCAATTAGATGATGCCGAGGATGGCATGGAGCATGATACCGGCAATGAAGCTGAAATTGGCGACCAAGTCGAATGTGCTACTATTACTAGGGACCCAACGTGGTCCGTTACCAGTGCTGATTATGAAAGGCTTTGCCTCGTAGTTCAAGCCTATTCGAATGTTCTTCCAATCCAATGTTCCATGCCGTCTAAAAACAACCTATTCAGATACATAGATATATATCTACGATGTACTCAAAAGTTTTTGCCATTTATCCACGTTGCAACATTTTCAGTTGAGCAAATGGACATCGAACTTATCCTTGCCGTAGCCGCCAATGGCTCACTATACGCATATGAGACGGCCAAGGCTTATGAACTATACTCCATGTCCAGAGCAATATTGCTAGAGAGAATCCGTGTCGAGGACCTTCAACTGACGTCGGAGTTGCTGTCTGGACAGAGCCATCTACTTCCGGATAAAATGCATGATATAAGAAGAGTACAGACATTTATACTACTCATAAACTTCGCATCGTGGGCAGACAGGAAACTTTCACCAGACGCACTATCTATGGGTAGCCAGCTCGCAGTGTTGGTGAAAAGAAGTGGGATCTCGACACCGGACGAGATGCCACCGGATATCGACTGGCTATCCTGGGTCGCTATTGAGGAAAGACGAAGAACATTGCTTGCCGCTTATGTGGTATTTAACTTGCACAGCATCGCTTTCGATGTCCCCCCACTCATATTGAATCTTGAAGTCGGCGTTTTCTTGCCAGGATCTGCAGAACAATGGAGCTCAGAAAATGCAGCACAATGGGGTCAGGCTGATCGTCAAGTCGACCGCCAATTTCAAGCAGGACTACGCTGCCTCCTTGATGGTACTGGAATCCCAAAGGATGAGAGTGTGTCCTCATTCGCCAATTATCTGCTCATCCACGCGTTGCTTCAGCAGATATATATCAACCGCCATGGGTCTCTAGGACGGTTACAGCAAGACGCCATCGAGGGCCTCGAAACTGCTTTACGTACCTGGCAGAGTTCCTGGGAGCTCACCAATGAATCTAGTCTTGATCCAACATCCCCTAAGGGACCATTCGGACTCAGTGCAACCGCACTGCTTCGACTTTCCTACATTCGTTTGAACTCAGATATTAACCCCTGTCAGGGACTCCTTTCGGGGGATTTGTCGTGTATAATGGACATACGCTCTGACCTGAATAGGTCGTCGCATTCTGATAGAACTATTCTCCAAGCCGCGCATGCTCTAGGGCTACTTGTCCGTTTTGGAATTCCGTTGATGGCTCGCGCTTCCACACCGATCTGGACCATTGAACACTCTTTATGCAGTCTTCAGTGCGCAATGCTTCTCAAAGACTGGCTCGAGATGATCTCCACGATCGTAAGAACATGCGGCACCGATGGGTTGCGTAACTCTGAGAGGAAGCTTCTAATGATCATCACGGAGATTATCAGAGAAACATGCGTCGCTCCTACGCTGGATCTTCCAGATGACGACGCATCCCGTATTCAACGAATGGGTTCGACGGTAGCCAAAATATGGGCTGCAGTATTTCAAGGGGTTCATATTCTTGAAATTGACAACGTCATCAAAGCTGGTCTTCAGCTCCTATCTGAATCTACTCCAGATTAATACACACTTTACCCATGTGCTTCCCAGACGCAACATACTCCAGAGCTGCAATGATATCCTCGCGATTAAATCCAAACGACTTGTCCAGAGGCATCTGTAGCCCACGGCTCCCCACAAACCTAACCGCCTCTTCGAGTTGCTGCTTCGAACCACCCAAAACTCCTCGGACAACACAGCTGTGGCTTAGCGTCAAGAAGCTCACGTCGGGCATCTTCTCCTGGGGGAGAGGTGCCATGAACCCGATTATAGAAATAATGCCTCCATGTGCGACGGATTCAATACTCTGCTCAATCGTCCCCGCGCCCGTGACTTCTATGATGTGGTTTACCCCTTTACCGTTGGTGATCCGCTGCACCTCGGCGGCCCAGTTGGGGGTCTTGTTGTAGTTGATGGTGTGGTCAGCACCGTACTTGGATTTTACGTATTCCAGCTTCTCGTCGCTGGAGGAAGTGACGATGGTGGTTGCGCCGGCGGCTTTGGCAAATACGAGAGCCGTCAAGGAAATTCCACCGGTACCTAGGACAATGTTAGCCAAAAATTCCTCCAGTATATACATACCTAGCTATATACCCTCTCGTTGGGAATGGAAAAATAGAGGGCCACTCACCAAGAACGAGCACCGTATCCCCAGGCTTCAGCGGCGCATTCCCATAAAACGCATTCCACACCGTCGACCCAGTGCACACCAGCGACGCCCACTGCGCAAAGCTATGCCCCGTCCTCGGCAGCTTAACCACGATATGCGCCGGCAGCGCCACATACTCCCTGCACATGCCGTCCACAAACCCGCCGAACGTATCAGCCGTCGTGCTCAACGGGCCATACAGCGTCGACGGGCTCAGCGGCGCGACCACCCGGTCCCCGACGGCCAACCCGCCGCTGGCCACCAGGTCGCTGCCGACCTGCACGATCTCGCCCGCCATGTCGGAGATCGGCACGACCTGGTCCTTTACTTCGAAGGGGTATTGGGAGCGCGCGATGACGACGTCGCGGTAGTTGAGCGCGAGGCTCCGCACTTTGACGAGGACTTCGTGTGGAGAGAGGGAGGGGATGGGTTCACGGAAGGCGTGGAGGCCGGAGAAGTCCGTGCGGGAGGTTACTGCGGTTGGGGGTTAGCTGTGTAGGTGGCCATGTCTTCTATATATCAGGTATCTGGAGGTGAATGGATGGATAGGTAGCTTAAAATGTAGGGCGTCTATGTAGACATGACAAGACCACTGCTTGGTACCTAAAGAACCTTGGAGGAAGACACGAGGGTGTTACTTACGGCGGAATACAGTTTGGGTTGACATGGTGAAGTAATGATATAAAAATCTAGTCCGTTGATTAGGTAGGTATCTCGAACGAGTTTTGACGATCTCTCCCCCCTTTTTTTTTTCTTCTTCAAGCTCTGCAAGTCCGGTTCTGAAGTAATAGTAGGCAGGCAGGTAATTAGATAAGTAGGTACTTATACCACGAAGCTTTCTAACCTAGAAATCCACAGGAGGGACTGGAGAGAAGAAGAAGTAGATGGGAGGTTCGTTATATACACTGCACTATCTGCATACTTTGATTTCTCTGATAAATAACCCCTTTCGACTCCATCACCCATCTGTGCCTAGTCAATTACCTAGGTTAGGGGGTTGATTTGTTCGTTGGGGTAAAAACTAACTAACCCCTTAACCACCTGGGCAGATTTGGGGTAGTTATTTAGTTGGGGTAGATATTATTAATATAATAACTACATTAATACACGGTATTAGCTATGCATCAAGAGATTTATAACCCCAAGTACTTACATACATACGTCTATAGGTACCTAAGTAGAAAGCCACATACCTACCTACCTAACCTAGGCAGATAAACGCTTAGTGGAAAGGGGGGGAGGATGGGGTTAGTAGTCTTTCATTTGCCTCTCCAACCAGGCTGCCTCAAGAGCCCGCTCATAGTTATGCCTCGCGCCGTTCGGTGATTCTCCTTCCCCGTTTCCACCAAACTCTCATGGCGCCTGTGAAAGTGGGTTGATTGCCTAACCTTGGCAAATTCTTTTTTTTTCTTTAATGGCGGAGGGAAAAAAAAGAGAAAAAGGGCGAATAACATACTCTTGGGTTGTTCATCTCCGCACCTCTGCAGTCTTATCCTCATCGACGGGTGTGACCTGGAACGGCCGACCCCCTTGCGTGCCGCGCGGGAGCCGGCTCTGGTAGAAGATATTCCCGGCGTAGGGCACAGGTCCGGGCGCTCGTCATGTTTCTGAATAACTTTCCCCCGTGTCTGTGGATTCACCCACTGGTGCTTGTCCTTGCAGTGCTTTTGGATGCGCTGGGCTGTCTTTTGAGTGAGGCCACGGGTGAGGCACATATACCCTTTATCCGGCGCACCTAGATGTGGTATGGGCCGGCTGGCAGCAGGGGGAACGGGCCTGCGAACTTGATACTCCTCTAACGATGTGCTCAGATGTAGTACACAATGAACATGGCAAACAATTTGTTGTCGTTGTGCGGCGGTAAGGGAGTGTTTTTTTTTAACGACGTTGGTAAATGCATAGATTTTTTGGAGGCTATTTGTAGGGTTAAGTGCTCCCAAGTGATCCTCGTGGGAACCGATAATAAAATTAATACAACGCGACTTGCCTTAAAGTTCAGACGTGTAGTTAAATGAGAACATTCCATGTTCTTATACTCACCAAACCCAGCTGGGTTCTGAGCACGACTTTTCATCCCTGCCGCTCATGATGATGCTGTGAGTATTCAAAGGAGAAAGAAGTTGGGCTTTATAATCCTGGATGGATGTCATGGGGGTTGGACAATGATAACATACACTTGTTCAACAGTGACAAGCAGCATAGTCACTTTCATAAACAAGTATGGAGATGAGAGAAGTTTACTTTATATACTTCTCTCTTCAAGTTCGGACTCTAACGTCTCACTATAAGATAATATGCTTATAGGATCCTTTTATTCTAGATCATCGGGGTTTTATTTTATTTTGAACCGCATATAGGCCGGTATATGTTGGCCCAGCAATGCAGATTGGTGGGTGGTATATGTATCCTAAATATTATAGGTTATTCCACGCCGGCTTTGTTCATCATGTAATGTCATCGTCGTATCAAATGGTAGCCTTGTCAATTGTCTGTCCCTTGAAAGCCTCTAGGCCTTCACCGCTCTATATAAAAGTGTCAGAAATGATTTTCTTATTAGAGTGTAGGGGGAACTTACGTAGCTCGTGAGAGGCGAGACTTCAAGACCTTCGTCGACATCTCCATTATTGACAGTGGCACCAACAGCCTCAACCCATCGTCGACCTTGTTCCTTGATATGTCTTCGGCTTGTTGCGGGGCTGTCCTCAGGTTGCTTTTCGAATGTTCCATCAGCCTTTTTGGCCGGGTCCGCATTCTTTAGCGGGGAGAACTCCTCCTCGCGCTTGACTTCGAAGCATGCAAACTCGTTCAAGTTGAGCCACTTGAAGTTATCGAAGACGAACTGCTCAAGCTTAATACCGTTAGGCGACTTGGGGTCAACTGCCTCGCCCTTCTCCGTATCGAAGAAGGGAATCTTCTTCTTGGCAACGTGAGGGGGTAGACTGTTCACGGCATCCCCCATACCGTCAAGGTATTCGAAGGAGTAGTAATGGTTGACAATATTGGCGGCACGGAATTTGAGGATGCTGGGTTGCTTGGGGTCTACTGCTTGGCAGGTGGCATCGTCAATCTCCGAGTATTCTACTACATCAGGCCTTCCGTTCTTTGAGATGATGAGACCAACAGACTCTTGGGCATCACGCTTTCTTACGACCTTAGTTCCGATCTTGACCTTCTTCTCGGCCGCGAAGCCAATGAAAACTGGGTCGGCAACCTTGGATAGGCAGTTGTCGACACAGTATGCATAGACGTGCTTGATGTTGGGGCGCATTTTGTCAAGCACACCCTCATCTTGTAGAGCTTTATAGAGGCCACCGTTTCCATCGGGAGCTACAGCAAGCTTGCCCTTGCTTGCCAGCATGAATTTGCCGTCGTTTGTGATGCAGGGAAGCACACCTTGCTCGAAAATCGTCACGTTTTTAGGGTCCAGGCCGAAGTAAGGCTTACCCTTCGCTCGGAAAGCATTTTCCTCTTCACTTAACTCATCCAGCTTTTCCTTCTTGAAGAACCTTTCAGTTGGTCCTCGTGTAGGACCACTGGTCATGATAAACCACGGAATGACAGCTTTGCTCGGATCTGCGGCCCCCTTTGCAGCTAACTCCTGTACTTTTAGGATTCGTTCGGCTTGGATTTGGAAGAGAGTCTTGTGGGAGGGTAGCTTGATATCGAAGCATCCCTTGGGAGCCTTGCTTCCTAGTCGAGTACCTTGTCCACCAGCTAGGAGGACCACTGCAACCTCACCCTTCCCAATCAACTCCAGACCAAGATTATACCATCTTTGAATATCTTCGGGGCTCGAATCGATAATACTGGCAGTAGCTGAGTCTGGGAGGGGTTCAACTACAGCCTGTCCTTCTTCTTTGGGAGGGTTTAGTGCAAGCTCTCTAAGCTTTTGGACTCTAGCGGGGTCAATCTTCTGGAGTTGTTCAAAGAAAGCATTCTGTTCGGGCTCGGCCAGGGAGTCGAAGTAGGTGAATACGTGGCTTTGGCCGGCTTTCTCGTATTGGGCCTTGAGGCTTTGCAACTCAGCAGGAGTAAACTGAGCCATGATGAAGTCTACGGGAAACGTTTCGAAAGAAGGAAATATGAAGTAAAGTCTCAGTCAGATAGAGTTACCAAAAGAAAGCCTACAAGTCTTAGGTAAATACCGAAACTTAAGTAATCAATCAATACAGACTTAGTAGAAAAAAAAAAGAAAGGGTAAGAGAGAGTCAGGGGAGTTGGTGCTAGATATACATACCTACCCTGTCACCTAATGCACCTAATGATGACAACGAGGGGCTACAATAAGTTAGAGGGGTAGGGCAGAGGGGCAGTAACAAGGGAGTCCATGAGAACCTTGTTACATAGTAGGCTACTAGGGCTGCAGCTTCAGCTCTGCCCCGCCATTTGACTCTCTCTCTTCTTTCCTTTTCCTCGTCAGGGCTCTTTATGCGAAACTTCGTGTGGTTGGGTACCGGATCGTATTGGCTTTCTCGTCTCACCGCTTGAATAAAGCCATGAGGTGATGTAGCCACTTCCTATTCGTTAATTCTTCAAATCAAACTTCGTATATAATCCGACAACTTGCATGGGCCTAGATTACCTAGCACTTAGTTATATGCTGTGCTCATTAATAGTTTGCATGCGCTGACGACGTGCAATATGTATCTTACTACGTCGTGGGTAGGTAGATATTTAATTTATGCTTCAGACGAAAGCGTATGAAATTCTCCGAGTCGTTACTAAACTTGTAGGGAACACTGAGACCCCAACTCTCCCTACCTGATCTGCAAGTAGTGACACTGGCCCTGAATCGTGTTGCGGTCGGTTGCTATATCCTTGCTTGACTCAAGATACAAATTAAAACGAAGAATGCATTTGCTTCGATAATACCCGGTCTCGTCCTACGACCTTTAGTAGAGGGGGAGAAGATGTGATGTGGTATGTGACGTCGATGGTAGAATACGAAAAGAAAAGACTCGACTTGATCTTTTAGATATCGGATATCTGCATATGCATATATTTAACTATGGTTAACAAGGTAGCCCCATATAAGAGAGCGATCGTGGGATCCACTTTGTACACACTTACATCAACGATGTCTCCTTCCTTAGAAGCAACCGTTCCATGAGGCGGCAACTTGCATGAAGCTTGACTAATAACTGACAATCTTTAATTCAATAATTCAATATTTCAATATACCTACAACTTAAAAATTTCAATCAAATCATGACAATATAGAAAGAACAAAGGAAACCACTTATGAAAAGACGGGACACACTCATATCCAATGAGATAAATGAGACACAATGGCGACAAGCAATAATGAGCAAGTTGCGCAAACTGAAGCCAGCTTCGAAGGCCGCCTTCAACTAAAGAATTTCATGTTCGCCGGAGCACCAAGCCAAAATACCCCATCACCCGAGCCCCGGAGAAGTCAGAGGCTCTTGGTTCCCCAGCCAACGGCCTCACCTCCTCCTCCTACTTCATCATCATCACCCAAACCTAGTAGGAAGCGCAAAACCGGGTCAAAGGTTCGAGCTACGGAGAGTGAAAGCAACTTCTTCAGCAACAGCAACAGCAACAGCAACAGCACACCCCCCCAAAAGCGCCCCCGCAGATCCACCTCCTACGCGCCCCCCTCCACCTACGCGCACCTCCCCACCCTCCCCGACGCCCTCGCCCCCAACCTGCTCATCCTAACCATCGGGCTCAACCCCGGGCTCCAGACCGCGCGGACCGGGCACGCCTACGCGCACCCCTCAAACCTGTATTGGAAGCTGCTCCACTCCTCCGGCATCACCACCGCGCCCGCCCCCTGCCGCGCAACCGAGGACCAGGAGATGCCCCGGCGCTACGGCATCGGGCACACGAACATCGTCGCTCGCCCCTCCCGCAACGGCGCCGAGCTGAGTAAAGGGGAGATGGACGCCGGCGTCGCCGACTTGGACAGGAAGTGTCGCCGCTGGAAGCCGGAGGTCGCGTGCGTGGTCGGCAAGAGTATCTGGGAGAGCGTGTTCCGCGTCCGCCATGGGCGTGCGCTGAGGAAGGGGGAGTTTGTGTATGGGTGGCAGGACGAGGGGGAGCGGATGGGGGCGGGTGTTGAGGAAGGAAAGGGGGGTGACTTTAAGAAGGAGGGGGAGGAAGATGGGGAGGGAGGTAAGGAGGGTAAGGAAAAGGAGAAGGAGTGGAAAGGGTCAAGGATCTTCGTGGCCCCGAGTACGAGTGGTTTGGCGGCGACGCTGAGGCCGGAGGAGAAGGAGAGGATTTGGAAGATCTTGGGGGATTGGTGTGTGGCGAGGCGGAAGGAGCGAGAGGTGGAAGCAGAGGTAGAATCTACGGCTACTGTTGAGGGGACCGTAGACCAGGATGCATCTTGATGGAGGACTGGTTTATCGCCATGCTGATATTTGCGTTGCTTTTACTAGATACCCAGCATATGGATCGGGACATAGATATAGCGTTGCTTTGCTGATTTATTCATGCGGAATACCTAGGAACCTGCATATGTTAGTTGTATCACCAACCAACAAAATTGGACGTTTCTGGAAGCATGATGTCATTCAGCTCAGGGGTCTAATAAGCACAAGACATCACAAGAAGACTTGATATATATAGAAGAGTTAATATATTATTATCCAGCAGTCTACCTCCCAACACCCACCGCTATCGTAATCCCCTCTCCCTTCGTCATCAAAACCCTCTTATTGTGGCAAGTAACAGACCGACCTATCAGGTCCATCCATTTCCCAATTTCTTCACCCTTTTTTTTCCTGAAAAGAAAGGACAAAGCCGGAACGCCACGGGGATATCAATCATATGCTGTAAGTTCGTGTCGTGAAGGTGGTATTGTGCTTAATAATAAAAGGTGGTCGTGCAAATGCCAAAAGAGAGAACCCGCCAAAACCTCTCATGTTGAATTATTGAAATGAGGGTGCCCGTTTTCTTATGATAGGCACATGAAGGCTATTACGGTGGTAGCGACTGGCCACCAGCCCACAGCGCGAGCTAGAGCCTGGATGTTGCCGGATGAGGAGTTCGGATCCTCGGTGCCGCCGGAGGACGTTGTTCCATTGGGGAGAGTGCCTAGGATGTAGATGGTAGAGTTTTGCGTGGTATCATTGTCGGCCACCGTGACAAGCGACTTGTTGAGATTCGCGTAACTACCGTCGCCAATGACCGAGTTGAAGTATGTCTGGTTGCCATTATCGTCACACCCACATTCACTATACTGGTCGCACACGCAGGTGACGGGCTTAGTTTCGTTTTGGTTGGTGGTCGAGTTGTGGTAATAGTATGGGTGCGAGTACGGGTACGCATACGCACCATAGGCCCAACTCGCGCCTAGGAAGCCGATAGTGCCCAGCGCGGCGCCACCCAGTACAAAAGGCGCGATTCCGGAGGGACTTCTTGCCCCGGAAGTGTAGGGCTGCTTCGCGCCACCGCCGTAATAGGTCCCCCCGCCATACGCTGGCCGCACACCGCTGCCTGTCGTCGTAGAGCCGCCGGTATTAGATGATGATGATCCGCGGCCACTGGAGCTGCCACTAGAGCCACGACCGCCAGATGAGCCGCCAGAGGAACCGCCGCTAGAGCCTCCTCTACCGCCTCCACCTCCGCCACCCTTGCGCTTCCATAATTCCTCGCTCTCTGCTGATCGCTCGATATGTTCTTGATCTGTTTGTTGTTGTGAGCGCGCATCTATCGCGACATCTTTGGTATCAGGTATAGCAGTGGCGCTGACGCTCTGGCTTATAGCCGTAAGGCCAAATATAATATTGGATAGCTTCATCAAGAAATGGGGTTGTTTTCAATTTGAAGGGATATTGGGTAATACGGCAGTGGGGTTGGGAATTAATGCCGAATTAGATGGACAAAAGGTGAGAGGGGGATGAAGATAGATTATTATAAGACGTTTGGGAGGAGCTTGGTCTTTGAATTGGTATGTGTTTGAACAAGGTTAAAATGGTGACAAGGGGAGAAGTGTTAGTTATGTAGAAAGTCGGTAGGTATGATGGAAAATCAATGGAGTGAGTAAGTTATAAGTTGGGAAAGGGCAAGTGATGGCCATAACTTTGCAACATACCTACCTAACTTACCTTATAACTATCGGTAAAAGGAAAATGCTTGTTCGATGCCAAGCCCGCTCCAGCGTGTCATGTCATGGAACTCAAGGTTGGCAATTACTGTACCTGCTCATGGTTGGTACGCACTCACACCCAGTTTGCCCAGTGACGGGTGTGGCCAATTCCGGACTTCACTAACTTTTGCCAAGTCAAAATGGATATGTAAGTACCTACCCAAGGTATTAAATAGATCGATCTCATGATCGCTGATAATTATGAATGATGTTGGTTTGAGTTGTACAACATTGAAGACAAAGAAGGATTTTAGACTTCCGTAGTTCCTTTCTAAAATGTACTAACCTACTACCTATGTTATTAGGTATCCAATTGTATTTATTGTATTATATTTTTCTGACGGAACTTTGCTATGCATCTCATTGATGATGCCATGCGACACTGCCCCTGTCCTAAATAATAGTCCTCCAGGCTAACCTATGTAGCAAGATAGTTAGTACTTATCTAAGCCTAACACTGCCTATAACTAGTTAACAGAACAAATAAAAGTCGTGATGAACTATTTCATAATGATGGTGGCAGTGCTAAAGCTGAGAGCATCAATGTTTGTTAAATACCTAGGTAAACATCTTAATAGTTATGCCCGAGTTTTCGAGGGTTACTGTACGGTTTTTTTCTCAAGGGGATTTGGCTTACTAAGCAGACGCGCTAGGCTCAAATAGGAGACTTTTTCCACTTTAGGAAGGTGGAGATGTTGTTCACGTAAGCTTGTGGGTCTCTAGGGGAGGAATTTTGAGCTTTGCAAAAGAGGAAGGTTTGCCAAGACTCTCAAGCCACATGTGGAGCCACACATACAGCCACACCTATGGAAAAGTGCTCAAGGCTTTAGAGGAATTTTAAAGTTGCAAAAGAGGAAAGTTTGCCAAGACTATCAAGCCACGTGGGGAGCCACAAATGCAGCCACACGTATGGAAAAGTGCTTAAGCTTCAAGTCCCATTAAGTGCTTGAAGCTTGCAAATAAGGAAGATTGAAGGTTTAATATTATTATAAGCCCTGGAGACATTCAGATCCGTCAGCGGCCATTAAGATCTGATTAACCTATTACAGCTGTTATAAGAATGGAAAATATATGTATTCAATTACCTCAATAGCCCGTGCAAGAAAGTCGAGATTGGCTGGAATCACTGGAAATGTGGGTCCCAGCCCAGAGGCTGCTCTCAGGCTAGTGCCACGCAAAAGATTTTTAAGGTTTTGACACGATGATTTGATTGGGTGCAGTATCCATTGGATCACATGACCTGCTTTTTCAAGCTGCAACTCTTTTTTTTGGACTGTAGGAGCCATCAACCCTTCTGATGCAACCTTTCCAATTGAACCCTTCTTATTCAATTCAGCTGATTAAATTGTTCGGATTGAATCAATCGGATTGAACTGATTGGATTGATTGATTGATTGGTTGATTGGTTGATTGGTTGATTAATTGATTAATTGATTGATTGATTGATTGATGGACGGATTGATTGAATGCAGCATCTTTCGGATCACGTGACAGCCTGCAACACTGTCTTTTTTGGTATGGCAGGGAACACACCGGCCATCAACCCTTCTTATTCAATTCAACTGATTGAATTGATCGGATTGATTGAATTGATCAGATTGATTGAATTGATGGATTGATTGAGTGAATATCTGATCTGCATATCCTGTTGCAAGCCGGCTGGCTGGATAGCTGACTGAATAGCCCAGGCCAGCTCATCCAACGTTGGATCCAACGCTGGATCCAAAGCTGGATCTAATAGCTGCTTGAATAGCTGATCAAATACCTGATTAACGATCTGATTTGTTGAGTGATTAAAGACCTAATTGAATACTAGGTAATGAATCAAAGAGACCAAGGGATTAATGCAATCAAGGGGATCTAAGAGCTGATCGAGAATCTGAGCAAAGATGTTCCGGTCATGTGACTTGAATCAGGTCCTTAATCAGTTCTTAAATCCCCTTGATTGCATTAATCCCTTGGTCTCTTTGATTCATTACCTAGTATTCAATTAGGTCTTTAATCAATCAATAAATCAGGTTGTTGAGCAGCTATTCAAACAGCTATTAGATCCAGCTTTGGAACCAGCGTTGGATAAGCTGGCCCGGGCTATTCAGCCAGCTATCCAGCCAGCTTACAATAGGATATGTAGATCAGCTATTCAATCAATCAATCCATCAATCCATTAATTCAATCAATCCAATCAGTCCAATCAAATTAATTCAATCTAAATCGATCAATTCAATCAGTTGAATTGAGTTCAGTTGGAAGGTTTGATGGCCCCTACTATACCAAAAAAGTCTTGCAGGCAGTCACGTGATCCGAAAGGTGCTGCATTTAATCAGTCAGTCCATCAATCAATCAATCCAATCAGTTCAATCCGATCAGTTCAATTCGATTAATTCAATCAGTTGAATTGAATTGGCAGGGTTAAATTAGAAGGGTTGATGGTTTGTATATTCCCTACTATCCAAAAAAAAGAGTTGCAGCTTGAA
Source organism: Hypoxylon fragiforme (assembly GCF_022984875.1). Classification (NCBI taxonomy): domain Eukaryota; kingdom Fungi; phylum Ascomycota; class Sordariomycetes; order Xylariales; family Hypoxylaceae; genus Hypoxylon; species Hypoxylon fragiforme. The sequence goes on from NW_026054764.1 coordinate 578,193, forward strand.
AAAGCAGGTCATGTGATCCAGTGAGTGCCCCCAGCTGCCCACATCAATCCAATCAAATAAGTTTTCAACAACATGTGGCACCACGATGCAACCGGATTCAATTGAAAAAGCATTCAATTGCCAATTGATTGATCTGGGCCCCAAACTGAGGCGATACATGGTTGCAAAGTTATTCAAGTAAATAGGCTGGCAAGATGGGGCACGTGATTAGCGTTGGGGACACATTAAGGGCCTTTAGAGCCGCCTAAGAGCGCTAAAGCTGCCTGGGGTCACCCTAGGCAGTGTCACGTGACCCTTCGCAATAGTTACATATATCAAAATAACTTTTCAACCACGTATCGCCTCAATCCAAGAGCGGTATCAATGAATTCATAATTGAATGTGATTTCAATTGAATCCGGTTTCACCCTTGCAGCTATATGTTTCAAAAGTTATTTAAGGTTGAAAGTGTTGAATAAGGTTTAGCTCTAAAGGTGATCACGTGCCTCCCATTCTGCCACCTATTTACTTGAATAACTTCATGACCAGATATCACATCAATTCAAGACCAGTATCAATCAATCGGCAATTAGATGCGCTTTCAATTGGGTCCGGTCTCACTATGGTGCAATATCTGATTCAAAAGTTATTCAAGGTGGAAAAAAGGTTGAATGTGGTTTGGGCTAGGGGCGCTAGATTAGGCCCGGATTTGAAGATTTAGGGGACCTAGCGGATGTACGATACCTAAAAGTGCACCTAAGGGCCCCAGCTTGATCAAATACCTGATCAAATACCTGATCAAATACCTGATCAAATACCTGATCTATTGATTGATTGAAGACCTGATTGAATATCAGATTAAAAGGATCAATGGGATTAAGGGGATCAAGGGATCTAAGAACTGATTAAGGACCTGATTAAAGATGTTCCGAGACTTTGATCACCTGATGTGATCGAAGTCACATGATCGGAACATCTTAGATCAGCTCTTAGATCCCTTTGATCCCCTTGATTGCGTTGATCCCTTGATCCCTTTGATTCAATGGTCCTTAATCAATTATCAAATCAAGTCGTTAATCAGGGCTATCCAGCCAGCCAGCCAGCCGGCTTGCAACAGGATATGTAGATCAGCTATCTAAGCAATCAATCCATCAATCCATCAACCAATCCATCAATCAATTCAATCAATTCAATCAGTTGAATTGAATAAGAAGGGTTGAATTGGAAAGGTTGAATTAGAAGGGTTGAATTGGAAGGGTTGAATAAGAAGTGTTGATGGCCCGTGTGTTCCCTACCATCTAAAAAAAAAGAGTTACAACTTGAAAAAGCAGGTCATGTGATCTAAAGGGTGCTGCACCCAATCAAATCGTCTTATCAAGACCTTAAATCCTTAGCGTTGCGCTAGCCCGAAAGCAGCCTTTAGTAACATTAAAATTGGGTCCGAGAAAACTCGGGCATTTGTGGCGCGCGCGAGCGTGTGCCCTCTAGTGTCCAATAAGAATTCTGATATCAACCCCATGCAAGAAGGGTCTCTAGAGTCTAAAGTTTGTTGTACTTCCATACTTAGTAGGTAATGATGTAGCCCTACATATAGAAATGTGGAGAACGTTCTATCTATGTCATTTTACATAAGCACAGCTGACATACTGGGTACCTACATAGCACTGGTCACTGTGCAATCTCGGAAATGCTACAATCATTTGAACCAAGATTTCCCCGTGTAACCCGTAACGCCTTATGAGGCAAAAACTCTAGTATCTCCCAAGTGACATCACTTTCTTCATCTTCAAGTGGTTAACTCAGCCTTGTGGTTCTTATATTCTATTCGTATAGGCTATGGTCAGCTAAGCAACGCAAGGTGGAGATCCAACTAGGCATCACTATCTTATTTCAAATTACACCTGAGAGCTTAGTAGAACTCAGCAGAGCTCAGCTCCTTAAAGCTGGCAGTACTCGGTACATACATACTATAAAGGAAACCCAAGGCGTCAGATGTCATTCGAGGCTCATCGTCTCAAGCCACACTCACTTTTTCATCGTCACACTACATCATGGCCGATGGTACGGGAGCAGATCGAACTTTACTAGAGAGGCTAAACGCACTCAAGCCAACTACTGTTAATCTGGATCCATCATCAAAGTAAGGTAACCTTATAACCTCTGATCCATCTAGCTTAGCTACCAAAGTAGTGTTAGGTAGTACCTATTCATTCACACACGTGACTTCATCGTGAGGCATCCAAGTATGCTAAGTATCAACAGACCAATAGCCGCATCTACTATAGAATCGGCCAAGCCTCCATCAAGAGAAGATGCTTTGACAGAAAGGCTCAAGAATCTTCGGAGCCAGGCCGATAGTAAAGCCCAACTGAGTTCTGGCGCAAAGCCAAACCGTGGCAATGATGGCCCGGGCCTTCCATCAATTCCAAATCAAATATCACAGCCACAGCTCGGTCCCCAAATTCCGGGCTTGAGCATAGGGTCTACAAAAGTCTCCCCCACAGAAGCAATTAGTGATGATGCGGATCCATTTCTCGACACAGATGATCAGACACTTGAAGAACTTCTTGCAGACCTCGAGTCTGATCAGCAGTGGCTTGATGAAGTAGCAGCCGAAGAAGAGCAGCAACAGCATCTTAAGGTCACTGCACTTCTCAAGGAGCTTGGTGATGCTTCCGCAACGGAACAGGAACTAGGTAAATCTAGGACTAAAACAGCCAGTGATGACGAAGACAACGATGGCGGAGACGAAGGCAGTAGCGGCGATAACGATGAGGATGATGATGATTCAGAAAATGAGCAAATAACTCGTGAAACCGATGATACTCTCGCTCAAGTACTTGACCAGGTAGAATGGGAAAAGTCCAATGAGCCTCCTTCCCACCCAGAAACTAAATCAGCCACGCCAAGAAATGATACAAAGCCAACAGCGGAGGATAATAACGAATCAGCGGCAGCGCAGAGATCCAACGAGGACGACCCCCTGAACTTACCCGCAGTACCCTCTGATATACAGGACCAACCCAACGCGCCCGACTTCCAGGACGATGACGCCGACTTCGCTGCATCCATCACCTCACGCATGGCCGCGCTGAAGGTGGACACAGCCTCCGGCCCAAATCTGCCCTCAGTACCAACCTCAGACCTGGACGAGCTCGGTCTGCCAGCCGTGCCTACCTTTGCGCCCTCTGACCGCCCCGCCCCAGGCCTCATCAAGCGCGTGGGCTACACCGACGAGGATCAGAAGACTTGGTGCATCGTATGTTTGGAAGATGGCGCGATAAAGTGTCTCGACTGCGACGGTGATATCTACTGCGCGAGGTGCTGGAAGGAGATGCATGTTGGCCCTACGGCTGGCTACGATGAGCGAGGACACCGGTGGGAGAAGTTTGTGAGGCCGCGTTGATCTGCTCTCAGGATTATATGCTCCCAGCTATTCTCCTAAGCAAAATGGCATGAGCGAATGTGCCCCTATATTCAAATATCCACCCTATGGCTCTTCGCTAACTATTGAACCCGTGCTCGAGCCTAAAATCCATTTAAGATGGCCGCACTTTACATGGCTCTGAGGAGATGATCATGACTAGCCTATAGTAACACCCACACTTTCTAGCAATGGTTTGCGCGGAGTGTACGGATGCGGGCATGAAGCAGTTGGCAGACCAGGGAATATCTCGCTTGCTGTCGAGATCAGAGTTAGGCAGTGTACTTCTCCTTTGTTTAGATCAGAATCTCGAGGGATCTATAGGGCTAGCAAAGATTAGCAGCAAGACGTTGATTTCCGTATTGCCTTATTCAATATCTCCCCCCCCCCCCCCCCCAAATCTCTCACCTTCCTTACAATCCGCCACCAAGGAGCTTCCACTATGAAGGCCTCAAATTATCACCCTATGCTTCCATAGACCAACTCGAACGAATACCTCCGCAGAGCCCATCATAGAAAAGGCCTCTGCCAGATCATTGTATATAATTTTAAAGAACTTATGGATCCCTATCAGGGAAGAAGAACAGCATTCCCCATCTTCTCACAAATGGCCCTGATCTAAGGTTGAAATCACCGTGACGTTAGCAAAAAAAATCTTTGAAGACTTGAAACCCGCGCTTTCTCGTTCCTCGGCATCAGGCTGCTTCAAGGACCTCTGAACAGCTATCTAGCTAGATACCTACGCTTTCTTTGACTTTGTTGTTGTTGTTGTTGTATCTAGATGATCGAAACGGCGGTACCAGATATCAAGCCATAAATCGGCATTCAAAATGTAGGCAGCAGGCCAACTGGAGACGGTACACTCGTACTCCCTATGAAAAAGTCCAGTCAATACCTAGCTAGGTACCTACATATAAACTCAACTCACAAAATCATCGCAACCCTTTCCACGAGCCTCTTTGATGCTCTCCTGAGGCTGTCTTGAGCTGGTGTTGATCGCTAATTCGTTGGCATTTTCTTAGGATTCCCAAGCACAATCATACTAGCTGGCAAGGATACCAAAATAAAGTATTGATAGAGGGAAACTTTCCATGAAGACTGCGAGTGGTTCGTTCTTTACCCCTAGCCCCTTTTCATAACCTGCCCAGGCGGACATTACATACATACGTAGAAAGTCGACCGAGACAACCCTCGAGTCTATTCTATCACGGGCTACTCCTTGTGGATAATCGTGCAAGACGGCTACCTACCTAATCTATATGTATCTGGATAGCTAGACCCGATTTCCCCCCCCCAGGAGACCTTCGCCTCGCCGTTGGTGACCCTTACCTAGCTATGTATGCTGCCACAACGACCGTCACGGCTTGCCCCTTCCATGAGGGCACGCATGCATAGATAGATACACAGGTAGATAGGTACCTAATTAGATCTACATCACGGGACCCGGGCCACCCAGATAGCCCCGTTGACTTCGAAACCGGATTTCTTCACCAGTCCCAACACAGCTCGATGACAGGAAGCACACTTACCTGGGCAAGGTAGATACCTAGGTTAGATATATAGTTTGTAAAACCCTTTTCTTTTACTTTTAGGTCGCTAGAAATCGGGGGAAAAAAAAACACCGCGTGGTGAAATCAGGGCTCCGTGTTCTATGTACCTACCTACCTACTTCCTGCAAGCCATGCAACGCCAATCCTTATTATTTTCCGGGCTCTTTCTTTTGTTGTACCTACCTATCCTATCCTATCCCATACTCCATCACTTCTTACACATGGAAGGTTAGAATCTGCCCAGTATGTAGGTATGTATGCCCCGTTACCGCCTTTTACAAAGTCCCCACCCTCTTATAAAGCCGTCCTACATATGTACCTATCCAGTAGGAAAATGGTCTTCTTATGTAGGACCTAGAGAAGAAAAAAGAGGTTTTATGGTACCTTGAAGCAGAGTTAACCCTTATTATTTGGTTTCATTGTCAATTTGTGATACCTATCCATGGATCCATCCCCCTTTCCCCTCCTTGTTTTTTACATCTCGTATTTGTAGGTACCTATTTTTTTTTCTTGGACAACCAATAGCAGAGCATGTCTGAGATGAGCTTTGGTACGTAGCATAACTATGCACGAGAGCTAGAGCCAGATCCATCTCGGTGGACATCAACACCATTATCACCATGTCCTGGTTGCCCCCTAATATCCTGCCACGTCGCACCAAACCGGCGGCCCGTGGTTGCCAACAGACCCTCCTCCTCATCTGCCTCGGCTTCTTCGTCAAGCTCGCTGAGGTTCGTTTTCGGGGCACGGAACAGGCTGGTTAAGAAGACGATAAGGAAAACGCCTAGGAACGCAAACTGTGCCCAAAAGTCGATAGCACCGAACACGGGCCAGTTGAGAGCGATACGATTGAGGAAGGTAGACATTACAGTAGGCGTGCATGCCTGTAGAGATCGAGAGTGTGAGTTAACCCACTCGGAGCATGGCTTGATAGCCTCAGGGGTCTTTCTGCAGTCGGGCTTCTCGTCTGGGTGGTGCGGCGGCAGATCGCAAAATGTCTGGGTGCCGTAGCTCGCGTACTGGGGCGCCACCATCATGGCGACTGCGTAATTGATTGCTAGCATGATAAGAGCTAGCATGACAGTCGCCATGAGTAGGGCTTGTGGAGCCGTCCGGCCTTTGCGAATTTGAAATATGCGTAGCCAGAGGAACCGGATACCCATGGTCGCAATGCCGGAGATGGAGGCGCTGAAAAAGAGGGAGATGAGGAGAGCCATCAAAACGTAATCCACCGGGAAAGCTTTGGCCGTCTGCACGAAGACCCAGTTCATAGGCTGGAATACGTTGATATGCGCGAGGATGTAGCCACAGTGCTCTTTGCAAACCGAGTTGGCAGCCTTGTCGATCCCTGTGATGAGCATAGATACCCATATGATCAGCGTAAGAAGAATTAAGAGAACACCTCCAACGAGCTTCAAAGGTCTGAAAACGGCACAAATCTTGGTCCACGCCCTCACGATAAACCCTTTGCCTTGGCCCTGTGCTTCAGCAGCAAGCCGCTCACGTCGTACCAGAGTACGCTCTTCGCGGCAAAGTGCATCCAATTCACGTCTATCTTTGTTTGGCATTCCATCCTCGCGCCCCGAATTGCGCAGCTCGAGTTGTCTCTGACGCTCCCGGTTCTGTTCTAGTTGCGACGCAGTATTTTCCGAGAGCTGGGGGGCGGACACGGCAGGAGCGGATTTGATAAAGGAGACAGGGAGAAGAGCGAGACCGGCTCCAGTGTATAGAATATAGAGTAGGGTTCCTAGTGTAACAAGTAGACCGACGCCAAAGGTCAGGGCCTTCTCGCCATGGGTTTCATCGAGGAGGCGCTTGAAGAAGTCGAGGTCGAGGTGATTGCCACCACCGCGGGCACCAGCCACAGGCACGAAAAAGCCAACAAGGAAGATGATTACGACGAGGATTATAAAGGCAGTAGTGTACTTGAAGGCACCCCAAAGTCTGCTACCAAATGTTTGCGTGCCCTCCTGCTCCTCAATCTCATCGTACTCCTCATACCAAAAGTAGGAGAAGGGTATAACCAACAGGCATAGCAGGGCATCGAAACTGTACAGGGAGTAGTAAACAATTTTCAGTGTTAGAAGGATATTGCCGATGCGGCCAGGAGTGGCCCAATCCTTCTTGACGCCGAGTGCGGTGGATGTGGTGGAGGAGACAAGGGCAATGTCAACAGGGAGGAGTAAGACAGTCGCGAGGAGCGCGGTAAGACTGATGATGGCGACGGTACTAACAACGGCGGATCGATCGCGAGGTGTCTGCCATGTAAAAGTAGTAACGCAAGCTGCAATAAATGCTAAGACGACAGCGACGGCATAGGCAACCCAGATCAAAGAGGCCTGGACGTAGCCTTGGGTAGCCATGCTGAACGAATTGGTTAATAACGAACTCGCGCAACGGTTGCTACTCAATGTTGTGTATAGAGTTAAGAGAGCACAGAATAAGTGAACATGAGGGAGGAATGAGATTCGACACAGTCGAATTTACCCCGCGTTGGCGTTGGTGAGAGAAAGGAAGGAAGGATTGGAATGTTCCCGGTTGTTGATAAAAGATGGATGATGGTTAGAAGATAAATGGTATGAAAATGGTGGATGATTGAATTAGTTAGTTATTTGGAGCTTGCATTGGAGCTGTCGTTGTAATGACGTATTACTTTACTCAGCAAGCTGCTTAGTTACGGGCCTGATGTTTAGCGTCAGTTTTAGTTACTTATACCGCATGGTTGCATACCTAGGTACCCATTTTATAGGCTATGTATGCGATGCATAGCGTTAGCTTTAGTTAACAACAGGGTCAAAATTAACTAACCTAGTACCTGTCGAGCTTTGTACGTAGCACCTCCAGGGCTTTGATACTACATACTATCATTGATACCACACATGCCTAAGGTAAGTACATGACATTTCAACACGTCAAACATTCAATGTTTAACAATACAAATTGAAGGAAATGAACCAGTCATACTCTAAACTTATACCGATTCAAACACCCTAATAGTGAGGCTCTAAAACCAGTATCTATATATAAGTTAGATCGTTCTAGGTTAGTAGATCAGGACGCAAGTGTGTTGACCTAGGGTACCCACGTGACCCACCAGGTGCCAGCTTATGGCCATGGCTACGGTTGCGATGATACCGCCGACGGCGCATTCGGCGCATTGGAAACAAACACAGCCAAGATCGCCGCGTACGCCGCCGAAACCACCATCATCTCCAGATTCGAAGCCCTGAGCAGCACCGTAACAATAAACGAGAAGACCACAATACACGCCGAGATGACCGCAAGCTGAACCCCCTTGTTCGCCTCGCCCGACAGCAAGACCAGGGGCACCACGATAAAAGCCGCCGTGACCGTGGCCATCACCAGCCGACTAATCACATCCGAGATGAGCGTCGTGCTCTGGTACGACCACTCGCCCTTCGCGTTGGGCGAGCCGAGGCGCTCCTTGTCGCCGTCGCCCTGGGACCGCTTGTTGAGGCGCCAGTACCGGAGCGCGCGCAGGCCCTTGTGGATCCAGCGCTGGAAGTTGTCCTGCCGCAGGCGCGGCGCCTGGTCCACGCGCAGCAGCCGCGTCTTGTAGATCTCGTACAGCGTCAGCTCGCTCCGCAGGCTCGACTGCTTCTCGTCGTCGATCAGCGAGAACGTGTCCATGGACATGACGTGGTTGAAGGCAATCAATGCTTCGTCTATATTTCTTTGGGGGGATTTACCCCCCCTGTTAGCCATTGTATCCCTATAAGCTCTGTTGGTTTGCATACCATACTGCTGGAGCAAGCCTCGCAGCTTGAGCACGAGGTCCCGTGTAATAACCTCGTCGACATCAGGCGTGTCTTTGTCCTTTTTGCTGTGCTTCAGCCCGAGTCTATCGGCCGCGGAAGGCTCTATGTCCAAGCTGAGCCCGGCCTGGTAGATGACATGGTCCAGCTCCGCGATCTCGGCCTCCAAGAAGCGGAGATTCAGCAAGTGGGTGGTTTTGAAGCGGCGGAACCCGTGAAGTGTCAGGTTGTTGTCGGCCGTGCTAGTCTGCCAATGGACGCTAAACTGCTGTCTCAAGCTTTCAGACATTGATCACTCGGTCTTGTTAGTACCTAGGTATATAGTACAAATACAAAGCCCTGGAGGGGTTCATTAGAATCGTAAAGTCTAAAGATGTCCTCTTTTCCAGCCACTGAAATTGCTGACTCGAATCTTGATGTAGGTAGGTAAATATTGAGCGTATCAAAATCCATAAAGTTGATGATTCGCGAGAAAACTTCGAAGTTGATATAATTGCAAGACACCTTACAACCCTGCTGAAAGCCTTGTAGCCTGCATACCTATCTGGTGGCTTTCTGCGAATAGCAAGTCGTGTGGTTTGGGACGCAGCCAGCTCGGGGCTACGTTCGCTTTAGGCGGCACCAACGAGACTGGTCCACAATACATAGGTATGTTATAGAAAATGTTACATATGTAGTGAATAAATCCACACCTATGCATGAGTGCCTAGATTTGATATGCGATTTGCCTTGATCTTCATACGGGAACTAGTGCTGCGGGCCGTTGGGCATGCATGTTGGTTGTCAACATTGAATGTTTTCCAATCAGACAATACCTGCAGGATGCTTGTTTGAAGGGTGGAGCAGCTATTGCCTCTCCCCTTCCCCTCTCTTCACTGGCACCTTACGCTGAATCTCGGCCTATTATCATAGGTAGATGGGAAACAAAAACAAAGCTCAGGCATTTCTGCTATGGTGGGAACGTTTCCATGTGTGAGCTGTTTTCGTCGCATACTTAGGGATACTTCATTATTATCATCACCTTCATCATATTTGAGCTCCTTTATTACCGAGCTACGATTTGTGAATATCAGAATCAATCTAGTTGTGGGCATCGGTGGGGGAATCCCGACAACACACATCCGTCTCGGCGACGTTGTTGTCTGCTTTGTTGAGAACTATAGCGCCGTGTTCAAGTATGCTTTTGATTACGACACCGTATTGGGCATATGGAGAGTACACCGAGATCCTCCATCATTACTAATTCAAAGAGCTGTACAGAACTTAAGGGCCCAATATATGAGGAAAGACAATCAAATCGACGAGGCCATCAATGCTGTAGGTCTGGAAGTTAAGATAGTCCCAAAGTGCATCATGGCATGATTGCTGTAGGGGACCTGGATATGAGTGATGCTGCGCAGCGGGATTTCCTAGCAGTAAATAAGGGGGTGCTATGCGTCGAGACGGAATTGGGGGTAATGGAGTCCGATGTCCCCTGCCTAGTCGCCCACGGAATTTACAATTATTCAATCTCAGGCACGAACCCAGAATGAATAGGGTACGCGGCTATGGCAGCCGCAGCATATGCAAAAGATCTTCTCAATACGGTCTCAACGGCCAAGGAGAAGGTCGAGGAGGACTATTAAGAAGAGAAATAGTGGAAGAAGAAGCCAAACAAGCCAAAGCCGAACTTGAAGGTCTTAAATGAAGGCCAATCCGATATATCCTACACTTTCATTTCGACCTCGATAAGACCGAGAAGGACAACTTAGAAGCTGCACTTTGCTCGTTGATCACCCAAGAATATACCTCCAATAACACAGAGGCATAGGACGAGATAGGAGAGTTGAATGAGATGTAAGGACGATCCTAGGATATATATGCTTGGATGGCGAGCAGATTATGAAAAGAAAAAAGGTATGAGGAAAGGGGTAACAGATTGTATAGATAATAGCATCCCTACCAACACTAATGTTAGGAGATGGTTCAAGTTATAATCTGCCCTACCCTACTACTAATACGTAGGGTAGGTAGATACTTTAAGTCTAGGTATTACGTAAGAAAGAGAAACCGATACCGGGGAGGTGTCATCAGTCACACCAACTTGAACCTAACTACCTAGGTAGTCACAACATGTAACTAACCTTAGTACTTACATGTAAGTATTGACATACCTATTACCTACCAGGTCCTACCTAGGGTAGTATGTAACAGCTGAACTGACTACCATCATTGATACTATCTACATAGTAGTATACTACCTACATATATAATGTAGCTACGATAAGACTATGTACCTGGGCTTACCCTTTAAAAGAGAAATCACCATCTACAGATACCTACCAATCCTTATTAGCACCTACCTAACCTAACCCAAGCAGCTATCATGGAAGAAGACCCTAACAATAACCCCGGGGAAACTCAACCCAAACTCCACGTCGAGCCCCCCGAAGCGCAGTCCTTCGTAGAGAAAATCCTAACCGGCAACGGCGTCCCCGCCCCAAACGCCGCCATCGTCGCCGCCTGCCTCGTCGCCGCCGACCTGCGCGGCGTGGACACGCACGGGATCAACCGGATCCCGTCGTACATGGCGCGCGTGCGCAACGGGGTCCTCGACGCCACCGCCTCTCCCACCGTGACGCCCATCACGCCCGTGGTGGCCTCGGTGGACGGGCGCAACGGGTTCGGCTTTCTGGCGGCGGAGGCGGGGATGCGGGAGGCGTGCGCGATGGCGCGGGTCTACGGGCTCGGGATGGCGAGCGTCAAGCACTCGAACCACTTCGGCATGAGCGCCTGGCTCGTGCAGCAGGCCCTCGACGCCGGCATGATGAGCCTCGTCTTCACCAACTCCAGCCCCGCGCTGCCCGTCTTCGGCGGCGCCGAGAAGCTGCTCGGCGTCTCTCCCATTGCCTGTGGTGCTCCCGGGGGCCAAGAGAAGCCGTTTATCCTGGACATGGCCCCTTCGGTAGCCGCGCGGGGGAAGATATACAAGGCCATGAGGAGGGGCGAGAAGATCCCCCTGGACTGGGCGCTGGATGCCGAGGGCAGGCCGACGGACGATCCCGCGGCGGCTTTGCAAGGGGTTATGTTGCCGATGGGAGGGCCGAAGGGCTCGGCGCTGGCGATTATGATGGATGTGTTTTCGGGGGTGTTGTCAGGTAAGAAGCATCCATCCAATCCATTCCAATCGTACCCCATAAAGGGGGTTCACTTTTCTCACCTAGGGCCCAAAAAAACATTACAGGCTCTGCATTCGCAGGCGGCGTGACGAACCCGTACGACCCGAGCAAGCCCTCCGACGTCGGCCACTTCCTCGTGGCCATCAAGCCGGACCTGTTCATGAGCCTCGACGACTTCCGCGCGCGCATGGACTTCCTGTACCAGCGCGTCGTCGGCTCCGGCAAGGCCGCCGGCGTCGAGCGCATCTACTTCCCGGGAGAGATCGAGCAGCTGACGCAGGAGGAGAGGCGGAGGACGGGGATACCCTACGTGCAGGCCGAGGTAGATGCGCTGAATGAGGAGGCGAGGAAGGTGGGGGCCCCGGAGTTGGTGGTTAAGAGCTGATGAGATTTGGTTTTCTTTTGGCAATATGCACAGTTTTTTATATATACGCCCTGATAGGCCCCTTAATAGGAAGCATTCTCACAACAAAAGTAGATATACGCAAAATTAAATACCTACTACTTACCATCAACCCTGATACTCAGCGGTCAGAAAATCAAAATCCGCCCCCTGATCCGCCTGGTTAACCGACCTCATATACAACCCCCTATATCCCCTCATCTTCTCCCTCTCCTTCCACGGGCATCCCTCCCCTCCCCCCTCCCTCGCCATCGCCACCCTCCTCTCCTCCCTCCTCCTCTCAATCTCCTCCTCCCCGACCTCGACCCTCAGAACGCGCGCCTCCACATCACACGTAATCACATCCCCGTCCCTCACAACACCCAACACAGACCCCGGGTCCGCCGCCTCGGGAGAGACGTGCAGCACGATGGTGCCGCCCGCGGTCCCGCTCATCCGCCCGTCCGACACCCTCAGCATGTCCTCGACCCCGCGCGCCGCCAGCTTCCGCGGGATCGGAATGAGCCCCGCCTCCGGCATCCCGGGGTTGCCCACCGGCCCGATGTTCTGCAGCACCAGCACGCTGCCGGCGTCGACCTCGAGGTCGTCGGCGTCGATGCGCCGCGCCATGTCCGCCGAGCCCGTGAACACAACCGCCCTCCCCGAGTGCTTTAGTAGTCGCCGGTCCTTGGACGCGCTGGCCTTCGTGACGGCGCCGCCGGGGGCGAGGTTCCCGCGGAGGACGACGAGGGACGAGCGCGGGTATAGGGGGTTGTCGAAGGGCTGGATGCAGCGGAGCGCCTGCGGCACGGGGATCAGGCGCTCGGTGTCGAGGGCCTCGCCGAGGGTCTTGCCCGTGACGGTCATGGCGCCGAGGTGCAGGATGGGGCGCAGCTCGTGGAGCAGCGCGGCCATGCCGCCCGAGTTGTGGAAGTCGGTCATGTAGTTGGCGCCGCTGGGCTTGAGGTCCAGGAGCAAGGGGGTGCGGCGGCCGACCTCGTCGAAGGTGTCGAGGGTGATTTTGCCGGCGACGTTGGGGTGTCGGTTTACGATGGCCATGAGATGGACGACGGCGTTTGTTGAGCCGCCGATGGCTTGGAGGACGGTTATGGCGTTGATGAAGGATTCTTTGGTGAGGAGAGCTTGGGGCTTCAGTCTGTCTCCGGCGGCGATGATCTTCACAGCGTTGGCGCCTGTCTCTTCGGCGATTCGAAGTCGAGCCGAGGATACGGCTGGTGCTGAAGCCCCTTTAAACGGCATAAGGCCAAGACCTACAAGTATACACGCCACTGTAGAGTATCAAGTTAGTATCTAGCTAGAGAGGGAAAGGAGAAAAGGGGGGAGGAAAAGGGAAATCGAAAGCTTCTTACTTGTACTCGCAGTCCCCATAACACCACACGTGCCAGCCTAAACATTCCCAGTGTTAGCATACTTCCTTCCTTCCTTACTTGCCAAAGCCGGCCCCCTTTAAATAACTTCACCCAACGGACCAACTCACCGTCGGCGCAAGCTCCTCATTCAACGCAGCAATCTCCTCGATGTCAATGACACCCGCCCTATAGCTAGCCCAATTATTCCTACAATCCGTACACGCGCCAATCCGCACGCCCTTGTGGCTCCCCGGCATCATCGGGCCCGTGACGAGATGCAGCACCGGCTTGTTCGCCGAGATCCCGCCCATCAGCTGCGCTGGTGTTGTTTTATCGCAGCCTACGAGGAAGAAACAAAGTTAGGAGTAGTTCATTTTGCAAAACCCAGCAACTACAGAGGTAGGTACGTATATAACTCGCTCGCTCGCTCGCTCCCCTATTCCATACTTACCACCTTCTCGTGAAAAGAAAAACGAGAAAGAAAAAAGAAGCAACTCACCCCCCACAAGCACCACCGCATCGACCGGCTGCGCCCTCACCATCTCCTCCGTATCCAAGCTCATCAGATTCCTCAGAAACATACTCGACGGCGCCGCAAAGCTCTCGTGCAAACTAATCGTCGGAAAGTCCACCGGTATACCTCCCGCCAACAACACGCCTCTCCTCGCCGCCTCCAGCAGCTGCGGCATGTTCGCATGGCACGGGTTGAACCCGGACCCGGTGTTCGTGAGCCCGATCACCGGCCGACTCAGCGCGTCCTCCGAGTATCCGAGGGCCTTGATGAAGGCCTTGCGCAGGAACAGCGAGAAGTGCGCGTCGCCGTACGACGTCAGGCCCTGGCGCATGCCGCCCCGCCCCGTGTCCAGCGGCCGCGAGAGGTCGTAGTCGCTGCTGCCCTCTGCCCCTCCCCTTCCCCCTCCTCCTCCCACTTCCTCCCCATGAGAAGGCATTGCGCTGGAATCATTTGGAGCGCTGTCTGACATCTTGAATGCCTAAACGAGAGATATATCTGATCCTACGTATAGCAAATTGCAAAGAACTAAGGACTTTCGGGTGGTCTAAGGTACTAGGTAGTTGGCGGATTACTTATACTTGACTTATTATTGGACGAACGCATACGGCGGCATGCGCATGCGGGACGACTACGACCTTGAAGTAGGTAAGTATCGCCTTAAATAGTGCCGATAGCTGCGGGGGACTCTCCATCACGACATTGTCGGATATGCAGCTACCTAGGGTAGCTGCCGGGTATACTTACAGTGCTTACCTAAACACAGCACCACATGGTATGAATCAATAAGGAAAAAAGATAGAAAATAAACTACATCAAGCCATATCTGAGATATTCAAGTACCTAGGTCACCTAAAACAAATCATCGGATTCAACTCATATAAAGTGAAAACCATTAAATTTCATGCAGAGTTCATCCCTATCGGACCACTTCTTTTCCCTAGTCTACATGCATATACGCCATCAACCAGTATATGGTTGTTTTCTGTTCGGAAGAGAACGGTAAGATATGGTGTTAGTAAATGCCCAGAAGTGTAGAAACCACCCCGGAAGACTTTTGTGTTCGCCTCGTGTCTCATTAAGCCGAGCTAAAACACCGCGTCCTTTTCCCCCCAACTTCCAGATACCATTGCCTTTCCATAGCGTAGATGGGTACTAGAGCCACCTAGAGGACTCGGGGGAATCTAAGCAGCCACCCATCTATATCCCTTGATTAAATCCGTAAAACAAGGAGAGGATATGCTTATCGCGAGGACATGGCCTTGGTCACCAATCTCTTCAACGCAAGCTCCTTCTTCTTCAAGTCGTCGGCTGAAGAGTCTTCGATCTCAAGCTGACCCATGGCATCACTGAGAGACTGCTCAATCTTGTCCTTCTGGCCACGCTTGAACTTAAGGGACATTGTCGGGTCAGAGATGATCTCTTCGACCCGGCTGATGTAAGACTCGAGCTGTTGCTTAGCCTCGAATCGCTTGCTGAAAGCGTCGTCGCTGTTCTTGAACTTTTCGGCGTCTATAACTATATGTTAGTGGAACTCGTCGCTATTTAATGGCTCAATGGAGAACATACCGCTAATCATAGTCTCAATCTCGGCAGACGAGAGCTTGCCGACGGAGTTGGAAATAGTAATGTTAGCGCTGCGACCGGATGTCTTCTCAGTAGCAGTAACCTTGAGGATACCGTTGACGTCGACCTCGAAGACGACCTCTAGGACAGCCTCACCGGCACGCATGGGAGGAATGGGTGCCAAAGTGAACTCTCCCAAAGAGGTGTTGTCCTCGCAGTTGACACGTTCGCCCTGGTAAACGGGGAATTGAACAGTCTGCTGGTTGTCGGCAACAGTGGTGAAGGTGCGCTTCTTAATGGTCGGGACGGTTTGGCCGCGAGTCACAACGGGAGCGAAGATGTTGCCCTCCATGGCAACACCAAGGGATAGGGGAACGACATCCAAGAGGAGGAGGTCGGAGGTATCGGCAGAAGTAGCCTTGCCAGAGAGTATACCGGCCTGAACGGCAGCACCATATGCAACGGCCTCGTCAGGGTTGATGCTCTTCTCGAGCTTCTTGCCATCGAAGAAGTCGCTAAGCAACTTCTGGATCTTGGGGATACGGGTGGAGCCACCAACAAGCACAATCTCGTCAACGGCGCTCTTCTCGACACCAGCATCCTTAAGGACCTGGGCAACAGGCTCCAAGGTACCATTGAAGGCCTTGGCGTTCAGGTCCTCGAAACGAGCACGAGTGATCTGTAGGAAGAAGTCGTCGCCATCGAAGAGTGAGTCGATTTCAATGGTGGTCTGTGCACCGTTGGATAGAGTACGCTTGGCACGTTCACAAGCAGTTCTCAGTCGTCGGAGTGCTCGCGGGTCACCCGAGATGTCCTTCTTGGTCTTACGAGAGAACTCCTTCTTGCAGTGGTCAAGGAGGTTGGTGTCGAAGTCCTGTCCACCAAGATGGGTATCACCGGCAGTAGCCTTAACGGTGAAGACACCACCTTGGATGTTTAGAAGGGACACATCGAAAGTACCACCACCAAGATCGTAGATAAGGACGTTGCGCTCCTTGTTGGATTTGTTAGCGCCTAGGCCGTAAGCAATGGCAGCGGCGGTAGGCTCATTGATGATACGGAGCACGTTCAGGCCCGAAATAGAACCGGCATCCTTGGTCGCTTGACGCTGGTTGTCGTTGAAGTAGGCTGGGACTGTGATAACGGCCTTTTCAATCTTCTTGCCAAGCTTAACCTCGGCGATCTCCTTCATCTGTGGGGTGATAATTCATTAGGGTTTGAACTTAGGTGATGCTGATACACATGTAGTGGTCATATGGAGTGAGTGGTGTTGCTTACCTTGATAAGGACCATGGCAGAGATTTCCTGAGGCGAGAAAGTCTTGGTCTCACCTAGGTACTCGACCTGGACGACGGGGTTGGTGCCCTGCTCGACGACCTTGAAGGGCCATGATTCGATATCCTTCTTAACGATGGGGTCGGAGAAGGGTCGTCCAATTAGACGCCTATCGCAGAGCATTCGTTAGTATCATTGTGTTGAATAGTACGATATAAGGAGACCAGGTCAAAACATACTTGACATCGAAGACCGTATTCCGCGGGTTCATGGCGGCCTGGTTCTTTGCAGCCTCACCAATCAATCGCTCCTTCTCGTTGAAGGAGACATATGATGGCGTAGTGAAGCTACCCTGCTCGTTGGCAATGATTTCGACATTGTTGCCCTCATAGATAGCGACACAGGAGTAGGTTGTGCCTGTTGTCCAAAGTTGTTAGCATGTGTATTTTGTCTTTTGTCGTAATATTAAAAATGCCCAGAAACAAATGCATAAGCAAATGCAAACGAGTCGCAATGCGATTACACGGCTATAAAATATGAAAAGTTCAAACAAAAAAATGACTTGGATAAACTTGTCGCAACTTACCCAAATCGATACCAATGGCACCGTCGTAGATTTCTTCCGCCATCTTAGAAATTTTCTGTTCAACTGAATGGGATCACAAATTGCAGTTGATGGTTGTGGGAGGAAAAAATGTTTAGGGACGATGCGGGATGATCAGAGGGGAGGTTATGGGCATGGAGGGGAAACGCACGGAATTATGGAGGGGTTTTTCAATGAAATTTTAAGCGGGCGGTGAAAAAATATTATAAAATTTCTTAATTTTTTTTTTTTTTTTTTTTTTTTTACCCTTCCACCACCACCACCGTAAGCCCAACGTTTGCCGCCTGGAC
Organism: Hypoxylon fragiforme; assembly: GCF_022984875.1. Classification (NCBI taxonomy): domain Eukaryota; kingdom Fungi; phylum Ascomycota; class Sordariomycetes; order Xylariales; family Hypoxylaceae; genus Hypoxylon; species Hypoxylon fragiforme. The sequence continues at coordinate 596,078 of NW_026054764.1, forward strand.
TAACTTAGTTCCGATCTAGTCAACGCCCCTCAAACTCAAAGTTAAATTTTCGTCTAGGCAAACTCCGAGGCTTATGTAGTTACCTACCGGAGGTAGGGTAGGTGGATAATTTCTTTGTTTTTATTCTGCCAACTTCAATGTTCAGGGTCCAGAACTTGAGCCTTAGCGTTCAATAATTGCTTGACAAACATTTTCACTGAACTACCCCGCCACCAAGAAAAAAAAAAGGTATTTTGCTTTTGCAACTAAGTTAACTGTTACAGCTGTACAGATCTTATCAACTCAACAATTATAGTAAATAATAGTCCTTGTATTTCATTCCTTTGAATTGGGCACATGCTAGCCAGAGCAATTAAGTACACAGCAGGATCTTGACCTATATGTTCTGCAGTCTCATTATAAACTGAGTGAAATGTGACGAGGTCTTCGAGATATTTTCACTTCATCTACCCATGACCACCACTACCAAGCATGTGAGATCACAAATTTGTAGACTATTACAGTGCTGCAGTGCCTCAATGTTAAAAGCAAGATTCGTATGTTCCACCGTTCCCACCGTTCCCACCACTCCTCACCAATGTCAATTCCGACAAGCATTAGAATGGGAAGCAAGTCAATGGCCCCCTAAGTCCACCGAGTAGACGTTGAATATTTGTCGATAGACCACCCTGTGTACATCTGACCTGCCCTTAGTACAATATGAAGGGCCGTCTATAATATCCACCACTTCTTTGTGCTCATATGTTCCCTGATAAATGCCTACCTCCATATAACCTATTATTCCTTCCATGGCTGGTGACGAGGCACGTCTTTTATATGCGACTTTCTTGGGCTTAATTCTGCGTAGAATAAGGGGCACGTTCATTTGCCTATGTCATGATGCTACGAATGTCGGAGTAAATTGAAGTGTATCACAATTCTCTCCAATTCCATCGTTAGCCCATTAGGTGCCTTTTGACCCTTTGGGAGGGCTGCCACCACTGAGACCTCCAGGCGATTCACCCCGAAATGTAAGTTGACGTCAAAAACGGGCTCGCCTCGCCTGTCAAATGGACCCGATGAAGGATACAAGCGCACCGTATCGTGGATCACATTCAACTTCCACTCACGATTCTGGGCTTCTAGGAATGGCGCTATCTGCGGCTTGAGCTGTAGGCGGAAGTGGCTGGCGGGCGCACTCAAAACAATATCTCGTTGGGTCTCAGTAGGACTGGCGGGAAAGGCTAGTTGAAGTTTCTTGTCAAGAGGGAGGCTAGGATGAGAGGTGAGAACGAGCATAGGCATGAGGGCCTCTGACTCTTCTATAGATTGGTCAGTCAAACAAGAATAGTCATTGGGGAAGAAATGCTTCTTACTAATTGGATGGGGCCGATATTTTTGGGCTTCAAGAATGTCAGCGGCCGATAGCTTTGGAGGGGGTTGGGGCGGCTGTTGCTGGACCGTATCATTGGGTATAACGCTGGCGGGGGGCATCACTGGAGGTGCAAATGGCTGAGCATTCGCAAATGCAGGTGACGGCCGAACGGTTTCCTCAACTTTCGCCAGCCCTGCTGCCGACGGACTAGGAGGGCCAGCAGAGGTTGACATGCTTCTCGCCTTTTCTAATTGGCTTAGGTTTACAGACGTTGCTGTAGAGCCCCCAAAGGGATTTCTGCCTATAGGTGTGCCGTTACGAATAGCTTCCCCCTCGCCGGATTGGCCTGTCACGGGGGCCGGTGAGCCCGTAGCACTTGTCTTGCCACCAACATGGATAGTAATCTTCTTAGGATGTACAGGAGTCTCCGAGTTGGGCAGCATCTTCAACTTTATCTTGGGCTGGGATGGCTCTGGAATCTGAAGTTTGGCAAGCTTTAGTTGCTCGTTAAACAATTGCTGTATGATATGTTAGCAAAAGAAATGACCGATCAGCGCCAATATCATTTGTCTTTACCTCAAGTTCCTGAGCCATGAGAAAGATCTCACTTCCATCTTCATTGTAATGATACGCATTCTTCCAAATTAGACTAGCCTGATCCTCAAAAGCAGCCCAGCCCTTGAAGTCGCTGACATAGGTTGCTCCGCCTCTGCCATGCTGGCCTCGGACTTGTTTTTGTAGTGCCTTGAGCGACAAGGGCTCTGCGATGATCTCGTAGTAGTCTTTGAGCGTTCGTGGGGGAAGATAGATAAAAGGCTCAAAATAGGGGAATTCGCCACTTTGTACTTGTTAGTAAACTGCAGTATCACACGGGGACATGGCAAACTTACGTCTCGTCTTTCTTTCGAAGCATTTCTTCCACAATCTTCTCCTGAGCTTGTTGAAAGGTGAGACCTTTATACGACTTATTCTCGTAGTGAGTATCGGCCTTGCCAGGAGTTGGCCCACGTGCTGCGACCTTTCGGGCGTGCGCAGCAGGGTTCTTCGGTGGTCGGCCGGGTCGTCGTCTTTTTCGAACCTCAGGGCTTGTTTCGCCATCCTCATCAACTTCTTCTCCTTCCTCATCCTCGTCGTCTTCGTCTTCTTCTCCGTCCTCTTCCTCGTCACCTTCCTCTCCCTCTTCTCCCTCCTCTCCTTCCTCGGCCTCTTCTTGCACGTCCTCCTCAGCCTCCTCAACCTCTTCTTCGTCTTCATCTTCGGCTTGGGCAGCTTCCTCTTCAGCTACTTCAGCTACTTCGTCATCATCCTTCTCCAATGTTGGTTGCAAATCTTGATCACTGGCACTCTTCTCGTCCTCTCCATCTTCCTCGGCGTCATTATCGTCATCATCGCCCTCGTTATCGTCAGGCTCTGGTGTGGGAGGTAAGGGAGTAGCGACAGCTTGGTAATTGCCGGACTTGTATGCAGGATTATATTTGACCATGAGGTTACTAACGGCCTTTCGTACTCGTTCTGCATCGCCAAAGGCTACAGATGTCCGCTCATTGATTTCTTTGGCGTTTGAAACGAGACGCTTGAAGTCGCTCTCCAATGCGGAGAGCTTTGTGTATTCATGGTTTTTGAGCTTGTTTTCGATCAATTCTAGAGATAGGGGAAGCCGTATCTTCTTGTAATATTGAGGATCTTGGCTTTTGGATGGGAGTCTCTCGAAATAGGGCGAAACGGAACGACCACTGTGATACAAATATGGTCAGTCATAGCCAGTCTATAATAAGTTTATTGACATCAATGTCCAATTTGAATGAGATTTGTTGAGGTAGAGGCAACAAAAAGGGGGGTTGCATGGAGGCACCCATGGGTAATAATATATAAAAAGGAGTTCATGGTTCAAACATTACTTTTTGTCTGTAGTGGCTCGGATTGATTCTAGAATGTTTAATCCGTATGCAGTGGTTGATTCAGCGGTCTCGCCGTTTGAAAGATCACCGAATTCCTAAATTGACGAGATTAAATTAGTATAAAGGAGCAACTTTTGTTGGTGCATGGGGAAATAGTAAAGAGATCTCAAGAAAGGAGAGTGATTATACATCGAGGCTTAGGGTTAGGATAGGGCTGATTAAAGTACGAAGATGTATGGAGGAATGAGGAAGAGGTGTTTGACAGACAATGCAGACAACATTGAACGCATTGGGATTGCATTCCGTCAAAAGCTACTCAGTAGCTACTACATATGTAGGTTAAGGAGGTAGATAAGTAGTTAGGGAAACAGGTATGTATGCTCCAACCCTGACCCTCACTTTTACAACTTCAAGTCTGAGTTCAACCGAGAAAGGAATTCATAATACAACTCAACTCGCATTGTCAATACAATGAATGCACTGCATTACATTGCGCGGTGCCTCGTGCTTTTTACAAAAGCCATGGCAAAAGCTTGCGCGCAATGCGAGTTATATGATGGATGTGAAAGACGGGGTATAATTGGGATGAATAACTGAATAGTTGGAATAGCTTACTTCTTGCAGCTTGCGACGCTTAGCAGCTCTATCATTGGAATCATTTGCCGATGAGTCGACATTTGCACTGCTTGCTTTTCTCTTATTCTCCATGGTTGCGGGTGCAAAAATATGGCGGACGCATTCGAGTTTGAGCTAAGGTCGTATAAATTATATATCTTATTGCTGTTAATTGTATGGATTCAATGGCGGAATCCAACTTTGAAAGTTCTGACAACTTGGACTGGCAGCTTCAGAATGATGGGGTTGCAGGGACTTGACGCGATGCGATGCGATGGTGGTGATGATTTGTGGGTTGTCGGACGCGGCTTTTTGCTAGTTACTATAAGGCAGTACTAAGGTACTAGGTTTAGTGTTAGCACTTGAGGTACCCAGGTATGGACGTTGAAAGCGACGGCTGCGACGCGAACATTGAAAGGCAGAGTGGCTTTCATGAATTGAAGAAAATAAGCAGTGAAAGTCGTTGATGCACGCGCATAACAATAATATGGAGAAAAGCTCTCGGCGTAAATTAGTTTGAGCGACTTTGAGTGACTCAAGAGTGCCACCAGCTGACAGTCCCAGCCAGTACCAATGTAACTTGCTGCCTTGCCAGCTGTTCAATTTAGTGTCTGCTAATACTAGTGTAGTAGATAATGCGCCACAATGTTGAACTTACACATGGCAGTTGCCAGTTGCTAACAAAGGTGGCTAGGTTCTTATGTTTGCCCCTCAGCTTAGTACCCAGTACGCGCTAGTATCTGACGCTAGGTGATTATCTTGTATCGAAGAGCGAGTTATAGGTATATGAGAGAGTACCTCCAGTACACTATTAGGTCGGCATCGTACTGTTAGCAGTACACACAATACAGCTGCAACATTGAATGTCGTATGTGTGGCTTGTGCTCAATAAACGGCCCCACTTCAAGCACTGTTTACTTTCGTACCTCTTTGCGACTAAAATTTGGGTACCGCAACTTCAACTTTTAAGCAACGCGCGCTCCTCCCGCTCTCCTCTTGAAACTTACACCCCTCAGCCTGTAACCCATTCTACCTACCAAGTACCTAATTCTTTCTTCCCCTTACTTTACAATCTAACTTTCCCTCAACAGCTGCCTAGACAGTCTAACATCTAATCGCACCGTTTCGCTTCTGCGCATCCCACTTCAGACACTGAATCTACCTCGGAAGGACACGAGACCGTCTTTACTTCTACTTGGCGCGATTATCCTACATTCTTTACTAGACTCGATCGACGCCTTTTTCGAGACTTTATCCAAGCCCCAATTGTTCATCTTGCCACCATACTATTCGACCTCTGAAACAAAACCTAACTGCGCGATCTGCCATCATGCCTATGAATATTGATGTCACTCGGCGCAACAAGGTGCCTCGTCCTCTGAGTGACGAAGAACGAGCACGGCTTGAGGAATACATCGACTTGATCCACTACTCTGCCCGGTACGGCTATATAACCTTACTACCTGTAGCAAACCCTCGTCGCTAACTTGGTGTGTCAGTTACTCGGACAGCGAATACGAATACCGTCACGTTCAGCTACCAAAGGCCATGCTTAAGGCTATCCCCAAAGACTATCATGATTATTCCAAGGGCACACTTAAGCTTCTATGGGAGGACGAATGGCGCGCGATCGGCATCACTCAGGTAGGTTTCAAGTCATTCTGGCGCAAGCCCATCGCCATTGTTTGTATTGGCAAGAGCTAATAAGGATCTTAATCCACAGAGTTTAGGATGGGAGCACTACGAAGTCCATGAACCAGAGCCGCATATCCTATTATTCAAGTGAGTTGGCCGTAATGCGTCTCGTTCTGGCCGATTATGCTAACTATTTTTAAGGCGACCTCTCAACTACCAGGCACCTCAACAGTGATCCACAGGCAAACCTGGACAAACCTAAACGGATCCGTCAGCCCACGTGGGCTTCACCATCTTTGTAGATTACTCTTGATACGCGAAACCACTGCATAGCGAGGACTGCATTTATTAGGGGCAATGCTTCGTGACGATTCATGGCCGTTCTTGATCAAACCAATGCTCTTCGCCCAACTGGTTTTCAGTTTGACCTGCCGAGAAAGGACATCAATGGCTGCTATCATTCTTCCCTTTGGGGAATCGAACGGCGCATATGGCAACCTTCGACCCATAATATCAGAAGATACCAGAGGAGGGAATGGTGGTTATTTGCGTCAACTATAAAGCATGAAGGGAACTCGAGCAGCTTGAGCAGCTCAACAAAGCGCAGATCTCGGTAGCAAAACAAGGACCAGAATATGTCCTTCAAAACTACGCTCCATTCTTGTTCATGCGTGAATAGGTAGCTTACGTTTTAGTCAGTTACGCAGATAGTAGTTAGGTCCCCTTGGGTTATAGAGATTCATGGGGACCTAAATGGAATGGAATATCATGATTGTCATGAAGGCTCATTACCGGCTCATACACCATTCTTTTGAGTTGCTTGACAAGCATAACTACTTCTACTTGCAGTGCTAGACGTTGGATTTTTTTCTTAAAAAGAAATCGATACCTCCAAGGTTTCCTCCATGTAGGTATCATCTAACCAGGTAATATGTATATACGTATGTGTTCGATCACCTTGCGATCACATTGCATATGACATGTTTACTCTAATAGTCATCTAACCCTGGAATCCAAGTAGCTGGTTCACCAATGGCAATGATGATAGACAACCCCAATACCTGAAAAGACCAAGGAGATTGGCTGGTCAGTATTATCACAATGGCATCAAATGTATCGAGTGCATCGATTGTATGCTTATAGATAAGATTAATATATTTCACGTACGATTCTATCTCACCGCAAGTAGGTACTCAACAAAATGAGGTGCTGTGAGAAATGATAGTAGGAATATCAACATGTCAACATATCAGCATTCAATGTTGTTTTAAGGGAACCTTGGGAAAGCAACATGCCAATGTAACATTTGAATTAATAATTGAAAGTGAAGTCATCAAACCACTTCAAGTCGCTCCGCCCCCGCGTGTGCCCAGGTACATGGTACTAGGTGCTATGCAAGTTCCGTGCATCCGTTTCTAGAACGAGGCTCCAACACTAGTAAACCCGTAGTTACTTCGTATCCACTTTGGGAGTTTGCTATTTTGGTTAGCATGAGACTAACAATAAGAATAACTACTTCGGTACATGTAGTTATTAATCGTCTGATGACTCTGATCTACCTACATGCATAGCTGTAGGTTACCTAATACCTAGTAGGCATATGTATGTCAGAACATTGAAGGCAATGCAAACTGGCAACATTCCATTATCCGTATTTCGTATGTAGATGAACACGACAATAATGTATCTATTTTACAGGCCATGATCGTATGACATTGAATCTCATCGATTTATAGTCTTAGAGTGGCTACATATGGAATACATGTATTAGTTAATGAACACGTTTACATTTTCAAAATTGAAATAATTATATCGCGACGACTCTCTTCAGTTTGCATTACCCCCATAGGTATTTATTTTAGTTGCCATGACTTTCTAATTTCTTCCTTTTTTTCACTGATGCACAACTTGAAATCTAATCGTGCATACATCTGTCATCTTAGACTCATCTACCTACCAGGTTCTACCAAAGGTTAGTCTATATTCAAGGTTACACATGTACATATCCCTAGGTACCTAGGGTAGTTTCATACATACCTACCTAGTATCTACCAGATTCTACTATGTACCTACATGGTCCCTGCCTACGACATGAATTTACCCTAATATTGTTCACCTCCAATCTTCATTGAGTATTACCGTTGACTGGAATTTAACCGTTATATATACATACAGTACCTACCTACCTACCTACCTACATACCTACCTGAGTATTCTACGCCGCGAATCCCATATACCGAAAAGAAGAAGGAACTAGGCCCTGTTCTTTTTCTCCTCTTCAATATAAAAATAATTATTATTGAGGTGTCCATTCCTCCACCCGCCTATCTGCTACTCGCTACCTGACACCCGTGAACCTCTCCCTACTACGTACCTAGTAGGTAGGTATATACCTAGGTATATATAACACATATACCGGTCACGGTTCCATCCGCCGCGATGAAATCCGCCAAACTATTCTACCTATCACTATTTGCGCTCTGGGAAACCCCCGGCCAATGTAAAGGCAAAGAACCTCCGGAGGATGCATGCGCAGTATGTCTTCCTCGCTGTACAGCTTAGCTATATATCTTTCTTTAACCGCCTCTTCTTTGGCAGCTGTCCCGTCACAATATCAATCTCTTGTCTCTAATGAAAATGAATCCTTCCAGATATCTCCTCGCGCCATCGTCTCTGACGCCTGTGCTTCTTATTCCACGCTCGAGAGACTGAATAGCCAAGTCAAACCTGTCCTAGATGAATTAACCAGAGAAACCGACTTCTTTTCCCACTACCGCCTCAACCTATTTAATAAAAGATGTCCTTTCTGGAACGACGAGAATGGCATGTGTGGCAACATTGCATGTGCTGTGAACACGATAGACAACGAAGAAGATATACCCAAAATATGGAGAGCAAGCGAATTAAGTAAGCTAGAAGGGCCCTCGGCAAAGCATCCTGGGAAAAAGGCACAAAAAGAGCGACCAAAGAAGCCTTTACAGGGCTTGCTAGGAGAGGATGTTGGCGAGAGTTGCGTGGTAGAGTACGACGACGAATGCGACGAGCGAGATTACTGTGTGCCAGAAGATGAAAGCACAAGCAGCAAGGGCGACTATGTCAGCTTAGTCCATAACCCTGAGCGTTTCACGGGCTACGCCGGCGAAGGTGCCAAGATGGTGTGGGATGCCATCTACCGGGAAAACTGTTTCCAAAAATCTTCCTTTCCCCATTCTGCCTCTCTTGGGATCAGTCCTGTAGCCAAGGGGCCGGCGGCGCAAGATTTCCGCAACGTACTCCAAGATGCGGAGCGACAGCACATGATACAGCAACATCAGCAAAACCCAAGCACTACATTTACGCAAACTGGGTTGGAGACGGAGGGCGAATGTCTAGAAAAACGCGTTTTCTACCGTGTGATATCTGGCATGCACGCGAGCATCAGCACCCATCTCTGCTGGGACTTCTTGAATCAAACTACCGGCGAATGGCAGCCCAACTTAGGTTGTTATAAAGGCCGACTACACACCCACCCTGAGCGAATCTCCAACTTGTACTTCAACTACGCACTTCTTACCCGCGCAATTGCCAAGATTGGTCCTCATTTGCAAAGCTACACATTCTGTACGGGAGATCCGGAGCAAGACGCTGCTACCAAGGCCAAAGTTCTTGCTGTGACTCAAGGCGCGGCTTCTGTCCCTCAGATCTTCGACGAGAGCCTCATGTTCAAAAACGGCGAGGGCCCATCCTTGAAGGAGGACTTTAAAAACAGATTCCGGAATGTTAGCCGGGTTATGGACTGCGTGGGTTGTGATAAGTGTAGGCTCTGGGGTAAATTGCAGACTGCCGGGTATGGCGCAGCTCTCAAAGTCTTGTTCGAATTTGACAATGACAGCGAGGATATCCCGGTGCTGCAACGCACGGAGCTTGTCGCCCTATTCAATACCTATGCTAGGCTAAGCAGCTCTATGAGGGCTCTTGTCGGTTTTAGGAGCATGGTAGAGGCCGAGGAAAAGCCCAACGTGGACACGATCCCCGATCGGGCCAAGAAACCACATGCAGTCGGCATCTCGCAGAGTCGACCAGAGGCTACCTCAGAGACTGCTCAAGAGGTTGACCAAGAGCCCGACAATGACGATGAATGGGATGTGGAAGACGATGTGCCGCCGAAACGAGAGCGCCCCCAGCCGACGGTTGGTGAGGCCTTCAACGAAGAATTCTCCAGGGTAATGAAGGCGTTCAAACTTGTTTTGAAAGGCTGGGTTACCTTTCCAAAGACTATGTAAGTCCTAATCGAGAGATATTTAAACTAGGTATCTTCTTCCCACTCAGACGCTAACCACGCATCCCTAGGTTTTTGATCGCTCTGTCGGAGCTGAACCGTCTCTGGCAATTCTTCATCGGGCTGCCGGTTTCACCTCGCAACTGGAGACTGGAGCGGCCCAGTCTAGACGAGCTATGAAGGAAATAAATCTTGCATACCTAGCTCGGATTTTTGATGGGGAAAAAAAGCGTATACAGGATTTGACTCTGGCGTTTCTCTTATACCTGCAGCAATACTGGCGAAAAGCACCATAGCTTGCATCCATGGGACGGAGTTTTGTTTGTTTTGGGCTTGGGTTTTGTGTGTTTGGGCTACCTACCTACCTACCTACTCAAGCGTTGGAATTTGTATTCCAGACAAGTATTGGTGTATAGATTATTACTATTACTATGTGCATAGCAAATACACCTAGTTTATAGATACCTACTTATACATATAAATATCCTACAAATGCCACTGCCACTGCTATTATCATCAGAGACACGTGCCATACTGGCTGGCCTATGGGGTTCCCTCTCCCATGGCATGCTTCTCTGTCTCTAGGCACACCTTGGGTAATCTAGTCTACTAATCTACATATCCTCATCTTGGCGCTATAGTATGAGCCAATCAATCAATCGATCAACTAGGAAGACCAACTACTAGATTAACTACCTAGCTAGCTACATAGCAACATGGATAGTACTTATTAAACCACCTCTCCCCTCCCTCCCCCTCCCCCTCTTCCCACGCACGGGCAAAGCCACACGGGTGACGACATTCCCGATCTTGGCCTTGACGCCGGTGACGGGGACGCGGACGGCTAGGATCTCGTCCCGCGCTCGCGTGTCTGGCGAAGAGAAGACGGCTTCGGTGCGCTGCTTGACTGCGGCCGTGGGCTCGGCGAAGGACCAGGCGATTGAGATGTGGAACGCGTCGCTGCTGCTGCTGCTCTCGTTGGTGCTGGTGCTGGTGCTGGTGTTGTGTTCGTCGTCTTGGAAGGCGTAGAGAGGTGGCTGGGAGTACGATTTTACGAGGGCGTTGCATTGGGCGAGGAGGGCTGAGAGTTCTGGGTTTGGGTTTGGGTTTGGGGGGCGGGGGTATGGTGATGAGGGGGAGGGGGAGGTTGAGGTTGAATTTGAACTTGGAGTTGGAGTTGGAGTAGGAGTAGGAGGAGCAGGGCAACTCGCCACTTTCAACACTAGAAAGGACCGCGAAGACTCCGGCGTCCGGTGCCATTCCAGACCCCGCGGCACGAGATCAAAGGGCCCGACGCGGCTGCTGCTGATGCGCTCGGTGAGCTGTGGGAGGAAGGCGTCCTTCTGCGTGGTGCTGAGCACGATGGGCCGGGAGAGGCTGATGTGCAGCGGCTGGGGGGCGCCGAGGTCTGAGGTTAGGAAGGAGTAGAGGTCCATGGATAGGGGCTTGAGGGCGGGTTCTAGGGAGGTGAGGAGGTTGGTGAGGGATGTGTGTTGGGGGGGTGTTGGGTGCCCTGGTAGGTAGTAAGTATTTGGCTAGATTAGGTGTAGGGGTGGTTGTTTTAAGAATACAGTATGAGGCTTTATGAGTTTAGTTGTAAATGTGTGATATATGATATATGATATATGAAATACTATTGTAGAGAATGAATGAGAAAGCAAAGAAAGGAGAGCTTACACTCGATATACAAGTGGCTCGGCCAGTTGCCTGCTTTGTGCGGATTCACGCGCTTACGACCTTGGTGCAAGGCCGGGTCATCACTCGTGCTTCGACGCACGGTGGACGCGTATAAGTCGTGGAAAGATGTAGGCAGCAGTGGCATTGCTGCCTCTCCTGCTTTTTCATCTTGATGTGATGTCTTCCGCCTTTTTGTTGCTGTTGTAGTAGACACCGCTTCATCAACCGTAGGCTCAGAGTCTGAGGATGAGTAGTCTACCAACGCCATTTGCTAGCTAATCACGATGATGATATTCCCATGTTATGTTCACGGCTGTTTTAAGGTCGATTCATGGATGAAAGCTTGGAGTGTGAAAGATAGAGGTAGGTTACATATCTAGGTATCTTTAAGACTTCAATGTTCACTGGCTAAAACTCGGGTCATTGATGCATAAAAAGGAGGGGCACAAGCCAGTGTTGGTATAAAAATATGTACTTTCTCATATTGCAAGGTACTATATGTATATGGTGTTAGACAACTGAATGTTTCCAAAGGTTGAGAGGTGAGAAAATCTACTGATCTTAGAAACTGGTCTACTACTAGTAGTACATCAGGATAGGTAGGCTCCATGTGATTTTTATGATTGGAGGAGGGTGAAAGAGTTGGGGTGGGGGAGGTGTGCCCTCATCTGAATACCTAGTACTACATACCCTCCTTGGGTAGTACTTACTACTTACAGGCTACCCATCGCTCTGATCTACCTAAGGTTAGGAGGTACCTGGTATGATGCAGAAAACTGTCTCAAATACTTTAATTCCCTTGTCAAAATAACTCCCGTTTAGGATTAGGAAGTTTCTTGAGATCTGTTCCTGCTTCCGGTGTCACCCAACCCCGCAAAGTGCAGGCCCGAGCTAACGATAGGGCTGAAGGATCACATTACTACCTAGTACCTACATGTAGTAGGTATACATACATGTAGATGCAGGGTAAGGTTAGGCAGGTACTTAGAATTAAGTACCTTTCAACCCTCATATTCAATATTCCCTATTACTCATACGCCTCAATATGAGCACTCTCCATCACGTAGTCATAGCATGTTGCTAAGAACACTTATACTTACACGTATATGGGTGTTTGATTAGACAGAGACAAGCCAATCCTCTCATATTGTGTGTCTACACCATGATATCTACCATGTTGGGTGCCTTCCAACCAAGGAGCAATCGTTTTTTGAACTTTTAAAAGATCAAATAGGAGTCTAGAGCAAGCTCTGAGAGCATCTGCTTTCGTGCCTAGGTACACAAAAGTATTAATGTAGATATAAATGGTAGCATATTAAGAAGTAACCTCTGCGACTTGAGATACTAGAGTGGCTTATATTCAGATCCGTTACGTATAAAGGACGTCTGACAACATCTAAATATATTGTGATGTTTCTAATTCAAGCAACTATTAGACTTACAGACTTGTCAAAGTTCAAATACAAACCTCGTTTGGTATTGTTGCTTCTAGTATATGATACCTATATCAAGGATCATGACAATATCTTGATAAATATCTTATATGATCACAAGGTCCTCCTATTCCTACTTCTGAAATTAATATAATCAGTATCCATCGTTGCTGCATGGGTATTCTTAAAAATATGCCAAAATGGGGCTAGGAGATACTCGTGATATATAGAAGCACTGTATCAACACAACCTAGATTCCAATATTCTAGGTATCTTCTCTACAAGAGAAAGGGCTCAACATCTACTAAACCCTTTTCGGGGCAGATATGTGCACATAAGAAGGTTGTTACCGTTGAAATAAGCTCGTAGTAGTTAGCTGGGTACGCCGGTACCTCCTCAGGAGAGCACAATGTATTATGGATATCAACGTTGGTGTGCCTGAGGCTCTCGCCAACTCTGAAGTGATTCGAATACGGCATAGCGGATCGATCACCTTCTAAAGGCACCTCTTCACCTCTGTTGCCGGCGAAGTCTAATCAGCGTTCCCCACAAGTGGAATTACTGATTCTCGACCTTTATTTAAATTTTGTGTAAGTCGGCGCTCTCGTTCAATCCTCCCATTACATTCTTTCTTTCTACTCTCCAACCCTCCCATGCTTACACCGCAGACAACTGTGTTCTTGCCCGCTCTTGACTTTCTGTTCTTTGCGGCATCCTTTGCCTATTTTTATTTACCAGTATCACGATGGCTCCTCGTGAGCAAAAGTTCAGCTCTTCCTGGGTACGTGTAAAAGAGATTCATTTATTGTTCCTGTTCCTGTTCCTGTTCCTGTTCCTGTTCCTGCTCTTGCTCTTGCTCTCTGCGTCCTCTCTCTGTGCCCTGGTTCACGTCTTCCTATCCCAATATTTATCTGTCTCGGCGGTTTATTTTCATGATCATGTATTGAGCGACAAGCACAACAGTCGCCTGAGACGCACGATCCGTCCTGTCTTCGCGTTTGTATATTTTATTTTATTTTATTATATTTTCGAACTTCGAACTTGGTGATGTATGTAGTTAGAAGAATTAACGATATGAAATATCATCTTCTACAATGTACATTGTTCCTGTTGATCTTGATCGTTGTCTGTCTTACCTTCCTGTCTTACGATCCTTGACCCATGCGCTGTCGCAATTCGTTCACCTGTCGCAATGAGCTATCCCTGCAGCTGCGCAGCTGCCCTGTAAGTTGAATTACGTCACCCCCCCAGCCACTGAATGAGTGGGTTGCACAAGGGTCAACAAGCCCTGCAGAGAGAGATAAGGTTGATGTACAGGGTACTTGATATACATCTACGTACCAGATTGGCTCGCAGGTTACATCATAGTCATGTCTGAACGCGTGTATTGCATGAATCCACTAACCTTTTCCCTCTTTTTTTCTTATTTCAACAGGCCGCAGACGAGATCCTGGGTCCATTGTATGGGCCGCAGCCCTATGAGGTTTCGTTTGGGTCCAAGAAGTATCCCACACCCACCCGAACTCGTGCCCTCTCCAACCAATCTTCTACCATAACTACTGGCACCAACCCTTCTTCCCCAATTACAGAACTCCATCCTGTCTCAACCAGAGACACCGAACTCACTTTGACTACACCCAAATCGCCAAAGTTTCCAAAGTTTCCAAAGTCACCTAAGTCGCCTAAGTCGCCTAAGTCCATTAGACCTCAAACTGCAGATTCCCATCGTCCGAATCACCGCCAGTCCATCGAAAAATTAAAGAGCAATATTCAATCCGCCATTGGCCGTACTCGCCGCCGCCTCAGCAGCATGTCGGAGAGACCCCTAGAAGCAATCAGGCGTGCAACCAAGGCCGCAGACCGATCCCCCCATCTTCGCAAGAGGAACATCGGCAAGACGGACACCGTCGACTCCCTCGACACTACGGGCTTTGGTGGTTCGTACCACCACGGTGGTCCCTATGACGCCACCTTGGCTTCCCGAAACCGGGACAAGCGCTATGCGCCCGTCGAAGCCGTTAAGTACGGCAACAGTATGGCGTTGAAGGCGACACCTCGAGAGCATGTAATGGACTCTCTTGAACGACACGTCCCTCTTCAGGGAACAGCAACCATTCCTCCCGGTGAACGGGACATGAGTGGACACATCATGGATTACGAGGAAGGCGCAGATCTTATGCGAGAGCGAGATGCGCCGGGTGGTCCGTATAAGCGATGGGACCATATTGTAAGTTACCATTTTATAGTGCCCATTAACTTATTCCCCCTTTCGAAAAACCTTAGACTAATAACATACTATTAGCAATACCATCCCAACGACCTAAAGGGCAAAGGAGAGCCCTCTTACACCATCGAGGAGGACCTAAAGAAACACAAGCGCCACAGATCGCTCCAGCAGCAACCCAATGCCTACGAGATGCAGCCGTCGACCTCCCACGCCTCCGGCAGACGATCTGCCTCAAAGAGCAACCGCGACAATCTCAATGTCGAGGCCCGCCAACGCAGCATCAGCCTCGGCGCAGCCGGCCCCTCCTCCAGTTCCGCCAAGCGCTTCAGCGACGGTATGAAGCGTCGCATCGGCAGCTTCCGTCGACGACACGAGGATGCTTAGAGTGGACTGGGCACTCTAGTTATGATTGAAAGAAGAGATGCGCATTGTATCGCGCCAGTCGACCAGTCTGCTGCGTTGGCATTTATCAGGGGCACCATTGCCCAGTTCCCTCCCTTTTCCCTCCCCCCTCACCCCACCCCACACCCCTTTTTTTTTTCTTTTCCAGGTTCAGTTAGAAATTCACGCTGCCCACGTCTTTCGTGTACAATATGTACATATGTGATAGGAACGGGCGCGGTCTCCTGGTTTGGGGATTTTCATTTTTCACGGTTTAAGGGGACGGCCCCATGGATGGACGGAAGGAAGTAAGGGGAAATAAAGGGTTCCGGGAATACTCGAAATGGCTATTTCGAAGGACGGCAGGATCACAAGATCCGGATGGATACCTAGGCAGGGAGGTACTGTGTAGGTGGGCGCCTGGAGGTATGCAGTTTTACCTGCATACATGCACACCCCCTAGGTACGGTACATTAGGTTTATAGTACCTGAATAGGAATGATACCTACCATAAGCCCCTTTATCGTAGACAGGTCTAAAGTGAAAGTCGAAGTAAAAGTCAAGGAAATCGACGCATGCTAGGTTAGATACCTAGGTTAGGGAGGTAAGTACCTACCTATGTAGCTATATTCCTGGGCATTCATCACACGGATTGCTTGCTTTCACGACATGCAAGGCAAGTAGTTCCTACATATAGGACACATGGATACTATGTAGGTAGGTACCTAGGTAGGCACTTCTTTTTTTCTTTTCTCTTCCGGGCTAATAATATTCATACACCGACCACCACCATCACCATCACCATCACCAATCTCATAACGAATACCGAGCAACACCCATGACTATGATAACTATGCAACCAACCAAGCAACTAAAACGAAGCCAACCGAAAAAAGAATCAATCATCTTTGCTTAGCTCGTTTGAATGCTGAAATTAATCCCCCGACCAAATCTGTTTGTCCCACGGAGAAATCTGCGTGTTGCCTACTTGTCTACCTAGATAATAGATGCTTGGGCAGGTAGGGGGTTAGGCAACTAACTATTCCTCCGAGAAGGAGTCGAGAAAGATGAGAGATCCGCAGCCATTCATGCATTTCGATAATCATCTGGCGACTATTGTTCCGTTGATGATTTGCTATTTCCTTTTGCCCCTTTTCTTTTCGTCTTCGACTTTTTTTCATATTCTTTCCATTCAACCATAAGATTTCGAGCAAGGGGGAATCGAATATCATCACAACTACCAGACATCACACGATATCCAGGAGTTCAAGCTCACAGATACGCGAGCCCATTAGCACCCAGGACCTCCCTCAGCACATCTCTGACCTCGTCCGCGCCCGCAAACCCAACACGTCCGGCGATCTCTGCGCGTCGTCCGGCGCCCAACTCGTTCCATCGCGCGAGTATTGCTCCATCAACGATGCTACGGCCCATGCCGGCGTCTACTCCAGGGGGGAAGCGGCCGACGGCGCCGGTGGAGACGGGGGCGCGGTAGTCTTTCGGGTTGAGACTTGCGTAGTGCGGGAGCGAGGACACGATCTGGCCTGTGAGGAAGGAGAGCCGGCGGTATTGAGGCTCGGAGAGCGGTGCTAGGGTTGCGAGGGCGCCGGTAGTTGAGGCGAATAGGAGGTGGGATGGTGGCGCTGGGGTAGAGTCCGGATCTTCGTTTGCGGCGCCGTTTAGATGAGCGATATAGTCCGAGTCGGGTGGCAATGTGCGAGGAAGCAGCATACTGCGGGTTGGGGGATGCGCACCGGCGGAAAAGGTGGTCCGGTGTAGGAGAAGATGGCCTTCTAACGATTTGGGGTCTGCTTCACGTCAGTTTTATGATTGAGAGGTGTTGAGGGAATATAAAAAAGACATACGGTCGGGATCGAATTGAAGGATATGGATTCCTCCATCCGAATCACAGGCTACGATCAAAAGCTCATTCCCGTCTGGGAGGAAGTCTGCCGTAAGCACTTCTAGTCTGGTCGAGCTCTTGCCGAAAAGCACCATTCTATAGGGTTCTTCGGTGTATCCTGTGAACCACACGCCTTTGACTGCATCTGCCATGAGGCAGAGGCCCGTCCCCTTCAACTCTCGGACAGTTGTTACATAACAGCTCATGTCCATGAACGCGACTGGTAAGAGCGTACCATCCTCCTTAAGACCACGAACCATGCACTTTTGGCCCTGGGCAACTAACATGAGACCTTGGGTACCTATCTCGGACAGGGCTGTGACAGCACCACGAGGAATATCCTCATTTGCTATCAGTTTTAGCTTCTTGTTAGTTTCCGGTTTTCCTGGTTCGGGGATGACCGTAACGATATCGTATACGAGCACTCGGCCCCGGATAGGAAGGTCTTCGCCACGAGATACTGCGGTACCCACAGCAATCAGATGCTTTCGCTCATTCGTTGACTCTGAGACTTCTAGGTTGACCGTTTCAACACACATGATCGTTTCACAAGATTCCATCTCGATAGTGTCAATCACGGTCCAGCTGCTCGGGTTTATTAACTTGATCTGCCCACGTATAACCGTGGGTTTGAATGTCAGGTCCTTCTCCTGCTGCCACTCTTTATGATAATCGTCCTCTTTCGGCAGCTCGAACGGCTCTGGAGCATCACAACCTATTACGAAGGTGCCGGATGGTGCATGATGAGCAATAGCATGTATGTCAGCATTTAAAGGCACTTTCTTGAGGGTCATGCCTATTTCTGCATAGGTGGTATTGCGAACTGGTATCTGGCATACCCGGGCAACCCCTTTGAAGTCTGTATATATGAAGCCACGTTCACAGCCTTCGGTGTGGAACGGACTCATCCCTCGGACTCCGTCACCGTGTAATCTAAGGACCTTTGGCAGAGTCTTTGACGATCGTAGAATGAAGCTCGGAGAGTGGCCTGGAAGAAAGACGGTCATGTATCCGCCAATGTTTTCACACCGTCGCATCGGAAGATCCCGTTTTGTCTCGGTATCATCGCTGTCATTGTCGTCAAATGATTCTTCTAGATTATCGGCTACTACCAGGTTAGGCAGTTTTTGGAAGTGAAGTGATGTAGAAAGTTCTTGGGCGTCGGACGAAGTTATGCGGAAGGGCTGATAAATCGTCACATCGTCATTCTCGTTTCGAACCTGGAAGGTGGTAAGTCATCTTGAAGTAATAATGGTGGAATTGGTTCTACACACAATCAAGTATGGATACGAAGATGTCATATCTCCAAGGTCAGCTACGAGAATTTCTTTAACCATGTCTTTGGCAGTCCCTCGTCTTGCTGCATAGTTTGCTGAGAGGATTGGAGGTACGAAGGGTAATCCTTCAGCAACGTACACCGATTTTGAAAGATCTGGCAAAGCATACACCTAGGCCTGTTAGCAGTCAGATTGTGGAGAGATTGACTATAACACGTACATGAAGCGCTCCAGCCTTGCTGAGTAAGAACATCACAATGTTTTCGCCAGACTTGGTCCCTTTGTCGGTATTGGAGCCGGAAAATATACCGGTTTTATCTTCGTATAAACAGCCGGTGGCCCACTTTGTGGAAGTGAGTACTGGGTCGTCCTTTTCAAGTTCTTCAAGTTCCAGGTTCTTGAAGATCTTTGCGATGAAAATGCTGGCATCATCGCGTACTAACAAGATGAACGGATCAGCTATGCTGGCCGAATTAACCCTAGGTTCGGCGCCCGTATCCTCGTCAAGCATTGGTAAGATTTGGATGAGTCCGAAGTCTGATCCGGTGTATTAGCATGTGCCCCAAAATTTGAATAGCAGAATCAGTCCAGTCTTACCTCCATCGTAGCAGTGGACGGCAGTCTTGAGAACTTGGATGATTCTCATGTGATTGCCCATGGTGCCAGCTTCAATAGTGAATCCGGCAGCCGGTTCAAACTCCGTTCCAGTGAGAGCCTCAAAGCCCGCACCCGTCAACACATAAACATCTGATGTTTCGTATCCATCCAAATCGATCTTAGGAACAATCATGAAGCGATCATATAGCGCCGATGTGTCATAGTCTGTACCCATGGACGTAGCCCCCTTTTCTCCTTGCAATGCCTTTGGTATCGGTTTTTGAGCAGCCATAGTCCAAAAGCCTCGTGCTTCTGGGAACTCAAAACGGCCAATAACCTTTGGCTGTATCTCTCGATTGATAATAGCTACAGAGCCCGCATTACCTCGACCACATGCACACACGAAGCTTAGACTGCTTTCAACGCCCACTTGATTCTCCTCCTCATTATCAGAGGAGGTTGCCTTTCCAAGCGCGAAATCTTTAATGGGGGCTATGCTGACAAGGCGATCATGTATGCGGAAGACGAGCTCTCCGGATTTGCTATTCGGAGCACTAGGGGAGGTTTGCTTGGTAGGCGCGGGCTCTTCACCGTAGAGGTCATCATCATCATCCATGTCCTCCATATCCTCATCGTCTATATCAAGATCAAGGGAAGGGTCTTGTAAGCGGGACTTCCTCCTTCCGAACTGGTTTTGTTTTCGTGTCCAGCCAATAACCAAGGAATCTGCGTCTTCACTGCCTGCGAAGAGGCAGGTCTTGTTCAATTTGCTCAAGGTTGTTACACCGGTTGGTATGATCGATCCACCAGCTTCTGGCGATATTAGTCTAAGACTGAACCCGGATACTATCCTACCGTCAACCTTGAACATGATCAAGGCCAGGCGACCGTCACTAAGGATCACTAAGAACTCGCCATTCTCTGCAGACAAGGCTTCGATTTCACAACCTTCTAACCGCAGTTCGAGATCAGACTGATCAACCAGACTAAACGAGGTAGATTGCTTCGCAAATTGGTTGATACCTACACCATGCGATTTTCCGGATTGGTCGATATGTATGAGTTCATTTGTGCCAAGCAGCAATGCGCCACCGACTGGCGCCGGCAGAGCAATGACTCGAAACAGGTCTTGTGGGAGTCCGGTCACTGACAGAATAGTTGTGGAAGCCTTCTGTTGGATATCCAGGGTAAATACCATATAGGTCAACTGGTCTTTTCGACCAAGCACTAGGGAGGGAGAAGTAGTTGAAGACAGGATGCCAAATGTTGGCTCTCTATACTCATGGAGGAAGGCAAGGTGCACAGGATGGATGAGGCTAGGGTCAAGATTAGGTAGTCGAAGGACAAATGAGCTTGAATATGGTGTTTCTTCATTGCTGCTAGTTCCATTCGCGAGCGCGGTGGTATGTTCCTTCACCGGCCGTGGACCATCCAATTCCTCATCCCAGTCATCCATGTCTATATCTTCCTCGGTGGTCTTGAATTGAAGGATGGCGAGACTTCGCGCTCCAAACTTCAAGGCGGCACAACGACTACCTGGGTCTGCTGCCAGAAAATTGGCATAATGGCTCAATGATGCTGCCCATGGACTTCCTTGAAGATCCTCTTGCTCGTAATAGTGTATGGAAGTGGTGTTGATTGAATGTTTCTCGGGATCCCACTCGATCATGCTCAGCTTCGCATCCTTGAGAGACAACAAAAGAGCCTCTCCACCGGAAGCGGTTGTCTTCGTGTTGATGCGCGCAAGCCCCGTGATAGTTCCAGCGAGCGGGAACTCAGCGATAAGTACCAACTTGGTATAGTTGGAACGGTCAGACCGGACGGGGACAGAGTCGCCGCCGAGGAAGGAAGCTTCGAGGCCGTCATCGTCGTTTACTCTAGAGTCATAATTCTCAGTAGATCGGTAGGATTGTAAGTTGGCATTCTGAGCCTTGTCAAGTTCGGCGGATACTGATTTGGTGGTGAAGATCTGGAGAAGGGATGCCTTTGCGACAACGAGATTACTGCTTTGCGCCGAGACGAAGGGTAAGGTTAGGGAATGTGTGACAGCCGTGGGAGGCGTCAGCTCTGTATAGCATTGCATTTTGGACGTCGGTACTTCATCTCAGACGCGATTGAGAGAGGGGAAGAGGGTTGTGTTTGCGTGGGAGAATAAAAGATTGCACCTATGAAGTACTGCGAGTGTTAAGGTGGTCGGTAGTAGTTACAGGTGGTTAATGGCACATAAAGAATGCCCAGTGTTGAATCGTTGTAATTCAAGTTTGTTGCTAGGAGCTCAATCGCGCTAAGATCCTACATACATAGTAGGTAGTATTTTAACTAGCACAGCTCAGATAAGATAAACACATTAACCTAGAAGGTATATGTGTTTATCACGGTATGTATGAGCCTCTTTTGTGACATAAATCATACGGTTAGTTGAATAACTTGTAGTATTTAATGCTTCAATGGTTTTTGTAAGACAAGGGTAGTTAACTAACTATTAGGTAAGCTATTTAACCTAGTAGGTGTAAAACATCATTCAGTTAGTTGTCCATTGCTACCCAAGGAGCTGCCATTGCCTGCCAAGTATGCAAATCCACTGGAGGTATCACCTATAGCACATTAATAGCGGTATGTATGTGCGTGGAAGGTGCGGATAGACTGGTCTCCTACAAAAAACATCATTTCGAATAATTCCGACAACTCATCTATACATCTATCTATCTACATGTAATACTCATTTCTACCTTGCTACATAAATACCTACTAACTACCTAGTACCTAGATAATAGGTTAGTAGTATCAGACGAATATTGAACCTTGATGGCTACGGAATCCATCCAAACTTTAGCCTCTACTGTCTACTAGTAGGGGTATCTATCAGTCGAGCGGTCCATTTACAGAAACTAGAAGCTTGTATCGCCATCTTGCAGTCTTGGATAAACCGGCACATGGCTGTCAACTCACCGGCGTAAGATACGATACAACACACACATACAGCCACACATCACGACGACATATCCCTTGATATTACAAAGAAAAAAACGGCAATAGCAATATTAAACACCATATATGAAGATGGCTCCTGCTAATGTCTTTCGCTTCTTCGACCTTCCGCCCGAGTTGAGAGCCGCTATTCTCTCTCACGTTCTTGTCTCGGAGTATAGCATCATCCTTCACAACTCAACTCTCTTCACATTACCCCTCTCATCACTCTCATCTTTCTTGAATGTTTTTCTCGTCAGTATGCAGATGTACCAGGAGGCATCTCCTATATTTTATTCACAAAACCGCTTTACGTTAAATGCACAAAGCCACCGTTTGCCCATGCATCTCACTCGTCGTGGAGGATTTCTGAGTGACGAAGGACAGGGTGCCCGTAGGCGCATTCGCTGCTTAACCCTTCACCTCACAAGGGTAGGCGGTGAATTCGAGCGTGTCTTGGGACCTGCTCTCTCCGATATGGTTCTCTGCGGGAACTTGCGAGACCTCAGACTGCGTTTGATTCCACCAAGCTGGCGTGGTGCAAACCGAATGGCTGACTTCGACATGGTCCAACGTCCCCCCTTTCAAGCATTGTTGAGACTACTAGCCGACCCATACTTGGAAAGGGTTGAGTTGTTGGCCTGGAAAGTGCATCTGACCGTCTTCTGCCCTTTCCATCGGACGGGAAACCCATTGATCAAGCCAAACGCTGAGTCCGTTGATGATCAAGGACTAGCCATTGTACGAAATGGTCCCGATTGGGTCAAACTAGACTGGAAAAGCATGGTCGAGATGTTTGGGATGGGACAGCCGATTATGACGATTGGTGAACGAACCTATTAAGATAATACTGAATAAGAAGTACGAGCGACAGCGATATGAGATGGTCAGACACGCTTCACTAATATCGGGTATTCATTTTTTTTTTCCAAGAAATTCGAAATCGTGTCATGGAAGTTTAGCGAAACTACTTAAATAAGTCCTACATAAATATGTAGGGAAAACTACCTAGGTAGATATTAAACGACACAAACCTTACATTACACAGCGATATACGCATTCATGTCAGCCATTGAAAGATATCTATGTTAGGGGCGGAGAAGCAAATGCCGAAGTTATGGCGCTCGATCAACATGGAACTCTTTGGGGCCAAACCCCTATTAACTCCGCCATCAGAAAATTCGCAATCGAAGGCTACCAGCATGATCTTGGTGCGCCATTATTCGGACTTTCCGCAACTCACAAGTCTCATCAAAGTCGCCTTGGCAGAGCACAAGCACGATGCCATACATGTATATATCTGGCATAGCATATGCAGCCAAGCTCGCCAAGTTTGCCTACCTCTAGCGCCGGCACTCCCTAATCTAGCGGCTACCTAGAGCTAAAGGCCCTGTCGATCACCCGCGGGCACCATCTGTAATACTTGACCTCAGCTCCCCCAGGACGCCACGACGCCATGTCTCACGCACATCCGGATCTAGAAGCTTGGCGAGCTTCGTCAGGTATGAGCCGACCGAGGTTGGTTGGGCATCTAACAAAGCGATGCATACGGGAATATGATTCCTAGTACATACCTGATAGAGAGCAGTCAAGTTGAATCACCCGTTGTCCGCCTACGATGCAGATAGGGGAGTTCACCGGGGCAGTGGAATAGGTGGTTACCACTACCTAGGTATACGGTATGCTACCGAATGACTTACATAGACCCCGTCTTGTGTAATGATGGCATTCTTGGTATCAGCTTGGCACATGGCCCGTCGAGCGGTGTACCGCGAGATTCCGCTCCGCCGAGAGACATTGCCTCCTGCCGTCAGCCTCTATTGCCGGCTTGGTATTTGCATAGCAGAACATACAGAATACAATAGTGAAATGCACGCCTACCTAGGTCGCTTGCCACATTCCTTTACATATGGGTTAAGGGGCTAATTACGTTGACGAGGAGATCGGAGGGATGTCACGGGTTTTCAGCGCAATGCCTATTTGCTCAGCTACATACGTTGTAGGTACCTACTATGTGTGTACCTATCTAATATTGCCTATCTCCATGATGGAAGTTAGATAGGCACATACATGATAGAATCTCCGATCACAGTGACACACGTATTCCCTTCCCTACGTACATACATACATACATACCTATGCATCAGGCATCCTTCAGGATAACCCTTTATTTGTTTTTTATACATAGTACGTGTGCCAAGCGATGATCGTGAGTACATACGGCCAATGATCACGGGGACACGATGAATCCACCGTGCTTCATTTATAGGTAACTAGTGTACCTAGGGTAGGTGGTTATCTGTTTGGTCCGATGTGATGTCGTCAATAAGGAGATAACTAGGTTGATTCAGAATCTACCAATGCACATGTAGGATATATTATGGTTGATCCATGATCCGAGCTATGTATGTACTACTAGGCGGAATTGCTATATCTCAGGTACCTACATAGCACAGAGTTGGGAGCTTAATACATCAGGTAGGTAGGTACCTATTATGATTTAGGTTTGGAGGGGCCCGAGGGGGAGATGTTGAATGTTTGTTCGTTCTGGGGAATGCCTGTCAATAGGTGTAAGAATTAATCAGCACGACGTCATATACGGATAGTTATCCATAAGCCGTAACTTGTAAGTCCCGCGTTCGGGCACGAGGTACCGTCGCATCGGGATTTCTCTCTACCTACTATGTACAATAGCCCTTTTTTTTTAGGGTAAAAGCTAAAAGTTAAGGGTTAACTACCTAAGGGTCAGGTACATGGCTTGACTCGGAGTTAAGAGCCCTGGAGTATTCAGATTTGTGTACGTAGTATAGACTGTATAGTATGTAGGGGCGAGCTCATAGGTAGTACTTCATACACCAGAGTCACATGCATTCGCTATGGCACTACCCCAATCTCACAGGCCTCTCTTTTCTGAGGTCAGAAAATAGAATATCGAATGCAGGATGGCAGAGTAGGGCTGTGATGATGTTTAGTTACCTAGTAGTTATTTTTTTTTTCCCCTTCCCCATTCGTTGAGTATGTACAATATGTAGAACGGACTTTTGGCTTGCTTCCCGAACCATCTATCTAGGCTTACATACTACATAAGGTATTACAGGCTGCAGGCTGTGGCTCTAACGAAGGAAGGGGTTGTCTCACAGCCTTTTTCTTTTCTTTTCTTTTCTTCTTCTCGTCACCACATGTAATGTACCTAGGCAGGTAGGTATAGAAAAAAATCCCGCAGTGCTTGTTGACGAACGAAGTTGGTTGATTAATAGGTAGATCCTCGCTGCCAAGATCGAGATGTGTATGTCTGTCTGTCCGTCTTACCTGTGTAGGAGGTATGTACGTACGGTAGACGTGGGGGGTTGTGATGATTGCGCTGATTTGCGGTACATACATACCTATGTATTTGTCTAGGTTAGGTATCTACATAGGGTGGACAGAAGACTGCAAGTATTCGTATATAGTACTGCTACTGGCGGCTTATCAACAAACTTTGTAGTTTTCGCAAAGAAAGATGAGGAATGTGCACATAGGTAGGCTACCTAGCTATGCACGTTTTTCTTCTTCTTTTCTGTGTTGCTTAACCTAGATGATTGCGTATAGTGTACGTGGTGTAAGTAAGATGGCGGCGGATTCGATACTACCTATCGAAGCGTCTCGATCATCACTTTCTAATAAGCAAGCCCTGTCTCTCATCAGGTCACACTAGACCCTTACCTTTTGGCTTTTGGCTTTCCCCCTCCATCGACGCCTCAAATTGCCCACGTGCCCCGTCTATGGTCTCCAAGTATTGCACATACATACATTAGTACCTACATAGTAGTTAGTGCGTATGTGCCCCGGAGGCGCTCGGCAGGGAACCGAGCCATTAGAAATGTATGTACCTAATATATGCATTTTTTGCACAAGTGATTAATTATAAGAAGTTTAAAAAGATAGGTCGGTATATATATATATACTAATGTATGGCGTAAATCAACTACATGGTATTGGATTTCCTGTTGAGAGACGAGGACGGTTGGGGGAGGGGGAGGGAAGACTCCCATAGGTAGGGCCGGAGGTCCCTCTACATAGGTGGGATCTTCTCAATCTTTTCACAGAGTCGCATTTTCACTCGCTCGGTTTTCTGCGAGGCGTCGCGCACGAGGGCGTCATTAGAACCTAATGGTTTGGTCATCATGGTTGTGTGAGTTGGATTTTTTTTTGGTTTGTTTGATGGCACGGGAGAAGGATGAAAGGAGGGCGATGGTGGTGGTGGAGGTGGTGGTGGAGGATGAGACATGGGGCATGGGCATGCATGGGATGGGGGAGAGAAAGGGAAGCCGGATTGGAGGAGATAGCGGAGCGGCACACCAGGACACCAGGCCCGTGGATAAGGTAGCGAGCTCAGAGACGTTAGAAAAGGGTCGGCCGTACATACAGTACATACATCAGACATGGGCACGAACCTGGCGTTGTGACACACCGGTATTAATTGTACAAGCGCGACATACATAAATCCAGGCCAGTCTATTTGTCTCCTTATTCCAAGAAATCCAGGTATGTGGGATACATGTCGTAGGTAGTATTATTGCTCCTCTCGCTTTGATACAAGAAAATAAGGGGACCGGCCAGTCTCGACAAAGTGCGGTGGACTATTATACCTCTCAGCCTCTTAATAACTTATGCCGATCCAGTTGCGTCGCTTAAGCATTCAGGGTAATACTAACTAGTTATCAGTAACTAGCATAAGTTTACGGTGTGAATGCAGATCCTCTATATCATAGCAAGGTATGTTATTTATGCATTAGAAACAATAGGAGCGGGATGATTATCTATCCATGGATCTTGTGTACCAGTTAGGTAGGTAGGTAGGTGCGTGGGTACCTATGTAGGTATGAGTTGAAACCTCGGCATGTTTCCTCGAGTCTACAGTAGAATCGAAATAATACTAGGCAAGTAAAACGAAACATCGCAGCCAAGCACCATCGGGTTCTCTTGGCAAGATATGTAGTTTCAGTCTGAGGTCAGAGATGATGAGAGAAAGAGAAAAAAAAGCTTGTGATACAGACCCGCTAGACTGTTTGCTCCCGAGTCCCCCCCAACCCCCCTACCTATTTCTACCTCCCCTCTAACTAGTGTACGGCGTAAGAGCTAGGATTTCTATAGCAGGTGGGTGGCAAATCTGCGTAGTTATCTGATAACTAGTTAACTACGTACCAGCTCGAAAGCTTTATTATGGCACATTCATTAGCTGCCAAGCTTCCAAGCTTACATCCACTCCACGGTTACAGTAGCCATTGATCGGCGGGGAGGGTCCCCCATCTTCGTGCTAACGGATAAGGGTCCAAATCACTGACGCGGTAGTGATTTGCAGTGGAATTTTAAACTCCCTATCTAGTTATTCAGAACACTGCTGAGAATTAATTCATGGGAGGCTATGACATAGCACACAGGACATTAGGTGGCTTTTCCTCCTTCCGCTTCCCTTTCCCTCCCTCCCCGCCAAGCCCTGAGAGGTCGAGACTGTTCGCAAGAGGCCGTCTTGGTATTGCTTGGCCATCGCGGTTGTTATATTATTTTGTGTCTCAGTCGTAATCTACCTAGTTAGATACCTTAGTTATGCGGTCATCATCGGGTATGGGAGCCTACATCATTTTCATTCTTTGATTATTTGAAGTTCATATGTACATACATACTCTACTGCCAAGTATTATCATTGATGCTATGGCAGCTATGTACCTAGGTTAGGCACTTTTGCCCATGTTGTTCTAGAGGCGCCTGTGTTTCAACAAGCAAGGGAGCAAATGCGGGTACTACTACGTCGTATGTATGTAGACTATGTAGACTCGTAGAGCCAGAGCCAATCACGACACCGGCTGCACTCTTTTTCACCAAGAAGCGAAAAAACGTGCGATAGGAGAAATAATGCGCAAGGGAAGGGGATCCTGTTCACCCTCCTACTGCTTGTGGATACTATATGCGGTTTCCAGTCCACTAATGCTGTAAATACGTACAGTGGCTAGCTTAAACTACACTACACTACCTACATACATACATCACATACATACCCAGTAGAACACGTTGAAAGAACAATGTGACTTTGTGCCATGAGCATGCTCTAGTGCCTATCATTTGACTGGTCCGCTTACTGCAGACTATTTATTCGCGCAAATGGAAAGGCGTGAAGAGTGAAGCATGGGGCTTAGTGAAACATACGTTATGGTCCAACATGTGAAGATGATGAAGGTGATGGTGATGCATTCCATTGCAGTTGATACTATGTATGGGTTTGCTCTAGAATACCTAGGTAGTAGTTAGGTATTAGGAGTTACAGCCAAACCGGCAACATCCTAACCTGAGCCCACCATATGCTTCTCTCCTACATACATCTCTCTCTCTCAAAAAAAAAAGAATAGAGTCAATCTCCCGCAGATAACCGCCGAGATACCCGAGATGCATCACCCCCCATCAAAGTATGTAGGCATGCATGGTGTTGGTGTGTGTAGGCATGCAAAAGTTGCTATACGAAGTTTGCGCTTCCAGTTTATCCCACCCACATTTCAACCCATTCCGTCCCGTGTCCCAGGTTCCCCCCAAAACGCCCCGTGGGAGGTAAAAAAAATAGAACACCAAAAAGAGAAAAAGAAAAAAAAACAGATAATAGTCCAGACCCGAGTGAACCGCCCCTCCCAGCGCATATAAGCTCCCAGTTCCATTTAGGTGCACGCTATGAGTAGATCGTTCCAGAGTTTTTAGTCATGTCCGCAAAAAGAGCTTAAAAGACAGATAGGTAGTAGCGCCGGTTTTTTTGGTCAAGGTTCTCGTAGTGCCCGCAGTAAATAAATAAATAAAACTGGAAAAGTGACTGTGTGGTTGGGGTTTGTTCACTCGTCGACAGCAACCTCGTGGTAGTCCTCTTTGTGGTCGCCGGAGTGCTCGCCGTAGTGGACGGGCCCAAGCTTGAGGAAGCGAAAGCTGCTAGCACTGCTAGCACTGCCGACGCTGCTTTGGCTGGAGGTGCGGCGGGAACCGTGAGCCGCGGGCTTATCACTCTGGGCGGTAGGCTTGACGCTCTGGGCGGTAGGATAGGAGGATGAGGTGGTGGGGGCAAGAGGCAGGAACATCTGGGGCTGGCCCTGGCGGACGTGCTCAGCGAGATTCTGGCTGACGGAAGACATCTTGTTGATTGATAAAGGATGGTAAGATGAAGGTAGATAGTTGATTCGTTGAAAGGTTATGGTGTGTGTACGCGTGCGAGCGGCGAGGCCAAGTAAAAAGTATTAACTTCGATAGTGTGAAGTTAAGAGTTTCTTTTGGATAGGCGGCGAAGGCTTTATGGCGTGCTTAGCTGATGTCTTTGTCTGAGAGTTGCTGGTTGTTGTAGTATGAAGAGAGAGATTCGAAGAGAACAGGAACATGGGAAGGAGAGAGTGGGCAGGCTCCTTTATAGACGATGGTCAAGCGTCATGGAGGGTACACTGATAGCAAGAGTAAGAAGGGGGAGGAAGGGGAGGACTGCCAAGGTTTGTCACCCCCCACACAGACATACATACATACACCGATATGAGTCTATGGTGTTTCTAGTAATGAATCGCCAAGACTTTCCCTAAGCGTTATGTATTGCCTAGATGTTGTTAGTTATCCTTTTTTTCCTTTTCCCTCTCCCTTTCCCTTTTCATATTTTATGTCGCAAAGTGCGTGCGTGTGGTTTCAGCAGTCAGCATCCACGCCCCCATCATTCTGAGAATCCAATCCCGACCTGGCGGAGGGGTGGCCAACCGGGGGGATGGCCTGTTAGTTCCCTATCTCTTCCCTCCATTACCGCTCTGATTGGGTGTGAGGAACAGTGACCCGCGGACATAGTGGCACATCTCCGGTTTATGAGCGCATTGCACAAAAGGAGAATACGCGCACGCAACACACGTGGGGTGCACAATTGGCAATGAAACGAATTGCCAATGTCAATGTCAATGTCTATGTCAGTGCCAAAGCACAAGCGCCAATCCTAGGTACCTAGATACCTCAGTAGGTATGTAGGTATTAGGTAGGTATTGACGATAAGCAACATTGAACACACAAAGGGAAGACCTGGTCCACTGAGTACCATACACAAGTATAGGTAGTTATATCCGATCTGTATTGATGATTGGTAATTCGTTACCCTCGGCTTTTACCGGTCGGTCGGCGGATGAAGGGACATGATATAGGTGGCGAACATGTCCGTCCCGCGGCTCTTCCTTGAGCTCCCTGAGGCTCAACGACTGCCGAACATACGTTATATAGCTAGGAAGGTGTGGAGAAGAACGATGCGGCTCCTTTTGACTTTAAATAAACAGCAACGACACCCGACCTCCCGGGCCATCACGGCAAGAATGGCTCTCAGAGCTCTCAGTTCGGAAGTGTGAGCTGTCTACGATTGGATAGGCCAAGCCACTAACGGGATTGTTCGGATTCGCCTATGAGATCTTTCCAGGGGGCTTACGGAGATATCGGTACTCTCAAAAAGGAAACTCATAGCTATTTCTATTCACGATACATTCCTCGATGTTATCGTAGCCCGTATACTATTTAAGATCTATATTGATGATAGAAAGCCGAAACCATATCCGTTCGACAATGTTGATGCGACAGACTACGGAATAGGCACCTACATACCCACAGATCTAGCAAGGAATAGAGACAGCGTACCTTAGTGTACCCACCTTTGATTGTGTCCTCAAACACACCTACATAGTAGACTTGTATCACAGAATGGCCAAGAGTATTTCGCCATTCCATCCTTTGGACGTAACATCTTATCAAAAGGCTCTAGTAGGCTAACCAGTAAACATGGACGTAACTAATATGGATACGAATACAGTAGAGGTCTAAGGAAGGGAACGTGATTTTCATTTACTTGGTACCAAACTCCCTGCGGTTCTGGTGTTTCGTCTTGGAGTTGGAATCTCAATCTCGACTCTCCCAAGAACTCAGAATACGATTACTCTAAATTGCCAAGTATGGCAGAGCCCACATTGTTGAAGATCAATCCTGTAAATCCTCGTATAGCTCTAGTCACTAGGGACGTAAGAGGAGTGTGAAGACACTTGAGATACAGTACGCGTCTAGGTCGATACTTAGCCAACGTATCCTCTCCTATTTACCTACCTAGGCAAGTACCAGACTGTACTGGACTTCCATAAGAGAAGCCACTTTACATCATCGAGTCGTTTCCTAGGTGAAGAACAGCCCCGCGAGCTTCTCTCGGAGTTTTGGGTGGCTACGTGGTGGTGAATTGTTGCAATGGATGCTATGACCTCTACGAAGCTTCTCATGTCGGATCGACTCAGCTTCTAGCCACCGCTTTAATAATGAATGGAAGTCAGCTTATAGCGTGATTATCCTAGGCTCTGTGCGATAACTACCTATCAAACCCTTTCTCTGCGTCGGAGAGGAGAACAGCTACGTGTCATGCGACACGGCCGCAATTACCTTCGGCTGGCGCAACAAGTCATCTTAGCTTCAGTAGTAATCTACACTAGGTTAGTCAATTCTACAAGAGCAAGCTACAGCACGATGGAAGCCTGGCGCTCACGTTGGCAAGACTCGCTCATTAGACTCTAAGTTGGGGTTTACCGCATTCACTCGATAGATACTGGGGTCCAGTCTAACTAGGTAACCTACTATATTCTTACTTAGGTAGGTAGTCAGTAATTACTATTCGTCGGGCTAGCAAGCGGCGTAACACCCCTTTGAGGGCAGAGTCTAGTAAATCCTAGCTATGTGCTCTAGGTACCCAACTATCAGGTATCTAGAGATATACGTCTCAACTCCCGTCTATATCAAGGGTCGGGGTTTGTCTACCTAGTTAGGCGAGTCAAATAAATCCATCATCTAAGAACGGCGAGGGGACATGTGCCTCTGAGTTGCAGATTAGGTACTGATCTCCAAAACGCCCCTTTCCCAACACCCCTTATATCCCCGTCCCGCGGTGTCCGAATTTCTGACCTTCAGTGGCCAATCCATTAAATATCCCTCCCATTAAGTTCGTGTTGCCCCTACGAACGAATCCTAGTCGAGAGACGTTGCCTATTCATTTGACCACAGCCCTGCTTTCCACCAGCTCCCCGCGACTTACTCTGATGGCCACTTAATTCCGGGGCCTCCCAGTCACGAGATGGAGCGCTAGGGTCGCATTCGAGCGGCAGGAAGCGAAATTTGGTAATATGCAAGTGTACTGCACCGCAGATGCAGGTACCGAGCAGCTAACAGCAGCAAAAAAAAAAATCTGTATCCGGTACGGGGAAAGGTCGGTGATAGGCTGGAGGTGGAATTGCGCTGGGACGAATGACGTTTCATCGCGAGACCGAAAGAAGGATGGAGGCGCTTAGTGAGCTCGTTTCTGGTTCGGTTCAAGGTGAAAAGGAGATTACGGTGAGGACGTAGGTGAGTAGGTTAGTGGTTGACTGCAGCTGAGGTAGGTAGAAATTATTGAGAGAAAGGGGAAGAATATGAAGGTAGCTGTACACATACATGTATGTTGGCCTTGCCTGGAGAGGCAGCACCTAGGTAGACATACGAGAACTTAAGCATGGCACTCCGGCATCTGACTTGTGTGATCGCCATATACCATCGAAGTGTTATACCCGTAAATTTACTTCTATCGGTTCTTTTAGCTTGAGAGTGGTATTTGCCCTGACAGCACTGATGTTCTACCTAAGCTACCTACCTAGTATATAACAAGATTATGGGATATAGCAGCACTTTCAATAGAACCCTTGTCTTTCCTTCGACATGTTCCTAGAAGCAGTCTCGATCGAATAATGACAATCAAGCAGACATCTTCGTGTACCCCTGTAGATAAGTGAAACCCGAGGGCCTTTGTCCCTCAGTATAAGAGCTGGTACTTCTCGGCGACGTCAAGGGGACTCGCAAGGTTCGTGTCCGCTTCGTAGTACCATACGAGGATTCCTCTCAGGCCGCTATCACGAAAACTCAGTGTGTGTAGGTACCTAAGGTAGGACGGGCTCGGGTCGTAGACGTGGGCAAGCATTCGCAAACTGAATGTGAATAAGGGGCTTGAAGAAGCGACGCTTCCTCTACATCACGGTCTCAAGTAACATACCTTAGTAAATAGCAGTTGCTTAGTACGCCTCATGGAGGCACGTACGATATACCGTATCTTAGTAGTTAGCTTAGAAAGAACTCGAAGAATCAGTCTTAGGCTTGACATACCCATATTCGAACAGTAGAAGATGGCATCCAGTATCCAGCCCATTTTCCTCTGGTTTTCCGCCAAGACGTCAGTGATACGTATGAGCCAAGTGTGAATACGACGATAGTGACTCCCTCGAAAGCATGACGAAGACATGTCATTTTCTTAGGTAGGTAGTGGCGTTTTTTTAGTTTTCTTTTCTTGAGAAAAGTCGTATGACCTCGCTACTGTTGGCGGCATATCTAGAACCAAGAGAGAATACCCCGAGGGCAAGAAAAACTCTGCAACTATGCCGTCTACCGGGAGAGTGTGATGGTGATTCTTGCTGCTTGCTGTAGGAGCCACGGTGGTGGTAAGTGTCGGCATTGCGCTTTTCGTGATAGCTCCCCCCCACCACCACCACCCATCGCTCCCCCAGTTCCATAGCGAGAAGGAACGACTTCCCCAATGAACGAGCAGAGACTGGCCGCCAAGGTCTTAATAGTAACTCCTCTCGCCCGAGCCGTGTTACACACGCGAACTCGTCGCCTTACACAAAAGCTGGTGTAACGGGAGGAAGAGCCAAAAAAAGGGGGAGGGGAAGGGTTGTCTGCCGGGGGGTAGGCTTCAAAAACAAGCTGCTGCAATGCACGAAGGTTGAGGTTGGGAGCTAGGTTGGGCTTACGAAACATAGGTACCTAAGGGTTCGGCGACTCGTCTTGTGCATCACCGACCCCTGGTTCTATAGAACTACGATGAAGGTGGTGACGAACTCGGCAAGAGTCCATATTGGAGAGCAAATTTCCAACTGGGATCACACCGGGATCCTTTGGTTCACAATCCTGTGGGGTGCTTGGAGGGTTGTTACAAGATTTTTATTCCCTCGGGGGGGGAAGAGGGGGATGTGCTGGAGAAGGAGCATAGGGGGTGTCCTGAGGAATGACAAATATATCAGGCGTGTGTCTAGGCGTGCCTGTGCTTGCAGGTTGAGGAAGGGAGGTGTGATTGATAGGTCGTAGTGAGAGCCATGAGCTGAAATGTGTTGGGACTACTGACAGGTTACAGAGATCCGATGTCATTGATCCCCTATTTTGGACATTGATGTCCATGGTGCTCTACATTTTGAATCTCTCCTTGCCATGCTTCGTTGAAAGCTCGGCAACTTTGCCGTCACTCCATTCCCTCCCTTCCACCCTGACTGGTTGATAACCATATACCATGCAAAGTCTCAGCATTGTGGTATTAGGAGACATGAGGTGGGCACTCCTATATTTGGCTCGAAATATCCGGATGAGATGGCTCCGCTTGTAGGCTTCTTGAATCAAATCTGGAGATAAACGTCAGCCAACCACATGCTATAGTCTTCAGGTATCGGCAAACATATCCCAGGTTACCTAGTAATGGTTTGGTCATCATCGCCGTCTACCATCACATCTGACCATTCACGCCATGGCCATACATAAATACTCACCGGTAGAGCAAGATTTATAGATATGGGAAGGGTCGGCCCGAGTTTAGTGGAAAGATCCCAAGTCTTATGCCCCCAAAAAGGGCAATGTCAGTGTTGTTGGTGGTTAGTGTGTATAGGGGGGCTCCTGACTACTCTTACTTGGATATGTTGGCCTCGTGAATGGCCTGAATAAGGCATTTGCATCCTTTGCGTCTACTGTTTAAGTAGCATATCCATCCGTATACAGTATACATGCCTAGTATACTGGCATTAATCTGACTGCATAGATGTTGGTGGACGATCGCGTCTATCCCACTCCCAGTTGCGCGCCAATTTCACGAGAACACCAACAAGCGCGGCTCCCATGGGAACACAAATTTTGCAATTATACATCGTATTAGTGTCGATATTATACATTCTGGGCGAAAGAGCCTTGCTTCTTTCACCGAAGGTCTGTGGTGAAGCCTGACCCGATACTGTGGTACGCATAAGCAAGCGCTTACTCGTCTACACGATCTTACGATTGGCTAGTTTCCGCATACAAACGCCACGATAGATGCTTCTCATACTATAATTATGAGTTGAATTTAGTGTAGGGAACTCTACCGAGTGATACCTAAGTAGGTATGAGGGGATTGCCTTCGGATAAGCCTTATACGTACCTACCTACCTAGGTACTGTACCTAGTATGTGATATGATATCTCGGAAGCCACAATTATCTCGTAGAGCATTCGTATGCGACGGAGCGGTGATTTCGACAGAATAAGACATAAGAGCACCGGAAGCAGCACCTGCAGCCGCGCTGAACGGATATGAAGGGTCCATGCAGCAAGTCACATATGACTGTCGAATATGCCGATGATTTCAGGGGTAGCCTGAATTCTTTAGGGATATGGGAACAGTCAGCCCAATGAGAAGTCAAACTCAACTGCTGACTTCTGGGTAACCCCTAAGTCTAAAACAGAGTTCATGTTGGTATGTATAGATAGATGATAGGGGCTTCCGCACCTACTAGCAATATAATTCTTGGCCCAATTGAATTGTATTTTTATAGACAACTCATTATGGACTACGGGATTGGCCTTCGGCGATAGCTAAGCTTGGCGGGGGAATTTCTAGAGATTAAAGGGGTTACTTGATTTGACGTCGTTGTAAGTCAAAAGGAGAACCATGGTGTTGGCGGCGACATATGAAAGCAGCTTGTCCTTGTGGGCCGCTTTTTAGGCCGCAGTCTTGTGAGGCACCTAGAATATACTATTAAGGAGGGCCGGGTCGCATAATCGGCGGGCCATAAGGCTGTTCCAGCAGATGTTGGTTGGAACGGGTACCTTACCTACCTAGGTAGACTTCTGCGCCGAATACTCGTTCGGTCACTGTCCTCTAGGAGCCTC
The DNA here is from genome assembly GCF_022984875.1 of Hypoxylon fragiforme. Taxonomy (NCBI): domain Eukaryota; kingdom Fungi; phylum Ascomycota; class Sordariomycetes; order Xylariales; family Hypoxylaceae; genus Hypoxylon; species Hypoxylon fragiforme. The sequence continues at coordinate 632,282 of NW_026054764.1, forward strand.
TGAAAAGGGGTCACCGCTCGTGCCATAGAACTCCAAGTAATGACTCAACGAGAACAATTTATACTTACGATGCTACATAGGCAGGCACCCACTAACGTTTATGATTTGACGTGCAATTTTGTTTGTGATGGGATCGAATCCGTATAATATATCTTTGGCGCAATATTGTGTTCAGGAGACAATAGACGATGACCATCTTCGCTGTGCTTGAAACAGGAACTAACAAGGCAGCCGATCTACCAACTGGTCTTTGTCAAGCCGAGACCTAGGAGCCACGTTCTCGGTTCTAGCCGTAGGCCCGCCGGCTTTGATAGAGATTGGGTGATAACCGGCGATAATAACACCACACGAGTAAATATTCGTAGTTGAGTAGCGAAGTTGGAAAAGAGATGTGGAGATCACATGAGCGCATTTGCCGTAGGTTCCCGCGCGATTCTGATGTGGTCCCTTGCTTGATGCATGCATGTAGACTTTGTATACCTACCTAATACCTACCTATGTAGGTAGGTAGGTAGGTACCTCCTAAGGGTGAGGTGTTGGGCCAGGTATTGTTCCCATCTCATCGTTCTCACAGGGTTTTCTTCTCAACAGGCGCAGCATCCGCCGCCGGGGTCTTTGACAATGCTGGAACCGCAAAGCCTGGGACCTAGTCCCTCGTTCTATAGCACCCCCAGTAGACGCAATAAACGGCAGCCGGCCCGACCCATTCGGCTAGCTAGGCGTACCCTGTAATTACTTCCCTAGCCTAGGTAGATAGGTAGTATCAATATGTAAGTAGTAGAGTTGGGGGAGGAGATACCTGGAGCCTGTAGTATGTAGCAGACGCTTGTGACGACAGTAGGCGAGAGTGCTAAACTAGTACCTACATATATGCATGTAGGTACTATGTAGTTTGAAGGTAGATAGACAATCTCATTGGCCATGTGCCTAGATTACCTAGTACCAAGGTAGGCACATATATATGTAGGTACTAGGTAGAGGTGAAGTTGGGGATATCAGGCTGGATCTAACATGCCTAGCATAGGGCTTAGCGAAGTGAGAAAAGTCGCCTATTGATAGTTTAGAAACATTGGTTGAAATTTCTAGAATGGCTTTTTGGACTTACATACTACATATGTATGTACCTAACGGTCCTAACCATATGTAGGGTAGGTATGTTACTATGTACATGTTACTCGGTAGGTAATATGTAGGTATGTGCCTTCCGCGCAACTGGGCGACGCAACTGTGTTTTGCATGGAATGATGTGCTTAGGCATCACTGGGCAAAGTCTGTACAACTCTCAAGGTTCCAAGTTTAAGTGCTCAATGTAGGTATTGTACATATCGGATAATTTTGGCGGTTCTTTTTTATCTCGTTTCTTAATCTCCATGAACTGCAATCTACCCTTCTTGCGTATCACAAGGCGTAGGAAACCATTGTTTGTATGGGCGAAATTGCAAGCTTGATGCCAGTTGATGCCAGTTGATGCCAGTTGATGCTAGTTGATGCTTGGGATTGGACTTGGATCAAGGATCATGTTGGATGTCCTTTGAGCACGATTTAAGGTTACGTCCGCGAATAGTTCCTACAGACTGACAGTACATATGTAAGTACTATATCTACAGATGCATCAATTCAATGATCCATGAACATTTGAATGTGTGTAGGCACCTTAGGTACGTATCTACATGCACCAACCTAGTAACACCCATGCTTCAATATCGAAATAGACATGGGTCAGCCTGTAATTTAGTGCGAAAACCCTTGGCCCCAGACTTTTCTCCAATGGACATCAGATGAGAATCTACCTACTAGTATATACACTATACATCGTTAGTATTGTTAGAACATTTTCTCTTTCGATGTAAGAAGTTCCCGGTGTGAGTCTTTTTGTGCGGTTGATTTTGTCAGGTTGGTATAGATGATAAAGCCACACCTCTTAGACTTGGAAGCTGATATTCACTTTCGGCACATGTATACCTATACCTACATTCAGACATCTGAAATTTGAATGCGCTGAATGCACCTCCATACATGAAGTAGGCATGTAAGTTGTACATGCATATACATGTACATATATTAGTATTGCATGTAAGCCTGCCAGGGGTCACCATCTTTTGACACATGTGGCAGGTACCTACCTACATAATGTACTACTACATGTAGGTATGTAGGTAATACTATGTATTGTACAATACATGGTATATGCTTTGGTACCTACAGGTATGTGTAGTTGCGTCCCAATGGGAAGGGTTCTTGGTACTATCCGCCCCAAACCATTTTTTACGACCTTTTACCTACATATGTAGTGTTTCTTTTTCTTCCTTTTTTTTTCTATCTTCTCTTTAGATACCTTAGGTACCGTGCATGCCTACCACCTTTGTCTGATTTCTTCTACTTCCAAGGTTGTCTTGAGAGGGCCCACACCCTTAACTAAACCCTTGATAGTTGAAAAAAAAAAATAATACAAGCAATCGGGAAAGGATGTACCGTATGCCCAAGTGCGTCAATCGGCATCTTAACTACATACACAATGAGAACGCCAGTGCCAATATAATTCAACCATATACCGCAAACTTCGAGTCCTGCTAGTGTGGTGCTCGCTAACAACATTGAACATCTCCGAAAGAGCTTTTCGAGACTCGAATTGCTTTGTGGGATCCTTCAGAGGGAACTATACTATTGTTAGATATGCATGGTTGCCCGGGTCTTAGCGGAAGATGTGGTAACACATGATAGCAACGAGGTATACTAGGCAATGATGATCCAACAGTTACAGCTAAAGGAACAAACAATGCAACAAATGCAATAGCCCCGGGATCATTTACACACCCTGCCCAACTTAAGTTTGCAAGACGGGTCAGACGCATATTTCTACCTACTAGGTACCGAGGCAGAAGAGATTCTTAATTGTCTACTGGGCTTGGCCACAAGGCGAAGGCCCCTTGGACTGACTACCTTGATTACCTACCTGAACTTCTGGACGCCAACGTTTACATACTCGATTTATCTCATTTCTTACATACCCAGGTACACCTTTTTTTTCTCTCTACCGGCTCTTACCAGGTACCTATAGTATCTTGACTTCTTGATCGGAACGCCGCAATAGGCACCCCTGCCTTGCCTTGCAACGGGTAGCTCACCCTAGCGGGATTGAGCGTTCGGCCTGCGTGGTGGGTGGGTGGTGAGAGAGAGCAAGCAACATCTAGTTGCTCTGCCAGATGACGTCCGTGGCCACGCCCAATGGTTCACTCCAAAGGCGATTATAATCCCAAATTCTCCACCAGCTTGTGGATGCATCGTCAGCTACCACTCAACCACGCGTGTTCGTGGCCGCATATCTAAAGCCCCAACTACTGCAGCCGTATCTCTTCCAATATACCTCGCTACCTACCTACATCTTGTTCGGCAGCCAAGGTTCATGTTGGCACTATATACTGACGACCTCCATCATGGTCTGATTACGAATACTAATTCCTACACACCATCTGTCGACTTAGGGTACTCCTATCCTAACAGGGGGTTGCTAACTTCACGCAGCGGCGAAGGCTTCGAAGCAGTGTGCCAACTAAAGCCTCCATTGCTCAAGCTGCTGATCACCCAGTGGCACTGGATCTTATGACAAACAACCTTGAAGGGAGCTCACATATACCCGTCTCCTCGTCCGTCAAAGGTCATTGTCTATAAAGTCTACCCTTTCGCCCACATCGACATTCATACTTATTCCTCACCATCATCACTTCAACAAGCATCTTCCTCAAGCTACTCGAATCAAATCTTAGCAACAAGTCATAACACTCTGTCGCGACTCTTCTGTCAAGCCAATCTCATCAAGCTTTCAGTTGAAAGTAGAACACGGTTGTTCTCCATACCTCATAAACCAGTATGAATTTTGATCTCATTACTAAAATAGTACTAACCGAGAGGTGGACAGACTCGAATCTTTTCGGAGACCTCTCTGAACCACCTACGCTTCATCACACAATCGACAGCATTCAAAATGTGCAAAGCTTACAAGATCAAGTACTCGTGCGGCTGCGTCGAGACTGACGTCGCCCCATGTGCCGAAAGCCCAAATTCTGTTGGGGGATGTTCCACTGGGGTGTCGGAAGAGCCGATCACCAATGACGGACCATGTGATAACCATGCTTAAGTTAACAAAAGGTACCTAGGGATGATATACACACACTTATTCACAATGTCTGGAATTCGTCTTTTGCTAACCCATTGTACCGCATAGAAAACTTTCTTACGGCCCTCTACGAACACGAACATGGCAAAATGCATGAATGATTGGCGAGTAGGGATACAGGACGGAAGAACGTTTTGCGAGCGATCGCACAGATACCTCGATTTCACTATCTTCTTTTCACCCTAATATGTAGGGCTTTAGGCGACTGGCCTGGCCTGACCTGACCTGGTGTTAGGGTCTGCCTGTGCAACACTCTCTCGAAGCTATTTAGAACGGTGGATTTTTTGTTTCGGCTATCTTTCTTTGCTGTCTGGAAGTAATTGGGTTAGTAATTCTTCAAGAAGATGGAGGCGGGGTTTTTGGGATGGAGGATGAAGGATGAAAGACGATGAGATGTGCTTCACGATGGGATAATTCCAAATTTCAGACAGCCCTTGATTTCTTTTTTTAATAACACTTATTTTCGTCTACGTTCTCTTTTGAATCTTCACCAGCAAGTGTCCACCGAAAGCAGCATGAACAGCATCGAACGGCATGGCAGTAACGGTTAGCAACATGGGGTCAGGTTGTGGCCGTATAACGTGACACAACTCAACCTGGCATACGGAAAGGAAGTATAGCGGCCAGTTCCGCGGTCAGAAGCATCTACCCGAAGGCACAAGTAATCAATGCAAGGCAGAGATACATGGAGAAGATGTACCGTCCCCCCTAGAGAGGAAGACAAATTCTGGTACTGTGTAGGTATGGCGGTTGGGTTGCAATAAGCGGAATGATCTAACCAACTTGTTGGCGGCCAACCCGGAAAACACGACTGAGGTTCACGACAAAGCTGACGTAAAAAAAAGGGTTAGTGCCGCATTGGATAAAAACTACTAGGTAGAATCCTACAAATGAATTGCAGATATTGAGGTACTACTCGCATCTCCCCTACATCATGTGATTACTTATATACTGAGGTACCTACTAGGTATGAACCTTACATACTCTAGACATGCTAGTAGGTTAAGAAGGGTGGATAAAAAAGGACCAATGTGAAAAGAAAAGCAATGAAGGGAGAGAATTGGCTGACGGAACAATAGGAGATCGATTATATAACCCAGATTAGATAACCGTTTGGCAGCTTGTCCCTGAAACTACATGTAGGTATGTATTGTACAAGTACCTACATAGGGTATAATTACATAGGAGTACATATTCAGTAACTGTCTAACATGCCCGACATGCTTAACATCCGTGATGCCTATGTACGGTACTATTATGTATGGATAGGTACATTCCATTTAATCAGGAGTTGCATACATGTAGGGTTGTACGATTGGGTGTGTATCACTTTCCGGCTGCTCAATTCAATGCCTAGGACCTACATAATCCTCACTATTAGGAGGTCCATAACTACATATATTATGTTTATATAACAGGAACCTAGGGAGATGTTGTTAGAGTAATTTAACATTAAATATATTATCCTACATATTAGAACCCTAAGAACTTACATACGACACCTGCAGGATATATCTACCTACCCTATGTAGGTAGTTATATGTCGTTATACATAACTTCAAATTATAGGCGTATGATCTTGATGTATATTCAGCAAGCATGGCACGGGCCAGATACCAGATATTAAAAACCATATTATCTGAATGCACTTAGTTACCTACATATTATGTAGGTACTTCGTACATATATCAATGATACAGTACATCCCCCACACATCGAAGACATGCATGTGAATCTTAACCCTCCTAATATTATACAACATGGGAGACAATCCATATAACTATTCCCGTACACAAATTTGACCTGAATTGAACAATACATAGCCTTCTCTGATCTACTAACCTAATAAGTCAGAATGTCCCTCCCTCGCTAGCGGCTCACCAACCAATCGCCACCCTACATGGGCGCCAACCCTTGCTGCATCGCGCTTAATGGCATAGGCTTCGCCCGCAAGCATTTACTTCGGGCCGACGGACACCTGATTTTAATTTCTATTGGCGACGAATTAATGGATACTGACTTGAACAATATAACAACACAGGCACGCTGAGGCACCTAACGGTTAGTCAAGTACTAAGTAGGTAACCGATTACCTCTAGCTTCTAGGTAGCCAGCCCTGGAGACTGGAGGTATGTGTATATTACTCATTTTCCGAGATTGCATAGTATGCAGGTTGCAATCACTGAGAGGCTTAGGTTAAGGCTAACTAACGCTTTGTCTTTTACTTAAGTCTTACCTAGTAGTAGGGAGTGTGTATGTACTGCCACTAAGCCCGCGCCATTGTTCAATGTGCGTTGGCCCGTTTGAGCGGCCCGGTCCCGATAGATACGACATCCCGTCATCTTCTCTAAGCATACAACACCGGATTACACGACATTTTACGAGCTTTGCAGTTTCCCCTCCGAGGCAGCCTACCTACATAATACATACCTAGTACTTACCTAGGTATGTACCATCATGATGTGTAAGTAGTCCAATTAGTACCATGTACGTACATAACATTTCCTCCTCTAGCCAACATTGTGTCACCTAGACGAGTCTTTGCTGCCCCATACGACCTAACCATTCATCCTAAATCCGGATGCTGATGGAAAGCTGCGTCTATAAGCCCAATCGGTGCGAACGCTTACCGAGCTATCCAAAAATTATCGAACCAACAACCCGCAAACCCATATGCCTATCTACCTTGTGCAGTCTACGACGAACAATGTCGGCAAATCAATAGCTGACAAGTAACCTTCCAAGGGTTGACTTGAGTGCAATGTACTGTACCTAGGTACATATCATTGATGTGAGTGCATGCAGTGAGTTACACAAAGAAGTTGTGTAACCTACGAAAAGATTGCCCCTCTTTGACTAGGTACATGTAGGTACCGAACTAAAGTACCTTACTGCCTAGGTTTACTACCTAGGTTAACTAACTTCAACATTGTTACCTCCATTGGCATTACTATTACTATCGGTAGCTGTCAAAAATAGTACCCCCACAACCTAATACCTATATACTTCATTGTATAGTACTGCGCCGGTCAAGTAAGGGGTATGTATAGTCTCTGTTATATGGCTCGTATAAGGACACACCCATCCTTATACCTCACTGCCTAGCTATGTAGGTGTCTACTTAGTACTGATTCTATTCAATGTTGCCGTTATACTAGAGCTACAACTACATACTTAGTAGCAACATCGAAGTACCAACTAACCTAGGTAAGTAGAAGACATGCACTACATGTATGTAGATACCTATTGCTAACTAACATTGAAGATCTTCCCACCAAACTCGGTACGAAACCTGTACCATCATCATTTTACGTTCTACTCTATACTTTACTCCCTTTCCGCCCTTTTCACGAACAAAAGGTTCCATTATCCCTGCATTTATCCATCACCTCATGCGCGACCCTTGCAGCCCTGGGATAACCTCAGCGTGTGTAGCGGCTAAGAAATGACAACTGCCAATGGAATCGCTCGGAGCGGTTAATAGACGTCTTGACGCGTTTATAATGGCACCAACTTCAAGTATAGAAGGACATGATTTGCGTCTGTCGCCTACTAGGTACCAACTTGGTATTACTTGGGGGCTACTTCCCGCCAGGTTGGTCATTTCGGCTTCCGATCTACCCCCTAAGTCATTTTATCCCGATATGAGGGAGAGCGCAGTAGCTGGTTGAGCTCCTGAGACACAGATTGGTTGCCCTATACCACATGAAGTCACATTAGGCTTCCCCTATAATCTTACGCCCATCGAGCTCGCCCCGCCAACGGGTCATAAGGTGCCCAACTGAACACCAGACTTGAGAAACTCGCTTTAAACATCTTTCCAGATCCCCGGGGAATTTTTATTCTCGTGCAGCCCGACAGGGGTTAAGGAAGCAAGGGGAAGTATCACAATCATTCAAACCGCCGCCCGCAAGCTTATTGGCCACTCTATAATGACCACTTTGAAACCTACATCTAGAGTGTGGAGTCCACGTCACCTGGCGGCTGTCAACCTCATCGTCTGCCTTCTGGCGATGGTAAACCCACGTTTATCGTACTGTGCTTGTGAAGTAACATATGAGATGTGGGCACAGCAGTTTCCGAAGTACGAGCTACCAGGTCTGGGATGTACGAGCCATCATCTCCTTACCGGAATACTAGCGTTCATGTCACGCCGTGTTCGACACCTGCCTTTTATCGCGCGTGATACTTGGGCTGTCGATGACGCCCTAGCGCGTAATCTGGCTTTCGTGCAAGTGTTGAATCATAACAGTAGATTGGCATCACACCAACATTTAGCCCGTAGCCCGACGCATGGTTGAGCATTGTACGAGCCGTCACTTGCGACCTCAAAGAAACGAGGAGAAGTAAGAGGGTGGGAAAACCTCTCTAACCTGGTGGGTATTGGCTCTCATGCCTCTACCACATTCCGAGGTTGGATTCTTGCCCTGAATTTGATGGTAAGTCCAATCTCGCCGATAAAATCCTGAGTTTTATGTGTACGTTTTGGCAAACTTTCCGTCGTCATCAAGCTGGATGAAGAGCGCAATATGACAATCTGGATGGTGTGTTAAGTTTACTAGTACTGGCTGGCATTTCCAGATTGCCATCAACTCTGGGTTTAGACGACTTCCAAATTGTCAATCTTTATTTCTTTTCTTTTCTGAATTGCATTGAATTCTTAACCGGCTGACCCAAAGTGTCATTATCATGCGGAGGTATGTATGTGTTGGCCTTACATGTTATAACTTCCTTCTCAAGCTTACCTATCAGATAGTTTCGGTGCTCGTGGAAGAGAATTATTGTTCTGTTCAATCCGGTCATCACTATTACTTGCCTAGTCATGTCGCTTTCGTGGAAGCAGCTATCTAACGCCGATGTGATCGACTCTTTGCTTTCGGCTACAACCCCGAAATGTTTCAGCTACCTACTTTCGGGCGCAAACATGTTCCAAAGCATCACATATATTGGCCTCCTCTACATCCATCATATTGTTGAAAATGAGAATTATTTATGGCACTCAAAGGCAAACGGCAATACCAGGGCTATAACCTATTTTTGCCACGTGCAACAGTCTAATAGACCAGTGCGTAATTTCTTGTATTGCCCATAGACCAACGGATATTATAACCGAAAACAATACAAGACTGCCTACGTTAGGCAGTTTATAGAGGTCAAATTATCGCGGTATGAAGGGTTTCTTGTCAGCACGAGGCATAGTTATCTAGTGGATAGGTACTTACTGATGTCCATATATTCATAGGCAAACACCAAGGTCTATAGTTAGACTTGGACTGACGCTGAGTGTGATGGGGTCGAAAGGTACATATTTGGCCCGTTACATATTGGGTCTTGAAATCCAGTCCGACTTGCATGAACTCCACGCTATATTTGGCCTGATACGCACCGAGTCTCGTGAGTAGGGAGGAAGAATGGGAAGTATTATCACGCCTTGGCACTGTTACCATCGGTGTTCTCACGCACGTATGCTTCTGATCCTTCGAATATAGAAACACATGGCACAGGGATGATTCTGCGAGTTGGTTCCTCTGACGAACAGCCTAGCGGGTTAGGTTTTATACTATAACGTTGGGACTTAGAGTCTTACGGAACGGGCGCGCTTCATCGGCTGGGCCGCGCGGGAGGCCGGAGATAAGCGGGCCCGATCGGCCAACATGACAGAAATCCATCTGTGATGAATGATTTGTGAGATGAGGTAACGGTTACCCTTTGATTTCCAAGCATATACTTCAGAGGATAGGCACTATGCTGATGTCATTGGGGGCTTACTCGAAGGTAGTCTAAGCACAAGTAAAGAAGCTGACTTTGAAGAAGAAATCGGTTACCAGCGGCCGTGGGCATTGTCGAGACTCAGATACACGCAAATGTCATGAGGACTATTTCCAGTTGGAGCACAACTTACTCACAGGTGCACACAGATGCTCTCGGACACACATATGATGCTTAGATGGTCAAAGATCCTATAATTAGGTACACTTGGAGTCAGGCCAAACCCCCTCGCGTCCCAGTTACGAGTTATGCATCTAGGTAGGTATGTCAATACTCTGAATGCAGACACTTTTTAGGCGCCGCCCCCATTCTACTAACCTTAGCTAGTAGGTATCGCACATACCAAGTCAAGTAGCGCTTACTTAAATACCTACCCATGCTACAGCTGCCGTTCGTGAGCCCCCACCCCCGGAGCCCCCATATCTTGAGCCTCATGGTTCCAGAACTAGCGGGGCTTTCGCTGTTTCAGTATCCTGAAGATGGATGCTTGTTCGTGAGATCATCTTCCAACCCTTCCCCCCCCCCAAAAAAAACAAATCGGGACTTGATAAGATTCCAAAAGGAGAAGGAAGGAATATGTCCCCCTTCCCCCTTCGCAATATGACGACACACTGAACAATTGGGCGCGACAGAAGGAAGGATGATATGCTCACGTGGAATGGATTTGGCCTTCATGTATTGGGTAATCCTTTACATTAGCCGCCGGCCGCCACCCCCCCCCCCCCCCCCCCCCTTTTTTTTTTCTGGCACTTTTTTGCACTTTGCACTTTGGCTTACCCTACCTACAGGTACCTTACCCACATTACCACGTTTTCTCATACCTCGCTTAGCCAGCCAGACTTGCAAGTCCGCAGGGAGCGAGCATGCAGCAGCAGGCATTGAAACACGTTGCTTCTGCATGCTGCTCAGGTAGGAAGGTAGGCTAGATGAGCTAAGGGTGTGTCTTCATTTATCTTGCATCGCTCCCATCCTCCCGGAGATGCCAATCTATTTTGCTTGCTGATCTGAGCTGAGTCGAGCTGAGAGCTGAGATGAGCTGAGTTGAGTTTAAGGTGAGAGAGGTGAGGTGAGGCGAGTTAAGCTACAAGTTGTAGGTACTATTTAAGGTATGTATGGTTACATCACCTATAACGACAACAACAACAACTGCTACAACAATAACTACAGCTTTATTACATGTAGTGGTAATACATACAGTACCTACTCAATACAATTTATTTGAACAAGGTCTACTTACCTACTTACTACATACCAACATCCATGACATATCAATATATTGATCTACCTACCTCCAGCTACCTATTTACTCAGCAGCGCACTTGCACCTGAGAACCCGGGGCCTAGGGTTACATATGTACATATACATATATGTCAACGGTACATAGTAGCAGCAGGTCGGCACATACATACATGTACATAATACAAGCCGAGTTATTAGCTAAGCCAAGGCACAATTCTACATAGGATCCATCCATACCTACCTACCTACCTTAGGTATGTAGCAGAAAACTAACTATTCAGTAACTATTCCAAGGTTACATAGCTTCAACGTTTCAAGAATATCACCCACCGCATGGCATACCTATAAGCCTTGGACATACATACTATGTAGTAGGTTAGTGGTAGGTATAGGTATAGGTATGTATAGTTGGCACCTAACCTATGCAGCCCAACAACTTCAATGCTGATCCAAGCAAGCAAGCAAAGTAGTTAGTTAGTGCACTCACTAGATCAAATCCAATTAGGTAATCGCTCAATCAATCAACCTCATCATCACCGCCAGATTCCAAACAAACCCACGATGATGCTGGGAATCTTAACTAAGTACTTTCATTCATTCAACATAATTAGCACCTAGGCATACAGATAGATCAACGAACGGACCGACCGACCGACCGACCGACCGACCGACTGCAACAAAGGCCACCACACCGGGGCACTCAATTCAATTCATTTCATTCATTAATTACTACAGGAGGAGCAAGAGCAAGCTGAGCCATCCTGTTGGACCCAATTGCAGGCCATCCATTATTTTGCCACGCCTAGTGTAGATACCTAACCATACCTATTTTATTTTTCCATTTTTCCATAACCCTCCCATTAACCCCCCGCCCTCTCCAAAACCCCTGAAAAGGGTCAAAAAATGGTACCGCACCTAGAGTTTTACAAGAGGCCTCGCATTTCACGAACCACAGGAGTAAGGAGTATGGAGATGTTCTCGTTTAATGGCTTTTATTTTGCCTGTGTCTGTTCTGTCTGTCTGTCTGTCTGCCTGTCTGTTTGCTTGTCTCTTGCCTACCTGCCTGGGCTATAATTCTGCCTCGACATTGGGGGGGTAAAAAACAACAAAAAAACATGACAAAACAAGACAAAACTAAAGCACACATCAATACCTCAGTCTCTTTTTCATTTCATAGCGCCCCTCTTAACTCTCGTGTGATCGTCCATAAGACTTTGACTCCTTTCGTCCTCCATTTTTGATCACAACCTCAACTTGAATAGCGGAAATAATCAATCTGCCGCCCCATCATATTGCCACGAGAGTTTCCAGGAGGGAATTAGAAAAAAAATCAAAACGTTGCATAATAAAAAAGACAACAGGAAATGTCAAATGCCAAACCTGCTTCTCCCAATCACTCTCACTCACTCTCTTTGCCTTTGCTATTGTACACAGCATGAAAAACTGGGAAAAAATCCGGGAGAATGCCCGCGACCCTTTTTTTTACCTGGAAACTTTTTTTGTGATTGCGACTTTGCTCTCTCTAGTCTGAAACGCGAATGCTGGGAAGAGGGATTTGCTTCTTTCCTCTATCGATGCATTATGAGGCCCTAGTAGATTCTACTAGTAACGGAAAATGGAAAACGACCATGTAGGCAAGAAACCCCGAATACTAAGGGGAAGAACATCCGCAAGACGCCAAGTGTGTATATTATGCAACCGAGAATTAATCATTCTTCGGTGATGTTGGGGAACTATTGACAGGTTAGCACCTTTGCATTTTATTGCAGAGGTTGATACGTACAACTTCGGGCTCGTATTACCACCCGGACCAGGGGTCTTGGGCGTGTACACAGGAGACTGCCCCGAGGTTAGCAAGAAATATCTATAGCAGTAGGGTTGGGTCTGGTACGAACCGTAGGTGAGTATCCAGGACTCGTTGAAGACTGCTGCGCCCTGTACCCAGGACTTGTAGGAGAATACGACGCCGGTGAGGTGGGTGAATAGTTAGGCGAGGCGGGTGAGAAGTTGGGCGATGTGCCACCCGGATGCAGATGTGGCGACGTTGGGCTATACATGGGACTTGTGGGAGAATAGCTGGGCGAAGCCGGCGACGCAAGAGTAGGTGAGGTGGGAGAATATTGTCTCGACGTGGGTGAAGTTGGTGAATAGCTCGGTGAGGTCGGGCTATATTGTGGGCTCGATGGGCTGGTGCTTCTGAAATGAGGCGAGCTTGGCGAGAAAGATGGAGACGATGGGCTAAACGTTGGTGACGTATTGAAGCTATTTCCCATCATGGGTGATGTAGGTGAATAACTACCACCGGGAGATGTTGGGGAGTAGCTAAATGGCGATGTTGGTGAAGTGCCACTGGAGAAGGGGCTCGTCACCCCTGGGCTTCGACCTCCATATGGACTCGTTGCACTGCCAAAGCCTCCATACTCTGTCGTACCAAAACCGGAAGGCGAGTCAGAGCCAGCTCCCACAATTGGCGAGAAATTGCCCATAGCCATTGATGGAGACGCGAGAGACATGCCATAGCCAGAATCGGCCATGGGTGATCCAGTATCATATGGAGTTGCCGCGCCCTCCATCGGGCTTCCTTTGGTAGTCATACCAGGCATGAGACCCATCCTAGAGTTATCGGAAATGACGGTCTCGAGCATCTTAGGATCCAAGAAGACTTGAAGGTGACCTGTACCCATAGGAGCCAATTGTCCCAGCATGACATTTTGAGAGATACCTCTGCAATCATCAATTTCACCGATAGCAGCGGCTTCTAGGAGAATTTCGACAGTCTCCTCGAAAGAACATCTCATCAACGCACCCGTATCCGCTCTGTTGATACCGTGACGAGTAACAGCAGCAATACTACCCCTATACGTCATAACATCAACCAAGAGAGCGAGATGGCGTTCGTTAACATAGGAACCATCAAAAGCCAACACTCGTCGTAACTCATTAAGAAGGGCCTGTCGTGCGGCCTCAATGCCGAATACATCGACTGTCTGCCATAGATCGTTCGTAATTGTCCGCCTGGAATCTACTCCAGGGACCGCCAGGACTTCTCGCAGGGCTGTGCCCTGGGTGTCGAGATACCACTCCTCGCAGAGGGGATTGTCCTTTGATTGTATTATGGCATCACTCTTATCAATAGCCATTCTGGTACCCTTGTTCAAGAAAGCCCGCTCAATGCCCTTAACACCTCGCAGGGTTAATTTCTCAAGCAGATGGTCAGAGAGACGCTTCAGCATCACATCGTCCTCGATCGTCTTGTCTTCGTCCTTATCTTCTGACATTGGGCGGATACGAATCACCTGGTGATCGGCATTGTTATCACTACAAATCACTGCTATGTCACTAGGATACTCGTCTCTCAAACGTATGGCAACGTCCTCAACTGTGAGGCCTTTGTCAAGCATTTTCTGACGATCTAGCGTGAAGCGGAGTAACCAGCGCGATTGTCTCTCGACAGGTGGTTGGCTGTCGTCGGGTAGTAGGAAGAATGATGAAACCATATCGGCATCTTGTTCGATGGTTGTCGACTCAATATCAGGATCATAGTAAATTTCAGTCATTGCTGTGACAGACCGGAGGTTGGTGTGCTCGACTGCACTTCGGAGTGCCTTGGCATGCTCCTGGGAAGTGGAACCGTCCAAGTAGACCATCATCGAAGGTGTCTTAATGTTGCTAGCAACATTGAGAATTTCCTTTAGACGGGGAACACCAAGGGTAACGTTCTTGGACGAAATACCGGTGAAATGGAAGGTGTTCAGCGTCATCTGTGTAGCAGGTTCACCAATTGACTGTGCAGCCAACACGCCGACCATTTCACCGGGGCTCACCATTGACCTAGACCAACGGTTTTCAAGCTCACCGAGAACGTGACGGAATGCAAGCTTATCTAACCGATGGTGGACAGCGATACGCTTAAATGACAATCGCGAGCGGAGTAAAGCCTTGAAGAGAAGAGACGAAAATTCGTCTGCCTCTCTAGAGACTGGGTCAGAACCACGAACAACAACCATCCTGTCCAGAAGATCCTTCACTGCAGGAATAACGTCGTGTGGTGTCAAGTTACTTCGTCGCGTATCGTCAACTTTGAGTAGCTTCTTCGATGACTCAATGATTCGGCCAACATTTAGAGGTAGTTGGAACATTTCGTCGAGTTTCTCTCCCCCAAGCTTTGCTTTGCGAAGGTACTCGCGGTCCTTGCAAAGATAGTCCCACTCCATATCCAAAAGCTCTTGGACCTGGGCATCTCCAACTAGGTCTCGGCCGTACTCAAGGGCATCTAGTACGGAAGGTTGAAGCCCTTCCATCACATCCAAACGGTACCGATGATCGAAATCACTAGCTCTTATGACCCAATGATCCATAGGCTGCTTCTCAATGAACATGGCATCGCGACCATCTTCACCATACAAATACTGAATGACATCACCAAGTGAGTTACGCACCGTGCCGTCGTACCGAGCGCTGACGTCTTCCAGGGCCTTCACCAAACGACGCTGAATGTACCCAGTTTCGGCAGTCTTGACGGCTGTATCAATGAGACCTTCACGACCAGCCATGGCGTGGAAGAAGAATTCTGAAGGAGTTAAGCCACGCAAGTATGAATTCTCGACAAAACCACGAGCCTCGGGAGAGTAGTCATCTTTGGTGAAGTGGGGAAGCGTTCGGTATTTGAAGCCGAACGGAATACGCTTGCCTTCGACGATCTGTTGGCCGACAAGAGCGGTCATCTGAGAGATATTGATCGAAGAACCCTTTGAACCGGAACGGGCCATCACCACGGCATTGTTCGAGTCCTTAAGACTGTTCTCGGTAGTTGTACCGGCCTTGTCTCGTGCAGAGTTGAGAGCCTTAGAAACTTTGCTCTCAAACGTTTCTCGAACGTTCATACCGGGCAAAGCCTCCAACTCGTTTGCGGTAGCTTGGGCCGTCAGGGTAGCGACCTCTGCCTTTTGTTCATCAATGTGGACCTGGATCTTCTCGATTGTGATCTTGTCCGGAATAGTATCACCAATACCAATACTGTGGCCGTTATGGAACAGCCAGTAGTTAATGACGCGCTGGCATCCATTAAGGAAGGCCATGGCTCCCTCAGGACCAAGTTCATTATAGCACAGATGGATGATACCACCACTAGCTGCGCCGACATTCTTTTTGGTAAGTACACCGAAAAGTAGCTGCCCAGACTGAACCAGCAGCCCATCGTCTCCTAGTGGGCACCAGGGACCACTCTGTGGCTTGGTGTAGAGGCTGATCTCCTTGGGAATGACTAAACTGACGATTTGCTTTCCTGTCCATCGAGGTCTTGGTCTGAGAATTGCGGGCTGGGGGATCACGCCATCCCAGTCAGGAACCCACAACATTGTGTTGTAGACCTGCTCTCTTGTCAAGAACACATCACGACGGCACATCTTGTATACGCCTGCCAACGTATCTTGGACGATACCCATTAATGGACCATTACGCTGAGGAGAGACGATATTAAGAGGGACCATGCACAGCTCGCGGATTTCGGCGCGAGTTTCTTCGGTTTGTGGCACGTGAAGATTCATTTCGTCGCCGTCGAAATCAGCGTTATAGGGCGATGTGACCGACAGATTGAGGCGGAACGTGGAAAACGGCATAACCTTGACCCTGTGGCCCATCATGGACTCCTTGTGAAGAGAGGGTTGACGGTTAAATATGATGTAGTCGCCATCTTGAAGGTGGCGTTCAACTTTCCAACCGTATTCGAGATTAATTTGACCAGCGCGCTTGTGATGTCGTAGATCGATTCTTGAGCCATCCGTTCGGACCACATACTTGGCACCGGGGTGCTCATTGGGTCCGTTCTGGACAAGCTTATGCAACCGTGAGATGTTGTAGGGTGTAACAGTCTCAGGGTAAGTAAGAGTACGTGCTATACTCTTGGGTACACCGACTTCGTCAAGTGAAATGTTTGCATCACCTGTGATGACGGTACGAGCAGAAAAGTCGACACGTTTTCCCATCAGATTACCACGCAGTCTGCCCTCCTTTCCCTTTAGACGAGCTCGAATAGACTTTACTGGGCGGCCGCTTTTCTGTAAGGCCTGAGGTTGACCAGCAATGTCATTATCCATCAGAGTAGCAACGTGATATTGAAGAAGTTGCTCAAAGTCTTCGGAAATATGAGCAGGTGCGCCCTCTTGAATGGCTTGTCGTACGTTTCCGTTGGCACGAATGATATCACCTAATTTGTACGTCAAATCGTCCTCATTCCTCAGGCCCTGGCCAGTCCCGTCCATAGATATACTGGGACGAACAGGAGGAGGCGGAACAGGAAGTACAGTGATTACCATCCATTCAGGGCGAGAGTAATCGGTGTTTAAGCCCATGTCATGGAGATCGTCGTCGGAGATAGCTTTGAGGATGTTGAGAACCATTTCGGGGGTCATGCGTCTCTTCTCGCTACTCTTAGTACCGTCCTCGCCACTCATCTTATATTGCGCTGTCAACTGAAGCGCAGTTAGACGAACTGAAGGCTGGAAGTTGCCGCATCCACCATGGCCCGAGCCCTTCGGCTTGCTGCCCGGCTCATACTCCTTGTCATCTTCCTTGGGTACATCGTTACTGCATATTTTCTTGGACTTGCAGCAGTTCCAGACACGACTGAATCGTGTCTTTGGATCTCGTGTGTTGATAGCAGCTAGGAATTCGGGATTATTCTAAATAAGTAGGTCAGTATTCTGAAGATTTCAGCAATGTCAGGGAGCAGAGGCAGGGAACTGACTCTATCATCCAGGACTTTACTGCAGTTGTGGCAAACTATCTCGAGAATCTTTTTGACTTTCTTGATAAAACCTGGATGGAAGACAGGTTTTGCTAGTTCGATATGGCCGAAATGACCTGGGCATTCGGACATGTTCTCTAAGCAGGTTGCACACTTGAATTGTCGGTCAACAGAACCAAGACGAGGATCATTGAGACCATTCTGGCGTGGCTTAGTCCGTGTCTCGTCCATGGTCTCAGGATATAGAATGTGAGCAACGCTCATGTTCTTGACCTCTTCAGGTGAGAGAAGACCAAATTGGATCTCCTCTATGGTCTTGAGAGGCGCATCGGAATGCGCAAAATGAAGGTTCGCCATCTTGCATTAATTTGGAAATGATGATGAATATTAAGTTGCGAGGTAAGGATGGGAAAGGTCAAAGACTGGTGGGGGGGAATATTATATCGATTGACGACTGTGTTGGGTATTGAAAGAAGGAATGGTTTTGTTCAAAGTGATTGTTCTGGGATGAAAGAAAGTGGGTTGTAATAATGAAGGTACTAAGGTTGAGAAGTGAGAGGTGGTGCTTCGTCGGATCGTGACTCGTAAAGCGGGGCGGGCGGTATCGTGTCGGTCGGAAAGAAGGTAAAAGTAAGGTATATACAACCGACAGTGTGCTTAGCAGACACTGATAATAAAAAAATGGGTGTCAATAATGACAGAAGAGATGACACTGGAGGGCGATTGCCAACCAGGCCAAAGGCCCGATCAAAGTGACTAAAACGTTTTCCAGAGCGCGCGCACGATGAAAAAATAATCGCGATAATCGAAAATCACTTCACCGATGCGTAATAAAGTGTAGGATACTCGCGGGGAGGGGGCTGATGCGATATCCGGAGCGCGTCGTGATGTTTCGTCAATCGTGGAAAAAGTTGTTGTGGTTTGGGAGAAGGCTTGTTCTTTTGGAAGGAGTCGAGAACTGAACTAGAGCAGAAGTGAGGCAGAAGCCGCTACGAGACCACGCTAAGCCAGTTTCGGACAGAGAATGGTTCGGAAATGAGTTTTTCCATGAGGCTCATTAACAGTACGTACTTCATAATTGTATTTGACACGGAGAATGTAACCGTGCACGGTGTACCTGCCCATTGAATCACTTTAAAAAAAAAATAGTAACCACATAGAATCACCCAGTGCAAGGTATGTACCATTATGATACTAATCCCATTGTACTTGACTAGGTACATATTTACTACATATTTATCATGTGAATGGTCTCAAGGTTAACGGTGCAGATGCATGTTACTCACCACCATCAGAGATATTAGGTCAGCAACAGCCAACGTAACAAGGAGATCAGACCATTACATGACACCATATCCTGGTTAGTACAGTATGAACCGAAGCACCTACCTAGTCACATAGTAACTACTGGTTATTTGACTACACTTGATAGATGGATTTCTCGGAATATTTCTCATTAGAGGGGTATCGGGTTATTATTACCTAGTAGCTAGCAACTGCGTACCTACTATATAGGTATCTGGGCAGGTCAGGTATGTATTATAAGTCATCTCTTCCTTCCTCTGGTGCTTTTCGCAGGAACCGTCTTCTTGCCTCCAGCCGTCTTCTCTTCATCAGCAGCCTCGCCTTCTTGTCCTTCGCCTAGACTTCTGCGCCGCACCGTACCTGTCGAGACCGTAACGAACTCCTCTTCGCTGTCGCTCTCGCCTAGATTAAACAGTACTGGCATCTGAAACCCCGCGCCGTCGATGTCCTCGTCGTATCTGTTGCTCGGATCCAGCGTCAACACATCGATATCTTCATCTTCCCTATCCAGCCTACGCTTATTGATCTCCTCTTGAGGGTGGATATCGAATTCGTCCTCCTTCTCGATATACTCCACATTTTCCTCGACCTCGACGAAGTCTGGCGCCAATGCCGACCAGCGTTGCGGTGTGGTCACCGACCAGATGTAGATACGGCCGGTTTCGAGCCCACAAGCAGCTAATATGGCCCTATGCGGGTGCCACTCAATTACTCCTTGCTCCTCCTTTGGTCCCTCTAGCATTCGAACAAGACTGCCGTGATTTCGCTCCCAGATGTATAATTCGTGATTGTTGTATGTAGATGCTGCCACGTATTCCCCTGTAGCGCTGAATGTGACATGGTTCCAGGACAGTCGATTAACGACATCTTGAAATTTATGCTCGAGCGGCATTTGTATTGTATCGGGGTCGAGATCTTCGGCCGAGAGATTGGGTAGGTGGAAGGTTCTGATGATGCGATCCTGCGAGTTAACCAGCATTTCACGTCCGGAGCTCGTCAAACGCAGCGTAGTGACCACAGAACTACATATCTTTTCTGACCATATAATTTCGTGGGTGTGGGCATCTATAATGTTGAAGCGACCTTTGTTCGTGCCCGCAAGGATATGATCGCCTGCGGCCGTCCAGACCGCTGCAGTAGTCATCTGCTTTGCATCCTCTTTCGCTTGCTTCTCTTTAGTCGCGGCGTCGACGTCGGTATTCGTTCTTTTAGGCGCGGAGGGGAGCGTGTGCTTTACATCGCTAAGGCCGGTCATGTCAACAAGCGATGGGGCTTCGTCAAAAATGGATGCTACGAATAAATTGCTATGTTGACGCCGTGATCAGTCTTGTAGATGTTTTTTTAAAATTACGAGGCGATACTCACTGGTTCCAAGGGTGGAGATCCGCGGTATAGATGGGCGCGCGGAAGCGCACTTCTCTGTACCTCGTGCCATCTTTCAGATCCCAGAGAACAGCCCTCCAACCTTGGCAGGCGGAGAGCAAGTACCGGCCGCATCTAGACCAGCTCAGGGAAGTGATTGCCGCCCTATGACCTCTCAACTTCCTTGCCACACCCATCGTCTCGAGATCCCAAACTACGACGGTACCATCGACGCGACCGGAGGCGAGGTAGTCACCTCTCCGATTGAAACGCAGACATGTTGTGTGGCCGGATCGAATAGTATTGGTGATATTCTCAGGGTAATCCTGGAGCAGGTAATCGTCGGAAAGTAGCAGATTCATATCGGCGCGTTCATCCCATTGATCGGAAGGGAAATCGTGGATTCGTATTGATTCGATTCAGCGAGTTTGCGGTTTTTGACGCGTTAGATAGGTGTAGATACAGGTGGGGGTTGTAAGTACAGGAAGTACATGAAGCAAGTCCACATTTACAAGTTCAATTCGTGAAACAATTGATGGTAAGCTTGGAGCTTGGAGCTTGGAAGTTCCAATATTCTTGCGGTTGCGGTCGTGGTCGTGGTAGCCTTGCAGCTCATGCAAATAAATTTACAGGGGGTTTTAGACAGGGTCTCCCCGCTGATCTCCCGCTAACATGACGCCCCTACGTAATAGCACATGCTCTGGGGGTAACCTTGTGTATTCACTGTACACTATTGAGGCTGGAGGCTAAAGGTTTCCAGTTGTATTCTATGAGCGCATGTACCTATGTAGTATTCCTGTATTGCATACATGTATGTACCTACTACTATTTATGTATACATACATTATGTATGTTAGTCACTCATAGTGAAGACCATTTATCGTCTACATCCTCTTTATATACCAATTTGTATACGATTTGATCGCAGTCTCTACAGGCTATTCGATTCAATGGCTAATTCAAGGTAAGCTGTTCCCTCTCTAGACACTATCTTTACGTCTAACAATCTCACCTTAGGTTTGAATATGTCAAACAATTCGAGCAAGTTGACAATCTACTACCGAACACATGGATAGTAGTGAGAATAGATGGTCGCGGGTTCACCAAGTAACGTCCCATAATGAAATGACTACACTAAATGTGTGCTAATTTCTATACTGGTGAGGCAGATTATGCGCCAAGTATAATTTTGAAAAGCCCAATGACCGTAGAGCGCTGGACTTAATGAACGCCGCTGCGAAAGCTGTTGTTACCGAGCTTCCTGATATTACCATCGCTTATGGGGTCAGTGATGAGTATAGGTTAGATGCTTCAAGTTTCATGAACGAGATAACTATACTAAATTACAGTAGCTTTTGTTTCCATAAAACCTGTACCCTATTTGAAAGAAGGGCCAGGTAAGTCACTTGTCTTATGCTACAGCTTTGGACATGCCGTATCTTATTTGGAGTTTATATATAGCAAAATAACATCTACCATTGTCTCGACATTTACTGCAAACTACATCTATCTATGGTCAACCTACTTCCCAGATCTGCCACTGTCAGCTCCTCTTCCTAGCTTCGACGGCAGGGCCGTTTGCTACCCTAGTGTACAGAACCTACGCGACTACATGAGCTGGCGCCAGGTAGACTGTGAGCCTTTGATTCAGAATCATGCCAGGCAACGTAGACTGACAAGCTAGCAGGCCACATTAACAACTTATACAACACCACATTCTGGTCACTCGTTAAACTCGGGGGGATGGAGGCGAAAGATGCCGAGATGCTATTATCTGTAAGTCGGTATGTGGCTCTGGTTCCCAGACACTAGACTGACCAACATCTAGGGCACACTTGCGGCTGATAAGAATGAGATCTTATTCTCGAAATTCGGAATCAACTACAACAACGAACCAGAAATCCTCAGGAAAGGAAGTGTAGTATTTCGAGATGTGAGGGATTCCCTTCTAAAGTAATATCAAGGCTACGTTTATATTGACAACAGACAGTACGAGCTCGTTGAGCCAGGCAGTGACGACGTGGCAAAAGCAGCCGATGAGCTGGCGGAGCCCATACGACAGTCCAAAACACAGGATGACAAGGACAAGAAACGACGAGCAAAAGCTGTAGTAGTAGTCAATCACTTAGATATCATAAAGGACGACTTCTGGGAAAGACGGCCTTGGCTCCTGTCCAACAAACCAGGAAAGATTTCCAAAGAGACTTAGGAAAAACCGACACTGTCAACCATCACGATATTGGCATCAGGTATACGCGATAATGCGCACCCAACTCAGACGTACATCATTAAGCCTCCAGTCTCAAGCCGTAATGGATCATGTGCAGATATATCCCGAAAACACTAGAGCGCGATACACTGAGAATTCTGTCTCCGAACAGGTTAATGATATGCTCGTTGGAATATTATTTATGATTATTTCCGTAGCTATCTTGGTCTTATGGTATGGCTGGTATACTTCTTCGCACCCGCTGCGAACTACCGAAGAAGAGCACGAATTACCCACATACTAGCGAACTAGGCATGCATCCCCGTGGGAGTGAACCGGTTCTGCATAAGGGCCTCACGATTGCCCGTCGACGCAAATCCATGGAGGTATTGAGTCGGCTTGTATCCTTCTTTCCGATGGATTAGGGGAGCGAGGACTTAGGCAGGGCGAAGACTTGAGTCTATCGGTGAATGTATCTTGGAGAATCCATAGCACTACATTGTTCGCTCATCCACCAGATGCTGTCTTGTGTTGTCTCTTGTCTTCTTTTCGCTTGCGTCTCGCGTCTCTTCTGGCGCGGCGTTCCTCCTTAGTCTCTCCGGCCTTCATTTGCTCCTTCTCTGCCTTTCTAGTTTTCTTGCCCTCAGCCTTGACCTTCTTCACGACGCGCTCTTCTGCCTTTTTCTTCGCCGTCTTTTTCGCCGCCTTCTCTAACCTTCTTATACTCTTGGCTTCTCTTCTCGCTTCCCTCCTTTCCTTTCTCTCCTCTTTGGTCTCCTCCCCATCCGTACTAACAGTCGCGACAGGTGTTCCCGTGCCGCTATCGGGCGGTGTCGGTAAGCCCGTTGTCACATTCATTCCCACGGTCCCCTCTATAAAGCCGCCCTTCACAAAGGACGAGTACAGACCTCGATTGCCTGTGTACTTGCTCAGGGCGTTCTTCGCAGTGATCTTTTCCAGGGCGCCGCCTTTCAGGGTTTGTTTCATGGTTCCGGTCTTGGTATCGATTCCCTTGAGCGCTTGATCAAAAGCGTTGAGCCACCACGCTTCAACTTTGTGTTCGGCCTTTTTACTACCAAGGCCGCTACCATCGCTATTGCGTTTCATCAGGATGTGGTGGGCGAGTCCCGTGCTGTCGCTGGTTGGGTGGAGAGTGTGCCCGGTGCCCCGCCACCCTTGGGCGGTCAGGAGGGCGTGCGCATTCATTGTAAGACAGGTTCGGTTGTCGCGTATATATGCCCTTGACGTGGGGGGGGGGGGGGGAGATTGGAAGTTTATGACTTTGAAAGGCACATGGCTTTGTAAGAATATGGTTGACTTGGTAGAGATTATTTACAAGGAATTGGAAATGGAAATTTTTAGTGGACCTGTCACTTATCTCGATGTATGGATAATTGCATATCTTTTTTTGGATATGAATAAATGAATGTGCTTAGGTAATCTTAGCCAGTGCTACTTTTTACTTTATTTCGTTATTTCGTTATTTCAACTCTTAACTTTCTTTATTTCAACCAAGTTACCAAGCACCACTATTATGGTCTCTACGAAATATAGCATCTAGAACAACAATATTCTTTGTTAATATGTCTTCCCTTTGCGTGGGAACTTTTCGATTGCCCAGCAAGAGGTATCAACTAGGTCCAGTTGGAATAGCTTCACCACCAAGGTCTTCACAAAGACAGGTCGTACAAATCCAGACAATGTCATCCATGCGTCCCTCATTATCTTACATCGCACGCCTCTTTAAAGATGTCAGAATTGGAACACGAAGACTGGGTTAAGATTATGAGGCGAAGCTGATCCATAAGGCGCGAAGCCCAACTTGATACCCGCACTTGTAAGCGTCAAATGAAAGTTGTAAGCTAGCGCATTCATTCATACGATGCCGTGCCTCTTGTGGATGTATTAAACAGCCTATAGGCTTCCCAGTCCCCAATATGCTTACACGTACCTATGCACCAAGTATAGACGACGAGGTTTATTCGTCTCTCGAATCCTCCAGAAATGGTAGCTTCCTAGTATGGTCGGTCTTAAACTGCCCAATCTCTTGGTGAACTCGGAATTATCTTGACATCTGATATCACGATATCTTGATTATATGTCTTATTATATCAAAAGACCTTCTACAAAATCATTATAAGTAGGTAGCTTACCTAGGTAGGTAGGTAGTAAAGTGTCTAGGTTAGGAATATTCCAGAGAAGTTATAATATCACAAGGAATCCCTTACTGCGCTTTCTCCATTACCCCACAGTAGCTATGGCTTTTCAATAAGAAAGCATAAGCTCGTGATTTATAGGAAGCGGCGCAACGGTCTACCGGGACAGGGGCCATGTGATGCCTTTATTCTCAATTCGGGCTTCTCGACCCCATATTCTGAGGAGCCCAAGAAGACCAGATCATGTGGGATGGGCGTGTTTAATGATGGAGCTGCGACCCTGGCATCACGTCCTCGATGGGGAAGGTTGATAATTTATAGGTCGTTATGGATAGGGGGGTAACGTTGCGCGCGTTCAAGAACTGCTGTCTTGGATGAACCTGCGCCTGACCAGCTCCATGAAGGAAACATCACATAACAGTCGACAATGAAAACAGCTTTATGGCGTTCTAAATACTGACATATGAAGGTGTTGGGGCAAGCCAAGAGTACCTAGTAGGGTTGGCTGCTATGTGCTCAGGTAGGCAAGCTCATATGAACATTCATCAAGGCCTCCTCGCCGCATTCCTGCCATAAGGCTATCGTGCCCAGCTAATGTTGTTTTACACAGCATGGCTGCTGCTTTACCAGCTTCTAAATGCAGCAGCTGTGCCGCTTTTTCGTGGTCAACAGGGGTTCTTAGTTGAAGCTATCTTGATACTGGGTCTTCGGCCCGTGAGATCTTGGCATAGTAGGTATTGAGTATGTAGTTGGAGCTTCGAAGTCTATAAGTATAAGACTGCGTCTCTGTTGTTTGACGAGAGAATAATCTGTATTCTCAAGCCTCCTGCCTTTCCAAGAATACTTACTCAGGAATCAACAGACTAACTACAGTCCCATTCCAACAATGGTTTCCTCTTCTCTCTCTCCTCTGGCCGCGGCCTTGCTGCTTCTTTCCCCCAATGTTGCCGCAACCCCTATTTCTAATGCCCAAAACAGCAAGTACACCCACCCTCTCGGTATCCCCGAGGTGCAGCCCCAAGCACTCCTATTCGAAGGTCCCGCGCCGCAGATCCACGAGCTCTCGATCGACGCTCTCAGCCAGCAAAACGCCACCGAAATCCCCGCCTTCATCCCCGAGGGTCTACACGTGGCGACCGAGGACGAGGAAGCCGAACTCAGCAGGCGCTTCATCATGGGCGCGGACAACCGCGTCCTGTGGACGGACCGGTCGTACCCCTTCTCGGCGATGGGCAAGATCGAGTGGAACACGGGGGTGTTCTGCTCGGGGGCGCTGATCGGGCCGCGCCACGTCGCGACCGCGAAGCACTGCGCGCCCATCGGCCAGACGGGCGTCAGCCTGCGCTTCCGCCCCGCCTTCTACGACGGCGACCAGTTCCCCAGCGCCGCCGTCACCACCATCTACCACCTACCGGGTTACTCCGTCAACGACCCGGACGCCAACGCCTGCGACATCAAGGAGGACTGGGCCATCTTCATCCTCGACGCGCGCCTCGGCGACCAGCGCGGTGGCCTCGGCGCCAAGGTCATCGACCAGGGGCTCATCGGCAAGAACGAGCTCCTCCACCTTGGATACCCTGGTGATTTGGCGAACGGCCAGCGTCCGTACCGCCAGGATAGGATCACCATCGCCAACCGCTTCGACTGCGATGCGACTGGTGGGCTCTCGACCGATGCTGATGTTGCGGGAGGACAGAGCGGCGGCCCTATCGTAAGTGGTTTCTTATATCATTACTCTCCCCTCTCTACCCCCCCCTCTGCCCTTGTGAACAGCAAATAAGTATTTAGGTATGACTATACTAACTGGTGCCCGATATAGTGGCAAAACATCGACGGAACCCGCCTCCAACTCGGCGTCCTGAGCGCAGGCAGTGCCACGGAGAGCGTCTTCGCCGGCGGCAACAACTGGCTTAATGCCATTTCCATCGCCCGCAGGGATTTCCCTTAGGTTTAAATTTTGTTTTTAGGTCAGCGTTTGCATAGGAAGGGACAGCTGGGAAGGAAGGAAAGCGATATAGGATGAAAGTGTTGGGTTTTTTATATATTGCGAGGTTTATATTCGTATTCTACTGTATATAAGGTATATAGCATACATACTTACGGTTCTAGGCGATGAATGTTGAAGTTAATATTGATGACTTCACCCCTTTCTCCTCGAAGTAAAGAAATACCATAAACGAGTTCGCCACCCATTAAACACCAGACACGACTCTACCATCTAAATCATATATACTAACCTAGATGAATAAGTCCTCGATATCTTCTGATCTATAGACTTGCCTACTTATCTTTTACACACATGGCATGCATCCCTACTGTTATTCCTATCTACCTGCCACTTTCTGCTTCAAAAATGCAGGCCCCTTACTCACCTTTGCCACAGTCTTGCATACGTAGGATGCGTGCATGCAACCTTGAAATAGCAGGTAACTACACTAAGCATGTGGGTATTTCCAAGTCTAATTTATTAACCTACTGTGTCTTTCTAAACAGAACGAGAAGCTGTTTTTAGTTGATGTTACTTCGATAATGCTGAATGATTTTTATGATTACGATAGTTAGCTGTACGTAGATAGAGGGTTGCTGTCGATATGTAACCTTCAATGATTGAACCTTGAAGCTACTAGGTACTGGATGTCTCCAAACATAGCTGGTACCTTAGTAGGCAGTACGTAATCCAGAATCCACTTATAGGGCTGAATCTCCCTTCTAATCTGCCCTAACCTAATCTACACTACTACTAGGTACGTATTAACCTAACCTTAGGTATTTACCCCACAGGTAGGTACCTAGAGCTCAGAACTTAACCTGGCAAGTGCGTTAGCTTAGAGACCTGATCCCCGCAGTTCTCCGAAACGCGTAACTACAACATTTTTGAACTTTTTTCATTATTTTCCTTTTTCCAATTTCTATTGTTGATCAGCCAACCCAACATTCTCCTAATATTCTTACAAGATGGTCAATGTATAATGCTTTTATACATCATCTTGAATAGAAATTGGTGCAGAGTCTTACTACGACAATTGGTTATCATCCATCCTCCATCATTTATGATCCCCAAAGCTTCTTT
Organism: Hypoxylon fragiforme; assembly: GCF_022984875.1. Taxonomy (NCBI): domain Eukaryota; kingdom Fungi; phylum Ascomycota; class Sordariomycetes; order Xylariales; family Hypoxylaceae; genus Hypoxylon; species Hypoxylon fragiforme. The sequence continues at coordinate 660,312 of NW_026054764.1, forward strand.
ATCGTCCATCGTTACTTTCAGTTCTCTCGCTCTACAACCGATCAAACATTCATACCGTATAAGCAACAAAAACAATCACCACTTACGCATGCACTGAGGAGAAAGAAGAGGAAAGCATTCACAGAAAAGCGGCGCCAATATATTGCAACAATGCTTCGTCGACCTCCAACAACCCTCACTCTCACCGCCGAAGATGTAGCCGCATATGAAGACCGGCGCTTCGCCTTACAAAATCAATCGCAGGCCCAGTCGCAAGCTGAAACCATATCGCGCGCTCCTTCGCATCCAACTCAATCACTACAGCAAACCCAGACGACTGAAATGGATACCTCCTCTTCACCAGTAACACCGTCTTCTCCACCTGCGAACGCAGAAGATGACGAAGACATGCGCGACGCCGACGCAGATGAAGCAGACACAAGCGACCCTTTCATAACAGCACCACGTCGTGCAGTCCGCGAACAACTACATGGACGGTCTCAATCTCCAGGACAGGTGCGAGCCGCATACCTGCAGCAAATGCGCGCTACGAGAAGCCAACATGCTGCCACGAACTCTACTAGCACTACTGCATCATCCACCACCACAGGTCCTTCCACCAGAATGCAGCGCATCACCGGCGCCACACAACAGCCAAGCACGGCAACTACAAGGGGCGGGGCTGGTACGAGAGCTACGAACGCAAGCAGACAAGGGAGCACCGAACCAGCCGCGCCATCGGGACCAGCAACCAGACAAATAATGACAAGGAGCAGAGAGGAAAGAATAGGAATTGCAGGACCGACCACGGGAGGTGGAGCGGGATCGGGAATAGGATCGAGAAGGCGGTAGGACCGGGCTTTTCCGCTGGGCCAGAAAGAATTACTGCGAAGGAGGAGAGAACGAGCAAGCTGTAAGCTACGTATAGGCAAACAGCAGTACAAGGTAGGTTTCGACACTAGGCTCTTTATATTTCCAAGATGCCCTCCACCCTTTGGCCAGAAATTGCTGACTTTATACTTGTAGAAAAGCTCCCTGATTTACTATCTACACGCAGCACCTCAGCTTTCGGCACAACCCTCCCTCGCTGAGGTACTTATCCACCCAAGACATATAGGCAGCACTTTCAACCCTTCCCACTACTCAGCATTGACAGCTATAATCATAACCCTACACAACGCCTCCTCCGCAACCCAGTCAGTCCACTATGGAGTACGCTGAAGCCGCCCCGGAAGTCCTACTCGGCTACATTGTTTGTCACAAATTTCACAATGGGGTGGTGGAGTCCTGTATGGGATGACTGAAGAGGATCGGAGGCTTAGCCGCTGTGTTACATAGTGGTGTAGGTTGGGAAAGATGTGGATCAGCTGCTCGCGTGCCAAGAGAAAGGGCATCGTGAGCCTGGGATTTAAAAGTGACCTACCTAGACTGGGTGCTGATAGTCTAATACACATACACAGACCCATGCGTGGTTTGATCAAGGGGATTTGAGGCTCTTGCACATATAGCTAGGTACAATACAGTCGGGGGTAATGTCAAGCTGGTTAGTACTACCTAGTGTCTCTGTCTAGGTTGGATATCAAATAAATACCTAGGTAGATCGACCTAGGAGCATACTGGATAACCTACCTACCTACCTACCTAACCTACCTTAGGTGCCTGGGCATATCTATAGAATCGATTTCTAGGTCGCTATAACTAATACATAGAAAGAACGTCCTCCCCCCCCAAAAAAACCCCTTCAACAGGAAAAATAAAATAAAAATGATTAGTGCCGTATAACTTAGTTACGCCCTGAATAGTTTCCTCTAACCTACGTGGATAACTAACCTAGGTACTTGCTTATACCTACGTTCATCTATTGTAGGTACCAAATCAAGCAATAAAGCACCTACTACTACTACTACTACTACCACCACCACTACTACTACTACTACTACTACTACTACTACTACTATAGACCTAGCTACCTAGATAGGTAAGCAAGTAAGTAAGTAAGTAAGTGGGCAGGGAATACCTAGCCCTACATACACGTAGGTAGGTAGGTAGGTACCTAGGTATTGCAACCGAGTAGTAAAAAAACCACCAGCATATTACCTACCTAGGTAGGTAGGTATAAAGAGTCCCAACCGACCGACTGGTTGATCGATCGCTGTTGAGGTTATTCCCATACATACCCATAGCCACACCCGGTACTTTTTTCCAAGGTTTTCTTGCGGCCATCCGTGAGGATTCTAGAGCATGTGAAGATATGCATGCATACATAGGTATATATACCTACCTATGTATGTATGTACGCACATAAGCACGATCTACGCATAGATGCCTAGGTAGGTAGGCTATATGTACCAAGTCAAGTCGTCATATAAAACTTAGGAGCGAACACACACACACACACACACACACACACACACACACACGCAGACGATCAAAGTTGCATTGCACTTCCCTGCATTCATTAAAAAATACTATGGGCTACCACGTTACGGAATTCGTGAAGAATAAACCGTGCTACGATTCTCCCTCACCATTTACCCTTAGTCCCTCTTTTCACCATGCACATACTTATGCACAGGGACTCATGCCACGTGCAAATTGCAACTTGAGTAGGAGGAGGATTGAATCACCAATTATTCCTCCCTCCCTCTTCCCCGCCTGGACTTTAAACGCAGTGCAGAAAACCCATTTCCCTCCTCTGCTCTTGCTTCATTCATTGATCCTCAATCCTCTCTCCTGCCACGATCCTCGAAACCGAAAACAGGAAAAGACGGGCTGAGAAATTGCCCGCCCCGTCCTCAAACCCTCCATCGAGAGGGAACTCGCAGCACATACAATAAACGAAACCTGTCCTGATAAGGATCATGATTATCATCACCTAACGCCAATGCTATGCCGTGAAATGCCATGCGACCACCGCCAAGGGGAGGGGGGAGGAAAAAAAAGAGGAGTGATAAAAGGGGTAAAGAGTATGTGGCAAAAGGTTACTACCACTGTCTGGTACTGCTTTTTCTGTATGCATAGAATTTAAGGGAGCCGAGGCAAATCAATGTGACAGTATCACGTTGAATGCCGAGTCAGGCCTTTGTTATATCCCATTGACTGGGTATCTTGTTTCAACTGGGGTTTTCATGTCCTAACCCGACGATCCTGTCGTTGATGGCTTCAACTTGATCTTCAGCTTTGTGGTTGTCTTAGGTGCCGAAGGGGGCGCTGAAGTTGGTGCCGGCTGCTTTGAGGGCGTGGGGCTATTAGCCGGTGCTGCCGACGGAAGGGGTTTACGTGAGCCTGGAAGAGGCTTTCGTTGCTTCCCATCGTTGGCATTCGATTGTGACGGCTGGGATGGAGTCTGGGAAACGCCAGGGGTCAAATTTTGGGACGACGTCGTGGATGTCATGTCCCGGGCAGATTCCGAAATCTTGGGAGTATGTAAGGACGGGTTTGCCGATGGGAGGGGACTGCGGAAACCTGGCTTTTCATCGGTTCGGCGATGCTTGGGAGTGGCTCGAATCGAGCTTGCTTGGACCGTGCTGTTTTCTTGTCGTCGCAACTTATGCCAGGACTTGAATTTCGTTGTGACCAATAAACTCCGAGGCCTTCGCCGTGCCTGAAGTCCCTCGAGCTCCCCTCTAGGAATTTTAGAAGTGTCAAGCTTGATCACCTTCGACGGTTTCCGACTCTCGCTTCCGACTCTTGCTCGCTTCAGTGACTTTTTTGAAGGTGTCGCATTGCTGTTCCCACTTGGTTTGGGAGACGCCTTACTTGCTTCGGGCCGCGCTATGTCAACCTTGGGTCGTGCTGCCTCGGCCTTGGGTCGTACGGGGGCCTGAACAGATATACTATCTCTCTGAGCTGTGCTTATCTTCGACTTATCTCGAGCACCCGATGGAGTAGCCTCTCGAGCTTTGGGAGCCGAGACGGATGACTTCGTCTTCTGTTTCGAAGTCATTTCCTCCCTCGCCTCCTCTGTAGACTGCTTTTTAGCCGGGATAGTCACCTTTCCCTTGGGCGTAGGCAGCAGCGAAGATCCCACTGAAGTAGTCTTAGGCCCGGAGCTCTGAGAAGATAAAGTTTCTGAAGATATAGTAGACTTAGTACTGGAGCTTGCATTTCTATTCACGTTCAAAAGAATAGTCCGTTTTGGCTCTGGCTTCTGGGGTGACTCATATGCCTTGCGCGGCTTTATTCTGAGATGTCGTTTGAATTTGACATTGCATTTGTTACGGCCTCTCTCGCCACGCTCAATGGTCCAGTAGGTAGGGTAATCAAAAGTCAGCACCAGGGATTGCTCTTCTTTGAACAATATTGAGCAAAGCTCAAGGAAGTTGATGCGTTCTGTCACGGTTAGAACAGGCGAGTCAATTGCTTCCCAGATTGCCGCCTTGAGAACCTCATTGTCTGTCATTTCTTCCTTCAGGGCCGCAAGGGCTACAGGGAGATTCTCTTTGCGGGCTTTTGCTTTCTTCCTCGCTTCTATTACTGAGTCATCCTTCTCGACAATGAGGCCATCAACTGCTGGTTGGTTGGCTGTCTGCTGGTTTGACTGGCTACTTTCCCCAACAGCGATGCTAGCTAAGCCGCGGCAGAGGATCTTGAATAGTCTATCTCGAACGAATGCGGAATTGTCTGTGCTGATCGCGACAAGGAAGAATTTTACGAACGCCGCGTCTGTCAACCTTCCAAGTTCGACTAGTGACTCGCAAGCCTGAATACGCACAAGATCGCAAGTCGTATCTTGCAGATATTGAATAAACATGATGGGCTTGGTCGGGATGATGTTGGCCTTCATTAAACGGCAGTAGGCGTCGAGTGCAGCGACGGTGAAGCAATTCTGGTGAGAAGGATAGTACTCATCCATCCTGCGGTACCGTTCTATTTCTTCGACAGCTAGTTCGCGGAACTTCTCTGGCTCCTCATCAACGGGCTCTGCCATGATCTCATCCTCATCTACATCCCCAAATGCGAAGGACATGGACTTCTGCTGTTTGCTCTTTGTCTCGTCGGGAACAAGGCAGATAGATAGAGCCTTGATTAAACGACAGATATACGGCTGATCGGAATATACGTTGTCCGTGTTGTCATTGGATTGGAGTTGTTCGAGAATGAATGTCCGCGCTTCTTTAGGACATGTGCCATCCTCGCCACGGATGCGAGCCACAGCTTCTGGAATTACGCGTTGGACGAGATATTGACGTTTGTCCGAAAAGTCGTTCGGCAGGGGGGTATATGTTCCCGGTTGACAAAAGAAGTGCTGGAACGTTTTTAGGAGGTGCCGAAGACCAATCCAATTCACAGGGTTCTGGGCCGCGTGCCGAGGAAGCTCTTCGGCTGCCATTATACGGATTCCGAAATAGTAACGAGGATCGAGTAGGGTCCGGGTTAATATGGTGGATACAAGAGGATGAGGTCCTGTCTTGGAGAAACTTCGGTGAAGGAAGAGCATCGAGTCTTGCTGCGCAACAACGTCTCTATCTTGCTGCAGCTGTGATGCGTACATGTACGCCTGGAGATTTGTTTGTATCTCGCAAATCCATTCGAAATCAGCATCCATTCGGATCCACTCATAAGATTCCTGATCCATCCTGGCTTCCGTTTCTTCATCCCAGTCACGGAAATCCCACTCCTCCATCTCGTCGGGATGTTGCATGACATCTCCTAGATAGTATAGGTCCCTATGACCGTCGTCATTCACTCTTGTACTGCTCGCCATCATCGCCCTTTCACGTTGTCGACGATTCCGCTTGAGTCGTTTGTACTTCGTATTGTAGGGTATATCGAACTTGACAGATTTGGTAGTGTCTGGCTGAATCTCAACAATGTGTTCATAAGGCGTACCATCTGCTTCGTGAATGCGGATCGTCATGGGGCCGCTAAAACACTCCTGGAGTGCCCCAGCGTAGACAGCATGATTCTCCTCCATGACATCTCTCCAGAAGTTATCCTTCTCGAGGGCTTTGGGCTTGATAAACGCAATCTCTTGTGTCTGTCGAATTGTCATTTCAACGCATAGTCGCTTCTTATTAAAACGTTGGAAAACGTCAAATCGCGGACAGCCGGACATCACGATCCATTGATTCCAGAAATGCTCCAGCCTGGCATTTCCAGCCTTCTCGCAGGCTTTTCGAAAGGCGTCCGATCCTAAAACTTCATCGGAAGCTTGGCCAGACGTATTGGCTTTGCTGACCATACGAGATATGATCTTGGAAATTCCAGTGGAGCTAGCCGACTTGGAGAGTCGTCGGTCAAGGATAAATAAGACGAGAGGCGCCTTGAGATTCATAAAATCTGATTCAAAACTGCCGAGATATAGGTGCTCTCCGATATCTTGAAGAGATGGTCGCTTAATGTCAACCTCAACGAGTTTGTCTGCCATCGACTTCATTCTGAATCTGAATTCGTTGTTCCCGCAGAGTACTTTCATGAAGTGGTCAGTCAGAAACCAGGCAATCCCCACCACCAGCCAGATGTCTTTCTTTGTATTGGGAACAATGTTCAGTCCGAACCACTGACTTGCCAGAGAGTATACTAATGTCCGAGTAGTCTCCACCTCGGTGTCTATTATGTCTGGGGGACAGAGCAGTCGAGTGCTGCAAAGAGAGAATGCGCACAAGGGTACGGTCTCCTCGACCATGTCATCAACAAAGCAGACCTTGTAGCTCTCAAATGGGTAGCGGCCATACGTGAGCACGAAGTAGTCTATCGCTGTAACGAGGGTGCAGCACGAATTTTTGACTTCGTCAGCACGGCCTGGAAGACAATAGCCGTGTACCTTGACTGCATTGGGACCAAGTTTCGTATCGTCTTCCTCGCTGCGAAATTCAGACCATAAGTCAACGTGCTCAAAGGGGCCGACAGCGAAACCGATATGCTTTGCCGCCTTATTACGATCAATCTCAAACGTCATTGTCTTTTTGGTTTCGTCGTCCTTTCGCACCACTTCCCCCGTTAGATACCCCGAGCAGACGACAGTCATTTCGAGCATCTTGTCTTCCTCAGCTAGAGGTATGTCTATTTTTTGAGGTTCCTCCTCGCCATGGTTCCTTTTGCGTTCTATATTAGCAGCTTCAACGCTCTTAGGTTGCGGTTGCGTTACGGGTGGCTTGCGGAATGCATCGCCAAGGGTTCGGGGGCAGGTGATGGAGATTTTCCATGAATTTCGTGAACCGGGATCGTCTATGCATGGAAAGATGGAAGAGGCGGTGCCAGGCTCGACAGAGTGGCGTGTATAGACATGCGGGTATCGAATATCAACCTCATCGAACCCAACAAATTGGAAACCATCAGAAGTATTTCGTATCTTGAATGGAATTCGGACCCTATAACCACCTAGTGTTCCGTCGGGATGCAAGAGCATATCTTGCAGGTCGGATTTCTGAGAGTTACGGTTCTTCTGCAGCACTTCGTCTACACTTGGGAGCTTAACCTTAATGGATCCGTCAAGTGGCGTGCAGCATTTCAGATCGTGATCCAGCGCGGAAACTTCTTGGCGCTTATGGTGTAGTAGTGCCTGCATCCGATTCTTTCTAATAGCCCACTGGTTCCCCGTCCATTCGTAATGCTTAGGGATTTGCAGGGGATCGCAAGGATCTTGATATGAGGCTTCTACCTCACAGTTGCTAACTGTAATATGTTCCACATCGACTTCGCATTGGCGGGCGTCAATGTAAACTTCCGATATGTCTGCAATAGGGACAATGAGGATATCAGATCGACCAGAGACGCGCTTCTCGGAAAAGTCGATGTCGATCTCAACACTCTGATGAAAGACGACGTAAGATCGAGGAGGGGTATCATTCGTGGGAAGCTCAACAGGAGGAGTTTCGTCCGCCGAAGCAGAGTCTAGATCTATTATGCTAGGCATCTTCACAGGCGTGCGTATGCGAAGCCGAAGTGTTGTCGAGTATTCGTAGTCATGAGGATGAGTGGGGTTTCTGGCTGAGGTATCGTCGAGTTGCAATTGGGTAACAATCGGGGCGCGAGAAGATGATGAGATGAAGAGACCCTGAAGAATTGGGATGACTACTACTGGCGCAAGTCAATCCTGAAGGAATTTGATAATGGTGTCGGAGGGAAATGGGCAGGTAATATGTAGACTAGTGAAAAGCAGTGCTGATTGCTGGAAGATGGCTTTGCGGTCACAGCTCGCAAGACCGCGCCCAGGCAGCTCGCGACTCAGCACGCGTAAAGAACAAATAGAAGAGTGTTGTTACGCGATAGTAAGGTAGATGTGTTTTACGGTGGGTATGAAATGAGATAACCTGGGCCTGGCCCAGCACTGAATGAAAAGTTGAAAGATTTATCAGATCTTGAAGGCGGTTTGGAAGGTGAAGGTATGAAGGTGAGGATCAGCGCCAAGCTTTGCGCGCGGGTTTGAGTGTCGAAAGAGCTAAGGTCCCACCCATATATGTACACGCTACTAGGTACCTGGATACATTAGTATACCTAGTATGCACTAGGCTGGGGAAAGTACAATAGTACAATACCTGTTAGTTATGTGCAATAACTAGTAACTACATATTGTACTGTAATATGTTGGACCATTGGACCAATATAGTGCCAAGATACCTAGGGTAAAGAAAGATAGGGCACTAGCCTTGCCAGAACTTAAAACTGTAACTAACTACATATGTAGCTGCTGCTGAGCAGGTGCCGCCGGCAATTGATGAGATAATGCGCTAATCTCCTTTCAGGTGTCAGGATGTCTCGACACCTGTTCGACTTTAGTCTTTACCATTACTGAGCACAACTCTTCATGAAAGGATATTAATAGTATGCACTTATAATGTAGTTGCACATCACTCGTTGAATTTATACATTTTACCGTCAACATTTACTACAGTCACTTGCCATTATAATTGACTTTCACAATACTAACAGGAGTTTGCTATCATTTACCAAGCAAAGAAACTTGCCCGTCAAGGTAAATTGTAAAAGTGTTTACTGAATTAAATATTACAGCATGAGGTTGAATGCGAGCTCATTGAGTAGGGTTTATCGAAAGTGCTAGTTCATGAATAGCTTCCAACCCGAGCAATAGAGACGTACATAACTTTGAACTTAGCTTCAAGATTACATGTATGTCCGTGTTGTACAAGATATGGATTCGAAAGCAGTCAGGGCCCGGATTCCCAAAGCTACATCATAGTTTGCAAGAATCTCTCTGTTGGCCGGGCACTTGCAACTCTGGACCGCAGTACAGTAAAGAGATCGAACCAAATCAGTGTTGACGTTGGCGTCTCTCTCGCCTCTTCTGTCTCTCATATGCTCTCAATGTTTCCGTGTCCCGGTACTCTTCAGGTAAGTCAAACTCTGCCTCCAACATATCTGGTACGGGATGGCCCCAAGCCACAACTGTTCTTCCTCTGCGCCGAGTTTTGTTGAGAGCTGCATCGCGCTGATGTTTCTTGTCGAAGAATGAGGTGAACTCCTTTTCTACCAATGGCTCAGGAGATTTCAGCGAAGGATCACCTCGAAATTTCTTGGAGCTCGAAGCGGTGTATTTCGCACGTGCTAGCGCTTCGTCATGAAGCTGTCTCGCGGATGCGTCAACATCGCTGTAATCTGGAGGGTTGCCATCGCTGACATCATCAGATATGGTATGTCCTGCTTCGGCATCAATCATATCCACATCTTCATCTCCATCATCTTCTTCTTCCTCATCCTCTTCTTCTACAACTTCTTCATCTTCATCTACTTTCTCCTCGTCCTCCTCTTCCTCTTCCTCTTCATCTTCCTCTTCTTCTTCCTCGTCCTCGTCCTCGTCCTCTTCTTCTTCTTCTAATTGGTCATCTTCTTCTTCATCTTCTTCATCTGCTTCTTCTTGCTCCGCCTCTTCCGCCAAGGCGCGTTCCCTCTCGAGCTTCCGCTTTTTTTCTTCTTGGCTCCATATGCGGAATTTCTCCAAGATCGCTTGACAACCCTTAATGAAGTGATCTCGTGCAGGCTCAAAGGTCTTTTTACGACTTTCTGTAACTCCACTAACTCCCATCGTTCTCAGCCAATCAGGACCTTGCAACTCATTGAGCAGCCGAATAATTTGGTCCTTTTCATGCTGGGCGCGACCTTTCTCTGTATTTCGAATTGATTTCTCAAGCCTTTCGGCTTTTTTGTGTGAAGGGCCGAAAAACAAATCAGGTAAAGAATCCTGAATAGGGTTCTTGTGGTACTGTGCCTCGAGAAAGGAAAAGTCGATGCGTTGTGAGTCATGTAGGTCTGAGAACAGATTGTCACCGTACGTACGCACTGTAGGTAAGTGGGGTGAGAGGCCTGAGCTGTCTGAGCTTAGCGCTGTGTTTGGCGCGGGTATTGGGGGCTGTGATAACTGGTATGCGTTATCCGAGAGGGGATTGGTATCGACAAAGACGATAGGGGTATCAAGGTTAAGGATATCTATATATATAGATATTCAATTAGTAACATAATAATAACATTTTAAGCAATAATAGAAGTAATCAGAATGCATTCAAGGCAATGGAGTTGTATGAATGTAATAGACGGTGGTACTAGATGAGATTGATGTGATGGTAAGATAACGTACGTTGCTCTTTAGGATCATTCCCGATTACTTCGTCATAATCTGGGAAATATGCCGATAATTCACTTTTGAAGCGAGTCGCCTCTTGTGACCGCAACTTGCGACCGGATGGCTCTGTTGCCGAATTGGTGTCAGCTGCATTTGGCTGCAACCTATCCAATTCATGTTTGATTCCATTAATTTCTTTTTCTTTGTGTTTTTTAATGCTTGATTCTGCTGCTGTCGCCGTCTTGGAGGGTTTTTGTCGAGTAGGAGGAACTGAAAGGGGAGGCGAGGGAGGAGAATTTGTTGATGCGACCGAGGATTCGTTCGTAGGGAGCTGTTGCGGCTTCACGGTGATGGATTTCAGGGGACCAGCAGGAGGAGCGGGTCTCGACACAATTTCAACAGTAATTCTAGTTCTTTTGGTCTTGGAAGGATCGTAATTATTGACAATAGGATCGAGTGGTCGTTTCATTCGAGGAGGACTAGGTTGTTGGAGGATGTTCTGCGAATTCCTCGTTCTAATTTGAGTCGTGATGACATGCGAAGTCGCATGTTTTGTAGCGACAATATTAGCATTCAAACCAGCATTAATAATGCCCGAATTGTCTGTCTGTTTTTGTCGTCGCTCTTCTTGTTCGTGCGGTGCGCGTCGCTGATAGCCCGAGTATTTTTGAGAGCGCTGAAGCGCTTCAGGTCGTCGCGATGAAGTAGCCATCAGTGGTAGTGATTGACATTGCGGTCGCTGGTGGTACAGGACAAAGGTTGAAATGTCGATTGTCGAATTTCGATTGTCAATTGTCGATAGTTGTTATTCAATTGCCGATATGGTAAATAGTACATAAATGTAGTATTTAACAAATGCGCATTGACAAAACAGTTGCTTGAATTTACCAAGTCGAACTTTCTCTAGGGCGTTGTTGTCATCAATTGATGAATGATTGATCATTCAGGGCTATTTTTGCAGGTGCGTCGCGCTGTGCACATCCATGGATGCGCTATTGCTGTGCCTTTACAGTGCTTGTGTTGTTCAGTAGGTATTGTACCTAAGGTACTAATAGACACTGCCAGGCAGGCATGCTTCGGTTTTGCAGATACTCACCGTATGTAAAATCATGTTAAAAAACTGTGCCGTCCAGCATTATTCACATCATGGATTGATATTGTTACCTAAGGCACGGAGTATGTACTTCATATGTATATACCTACTACAGTCTACTACATACTAGGTAGTACTTAGGTAGATATTCATTAATGCAGGGGATGCAAATAAAATGTAAATGATTCTAAAATCTTACACCGTTGACTTTATCGACATAGAAGGAAAACCAATGCTGAACTAACGTTGAACTAACGTTGAAAAAAATAGACATACTCTAAAATTCAGGTATGTATCTAGGTTACCAAATTGCCTAAGTCTGAGCAAATACCAGTTTAGTTCAACTCGTCGATGCTACATATCTTGAAAGAAGAACGGTAGGGCTGAATATCAAGAAGACTATCTAGGTATTAATTCAGGTTAGGTCATAATAGATAAGAGTCTGAACCATTAATTGTCTCTCCTTTCGTAACCTTTCAAAAGGCTCACCGTGGCGTATGCATGTACCCCTCTCTCATCGCTCTAGCTGTGGTTTTGGCTCATAGACAGGTACGGTTACATGCATACATCATTGGTGTATGCGGGGAAGAACGTTTGAGGGCTACATATGTAAGCGCAAGCACCTTTGAAGTATCAACATGATATATATAACATTATATGTAGTAGTCCGTGACTGCCCGTCCTGTCCGCATACATTGTATTTACATATTTATCTACCCTACGTGCGTGCCCGATTACCGGTCGGCTGTGTTTAGACGTGGCTGCTCTAAAATGCCAATGCAACATTGAAGGTTACTAATATTAGGTATACTTCGGTAGCCAATAGAGATTCGCCTGTACACGTTGATTATGTAGATTTTACTAGGTTAACTAGGTATCTCCTTCCTCCTCAGCCGCTTGTTACACAAATATAGGTTCTAGCGCAGTTCGATCATGTTTATGGCACTTCCATAATATGCCGTTTAACCGTTCAAGATATAGGCCATTGCGTCATTCTGATCAAAGCTTTCCGGCTGCAGTTGCTTACATAGTAGACAGACAGAGAGTCACAAACAGCATTGGTGACAGGCTGCTTAGTTAGACCCTTAGGTACAAGTACTATATACTATGTACTGTGTATGTCTGGTTCAAGGTTACACGGCACACATGTGCACTTTGCACTCTTTGGATCAAGACGGTACAAGTACAAGTATGGGATTTGGGATTGTGGCATTGTATTACATTACAATGGACACTGTTCACATTCTATTTGCAAATATATATCTACTTAGGTATTTATATGGATGTAATAAATACCGGTGCTTAGCACATCCCTTAACCTGAATTTACTCAATGTTGTCGATTTTCGACCCATCCGCCTTTCAACAGCCATGTAATGGCATCATTGACGTGGAATCCTCACATGTTTTTGCTTCAGGTTCCTTCCTTGATACTCATTCATAGGTAGACATCGTCTTTAGTGACTTAATGACTGAAAAGTGGCAATAAGATGGCCGAAAGACAGCTTGCAGATCGGACTACGACATTACCATCGCCTTCGCATAGACGATCGTCGTCAATCCCGCAAAATCCCACTTCAAACCCCGGATCTCTCCCGCTAACCCCACCATCGTCGCCCGCTCCGCCTAGGGCAACTAAACCTTCCTCCGATACTTCTACCTCACACAAGACCCACCAAGAATACCTAGACTCTTTAAAGCCACCATCTGGAGAGGAATTTAAACGACTAGCAAGCGTACAGGAAGAGAGGGAGAAAGAGCATAAGCGCCGTATCCAAGAACTACGACGCAAGGGTGTGACAACAGCTCGGCGGAGCATAGAGGCAAGACAAGATTTCATGCAAGCCAAGGCCGATGAGGAAGAACGAATAGGAAAACACCTCTCGGTATTAGGGCACAGCCTTTCATTCTCTACAACATACTCAAGGTCGCACTCTGGGCCGAATATGAATAATAAGGATGCAATGTCTACAGACAGGGGAGATGCCATGCAAACTTCTATTAGATCGAAGGCGGCCACTGTAATCCAACGGACTTATCGCGGATATCGTGTGCGCAGAGAAATACAGGGGCTAGAGCTAGACTCAAGGACTAGGTGGACACACGCCATCAGAGATGCACGGTGGAAAGATCTGAACACGCCACGCGCACGAGAGGACCGGTTGTCCAATGCCGGAGACGAAAATACGGATGGACAGAGGCGACCTAGTAGTAGCCGATCCTCCGCAAGGAGAAATTGGATCAAGGCCGCAACGATAGCTCGAAGGGCTGGTGGAGACGAGGACTCTGACCATTCAGGGGGCAGTAGTTTGCCATCCCTGAACGACGACGACTTGCAGGGGATGAGCCCGGAAAAGAGAGAAGAGGCAAAAAGAAAACGATTAAAGGCGCAGGAAAAGCGACGAAAACACGCGCAGATGATGGGGCTACAGTACTTCTTGGAAATGGTAGACCTCAAGCATCGTTATGGATCGAACCTGAGAGTATATCACGAAGAATGGAAGAAATCTGACACCCATGAGAATTTCTTTTACTGGCTAGATTACGGCGAGGGCAGACACATAGAACTACTTGCTTGTCCCAGGGAAAGGCTGGATCGTGAGCAGGTCCGATATCTAAGTCGAGAGGAAAGGCAATACTATCTGGTAAAAGTTGACGTAGAAGGTCGTCTAGTATGGGCAAAGGATGGCGTAAGAATCGACACTACAGAGAACTGGAAGGACAGTATTCACGGCGTGGTGCCACTTGACGACCCTACCCCGGCCTTCGCTCCCGACGTCGAGTCCCACGTTCAAGCTAAGCCCAGCGCGAGTTCACCTGCCCAACCACATCCTCCACATACTCACCGGGGCCCATCTTCCTCGTCATCTTCACATTCGTCTTCCTCGATGTCTTCTCGCGAGTCGGAACTAGAAGCTGCTATGGCGGCCAAATACGCGAATCCTGATTTTGACTCTGCCAAGGGTGTTAAGAAATTTCAGCATGTATCCGCTGCAACGATTTTCAATAAGCTGCTCCGGAAAACTGTGCGCAAGAACACGTGGATCTTCGTCGCTGATACGTCGTTTCGACTATACGTTGGCATCAAGAGCAGCGGCGCCTTCCAGCATAGCTCATTCTTGCAAGGGTCCCGTATCTCCGCGGCCGGGCTGATTAAGATCAAGAACGGTCGATTATCTAGCCTCTCCCCTCTCTCGGGACACTACCGACCCCCTGCCTCCAATTTTCGCGCTTTTGTACATAGTCTAGAGGATGAAGGGGTTGACATGTCACACGTCAGCATTAGCAAGAGCTATGCAGTGCTCGTGGGCTTGGAGGCCTACGTCAAGACCAAGAAGAAAGGCAAAGAGGTCATGCAGAGGCTCATGCACCAAAAGAAGAAGCTACTAGATCCAGAGGAGGCAAAGAAGATAGAGGAGGCCAAACTCGATACTAGCAAGAGCGCGGCAAAGGAAAGAAACGTCCTCGAGAAGGAGAAACAGAGGGAAGAGATTCGCCGCGTCGAAAATAAAGCTACGTTCAAGCTTTTGCAGAGGCTAGGGTTCCAGCCTAGGACACCGGCTGGGCAGCAGAAAAATGGCGATATGGAAGGTACACGCTCCGAAACGCATTAATGACATGATGACCAGGTCGGTGGGTACTAATACTAAGGGTGGTGGATTGGGTAGAACGTCATGGCTTTGCAATATAGGCTTCTGGTTGGCGTTGGCGTTCGGATGTTTCTAACGATATCCCTTCCAAGAGTTATAAATAAAACGCGGGAAAATAAACTACTAATGATGATGTGTATACGTTATACTATGAAGAATAGCAAGCATGCGAGTATATACTCTTTTATCGTCATCTTCTTTACATTGCGTATCTCATCAAGACAGACAAGACATTATGGAGTTACCTATTAGGCAAGGTGGCCCTTACACATACTTTTAGCTCAGCGATGAGCTGTCAAAGGTAGAATTGGTATAGGTACTCGTATGGACGCTTAGACGATACCTACCTACCTAAGGTTAGGAGGAGCCCCTCCCCCCTATTTACCTAAATAGCAGAAACATGATCCGTAACCAAACACGTCCACTCCGACGAGCCCGTGTATATGGTAAACCCATCGTTGTGTGTCTGCCCCGTGCTCAGCGTCGTCCCCAGCTGCCAGAACAAGTCAGCCGCCAACCCCTTGGTCGCCAGCGCCGTCTTCTGCCACTTGCCCTCGATGCCGCAGTGGTCGCTCGTCGAGCCGTCTTTGTGTTGTTTCTCCTCGTTAGTACTCCTTTTTTTTCTCTTTCCCAGGTAGTCTTTTGCGGAGGTAGATAGATAGATAGATAGGTAAGGGAAGGGTTTAAGGAAAGAAGGAAGGAAGGAAGGAAGGAAGAATGAATAGGTACGCACACTCCTCAAACAAGCACGGCTTCCCGGCCGCCGCGCACGCCGCCCCATGCGCCTGCACCCAGGGGTTCCCCCACTCGTAGCTCGTGCCCCAGGAGCTCGGGTACAGGTGGAAGGTGCCGAAGTCCAGGTCCCGGATCTTGAGATTCGCGGCGAAGTCCAGCCCTTCGCCGAACTGGTACGGGTACGAGCCGTCGTCGCCCTGCAGGCCGAACCCCTCGTCGCCGAGCGCGACCATGTGCGCCGGGTCGAGCGACTTGACGTACGCGGCGGTGGAGGTGGCCCAGGACGTGATGACGGACGTGGGGCACCCGTTGCACCGCGGCTCGTTGGCGAGCTCCCAGGCGAAGATCGCGGGCGAGGCGGAGTACCGCGTGACGACGGCGCTGATGTACGCGCGGTATTGGGTCTGTGCGGCGCTGTTGGTGTACCAGGTTGTTTGGCTGCCGCCGAAGGCGGTTACGTACTGTGATGATAGTCAGGCGGTCATGGCCATTTTATGATGGGGATATTTAGGGGGGGGGAAGGGGGGTCGAGAATTTACAGCCGGCATGCCCCCATAATCACTCCAGTTATTCACGAAATTAATAATCAACTTAATCCCCCTCTTCTCCGCGGCCGAAACCACGTAATCGAGGCGCTGCAGGCCGTTGGCGCCGGTGTTGATCGTCGACCCCTTGGCCGACAGGTACTGGAAATAGACCGTGCCGCTGCCGGGTTGTGCCGTGACGTCGTTGAAGCCCCAGACGCGCAGGATCTTGTGACCGGACTCCGCGAGCTCGTCCAGCGTCTTGTCGACGTCGGCGTTGTTCGTCAGGAAGCTGATCCAGTAGCTGTTCGTCCCCGCGAAGTACTTGGTCTCGCCGTCGATGTTGAAGAGCAAGCCGTCGGTCTTGGGGAAGTCTGCCGCGGAGGCGCTGGTTGTTGCGCCGGTGCTGCTGCTGCTGCTGGGGATCGTGCTGGCTAGCACTGCTCCGACGAGGGAGAGGAGCCCGGGTATGAGATACTTCATTTTGACCATGGGTACCTAGGTAGGTATTCTTCGAACCTATGTAGATTCCTAGCGATGGAATTGTCTTCAATACTAGGTAGCTGTAGCTAGATAGCTTGATAAAGGCAAATACGACGACCGCCCCAGGCAGGGGCGTATTTATATGTCTACGGGCATATCGAATGATTCATGCACGACACGACCCGCTGGGCTGGGCACTCGGGAAGCGAGCCATTAACTGAGCTTCGGTGTAATGGTGGTTGCTTTGATCAAGGCGGATCGTCGTGCTCCATCAATACCTAAACCCGGAGCAAAACGCGATTTTAATCCAATTGGCAATACCACCTACCCCAGCTTGCTAATCACGTACATACCTATTAATGCTCATCGCTTCTACCCACATAGTGTAACTCGACTCATATTCTCAGGTGCGATGCGACGAGAGATCGAGCGAATACCAGAGATCATCGCATGGATTCTCCACATGGCAATGTGAAGAACGGATATATCGAATGCCAGTTACTAGTAGTACACAATAGAATGTGATGGGAAATGGAAGTCTACGAATAAGTATTTTGAGAGAGGGGCTGGGTAAGTGTTTTCGTAGGTACAATACAATAAACAGGTGTAGGTATAACTATTGGGTTGTATTTATATGCACAAACCCTTGCTGTAGTTATTTAACTCAAACAGGGTCTAGACTTCTAAGGACTAGTTAAAGGAACAATGAAGCTTCCGCATAGGGAGAGTCGCTTGTCTCCCACTGGACTATGAGGCTCAGGGGTGCTTCCGCATATGGCATGCATGAAGTCGGCGCAGCCCTCCCCGAGATTCCCCATCTCTATACATGTGAATTTTGTAACTTGATTTTATAGGCTTGTTCTATTTGTAGCAAGCGAATTCTTAAAAAATTTAAAATAAAAATAATGAGTTGTCATGAGTTATCCGAGCCATGACGAACTTCTATGAGGTATCATATTATTCCTTTCCTGGAACTGGGCTGGCTCAACTCAGCCCCTGAAGAAGAAAGTCCCATGACCAACATCTTCAGCTTGTAACTTTTGCTTCTTATCCTTCCCCAGATTATTTACTTTTTTTCTCTCCGTTTCTATTTTCTATCGGCGCAGCAGCCGCCTCTGGGCGGACTCCGTTGTGTACGACTGTATCATCGTGGATATACAATTGCATGACCTTAGGTCCTGGGTAATGGCGTGTTCCGTGTAGGACCCACCATAACGCCGAGAGACCAACAGTGCCGACAAGTATCACGCTGTTGTAATTCATGGCCTCGACCGTCGTGGGCATCTCATAGGCTATAATGAAGAAGTTAGCCAATGTTACTTGCGTGTGGATGAATCTAGAAGACTTACGAAAGCAGAAAAAGGTATCAAACAAGGTAATGAACAATACGGTAGTTATGTTAACTGCATATCCATATTTTCCTAGGTTGAATGGTCCAGGAGGGAAATACTTCCGGCCCGTTAACACATTTGCGGTGAAAGGAATCGCATATGACACTGTTGTCAAAACGATGAAGGATCCGGTAAGAGCCAAGAAGGCAGATGAGCTTGCAAGTGGGATTGCACCAAGAGCGGTAGCGACAACCGATACGAACAGGGTAGAGTAAACCGGGCAGCTGAGTGTCTCGTTGACTTGGCCAAAAAGGCCAGAGAACGGTACAGCATTGTCTCGAGCCAAAGCCCAATAAGTGCGGGAGTTCGTAAGGACTGTTCCGACACAACAGCATAGACTGCTGAGCAATAGGATGAGCAAGAGACAAAATGTCGCAGTATGGCTACCCGTAGCCTGTTGGTAAATGACCGCGAGTGGGTAAGTATTAATACCGCCTTGTAGTGCTGAGAGGTCGGTGATGGCATAAGATAATGCAATGGCGAAGAAAAAGGCGTAGAGGAATCCTAGCCCGATTTGCAGTGCAATGGCAATTGGCAAGTCTCTCTTTGGTCGCGGTAATTCTTCTGAGATATGGGTGACGGCATCCGGGGTGCCAATAGTAAACGCGCCGTTCAGTACGCTCAGGAAAAATGCGACGCCGCCAGACCAACCAGTTACTATAGTTAGATGCGTTAGCAATTGCAACGATCCTCGAAGGTGTTTTGGATTATATGAATCAGTAGGTGTTGTACTTACAGTTATTCTCCTCGAAAGAATTCCATACGAAATGGTTCGAAGCATGGCTTTCAGGTCGCATTGCCGAAATAACAATTATGGTAATAATACCTCCTGCAATAACGAGGAACATACCGCAGTTCTGGGTGTATGGGATAAGCCTATTCGCAAAGATAACGAATAGAGTTGCCATCCACAGAACGCCAACGTATGTGACATAGACGTGCCAGGAATCTGGGATATAGGTATCCTGATGGTATGTGGCATACATCTGGACCAAGATGTTGGCAGTGATTTGGATCAGTGCCGCCAACCCAAAAAGCCAGCCATAAAAGTTGATCCATCCTGTAAAGAAGCCAACCATTCTTCCCCATCTGGGACCAGCTGCGATAGTTGCCCAATGGTAGACACCACCAGCAGTAGGGACGGACGAGGCAAGCTGAGAGAGGGTTAACATTATTATATTCAGACTAGGGTTTAAGCGGTGTCGGTAGATCCGATAATCGAAAAGGATGGGCAAGAGATCAACATACCTCAGCTAGACTTAGACCAACGAAGGAATACCAGAAAACTGCTACCATGAGACCGAAAATCAGACCTGGAGGACCTCCACTGACTTTAGGTGGTCAAACTCGAGTTAGCATGATTACGTGGTACGAGTTTAAGGATGGGTTCGGAGTATAGATGATGCTTACGGATGGAAACCGATATGGAAGAGCCCAAGGCTACCCAAGCATTGTCGACAGTAAGCGCAATGCCGACGATTCCCCAAATGCCATATTGTCGTTTCAACTGATCTTTGTAACCAGCAGCATTAACTTCCACGCCATGATCAACTGCGGCAATGGTATCGTCGTCTAGCCCTCCAAGCTCTGGCTCTTTCTTCTCATCGAGCTCGGATGTATGCCTCGACATGTTGTCCACTTATGTACTAGGTAGGTAAGCCTAGGTAGATAGGTAGTTTTGAGGCGTGTTAGGTATAGAGGCGCGTGGCTGCCTTCAAACTTGACGATAGTAGTTCCTGGGGATATGGCATCAAGATGTAGAAGCAGGCTCTTGCCTTTCTATATATACCTACTATGTAACTAGTAGAGGGTTAGGTATGTGAAGTAACCAAGTAAGGATGGCTTTGATTACTGGTAGTAATATGTACTAGTCAAGACTCAAGGCTGCGTATAAGATTTGGGACTCATTCTTCTACAGCGAGCAGCAGCCAAGATATGTGCTCGGCGTCGTTTCCTGGCTGGGCCATGATAATGAGTCGAGAAAGGTTGGCGAGATAAGAAAAGCCACTCTTCTGTCCATCTCGATCCGCCGATTAGTAGAGCCTATCCGGGGTATGTCATCCAATCGGACGAGTACCTTGTTCGAGACTGACTTCGTCCTATGATTTCATGGATCATCCTCAATCTGTTATGTCCTGTTTCATGCTGTGGTAGCAATGTGTACTATGTATCAAAGAGATTTGAGTCGCAAGATCTCTTGTTAGTAACGACTAGTATGCTAACGCGAGTGGATGGAAGATAAGAGTTCGGAGAAACTTGGAGGAGTTAGAGGACTTTAGAGGACTTAGAAGGCTTAGGGGGGGCGTTAGGGAGGGTCAAGGAGGGCTAGGAGGGAACTTAGGGTTGCTTTACTGTAACCTGGGACAGGGAACTTGCTGGTATTGATAGGGACGGCCTTATTCTAGGTAGCGGGGAAATGAATGGGGAAATGAAACTAGGTTAGACTCGTTAGAGCATCAATTGAATGCGCGGGTGTACTTGAGGTTTGTAAAATCTGGTACGTAAACGGAGGGACCGATGGCAGATAGGTACTTTATCCCAGGTACCACCGTCGCACTACATGGTTGATAACCTGGACAATCTACACTAACATTGAAACTAGCATAGTGTGTAGGGACTACCGATGACATTAATATGTAGATTAGGTAGTTACTACTGGGCAACTGGTTATCTAACTATCCCCAGGCCCTAATGTTACGCAATCAACTTTACGATTATTATTGTTGTCAATATAAAGTTCCCACTTTATGTAAGTATTTAAACTACACTGCTGAAGATATTTACCTAATACCAGTAGTACAAGGTACCTAGGGTACCCTACGTATGTAGATACGGGAGGACCCTGGCTCCACCCCCTTACCCTACTACCGGTATTAACCACCAAAGACGGTTGTACTTTCCTATTCAAGTACAGCATAAGAATGCAACTAGAACCCTTAGCGGAACACATGTGACTCGGACAGGTACCATGTAGGTTAGGTAAGTTTCCAAGCAGATACATAGTATATATTCGGTAATGAATAGTTGGTGCATTAGTAAATCACGTACATACATCCGGGGGTTAGGGTTACTCTACCTCGATATAAAACATGATCCAAGTTACTAAGTGGGTGGCAGGTACGTCAGAAGTAAAGTGTGACGCAGTTGTGTCACCTACTAAGTAGTACTTACCTATATACACAGTTACACAGTACCTGGAGCAGTATTCAAACAAAGTTTACAGGCTTCAACTTCTAGACTTGATCCATTACTAGTATTGTACTTACCTAATGTTAATAATGCAAACACACCTTCCTACATATTACTATGTCGACGGTGCGTCTGCTGATCACTTCATGGAGAATACCGCTGCAGCAACACCATCATGCCGGCCTTAGCCGTTCCCCCAGACTTTCCCCCAGACTTTCACCGGCATACTCAATACCCATGTACTTTGTTAGAACATCATGGATACGGCATCAGTACCGCCTATAGTACTTCTATGCTGAAAACATGGAGACAGCCGGGCACCAATGGGATTCGCCCTTGTTATGTTGTGCCTCGCATGATGGTGGGTGGTATTGCATATAGAAGCTTCCTTCTGTGCAGGTCGAGCATCTCGCTTTGTAACGGGATGAATTTTAGATTCTGTCTACTAGACACAGAATGCCTACACTAATCTATTATTAGCCCATATGAACAAGACCTCCCCCAAAAACTATCCATCCTGACTACCTCTAAGAATATCTCTACCCAGGTAGGTAGGTACAGACGATATATCACAGGAACCGTAGTTGGGGTTATTTTGCCCAGCCTCCGGACGACAGGATACCTACCAGGTGTGTGATTCTTACAGGGCAGCCCGGGATCGAGAAAGTGACATCGTGAATATTACTCGAAACCAGACCCTACAAGTATACGAAGCTCTGAACGGTGTGCTTCGATGCCTAAAGGCGGGTGGCCGTGATACCGAGTTACTCTCGTTGACTAGGTCTTCTACTACCTAAAGCCTCAAGAGAACAGATAAATGAGCTTCAAGGGAGCTTCGAAGGTCTAACGGAGAAGAGGCAAATATGCATGCAACACTTAGCCGGCTAGGCACTCCGAAAGTAAGTGTCATGAAGTGGAATCTAGAAGACGCAGATCAACATTGCTGTTGTGCGGGGATCTATAACATCTCCCCAGAACCATGGAGGCTGCATACCTACATATGTAGCCAGCCGTCTTTGTTCTAGTTAGCCCCCGGGTAGACCCTTGACAGTAAGCAAGATCTCAACCCTCCTCGAGAATTACCTGATCTAGTTAAAATTAGCCAGGCCACTTCAACGATCCGCGGTTGGCTCGTCCCGCACAGGTAACAGGTACATAGTTTGTGTTGGCCCAGGAAGTCCAGCCCAATTTACCGGCTTAAAGGCTCTTTTGGGTATGGCCAAACGGTCCTGTTTGCCACAGCCACTTTTCGATATCGCCAATCCAGACGCAAGGCTGGAATTACGCTCTTTTTTTTTTTTTTTACGATGGAGGTAGGCTAGGGAAATGGTCACTGAACTATTGTTCAGCTGCTATTCTATGGGTAGGCGTTATGACGCTTCTGTGACTAACTTAATGTCTTTAACAATCTCATAAATCTCGGAATTTGAATCTAACGATCATACGATGGTAGAGACACAAAATGGGTTGATAGAGGGACTAGAAAGACGAAAAATGTCGTATACTTAGAGCTCTTTCGTATTGATGGCTCTAGCTTCTCCTGACGATATCTACTCCGAGCTTCAAGAGTTATAGCGGTCTAATATACCGTACTAACTTAGTTCCATACCTTCATTCACTCTTGGCGGCCGAGTGAATATCCACCCAACTCCACCCAAGACCACCTGGCTGAACTCGATCTCTGAAGTCACGATCTTACGGTAAGCCGTTGCTTACAGCGCTTAGAAGGATGTGGGACACGAGCGAGATGGCTGTCACATGGATTGAAGGTTGAATACCCCCTTAGAGAACGCTGCCAAAGTCCAGGGACGATCTTAGCAATGGTAAAGATTCGAAAACATTGGGATGTGCCGACCTTCAAGGTTGTTGGATAACACGAGGGTAGGGGAAATACTCCAAATGTTCTACAGGTTGTGGATGTGATTGAAATATGGCTACCTAGGTATATACGTCTTGCACGACAGACCAGTTGCATGTTGGCACGATACTCCGATATAACCTCGGCAAGGCATTCTAATCATGCCAAGAGCATATAAGTTACATGACAACAACACACAACCTTCGGTCCGTGTTCTTTCTACCACTCCAATTGCCTCGAGCTGAATACCTTTACTAGACAGAGACGACGTACACTCGGGCTATGTCGACCCGACCCAATATGTCGCCTATGGGTAGAGAACATTGACACGCGGAATGGGGTCGTCGAACTGCATATGCATGGCCAGTTCCTGGTAGTCCTTCGTCCACAACCCCGTCGAGCCCCTCGGGTACTGCGACCTGAACCCCAAAAACTGCTGCGCCCGCTTTGACATCTTCCTCACGATCTCCTTGTCGAGAATCAGCGGCGACGCCTCCGACGGTGTCATGAAGCCCGGACAAACCGAGAACTGGATGCACCCCCTCTCCTCCGTCGTCCGGTTGTCGCCGCCGCCATGGATCACCTTCCCGCTGATGAATAGCGCGTCGCCCGGGTCCATGACCGCGGAGATCGCCTGCTCCGGGTTTCCGCGCTGCTCGTAGGGCCACTTGTTGCTTCCAGGAATAACGACAGTGGAGCCGTTGTCAGCCGTGAACGGCGTTACGGGAATGAGGAAGTTGATGAGCCCCTCGGTCGCGTCGGGGCCCATGAGAACGTACGGCGGGTACGTCTCGGCGTCGCGGTGCAGCTCCTGCGCCTTCTGCGGGCCCTGAACGAACACCGTGCTGCCTTGCCCTAGCCAGTAGTCGCCGGCGTGCCCGTCCGTGCTGTAGACGTGCGTGCATAGCTTGTGGATGAAGTCGTTCTCGACGAGCCGGTCCCGGAACACGGCGCTGTGGTTCGCGAGCCCGCCGACCCGCTTCGTGCCACGGCCGTGGAAGTCCGCTAGTCGCTCGTGGAAAGAAGCATAGAGAGAGCCGCGCTGCACTTGTTCAAGCGGCGCTTGCAGCTCGGCGTGGAACTGCGCGGTTTCGGAGGGGGTGAGCAGGCCCTTGATGATGACAGCGCCATCTTCGTCCCAGTACTTGAATATCTCGTCCAAGGGGGTGTCGTAGGTGACTTCCTTAAGCTTGGTGTGGCCGTTGGGGGTGGCGGTTTGGGGGACGTCGGTTGGTATTTTCCACATTTTTCCTGTCTTTTTTCTTTCCTTCTTGATGCAGTTCCCTTTCTTGTTTTTATTGTTGTTCTGCTTAAGTGAAGGTCGAGGTAATGATAGGTACTACCTATGGTAAAGTGACTTTTATCGAAACGGTGCCTGCCTAATATACTAGGTAAGGTAAAAGAGCTTGAGAAGCAGCTTACGATTGATTATTTATCTTTCTTTTACCTTCCTTTTAAACGTTTCCTTATCCCGGATCAGCCGTTTCACTGCATGCCAACCTATGTAGTATAGCTTGGCTGACCGCGCTACTATTCTCGCCCACGGAACCCGAATCGCGGGGGCCGGAATCCTGAGTTTGCCAGATTCGGAACCCAGCCAGCGCCAGGTTAGAATCAATCCTTCTTGAAGGATCTGCCACATAAAGTCTTTCTTTCGGCTGGATCTCTCATACGATCGCGGGGTCTGCCGGCATATCCGGGGTTTTCGTTCTTACCTATTCATATGCCGGTAGGTAAGTACATATATCTTATTTGTGTCGTGGTTAGATAGGGACATTATACATCCATGCCCAGGTGAGCTTAGATAGGAGGTACCCACACCTTAATATAGGGGGGTCAATTCATACCATGCGTGCCATATTAATGCCATAGGCTACAGTGGCCGTGGTGGAAATGGAAATGGTGGAAATGTTTCTATCAGTCTCGAGGCCTAATTAATTAAATACCAAGGACAAGGCCAAGCACTACACCATCTCTATATCTTGCCATCCTTTACTAGTCGGCGAATAGTGTCAATACTCCCATGCACAGCCATCTTCGCGGTCTATCATACCGAGAGAAATATATATCAGTACCTCTCCCAGATATACTAAACGCAGCGCAGGTGAAAATAAAAATAAGAAATTAAGTAGGTAGGTAGGTAGGCAGGTAATCAAACTCACCTTCCAGCTCCTCTCCTCCAACGCCCTCGCCTCCTCACTCCCCTCCTCCACGCCGGGGTGCCTCCACTCGAACGCGTACGTCAACAGCAGCTCGCCATCGGCGCCCATGCTCGCGATATTCGAGATCGTGCTCCCGTCCGTCTGCTCGAAGTCCACGCGGCACGGCGCGAAGTGCACGCACACCTCCTTGACCAGCTTGCCGGAGTCGAATCGTACCTCGCGCACGACCTTGAGATTCCCGGTTTCGGCGTCGGTGGTCGAGGAGAGCACGGTGCATTCGGTGATGAGCGGGACGAATTCGGGTGCGTGGCGGACCTTGCGCTGCAGCCCGGCCCAGACTTGTGGCAGGGAGAGGGGAGGGGAGGCGGAGGGGGGGTTGATGGGCGCGGTGTAGGCGAGGTTGAGGGTGACCATTTTTTTTGTTTTTGTTTAGGTAGGAATGTAAGTGGATTGGTAGTAGTAATATACGTCGGGTTTAAGGTCTTGCTGTTTTTGTAGGTGTGAAGGAGGTAGAAAATAGGTCGAATTAAGAGACAGCGACGTCATATGGGCAATGGTACCCCGAGAGTTCCGTTATGTGGTGGGGAATTCCGGTCGTGAATGCGGGCGAGATATGTTACTAGCTTAGAGGCATGTAGTCCTACGTTACCTAACATTTTACTAACCCCTAACTATGGAGGTACATAATGGAGGTATGGGGGTACTATCTTCAATGTTAGGTAATGAGGGTATATAATTGTAAAAAGGGGGCGAGGCACTATGAATGATACCATGTACCCAACGACTATGAACATGACGGTTCCACCGTTGGTATACAACTTATACCAACTTATACAGGAACTTATACAGGCTGTATGTATTCAAGGAGCCATCATTCAATCGTCTTCAATACGTATAGGCTCTACAAAAGTCAGCTCCTCCCCATCCGAATCGTTATTAATCATCGTAATCCCGCCACCTCCCTCTTCCGAATCATAAGCGTAGTCGTCGTCATTATCATCATTCCCGTGGCTAGTGGCCGCGAATACAGAATATGCAGGCGGAGGCGGGACTTCCATGTTACTCGTACTGGCGGACCTAGACGGCGCAGTAGCGGCCTCCGTCTTAGGACTAGTTCGGGAGTCGAGGTTTGGCATAGACGTGGTCATAGTCAACTGGCCATCATGCTCTTTGACATCCCTTGCGCCCCCTAACTTCGCATCCCTCACCTTCACATCGCTCTTCTGCTCCAGGACGTTCTTCACGCTCGGGTCGAACTTCTCGTTCTGCATATCCCGCAACCGGTGTCTGGACGGCTGCGGCGGCTTCTTCTTGTCGTCATCTTCAACATCGATCAAGTTCCCGGACTCAGCCCAGTCCCTATCGCGCAGCTCGATCTCGATCTTCCCGTCGTCCTTCTCGATGGCCCCCGCGCCCCCCTTCACATCGGGGAACCCGCACCGCGCGAGGATCTTGGCCGTGAGCCCGGGGTACCGCAGGTGTCCCGTGACCTCGTTGCTGAGGTCCACGTTCTCGATGCCGACGTCGCCGGCGATCGGCTGCAGGCCCGCGATCCCCAGCTGCATGCTCGTGGCGCGGTACAGGAACCCGAGGATGTAGTCGTTCTCGCTGTACACGTTGAACAGCCTGCCGGAGACCACCGTCCGCATCATTGCCCAGTGCGCCGCGCTCGACGGCACCGGCGCCCCGATCAGCACCGCCGTGTCCACCAGCCCGAACGCCTTCCGCTCCGCCAGCACCCGCAGGCACGAGTAGACGACGCGCGCGCCCAGCGAGTACCCGATCAGCGTCACCGGCCGCTCGCCCTGCACCCTGTCGATCAGCGCGTCGGCGAGGATCTTGCCGGCCTTCTCGGAGCGGTTGCGCGCGAGGCTGAACGGGTTGTCGAGGCTCGCGGCGGAGGAGAGGAGGAAGAGGGGCCAGAGCGCGCCCTGCAGCGTGGCCAGGACGGTGCGCTGCAGGATCTCGGCGCGCACGGCGCTCCACGCGGTCGCGGCGACGAAGCCGTGGAGCTGCGCCCCGAGCGCGAGCAGGCTCTTCATCTCGTAGCGCAGTGCGAAGGCTTCGGTCTCGTCGCCGAGCGCACGCCACGGCTTGGTCACGTCGGACTCGGTTGCGAGCCACCCGTTGATGCCGATTGTGACGCGCAGGCGCCTGCTGCGCGCGCTGCCACTACCACTACCACTCCCACTCCCATCACCACCTTCTCCTCCTCCATTCCCACCCTCCCCCCTATCACCATCACCATCACCATCACCACCCCTCACAAACCCCCTCCCCCACTCCTCCCCCAACGGCACAAACCTGAAATCCTCGACCTCCTTCGCATACCGATCGACCATCCTGCCCGTCATCCTGGCCCCAAACGCGCCGAACAGCGTGCCCACCAGCGCCCCGTTCATCCAAAAGATGCCCAGAAAGCTCGCCAGCCCACCGAGCCCGACCGTCCCCATCAGGCCCCCGATAACCCCCGCGACGGCGGGCGCCGCAAGCCCGCCCGTGACCCCGATGAGGGCGGCGCCCGCGACGGAGGCCAGGCCGACTTTCCAGAGGCGCGAGGGCGTCAGGGGGTGCGGGGTTGGTGTGTTTTTACTACCACCACCACTACTACTACCACCATTACTCCCACTACCCCCCTCCCCCCTCGCAGCCCCCGCAAACGCCTCCGCCGCCGCCGCCTTCCGCGCCGTCTCGATCATCGTCGTCGCGACCTCCGTCTCCTCCGCGTCCAGAAACGCGGGCGGCAGCTCGAGCGCGGAGCAGATGTGGCAGATTAGTGTTCGCGAGTAGGCGGAGTAGCTGCCCGCGGAGAGGAGGAGGAGCAGGGTTGCGCTGAGGGTTTCCTTGCGGTCGGCCGGGGGGGTGGTGGAGAGGCGGGTCGGGAGAGGGTGGTAGAGGTGTTGGAAGGTGGGGAGGGCGGTGGGGCCGGTTGTTGTGGTGGTGGTGGTGGAAGGGGTTCGAGGGGGTAGGGCGGGTGTAGAGGAGTAACTGTTGCTGTTATTGCTATTGTTGTTGTTGCTGCCGTTCTCATCGCCAAAGCTAAGAAGATCCTCCCCGTCCCGCGGCACATCCCGGAGCCTATCCCCGCGCTTGCGCCTGGCGTCCACAACGCCCTGGTCGTCGGGCTTCGACAATACCTCCCGCAGCTTCCCCAGCGTCTCGTCGCGCCACGAGTCGAAGTGCAGCAGCGCCGCCCGCCGCAGTCTGATTAGAGCCGGGCTCGGCGATGTCTCCGAGTACGCGGGCGGAGACCGGACGTGCGAAGAAGTGGGGGAGCTGAGGGGACTGTCGTGAGGTAGCTCTATTTGCGAGCGCATGTACCCGATGATTTCCTTGACGAGGTTGTAGTAGGCCCGGCGACGCGCGGGATTCAGCACCACCCGGAGGGCATCGGGCTCGGTTGTGAGAGGCGCCATGGCGGCAAGTCCGTCGGCTAGGTGCCTGTCTTTTTATGTGGTACCTAGATTTAGAAATGCATATCTAGGTAGGTAAGCACCAGCTATTAGTCCCTGACCTATGTAGGTGAGTAATTCTTGTGCCGATTAAGTGCTGATTAGGTATCATTCACATTGAAGTCTTGAATGAAAGAGGTTGTAGCTGGGAGAATCCTATCCGCTCTCCGTTTTTCTTATAAGCTGTTTGGAAGTGCGACCGCAGCTCTAGGCAGCCGAATTAATTACCATGCAGGAAACAATCCTTCAAGGACGGTTAGGTACTGCGCATCTACCAACCTACCCGGGTATGGGTGTATCACTTATATCATGTTGATAAATAAATCATTTATATTAATTTGTCATTGCGTGTTATACTTTTCTTTTTTGATAAAATAATCCGAGGTAAGCCAGCACTAATGGCCACAGGAAAGGAGGCCGCCGTCTTGCCCCTAATGCGGCGTTCCTATCTCGCATAACTCACCTACCTACCCTGACGCAAAACATCATGTCATGTAACAGGACTAATGAGCGACAACAACGAAAGAATTTCCTTGCCTTCGTTTTAAAAAAAAATCATCCAAAGACCAAGCCCACATTTTTTGAACCCTTTTCAGATCCGCAAAGCCGTGATCTCGGCCCCAACCACGCCCGGCACCAAATCCTCACGCTTCGTGCATACCCAGCAACTCGCGTACATGTTCACGCGATCAATGCAAGCGCCAGGCGTGCGTTCACCTGCACACTTCGCCACGAACCCATGGCGCTCGAACTCGGCAAGGTACCAGGGGCGCAACCCCGCCGACCTCAACATCACACGACCTCCTAGTCGCAACGCACGATTCAGCTTGGCAATCTGCGCCGCGGCATCGCTGGCGCCGGGCTCGAACCAGTCCATGCTGTCCATGACAACCGCAACCGTCAGCGTGCCGGGCGCGATGCGCGCGAGCACCTGGTCGATCTCGTCCGTGTGGATGCGCAGGCCGTCGAAGGCGCCGGGGCGTGAGAGCCGCGCGTGGGCCTGCGGCGCGAGGTAGTCCGGATGACAGCGGGGAGTGAAGCGGCCGTCGAGGCAGACGAGGTAGTACGGGTTGTCGGCCGCGATGTGCGTCGACTCGACCATCGCGTCCAGCGTGTTGACCATGTACTCCCAGATCGCGTGCGAGCGCGTGTTCTGAGCGCGCGCGTCGGGCCCCCGCACGGCGTCCGACTCCGCGTGGTCGGCCTCGATGATCGCGAGCTGGTTTTTTGGAACCCCGAGAGCTGTCCACAGGAATGCCTCCTGGCTCACGACGAACTTGGACACGAGGCGTGAGAGTAAGGCGGGCCGGATCTTGTGCCGCCACACCTCGCGCTGCTCGTTGAGCGTCCTGGCGCCGAGGAGCTCTTGCACTGCGGAGCGGCACCCGAAGACGTAGCAGATCCAGCGGAAGATGCGAATCCCGTGCTTCGAGCCGCCCGTATCGTATAAGCCGCCCTTGGACTTGGTGAAGATGTGGTGGTTGTTGAGCCAGTACTGGAACGCGCGGCTGGACAGGTGAGGCGATATCTTAGAAACGAGCAAGGATCGGAATTCGGGGTGCTTGCCCTCGCCGAAGATCTTCCAGAAGTCTGCGTAGGGGAGCGACAGGTACGCGGCCACCTTGAGCTCGAGGAGGTGGTTTTGCGTGGGATTGAGATCGACGGCGTGGATTCTTGCGGGGCTTTGCAGCGCGTACGAGAGAATGTTATCGCCGGCGCTGGTGATGGCCAGCACCACGTCGTCGGAGCTCAGCTTGAGGATGCGCTGGTCCACGCGGGTATCTTCCCATGTGAAGGCGTAGATGTACTCGTCGTTGAACTGAGTATGCTTCTTGAGCTGGTCATCGTAATAGATCCTGTAGTGGTGGTTCTGGTAAAAGAAGGACGGGAGCGGCAGATTGGAAGAGATGTTGATAATGGCCGCATCGAAAGCCTTAGATCGTATCTCTGGCGCAGCCCTGTCAACCGCACGAGACAGAGCGGCGGAATGGTTGGCGGGATGGAGATAAGGTGACTCGGTGACCAACGCATCTACCTTCTCAACAAGTTCATGTGGAAGGTTAGATGCGGGTGACTGCTTGTGAGTACCCAGCCAGATGTAATAGGGGATAGCGCCAAGGACATAATTCCGGTTATTGACATTCAGCACGGTTCCGAAGGAGTACTCGAGGTAATCACGTCGGCCGGGTTCCAAGGCAACTCGGTCCATGTCAAACCAGGCACGCCAGAATGTCCTGCCAAAGAAATTGACATGACGGTTGACGGAACCGCCGGTATAGTTTCGGAAGTTGACGTCGATTTGAGATTGAACGTAGAAATCAACCACGCCCACGATACCATTCGGGGCCAACAGCGACGGTAGCGAGTCGATAACAGAGTAATAGTCGGGCTGCATAAATGTGAGCACGAGATTCCTGGAATTAATTTCGATTTCCCTTTTTCAACTCACGATCATCGACAAGCTATAAGACATGGTGATCAAGTCGGCACCACTATGTCTGGGCTTTTCCTGATAGTAATAACTCGGATCCGGTGACCCAGAAGGGCGTCTTCCCGGCTCATGGTCTTCCAGGCGGAATTTCCTCGCGTCCTGGCAGATGACCTTCACGTTGCTCCACCCGAGTCTCTCGAAACGCTTGCGCGCCACTTCGCAGAGAGACGGGGAGAAGTCAACGAGGTAAACAGCTTCGAAGAACTGGGCTACGTCGACGAATTTTGACATGGCCTCGATATTAAAGCCAGTCCCTCCACCAACCTACATATCTTGATGGTCAATGACATGTATGATTCATGACTGAATCTGTATTGGAATGTACTAACATCAACCCAAATACGCTTCTTCTCATCGCCATTTCCCGTTCTGTGGGCAAGCTGAGCCGCTGCTAAAGCTAGCATATCCTCGCGGCCCTTTAACAGGGCCTTCCTCGTAGTATCGTACACACCGGCCTGCTTCTTGTAGAAGCTCTCCAGGGCATCCTGCTGGTTGCCGTTGGCATCGCCATTGTGCGGTTTAAGGAAACATGAGTAGAAGAATAGCCACAAGGACTGCGCGAGACTAGGGTTCTCGTTGTCCGTTGCATTCTTAGAGCGTAGTGAAGAAAAGCATAAGCCCACCAATAAGATAATACCTATTCCAGCAATATAGATTTTGGTGTGAGGATCGGGGGGTAAAATGTTACCACCAAGAGAATCCATGATACTCTCTCATTGCAATGAGGGATGAGAGGGGATGTTGAAATTCCTTCAGGTTGTTGAAGTTGCTTGCAATAGTCGATCAGGGTATATGGCAATGAATAAAGTAAAGGGGGAAAAGGGGGAAGGGGGAGAGCATAAAGCATCCATAGGTACTTGTGGTAGAGCTATATACTAAGCCCTTGCTTATTAGTTACCCACCTTTGCCTGTTGCTTGACTTCGGCTACCTGCGTCTTTGATGTCACCAAAGACAATATGAATCGACAGAAATTTCATTTCGATAATTGCTTGCATCGAGAAGGTAACACTGTATCTCAGCCCTTCTCCTGGTCATTTACTAGAGGGCGTACCTTGAGTTTATCTCCACCAATTCGCTAGCCCCGCTAGGTACTGCTACTATACTACTCCTGTCTACTAGGTAGGTAGGTAAGGTTAAGTTACTGCTGATGATAGCTTGGATTGTGGTCTCTTAGCCAATCGTTGAGACCACATGTCGGAATCTTATGGAAAATAATACTTACATATTATCGCCCGAACTTCCTCATCGTTTACCCTGAACACTTTCTGGGTTTTACAAAAGGGTGGATAGCTGCACTAGCCGCCTAGATTGAATTGAACTTGCTGAATGATGTGCATTACCAGCAAAACTCTTCGGCGAATAATATTCGTCGCTCCATGTTAGTGGAGGGCGTGACACAATCCGAAGGCTGTGAGGCCCTGGCATGTCGGTAGCTCTAACTTGTGGTAAATACGACGTAACAACGTAGTTTCAGTTTGAATCCCAAGGTTCATCATCGACCCTGAAAAGTTGTAGTATTTCTACGGTCAATTGCCGAATGGGAATTGAGCTAACTGGCCCTTACGGACTAAACCTTTGAGTTTGGGACGAGAAATATGCACCCACGTGCTGGAGAATTGAAGCCGGAATGGGACTCGACGCCCCAGCCGGGTCAGGTTATCCAACGTGCTCGTTATATAGTTTGCACATCGTAAACACCCGGAAAGTTGAAGCTGCAGCATGCGGATGCCAGCATTTGTTATATGATCTGCAGCACTAGCTCGAGGACCATCGGGATGATTATTACTAGGTAAGTAAGTACCTTGGTACCTATAAAACGTCGTAGTCGTTGAGAGGATCTCACAGCTGTGACCCTCATCTCAGCTAGCAGAGCACGTTGTATGACAATGACTTTCCAAGGGCGGATGAATGATTGAGAGTTCTAAAATTATGACCGGTCAAACAAGCCGTGTCCGGCAAGCATGCCTCGAGACGTTGACAGCCAATCACCAGCTGCCTTACTGTCAAGGCAGTACATAGCTCACCCGACTTGTCCCCTTCGTTCGACCAATTTTCTTGACATTGGTCTTACCACACAACTCTGTACTATCAACGTGCGTGCCCCCGCAAGGATAGGCTTCAGCTCCGACAATTTTAACAACTCGGAACTTCTCGTCATCTGCCATACCCATGGCCTTGCGATCTGGCGTTAAGCGTTCAAGATCATTAGCCTTGAAGTCGTTTTCATCCCACCAGTCAATTTCAACTGGCATGTTCTTGTTGATATATTCATCCAAGCGTGTCTGGATGGCATCCTTCCATTTCCCCTCGATGAGACCTCGGAATTCACAAGCGGCAGAATCGGGGAAATGTGAAGCCTTGAGTTCGTCGAAATTGGCCACCTCCTTCTCGAGAAGATGGCGAACAGCTGAACCAAGAACGTGTCCGGCTGTATGATAACGAGAGTATAGAAGTCGCCGCTCACTGTCAATGGCCTGAGTGATAGATTCTCCAGGTTTAAAAATTGAGGAGGCGTTGGTGAACCTGCCGAAATGCAGGACCTCGCCGTCATTTATTGCACTCATGCGCACCATAGACACGTCGAAATTCGCACCATTGGAGCTTTGCATTGTACCAACATCAGAAGGCTGGCCACCCCCTTGAGGGTGGAATATGGTTTGTTCTGTGACTACGACATGATCGTCCTCCTTGGCCTGCTTGAATAGGCCTTTATTAACTTCTTCAAGACTCGCTACTGATCGGACCGCGGTAACGATTGTTTGAAGAGAGTGAAGTTTGGCGTTATGTTGAAATGCGAGATAAGTACGTTGCATGTTGAAAAAAAGGGGTGGTATGTGTGATCCTTGGATGGAATGTTAGTCGAACATGAAGATGAGAAGGTTGTCTTCGGTTGAGTGAGGCTGGATGAGATTAGACGATGATATATATTGGTATTATATCCAGTCTTCCATGTTAATTAGGGTATGTTCTGATCAGACTTTGCGCCTTATTTGTAGATTCGTCGCTGATAAGTTGACCAATCAATAGCGAGATCCGACACCCCACTCTTTGCGCCTTTCGCCAGACTTTCTTCGTTGAGCTTCTTCACAATTCTGAACTTCGTGAATGGTGAACTAGAGTAATGAATTATGAATTGGGATACACCTCAGTTAAGCGTGTTCTTGAATCCTAAGTACGCAGAATTGATATCCAGTTCAAGTTCTCTTGCTTGCTGTTCGCTCAATTCTTCGGTCGCCTTCATCTGATTCAGTGTAATCAGCCATTGGACAATTTTGCCGCGATTCTCAAAGTCTCGGTCGGTAACTTTGTTGACGCTTTGGATGACATCGGTTAGAAGAGGGTGAAGTTGATCCTTTGCCAAAAGACCAAGACGTAGGGCATCTAAGAAAGTAATGAAATCTTGGGTCGCTTCAAGAATGAGAGCCCCAGATTTATTGCTCGTCGAACCAGATGATTGAGTGGCGCCAGTAGAAGCAGTGACCGCAGTTGATGGCATTCCCACCCTAATTCGTTCTGTTGCTCTCGGGACTTCAAGCTATAAAAATGTAATCAGTGCCTGGTGATCATTAATGTTTGAGGTTTACCTACATCCCACTCGGCCTTGAACTCTTCTAAACCCACAAATGCTTTAGCTACGGTTTCATCCGCTAAGATAGACTTGTATTGCTTTAGAGATCGTTCACAGATCTCTGTGTAGTCTGCTTCGGGAATGGCATCTTTAAGAAATGCCCTTTCCAGTTCATCCAAAGTAACGATGATAGAGAAGATCTCGGCGAGAGAGTCTTGTAGGTCTCTCTCGGCACGTGTGTCTGCTAGCTTTACCTCCTACATTAAAAGTGAGTGTAAGTGGGTGGAGAGCTTAGCAGTTGTTGATAATGGTAAAGCATACCTGATCTAGATTAATTGTGGCTGAGAGAGTCGTATTAGGCACATAGCTATGAGGTGTTGGCGCATAGGCCTGCCTTGGGTTCATTTTGTATGAAAGTGAGAATCTACCAGATGTTATATTATGTAGTTGATTCGTCTATGTGATAATAGTATTCTAAGGTTAAACATGTCTTTCGTCAACCTTGTTGAGCTTAAATTGAGTAGAATGCGAATAGACAACGACGGCAGTATCCAGTGTATCCACTTTCACCGCCTACCGCTAGGTACTTTAGTGGCCGAAGTTCAATTACCTTGGCATAAAAAAATACGATAAGCACCCCGCGATAAGCTTATCCTAAATTTTTTGATCTTGTCTTTGAACTTTTTTTTTTTTTTTTTAGTTTCAAGTTACTTTTCTTCTTACATAGACAGATAGACATACTGTCGCAACCTCGATCGCATACAAACTTCACGATGGCGGGCGCAAAAAAGAACTTCAAGGCGACCAAGAAGTTTGAGAAGAAACATCTGACAGGTGTTTTGGATCAACGAAAAGCTTCTTCTAAGATAAAGCAGAGACAACAACTGCAGGCCAAGAAGTTCATCAAAAAGTCAAAAGATGCCGAATTCTATAAGGGTGGCGAGGATGGCGATAAGAACAAGACCAATGGCCCTAGAAAGACAGCAAACGTCAATGACATGAGCGTCGATGACTTTTTTGGCGGCGGTTTCGAAATTATCCAAAAGTCCCAGCCAGGCAAGAAGTCGACCAAGAAGCTTGGGAAACGCAAGCGCGACGACCCCGAGGAAGATGATGGCGCATCAGATTCTGGCAGCGATATTGATATGTCTGGCGATGAAATGCCCATTGCAATTGGTGCCGACGACTCGGATGATAACGAAGTGGATGACGTTGGCATGAGCAAAGGTGCCATGGACGCACTCGCCGACGAAGATCCCGAATTCTACAAGTTCTTGAAAGAGAATGACCCCGAGGCATTGGATTTCGATGACGCCGATCTAGCTGAGGTGGACGAATTGAGTGCTAGCGAGGAGGAAGAAGAAGATCAGCCGAAGAAGAAGCGAAAGAAGGAGAAGAAGCAGAAGGGGAAAGCAGATGGCCTGGAGGAGGAGGAGGATAACATGGAAGATGAGTTGACACAGGCTATGGTTGCACGTATGAAAGCGACGTTAGAAGAAAAGAAATCTCTTCGAGCTGCGAGACAAGTAGTGTTAGCTTTCCGATCGGCGGCACACTTAAACGAAGAGGACGATGATCAGGGGAAAAAGCGACCGTACAAGATATCGAATCCCGAAGTATTCCACGATATCCTTATCGTTGCCTTAAAACAGATTCCCGAAGTCATCCAGCACCATGTCCCCATCAAAGAGGCTTCGTCTGGCAAAGTCCATGTGCCAACAGACTCTAAGAAATTCAAGACCCTTTCGATGCTTTTGAAGACTTATGTTTCTGCCATCTTACATCTGCTAGGCACGCTCTCCGATGACGCTACCCTCAAGTTGACGTTGTCTGCCATCACGCCTCTTGTCCCTTACCTATTAAGCTTCCGAAAGCTGCTTAAGAATCTTATCAAGACGGTTGTTAGTTTCTGGTCTCAGTCTACAAGCAGTGACTCCACCCGCATCATTGCTTTCTTAGTTCTTAGGCGGCTGGTGGTTACCGGTGACAAGGGTATCAAAGAGGCCGTCTTGAAGGCAACCTACCAGGGGCTGATTGCAGGAGCTCGTGTCACGAACGTCAATACTCTACAAGGAATCAATCTCATGAAGAACTCAGCAGCCGAGCTATGGGGCTTAGACCAGAACATTGGTTATACGACGGCATTCAGCTTTATTCGACAACTTGCTATTCATCTACGTAATAGCATCGTCCACAACCAAAACGAGTCGTACAAGACCATCTACAACTGGCAATATGTTCACTCGTTGGATTTCTGGTCTTGTGTTTTGGCGGAACATTGCAGTCCGTTGAAGGAGGCAGAAAGCGGAAAAGAATCTCAACTTAAGTTGCTTATATATCCGCTTGTCCAAGTCACGCTTGGTGCCATGCGTTTGATACCCACAGCAACCTACTTCCCCCTCCGATTCCATATGATAAGGTCGCTCCTCCGTATTTCTCGATCAACTGGAACTTACATTCCACTGGCGTCTGCCTTGATAGAAGTCTTGAACTCTGCCGAGATTAGAAAGTCTCCCAAGCCATCAACTATCAAGCCCCTCGACTTCCATATCGCTTACAAGGCACCCAAATCATATCTCCGAACTCGAGTCTACCAAGATGGGGTAGGAGAACAGGTGGTAGAACTCTTCTCGGAATATTTCGTTCTATGGTCTACCAACATTGCGTTCCCCGAGTTTACCTTGCCGGTTATCGTCATGCTGAAGCGATGGCTCAAGCAGTCGAGGAAAAGAACTGGCGGTAACAATAACAACAAGGTCCGCGCTGGTCTTGTATTGCTCGTGCAGAAGCTCGAGGCAAACGCCAAGTTTATCGAGGGCAAGCGAGCGAAGGTAGATTTCGCACCAAAAGACCGAGCCCAGGTCGATGCGTTCTTGAAGGATTTTGAGTGGGAGAAGACCCCAGTTGGCGCCTACGTTGTCGCCCAAAGAAAGGCGGGCGCGGAGAAGGCCAAAATGTTAGAGCAGGCTAGGAAAGAGGACGAAAAGCGGCGAAAAGAGGAGGAGCAAGAAGCGTTGGAGGAGAACGCTGCTAAGTTGGATATTGATGATGAGATGGAAGACTTTGATGAGGAAGAGGAAGAGGACTCTTCGGACGATGACGATGAAGAGTAATCTTGACTGTTAATTAAAAATCCGTTTCGATGGATTAATCAACCGGGACACGGCGTATACCTAGATCAAAAGCTTTTCGACCCGTTAACCTTTTCAATTAATGCCCAATCTTGTTACTCACGATGCCTCTCATTTACGGTGACAGGCGTAACATAGATGGGCTTCAATGATGACTGCCGAGTAAATTGGGACTATTGCACCCAGTCACATTTCCCTATCTGTGTACCCGATGATCACACAGAAATAAAAGCAAAGTCACCTTGACTTATCGTCATGAGCTTTCGTAATGTAATTCGGCGCATAACATTGATCGCATGAATAAATACCTATATACAGAGACCCAAGCAAATCTTGGCATCTCAACAAGAAGAATATACAGGAAAAGGCAGGCATTATCGCCTAAAGCCCACTGCCTGGCCAACTTGACTTACCTAGGTAGGCAATAGAGACAGGACAACTGAGAAGCTTACAACGTAGCCAAGCCGCTCTGCATAGCCTTGATGTAAGTCAAATCAGCCGAGTCCTCGCCCAAGCTCCAGGCCACTATACACAAAGTCAGCATCCGCTTTTTCGTAACCAACACAGTACCATTCAGATGCATAGGAAAAGTAGGGAACAACTTACTAACACCCCCCAACCCGCGCGCCCCAACAATCTGCTCGAACTTCTGCGCGATGAAGTCCGGCGTGTCCCACGTCCAGAAGTAGCTCGTGCTCGCGTCCCAGTACCACTGGCCCCCCTCGTCGGCGTCCGCCACCCCGCTGCTCAGCACCGGCGGCACCTCCGCGAACGTCACGGCCCCGGACTGCCCCGTGTCCCCGCCGTTCGCGTCCTCGAGGAGGACGGTGGGACACCCGATGGGCTGTGTGCATTGTCCGGTGGTTTTGAAGAATTTCGCGTAGAAGGCGATCCCGAGGTTCATTTTGGAGGGCGTCATGCCGAGGGATATGTAGTGGTCGATGGTGGAGAGGGAGCCTTTCACGGAGGTGTGGTGAGAGGTTTGGGTGTCGCGTCTGGAGAGGGTGGTTAGGTAGGTGTCTACTAAGACGAGTGCATCTTATCATGGGCGGTGGGCGTTTCATACCTGTTCATCAAGTCGTAGGTCATGACCTTGAGATGTCCCTTGTTAGCTGCTTTTGACCTAACAACATCTTGAGACAGCGCGGAGACTTACATTAATCACATCGACGGCGGCGTCGATCTTGGGCACTTGCTCAGAGGTAAAGGCGATCATGTCCCTCTCGAGCCCAGGGACGGCGATGGACAGCTCCTTATCGCCGATGGCAGACTTTATCTCCTGGAGGAGCAGGGCGTAGTTGGCGATCTCATCCGTCTTGCCCGAGTTGGGGTTCTGCTTATAGTCCTCGCCGTTTCCGCCGGGGTACTCCCAGTCGACGTCTAGATGATAGATGTATCAGTATATGTCTACTTGACACTAATACAAAAGATGTGAAGGTAGTAAGTATGATGAAAGAATAGATACATACCGACGCAGTCATACCCATGACTCTCGAGTGTCGAGGCAACATTCTTCGCATACAGCTTCCGCGACGCATCATCCTTTTGACCAACGGAGAACCCGGCCGTGTCACCCCATCCTCCGATCGCCATACAGATCTTGGTTCCGTCGTCGAACTGGCTGCGGAGCGTAGCGACGTCCACGAAAGGGGTATATGTGCCGGGCGGGTCGCTGGTGAAGAGGGTCGTGCTCGCGAACGCGGTGATCACATGCGTTATGCCGGCCATCTGCGCCTTGTTTGGCGACGCCGTGTGCCACTGGTCGTAGTACATGGCGAACCGCGGTGTCGCGGCCGCGGCCGTCGTTACGGCTCTAGGGATGTGCATATTGGGGGATCAAATACCTGAGATGAAGGTACTCAACTAATGAAACCTATCTGCCTAGTAATTCTATCGTAGCCGAGTAGGACAAACAGATTCCAAACGAGATTACCAACTCATAGTTCAAAGGGAGCGAGCGAGCTTGCAATACCTGACGGCTTTCTATCGTCCATATTTATGTTCTGAGACCGTCCACACGCTGGAATGAGGTGTAACGTTAAGGCGGGCGATTCGTGGCCCACGGTGTGTGCCCCCTGATATCGATTTCAGTTACATTCTCGATTAGGTAGCTCAGATAACCTTCCTAGAGCCTCATGCCAGGCAGAACTGTGCCGGGTTGCTGTTCCATTTGGGATTTTGGGACTTTGGATCCTTGCGGGATGTTTCGCATACATCGATCTTCTAGTCACACGTGCGCCCCTTTATCAGACATACATACATAGCAGATATAGACCGAACAAATCATTTGAGGTCTAGGTATATGCTGGTTCTATATCAGATACCGAGTTTGTTATCGAATTGGCTTCAACAAATCACTTAACCTGACGCCCCCTTTTCCCCATCCCCTTATACAGGTATATCCTTCCAGTCGGCTGTCTTTCCTGTCGATCTTCAACTTTGGGGTAGTACTACAGTTTAAGTGGGGCGTGATCCTACGAACTGCCTCTTGGGGAAATTCGGGTTAAAACGTTACCCCAGCTTCCCATGGGAATGTTGTTAAGCTAACTGCTCGATAAGTATAAGTGTTTGGCGCCTCCTTTAGAATCTGAAACAAAAAAACTAAAGGCGAGTTGAGTTGATAGAGACGGGATGCTACGTAAGTCACATTGCATGCCGGACCTTGGCAGTGATCGTCGGTAGCACTTCCATCTGAAAGTCACCTTACAGAATCGTGTGAAGCAACCACCCGTCACCATGATCCTATAATTCATGTGATGGATGAAATAGATAGATTGATAGATAGGTCCTTCATATGACTTGGATAGAATTCTCTCGAACTTTAGTGTGTCCGTCTATTCTATTTAGGTACCCTAGGTACTATAAGGTATGTGCCCCTTTTCTTCTTATGTAACTCTTAAGCCACCATTTTTAACTCAGCTAATAACTTTCATAGTATGATTTCCTCGCGGCTATATGGCCCAACTAGGCACTCACCAGATATAATGGGCACATAGGCTCCCTAGAGTCCCTAGTAGGCACATTAGGTACCTAGTACTAGTATGATAGCGGATTGCGGATCGTCAGCCCTATAAACTCTTGGCGCCTTGGCTCTGTTGAGTCTGTTCCCTAGGTCAGTCAATAGCTTTAGAGTTAGACTTCTGCTTGGGCGCGTTGTTTTCTACACTATTTTTCTTATTTACTTCACATACATGATAGCTTCAAGATATAAGATTCAATGGTCGAGATACTATATGCTGACAACTAGTTGTAATTTTATGCTATGACTACTGAAACTATACTCGTATTCGATACTCGCACTCGGTTGTTTCAGCCCCCACAACCCCAGAAAGAACCTTGAAGATCCGAGGCCTCACAAGTTATAACACGTACAGATAGTAGACTGACCTAGCCTACCTCGGCACCACACCCCACTGTATCCCTTGTATAGCCTCCAGGTAGCAGCTGTTGAGCTTGCAGATCCTCAAACGTTCTAACGTTTGAACA